>NC_072853.1:20625962-21337629 GCF_028858705.1 Grus americana
GAAATCTGAAGGTGAGATGACTTTTTTTGCATAGTTTGCAAATTATGCAAACTTCCTAGCAAGTTTGAATTTTCTGCATGCAGTCATACAAATGGTAGCAAAACCTCTGTCACTGTTAGTAAGATTCAAAAGTATTTCTGGTTTATTTTCAGTGTTGTGTTAACAGAGCACTCACAAAGGTGGAGGTATGGCTCTACATGCATTTTCTTTGGCAGAAAACTCAGGTTGAAAAGTTCCTGAGCTGTTTCACTTCTTTTTTATCCTAACTTCTCAGTTTACTACTCTTTCAGTTATGCCAACACAACTGTTCACAGGGCCATTCTGTAAACCAGATTGCTGATTCGCCCTCAGAAAGCAAAGTTGTGTTGTTTGGGGGTTTTTTTTCTAAATCTACATCACCTCACTTTTCAGAACAGCCTTACAATGCAGCTGCTGGAGCAGTGAACTAGAAGCACAAGCAACTGGGCAAGACATTTCTTGCTGTGTCTTTCCAGTAGAATAAAATATGTGCAATTGCATACAGGGTACAAAAGGCTAATGAATGGGAAGCCACATCTTGCTAGGAAAGAACAGGCAGGGTAGGGAGACAGAAAAGGCAGGTAGCAACTTTCTAAGCCCAACTTTTATATCAATCAGTAAAGTTTTTAATATTTTTTTTGTAGTCAATGATAGTCAGGTAACTAGTAATTTTCTGCTACCTGTAGACATGTAAATAAAGTGCCTATGAATGCCTTTTTATTAAAAAAAAAAAAAAAAAATGGACATTTGTTAGTTTTCTAGGTGCCAGGTAGGAACTTGCTCAGAGGCTTTGCAGAGAAGTGAACAAATCTCAAGTGGATCTGAGTTAGGACCCTCCTGACACTGCTGACCCAAAAGCATTTGGCACATTTCAAGATCAAGATTAGGAGGCTCAAGATTTAATATAGGTTTTCACATTCAAAATAATATTAAGGATTGAATGTCACTGTTCTGGCCCAAACTGTACATGCAATGAATATACCTTGATTGAAGTTGGCCATACTGTCACCTAAATGCATGCACACTCACGTGATCATCTAAATCATCTATCCATGCACATAGGTATTTTGACTAACTGTCAGCATCCTACAGTGTTATAATTGTCTTCTTCCCTTAGTCCTTCCATTAATTTGCTGAGTCTTGTTTATAAATTTATCATCAGTCGTAAAGAAAGAGTCTAACTGTCTACCTGTACACCATTCTGAATACAGATTATCCGTTATTATAGTATTTTAATCACTGTAACAGGGCATCACTACCATACTCATAACCCATGTTTGCTAAGAACATCTAACCTGAGAGCAAAAGCAAACTGAGCAACTGAACAAAGTTAAAGCAACAGAAAAGTATTGGAAATTAAAATTAAAAAATGCAAACAAGTGAAATTATGCAAAATACTTATGAATTATAGTATTTTTCTCAGGTTTACATGAGATGAGTGAACTGTGATACTGTCTAAACATGCAAAGCAGTTTATTTGTCTTTGTTGTTCTTGTTCTTGCTTCACATACTGCATGTAAAAACAGAATGAGTTAGGACTTAAAAACTTTTCCAACTCTG
Source organism: Grus americana (assembly GCF_028858705.1). Classification (NCBI taxonomy): domain Eukaryota; kingdom Metazoa; phylum Chordata; class Aves; order Gruiformes; family Gruidae; genus Grus; species Grus americana. The sequence goes on from NC_072853.1 coordinate 20,627,541, forward strand.
TAAACACAATGGTGCATTCTCCAGCACCACTGACTACAGAATGGCACAAGAAAACAAAAAAGGAAAATATGAAAATACCCCACCAGCACTACACCAGGAGTATTTATGAGCCTGGGAATATCAGAATTTGCTAATCAGCTAAACCTATAAAACGAAATAAAAATGCTTAGTGCACTTGCAGTCTAATTGTTTGTCTTAATGGTTTCAGGGTGGTGGTTTGATGCCTGTGGCCCCTCCAATCTCAATGGGATGTTCTACACAGCTGGTCAAAACCATGGAAAGCTCAATGGCATCAAGTGGCATTACTTCAAAGGCCCCAGCTACTCCTTGCGCTCTACCACCATGATGATTCGGCCCTTGGACTTTTAAAAGCATTCAGTGGTGGATCCCAGAGCAAACCAGGATGACAGTGCCCCTAGCAGCACCGCTATCACAGTCTGAAGGTAAAAGGTGAAGGGCTTTTTCAAAGCAACATGTAGGAATGATGCAAAGTCTCTTCATTATCACTCCATAACCTACAAAAACTCTCCAAAAGTCACCCCACATGTTGACGACTGGAGGAGGCTTGGTTTAGAAGAAGGTGACTGCAATGATTTTCCAGAGAAGACCAACTGGATCTGGTTATTCAGCTCAAATCTGGTGCTTGTCAGTGGATGTCCTTTCTTTTTTTTTTTCTTTTTATTTTTTTTAATAAGAGATGCAAAACCATACTAGATTACTCAGCAACATCATCAGAATTTGAAGAGCTGAAATGCATCAGCCACAGTCTACTGAGTAGAATGTTATTCAGCAGAGAAATGCCAACATTATGCCTATGAAAAAGGATTATGGAGACAACTTTATTAAAACTCATCTTAAAGCACTCAAGGTGACCACTCCAAATATTGTTTTTCTTAAATGAACTGGATTTGAATGGTGGATGGATTTATGTTATTCCCAGAGTCAAATAATTTGTGTGAATATAATTTTTCATTAAATCCTTTAAGGACATGTTTCTCATAAATAAACTGAGTCAAATGTATGAAGAATGATAAGAGTAATAAGCATAAATTCTTCAGTTGCTCTGTAGAGGTAAATCAGATAATTGGCATAATCCCTGAGCTAGGATTTATAGTGTGATAACAAAAGTAGCTGTGTTGTGAAGTTTTTCCCTTCTTTCATTAAAGGTAGTCTGAATGTCATGTAGAAAAATTAATGGAAGTTTTAAAGAATGTGAAATATTATCCTAAAGAAAATATGGGATTTTGCATGGAATATTTCCATCAAAAGTACACAGGAAGGCAAACTGTTAGGGTATATAAAAATTACATAAATGCATAGCTTAAGGCAATGGATTCATTTTACAGTATCCTTGCATGTGCGCAATTTATCATTAATTATTTTACTTTTTTATTACATTTTTGTGAATATCAGAAGCATGCCAGTTCTACACAGTGCTTAGGCTACAACTATAAAGAATACTCATCAGAACTGTATAGAAAATAAAGAATTGTGAACTTGTAAATAGCATGTTTATATTTCCTGTAACGGTCATTAATTTGTACAGGCAGCCCTGACCCTACTGAAAAGGTGCAAAGCCTCAAAAGGATATAAATATTAAAAGAACTTTAGAAGACTGCTTACAGGCTGCTAACAAGTAATTTTGTTATCTTAAAATGTTGCAGAAGTGTGGGGCAAGGTGCACAATTCAACTGTTGGAAAAGATAAAGTTCCTATAATAACAAGCACCAAAGTAGCTGGGTGGCCCATGAGGTTATAGAGACAACTCTTCCCTTTTACAGCCCCTTGCAATTTAGTCAGATGAATAAAGTCCATTTTGGAAAGTAGCTTGCAGTCATTCTACTTCTGCTATATATAAAAGGAAAAAGTTTACCCTGCTCCCACTGAAATCAAAAGTAACATTCTCATTGATTAAATTGGGACCAACACGACATGCAAAATCTGAATGTGGTGAATTTTTTGCTTGTCTGTTTGTTGCTTTGTTTCATTCATTCAACTGTTCCTGCGATCAGGCACAAGAAAGATCTGGTTCTTTTTTAAAGGATGATGATAATAGAGTATCTGGGGGTTTTCTTGTTTTTTTCTTTTCTTTGTTTTTACTTTTTCCTTCAGCAGTTGGATTTTTTTAAACACCTCTTCTTAAAGATCACAAGGCCCCACAGGGTTCTCTCGCTTTGTTACAATTTGATGTTTGTTTGGTTTTAAGTGGGAAGATCTTTGTTTTTGTGTATTTGTATATATTTATATATATATTTGAAATAATCTTGCCTAAGGGTTAATTTGCTGTTTTCTGCCGAATAAGTTACCAAACTCCTTCTTACTCAGCAGTTTCTTCACAGAGCTGTTTTGTCTCAGTTTCCAGCAGTTTTTTGAAATGGTCTTCATTTATGTGCAAAATGTGTGGTCTGTCTTCCTCCATATTCTCAAAAGAGATATTTTTGCAGGTCTCCAAGTTAAGAATGCCATTTTCGCAGATTGTATTGCAAAAGGCAAAGCGCATTTAAAATCAAAAGCATGATATTTACTGTTTATTTATCTGGGTTTGAAAAAAATGTGGATTTGGTTTCCTATCCTTTATAATAAAACATTTTTAAAAATTGCATAGTCCGTGATTTGCTTTACTTTGAGTATACCTTTCTGTGACAGGCTGACAATGTTTTACAAGCTACCATCTCTCCTTGTAAGAAATATTAATAAACTTAGACAAAGCCTAGGAGGGGAGTCTAATTAGAGTTTGTCCAGAAATTAATATTTCTAACCTTTCAAATCCATATTTCAGTATTTTCTATTCAATTTCCTTGATTAAAATCATGAGACTATATTTCTCATTTTAAGTTCAAATCACACAACTCTCTATCAATCTTTAAAATAAAGTGTTTCTTGAAATAACAGGCAAAAATACAATTGGAAGTGTGATGCTTGTTTCTCTTGCCTTATGACTTGTTCTTCTATCTATTTGATCATGTTGCATGGCAGTGATAAATCTCTGTTGTTCTCTTAGCCAGAAATACCTCTTGCTCCATTTGTATGCCTTTTAACACTACAGGGATCAGTTTTAACATCTCTTTGTAGTCAATTTATCCCCATTTTCTCAGGAATTTTTTCTTAATTGGACTTCTTTGTTGTGTTCATTCAGATCAGCCTAGCTTTTTAAATCAACGCTAAAGCCGTGAGGAACTACATAAAAGCATACATAAAAGCACATTTTGCTCCTTAAGTTGAACATGTATGTACTGCATGAATTGAAGAGTTACAGTTAGTGAAAATGGACTTTCTGGATTTGATTTATATTAAAACATCATTTGCTTTGAAAGATTCTTAAAAAATAGTCAATGATCAATGGCAATAGTAACTTTACTGTTTACCCTTCACAGATAGATTTCTTCCTGCTTTATAAAACAGCAATATGCAAAATATTCACAAATAATAGATATCTTTTCCATAACATATAGATCCTTAATTTTTAATATCTTCTAAGGCTGGAGATGTAATTTAAATGCACACTTTTCTAAGTGCCTTAGCATCCAGAACCAGCTTATTAAGTAGGCAAGTCATCTACATTTATAATCATCTGTACAACAGGTTCCCAAGACACAGTTCCTTAAAAAACCCTTCCAGCTATAATAACAACTTTCTTCTCTGCAGACCTGCAGCTCAAACCACAGCTCTGACCATGCCTCAAATAACCTCGTTTGGGATTGGCACAGCGCTCACTTCTCCTTTGGGAAGAACAGAACTGAAACAGCAATCACAACAAGAGCTTAACTCTCTAGGCAGGATCAAGCTTAATTTACAAGCAGAATGCGCTGCGGTTGTGCCAGAAGGCATTCCTACCTACCCGTTTTTACACAAGCTGGACAGCTTGAGGAGAGAGGCAGTAACCCTGAATTCAACTGATGCTGCTGCGGTTGCCTGACTCTGACCTGTGGGGTGCGTACGCACACACACACAAATCCCTATGTTTGAAGAAAGCTTGACACAGCCTATCAAAATGACCTTTTTTAAATTTTATCTGAGGGAACTATAATCTCAGTACAAAAAAAGTCCTGAAAGCACCAAAAATGAAATAAATGAAAAGTGCAAATGCCTGCAGGAAGGGAGGATTAAGGGATAGCATGTGGAAGGTAGGGGAGCCAGAGCAGGAAAGAGAGAAGACAGCGATACGGGACTGTAATGAAGAGAGGGAAAAGATGGACAGATAAGGAAGAGTTGAAGGGAAGAGATTACTCGTGGGACAGAGCAGCTCCGTATTTCCTGTGCCACATGTATCACACAGTGTAGGAACTCTTTTCTCCTCCAGCAGAGTCCGAACCCCCTTCTCCTGGTTCCTGCTCATATGAGCAGGAATCTATGGGTCTCATTGGCTCTTGTATGCTTTGGGGGTTTTGTTTGTCTGTGTGCTTTTTTTTAATATTTGCACAGGGAGCAATTTAGTATGGATCTTTGAGAAGACATGCTACTTAGGGTTACGTCAAGATAGCTCTCAAGTCTTTTAAAAATGGAAAGGTTCCTTTAGAAAATACTGTATTTTGTTGTGTGAATTTTAAGGACTGATAATGAAATAAAACCTATGCCTGTTTAAAATCTTGTGAAATTAGAGCCTTTATTCTTCCACTAGCTAAAATTTCAGTTGGGAGCAGACCTTATTCTCCATATAAATGGCCTGCACAGTTTTCTGAACCAGTGAGTTCAATTAAAGAATGGATATATACTATAAATATGACCCCAAAAAAACATTGATATATGAAAATACATAAAGACCTACACACCAGTCCTGTGTTTCAGTAGAGAGAATCTTGAGCCCCATAGCATTACCATAATTTTTTTGTTTTCTCTCGTTATGTTTCTCACCTTTCTCTCACTTTAATAGTGCCTTTGTGCCTCCTTTTAAACTGCTGGCAGTGCTTGTCTCCTACTGCCTGGAAGTAGTCACAGGAAGGCAAGCATCACATTTAACAGAAGACCAAAGACCTGCAGACCCTTGTGTTCACAACCACAACATCACCTATGGGGAGAGCAAAGTCAGTCCCCGCCAAGCCATGGGGAAGGAACCTTTCTTGACAGCCTTTTGCTCTGCAAGGCCACGGAGGGGAAAATAGGCACAGAGGCACAATGAGGACCTTCTTTCTACTTACACAGAAAATGGATGATTTAGCCAGGTTGGCACTCTAGGAGCCATAATAGGACCCCTGAGAGAATTCATAGGCATCTGCTTCAGCACAGTAAGAAAAGGAGGGGAAAATAGTCTGAAACAAGGACAAGTAAAAATGACGAATCTTGATACACTGAGACAGGTAAGAAAGCGTTAGGGAAGCATGCGCAAATGACTGTTACAGGATAACACAGCTAGGAATGCAAAGGGACAAGATTAGGAAGTTGAGGTCAAGGCCAGCAAAAGAAGGAGAGTATGGACAAATGACAATGAAAGCACAGGAAAAGGAGGAAAATGAAGAATTAGGCAGAGGAATCTGTTAATATATTTACCAGAGAAGAATTAGTATCCAATTAACTTTTCAAAGCTTAGGAGGAACAGCGTCACAAATTTACTTTCTGCTGTTATTTAATATTTACAATGCAATGGAGATACATTGACATCTGGTAAAATCTAAAGCAATACTTAAAAAGCAGTCCCTTCTTAGAGGAATTTTTGGTAACATGCTGTCTGAGAAACAGTTCATGCTTTTAGCATGAGACAAGAATCCACCAGTAGATAAATCAGCTTTGGATAGTATTTATTCTTCCACTAAAAGATGTGGATCTCCATCCTTTTGCAGCCCTCTCATGCTTATATTTAGAATCATTGTCTGCTCTAAAGGAAACTACAAATCTCAGACCTGATCTCATTCAGCTGCATTGTCGAGCCACTGGTTTGTTTTCTTCTGAGTAATGGAGCAGAACTCCTGGATATATGTTTTGCTCTTCTTCTTTTGAACTTTTTTCTTTTTTCTTTTTTTTTTTTTCAAAAGCTTCTGCTTTGGAGTTCATCTTTCATCCACCATAGATGATTATTTAATCTCTCTTTGATAGCTTCACATAGTGCTGTTTGTTCTGCGAAACCCGCCGAAACCTCCTAGACTCATGCCGTGGTTCTTGTCTTGAATCTTCTGCTCTGCCTTCAGGCGGAGCAAGTATCTCACTGCCAGTCACCAATACTGTCCTTTTTGAGGTGTTTCCTTCAGTCCTTCCAGGGAATCTGGAACTCCTTGGAGCAACCTTAGGGCAGGTCCTGGGTCCCACAAATCCTGGCCCACCCCTGCGCACTGACCAGCAGCTCCCCAAATCCTTCTGGCTGAAAGCCACGTCAGAGCTGTCTGTACCCTAGTCCAGGCAATGGGGAAGTGATCAGCCCCCCTGCTTCCCTGCTACCCATTTCTCCTGGAATAGCTCCCTGTCCCAAGAGTGGGGAGGAGCACGGCCCAGGAGCCAGCATGGGGGCAGTTTCTCACAAGGTGATGTCTCCGCACACCTCCAGGCTGTGCCCACAGTGAAGCAGCTCCTGTGGAGCGAAGGTGCTGGCTTTAGACTGCCTGCTCACAAGCCAAAGATGATACAACTGCACGCCACTGTTTTTTAAGAAGTGCAGCCTCATTAGTCAAAGACAATTAGACTAATTTATTCTACTTATTACATTAAGAAATTAATGCTAGTTTTACCACAGTAGGAGACAGGCAGTTCCCTAAACATGCAGGTGGAGACGTGGCTAGTGTCACTCACAGAGGACTGATACACTCACTCGCCTTTAGCATGTTACAAAAGCTTTGGTGTTTCTTTAGAGTTTTCAAAGCTTTGGGAAAAGACAATAAAAACGACATTGGACTTTGTGTTGTAAAAATAAATTTATAAGCAAGAGGAGTTTTGAGTACCCAACAATGTAAAATGAAGAGGTGGAAAATTTACCTCTGTGACTGTGACTATGGGGTTATTAACAGAAGTTTAGGCAGGAGCCAGCAGCTCTTTCGCTGCTTTTCCATTGTGTGACTTGTGAAAATTTGCATGACACCAGCATCTCCTGAATCCCCCTTCCAGACACTCTGAGCTGCCCCACAGCCCAAAGACCAGATCAGAAAAACTGCCTCAGTTTGATATAACAGGTTAAATGATGCTGCTGCCAGCCAATGGATAATGCAGGAAATCGGAGGAGATTTATAAGGTGACTTTAACCTCTTCAGGTTAACATTTTACCTATGTAAGTACTCAGAGAAAAACAAGAAAAAAAGCAAAAATGCTTCTATTTTCAGTACAATATAGTATAATATAAAATAGTACAAGTATAATATAAATGTGTAAAACATATAGTTTAAATAGCCACTGGATGTGGGAGAAAACAATAGAGAACCCATCCTACAACAAGCAAGCTATCCTGCCATCTCAGCTCACTGGGAGATGTAGAGGAGCCCTTATTTCTGAAGTTTCTGTCTGCTGCCACCTATGGTTCGAAAAGAAGCTTTTCCAAAGATCAATTAATCGCCAGAATCAACTAAACATGCAATGAAAGTTCTAAAAAAAGGAAACGAAAGGAACTAATAAAAATGGCATGGATGGTCAAAGTTAATTCTATATTTATGTACGTGCTTTCAGTTTTAAAAGTACTGAACTCCCACTGGTTTCAGTTTATTCCAAATAGATTAAAAAATACATTGGTTTTATAGCAGTATAGACCTTCTTAAGAAAAATAATGATATTCACAGAGTAAAAAGTTGCTCCAAAAAACACAGGTAATGGAGAAAAGGGAATCACACAAAACCATTTTAGAAAGTCATGTTGCATTTACTACAGTTTGACTAGACCAGAGATATCTATATGGAACGCACACACGTATCAGGAAGCCTAAGAAAGAAGTAAATGAAAGAAAGCTATACTTCAAGATGGGAACTAAAGTATATTTAAAAAAAAACCACATTAAAATAGTCTTCCAGACAAATGCTCAGCAGTCATAAATGCAAAAATTCAGTTTGTTCTTCCAGCCTAAATTTAGCCAACTTATGCATAATGCATTATCCTGAAAGTCTTTAATTTTTCTCTCACATACTGGTTTTATCGCATAGTCCAAGAATCACATTGCAACCAGGTTTTTGACTCATGAGGAATAATTCACTGGGAAATTAAAATATATCCTTATAATTTTATATTTTTAGCTTCCCAACTAATCAGCTCACTTTAGTGCCTTCATTTACTCTAGAGTCACATTTGGCAATACCAAAAATACTATGTCTTTTCAAGAGTTCAAGAATTCCTTTTTTTCTCTTAAGTGCACCTGAGTGATATTTGCCATAAGATGGTTCAAATTAATATCTTCAGAACAGCCCAAACTGCTAATCCTGTTGCCATACATAAGCTATCTCGTTTCTCTGACCTTTCACTTTCCAGCATTCAAACCAGAGTTGCACCGAGGTTACGATTCACAGGTCACAAGGCCACAGATAACCTTAGATATTAGTAGGACTCTATGTCATTTTCTTACAGAAAGCAGAGGTGAATCAATATTTAGAAAGCTGGAGAAATCCAGTTGTTCATGCCCTTTTGTCCAGTTTGAGTTTCAAAAGCTGTGAACTTAGCAGTTCTGAACAAGCAAAAATGAATGCAGAGGAAACAAAACCAGAAGCAAATTGGTTACCCGCGGGCCACAAGCACGACGGACAAACACGTTTTTGCTCATGGCTGCCCAGGAGATGCTCCGGCTCCACGTCCAGGTTTACACAACGCCCATGGTACGGCAGGGAGGAGCTGGCGCTGTGTTACACACGCAGTGACGATTTCAATCCGAGCACCTCGGCTGTAAAAAAATGAGCACGTACCATCAGAAAAAGCAATGTTTTCAATGGCTGAGAGGCCATTTCTGAGGGCAGCCATGCCCTGGGAGTTCGGTTCAGTTCTCATCTGCTCTGCACGCGACCGGCGAGCTTGGGACACCATGGTGAAAATGGGACTAATGTCCTTCCTCCCGCTCTTTGTCTTCTTCGGGTCAGAAGAAACTCTCGCCATGAGCAAGCTCAGACACCACATCCCACGCTAACTCAAACAACCTTTCTCCGGATCACTAAAATATTTACAAAGGGACCCAAATCAGCATCATTATTTCACATGTTTGTGTCTAGTTAGACATTTCCACTTGTGAGATAGACGCTGAAATTTTTTGAGGACATGGTTCTACATGTCAGTTTGTTGCTTAAAAAAACCCTTAGTGTCACCCTGTTGCGGAGAGCCGAGCTTTGCACCCAATGCCACAGATTTCTTAAACGGGATATTTTCCAATTGTCTACTCTTTTAAGAGCACATTCAGGAACCAGCACTTTCAGAGCATGTCACACCTAGTGAAAAAGAGAAAATTAATGTCCTAATGCACAGCAATCCTACTCCTAATAAGGGCAACAGAAGCCAGATAATAAAGTTAATGTAAAACTTTTTTAAGTACTAACATTTGTGATTGCACGGACAGTCGAGCTGCTTCGACAGGGACTGAATTATCCACCCTTTCTGCAGGTTTTAACACTGTGTCTCTTGATGTCTTTAGCTCCTAGAACTTTGGGGCATGTTCAATGTCTATCAAAATGGATCCTGAATTTGTGGCTTTTAATTTGGAACATAATATAAATTAAAACAAAATCAAAATGAAACATTCTCTTTTCTCCACAAAAATGATATCAGGAAAGACTAGTTGGCATTACTTCTTTCTGTATTCTCTTTGTCAGAAGCAACATTTGAGGAAGTTTTTACACTAAACAACCAGACAGGGAAAACAAGGATTTTGGGGCCCACCAGGTGCCTGAATCATCAATGGGAACATGGAGAAACTCTGTTTATGCATGCACCTTTCTGACTCTCCTGCTGGCATCTGAAAATCACCATATTAAACTGTTATCCAGGAAGGAACACGAACAGCAAGGTACTGAGTATGTCAAAACACTGAACGGATTATCAAACAGATCTAATTTGTAAAGGAAATCTTTAGTGCTCAGCAAGTGAATTATGAGATTAGTGTTGTGGAAGGGATAAACTTGGTATTCCACCAGGAAATATCAGGTTACTGTATGCATCCCAAAGTATTTATCTCCAGATAGTGCTCCGCACATTGTTATCAGAAACAACGATTGCACAATAAACAACACTAATACTCAGCCAGCACGACCCTGCCAAAATGCAATGCCCTCTCTGCTGCTGTGAAATGAGCTTCACTGACAAGGGTAAGATTTCACTTTCCTCCTTCCGTAAAGGCCACATCCCTAAGGGAGTCTTTTCAAACCTTGCCATCTTTCCTTGTTTACATTGATCAGCTTTAAAATTAAGCTTCTTTGTCTTTCTTTTTTTTCCTTTTTTTTTATCTCCTAGAAAGTGCGTGCAGAAATGCTTTAAAAATGTTAATATGGGCATGATTCTAAAACAGTTCCATGCACAATGAAACTTTCAACAGCCCTGTTGCAACTAATAATTTTGATACTTTTTGACTGTTCCTTCATATGACACCTGTGAAGTGGAACCAGAAATTTAGCTAGAGAGAGACATGCAAGATGGGCTTTAATTTTAGGAAATTGCAGCTGCAGTAGAGCCCCTTGGGATGAAGTTGAGTAGGTGCCACTTGAAGACTTGTCAAGGACCAAGCTGTCCCTCATGGGCTCCATGCCCATACATCATGGAGTTGAAAGGAAACAGCATAAAGCCTCTTCTCTCCCTTTTTTTCCCTTCAGTTTGCTGTGAATAGGAACATCCTATACGCACAGCCAGGAGCATACAGGCTGACAAAGGACACTGACGAGCTTCTGCTGGGGAAAAAGAAAAAAGAAAATTTTTCTCTCTAAAAGTCACGTAACTGTTTACCAGTGCCTTGGAAAGACTGGTAGGCACTCCAGCATCCAGGGCCATCAGGGTGGCTTGGAGAGGGCTGAGGAGGGCACTGTCCCCCGCCGAGTCTGGTCAGCAGTCACATTCAGCTTCAAGAGAAGTCTTCTGCTGTTGTTTGCTCAGACTGGACTATTTCTGTACTTCTGAGGTCAGTCCCCCTGTGGGGTGATGTCCTCCTCCCCAGCAGCACTGCTGGTGATTAGAGGTGTAAGAGCCGTCTCTACAGGACAGTCAGTGCCTGGGCTGTTCTCAGCCAGGACCCCACTTATTCCAGCTCAGCTGCCGTGCTCGACCTTCCCAAAAAACGAATGGGCAATTTCTCAGAAACAGTGTAAATCCAAAGACTTTCTCATATTTCATAGGCTATGAACTTTGGATCACCACACATTATTTTCCAGTGGAAATCTGCTGCTGAGTTGTGCTCCACTGACTCTTTTATTTTACATATCCAGGTGAGACACAACCACTGCAAAATGAAACCATGTCACTGCTTGCTGGTGTTTAATGTGAAGCACAGAGGAAAAGAACAGCAGGTTGAGGAAATATCAGGAGATTCCCACTGAGGTTTTCTTAGTAACTTGGATAAACAAAATTGAGGAACGAGGGAAAAAATTTAGTAGTTAAATGGAGTAAAAGCATATCTGAGAGCATGGGCCTCTCAGATCATCCCAGCGCCTCCATCACAGGGAGGCCCTACCTACCAGAAACCGTGGCAAAAGATGGAGCAATCTCTACAGAGACAAAGTTAAAATAGTGGCGTGACATTGGTGATACTCAGACAAGGAAAAGATTAAAAAAAAACAAATAGAAGAAATAACATGTTGTCTGTCTTTCTGATTCAGTGTCTCACTCTATATGAAGTGTGAAGACGTGAAGGAAGCATGGGGCATGATCAGACTTTGAAGTCCTGGGGTTTCTTTGTGGCCCACCGGTCACTACAACCCAGACAGCCACTGCATTTGCTGGTGACGGGTCTGCCCAGTTGGTGTTTGCTGGACCCTGTGCTCCCCGCAAAGCTCCTTCACAAACAGACGGACTTGAAAGGAGAAGCAGTAATTCAGGAAGTCTCCTAACACAGCAGGGTTACATTTGTAATATGGAAGGGTTAAGATCGAAAACCAAAGTATTTTAATTCTATTTTCAGAAATCAGTACCTAATGCAGGATTATCTTCAATGACAGACACCGAGGTGTCAAAGGACTGTGTCAGGTTTCAGACCTTTCCATAGTTTAAATTCCTGTGTTTAATCAAAGGTTAACTGAATCATTGCTGGTGGTGAAGTTACTTCAGTGCAGGGTTGTTGTGGGTGGCCTACAATAAGTAATACCATATTTGGGTAGTGGTCTCCTACATGCAAACATATTTCCCATGCATGTCTCTGCGTACAGAAAATACATGAGACAGTGTATACAAACTATCCCTCAGGAGATGGTGCAGAATAATTCCAACTTCAGTTGTTTCTTAACTGCTTCATCCCTTAGCTGAATAACCTTATTTTTTGTCGTGACTCTTCAGAAGTTATTTCCTTTCAAATAGGATAAAATGAAATGATAGCAATTAGCTTGCTTTAATTCCTGAGTGTCAGAACTCATATCAGCAGAATTCTCTGTTGTTGTGTCAGGCTGCAATTTCTGATTTGCTTATTTTTTCTGGGCAGCATATTACTTAGAGAAAAAAAGGGAATCAAACTTTTGTGAATTGATTGTTTATTCATTTGGCAATACTCAACATATATACATAAAGTATGACATAAAATAGAAATGGATTCATACCCCACAGTTGAAATTTATATGTTATTTTTTTCATCTCTAATAATTTGTCTGTATTGCAAGTAATTTCTATGAAAAGAAGAGTATGATTGCAGAATTCATGGGTATTTTTTATGTTCAAATGTAGCTTTGTACTAAGTTTTGAAGAATATCCCTTCCTATCCTTTATTCCTTGTTATGGTAGCTAACTTGTTGTTGAGTTTGGTTGATGTTAACACCTGGAATGTTGATAGCTTACATTGATTAGCTTTCTCCAATGTATTTCTTTTGAGGCTATTTATATTCCTGTACTTTACAGGCTTTGGCCAAATATATATGAAATTTCTATGATACCATGAAGTATATTACTGTATAAAGGACTGATGTATCAGACACTATTCTAGATTTGGTTTGTAAAGTTTCCATGTCTAAAAAAGGTAAATGATGTGATTAACCAAAATGCTTTAAAAAATTGTAACCGAAAATTCTTTCCACTACAGCCAAACATCAAAAACATGCTGGTCTATCTCTACAAAACAAGAATTTTCACAGAAGATTTCCTATTAAACAGAAATATTCAGGGCAGAGGGATTTTTTCCTAGAAATATTTGTGGTTTTACGGAAAACCTCAAAATGAAGTTTTTGGGTTTCCAATGAAAGATCCACATTTTTTGGTATTATAATGGAAGAATTCTGCTTTTTTATTGACTCCTTCCTTTCCACCCCCAAATTCCACTAAGGAAATCAACAATTAAATATAAATAAGATACAATAACTATTGGGTTTCTGAAAAAAAAAAAACTTGTGGGAAAATTTGCATTTCTTGCCCCTTCTGTGTATATTTTAGGTAACGTAAGGGCATGATTAAGTGTTTGAAAGTGTATTCCTATTTTAGTGCCTCTGTAATGCAAACATAACAACTGATCCAATTCTACTAGAATCATAATTGCATGAAGATAGAATTGATAAGTTGAGCAGAGGAAGTATTCCTTACTGTGATCAAGTGTGTTGTACAGAATTTCATGGTAAAATGGAATATTTTTTGTTGTGTATCTTTTTCAATAACACCCAAAAGAAAAATACTGCTTTCTTCAAGCCCCTTCAAAAATAATGCACAACTTGAAAGCAATCAAAATTTATGCAAGCCCTAAAGCTGCAGTTAACTTCCTACTCTGCATCCTGAAGTTCTCAAGACAATGACATGAAAAAACATGAAAAGTAGCAGGAATCCTCTTCCATTTCCAGGTGGTGCAAGTAGTCTTTCTTGCTGTATATTCCCTTTTTTTTATGCCTCTGGCCTGATTCCAAACACGGCTTCAATCAGATAACCCACATGGAAATGAAATTTGTCGTAATTAGGGAAAGTACAAATCTCACCATAACCTCCTGAAAGTCTGCCCCTTCATTCAGTGGAACAAAGGAGATCCATTCCACAAAACAAAGATCTGGTGTTCTGTATTGTCTAGACAATACACTGAATTTCTCACCACTTTTTGTCAAACATCAGGCCAGCTCTTGAACGGGTTAGTAAAGCAGTATGAAATCTGCTGGACCCAGACAGTTATGTAAATGGACTGCACGCTAAGCCAGCCTCTCCTGGTGCTGGATACATGAGGGCGTTAAGAGAGGCAGGAACCTGCATCTGCTCTGTGTTTATAGACAGACATAAAATCATTATTGCAAGAACTGTAGATAATATGATCCAATGTGGATACAAATCTCTGGAATATCCAAGGAATTCATTTGAGTTTTGAGAAGACTTTGATCTGTCAACATTGCCATTTTCTGTTCTAAATAACAATTAAGCCATTAGATTAGTATGACTGAAGCCAATTTTTCTGTAGATTTCCACCCCACAACAATAGATGTCAGATTGTAACACAGGATATGTCATATAACAAAAGAAATCATCCAAATTTTGTTCATCAGAAAATCCCTCATAATATAAAATCTAATCCAAAAATGACATCTGCAGTGTTAAGCAAAGTGATGTTACTTGAGTGATTAGATACCATGTTTGACCATAAATAATTTGTGGCCTCCCTTTGTTCCAAAAGCTATCTAAGCTGTGAATTTATATTACTTATTTGTCCAATATTTTAGACTGTAGTGGAAGTAATGAAATGTGTCAATAATTTGTTACTTTAGACTCCTTGCCTTAGAAATCTGGTTTCAATTCCATCTGGACTAACATCTACTTCTAACAAGCCTAAATGTTTCAATATATCCAAGGCCAAAAAACAAGTCTAATGCTAAATCAAAAATCTGGGGAACATTTCAGTGACTCAGTCAAAAATAAGAATCATTAGCAGTCACAACTTCAACTCTAAAAACCTAGCAAAATGGCTATTGAACATAGAAGTGTACCCCTAGATTTTGTGGCTCCTTCACAGAGAGTGATCCTCAGTGAGATTTCACAATGACTAAGATTAAGCCCGATGCCAAGTAGGAAAATTTCCACAGCAGCTGCAGCATTCGTCTGAAACCTTCACCAAAGCCTTAGGGATAGTGCTGCTCCCATTCACCACTGCTGGCACACACCGAGCCCCGACTGCGCTATCAAGAAGAGAGCAGAAATGCTCCTCGCCTCTCACAGTCACTTGTTTTTCCTGGTGAGACTAGTAGCCATTTGACATGGGAGACACTTCGTTCAAAGAAGCCTAAAAAATCCGCGAGACAGAGACAGGACTACTTTTGCTGAAGATCTCTTGATAGCTGTTAGAGAAGAAGAAAAAAATCTTCTCAAATCTTCACTTCTCTTGCATGTTACAACACAAATTTTACTTTTTTATATAGAAGCAAGGGAGATTTTATTGTCTGCTGTCCCATTTTCTTTAAGTGAGAACAGCAACCTTAATTTTCAGTCATGAGTAAGTGCATCTTTGTGAGAGTTTAAAACAAATATTGAAGAGGCAACCACTATTTGCAGATTGCCTTTTTAATTTTTTTTTTTTTATTTCAAAACCAAAATTATTTAGGATGTACAGGTTAAATCTCTTACTACATATGTTTGTCACTCCTGGAGTAACAATCTCTTTTATTTTCAATACATAAAGAGTTCTTGAACTTTATAGAATAACTTGGGATATATTTATTTTGAGAATCCAGATATTACTTTGACTTTTTGTAATCCCATGTCACTCATAAAATAATTTACTCTTAATCTGATTTGATGGTTAAAGCTCTTTCCTTAAGGTCTGTTGGAAAGCTTTCATTTGACAGTCGTTCATTTTGCTAACTCTTCTGTCTAATCCATGCAATCTGGGAATTTTGCGGTGAAAATGAACTCTCAGCAGTCATCCAAGTTGCAAAGTTTACAGTTCCTGAAGAAGTTCTTGGAGTCGTAACTTCAGTATTCTCTGAAGCTGGCTCTTCTCTGTGTGCTCATCTAATATCCCATTTTTCCAAGAAAAGTTACCTGAATATGTTTCACTGCTGGCAGCCAAAGAGAAATCAGTTGATCCCGGTAGGTCTGCTGGGGTTTGGTGCACTAAAAGAAAAACAAAACCATTAATCTCAAAGTGATTCTAGCCTTAAACATACTTACACAAGAGCATTGCAAAGCATTGCTAAGCTTGTACTAAACATTGCTCTCGTTCACAAACTAAGCAAACCAAATTAAAGTTTGATTTACTGTAGTGAACCACAACATCCCTCTGCTGCTCTGCTGGCTCTTCCAGAAACTCTAAAATGTTTTAAAGTACTTTTTGTCTCATGTTTCTCTTGCGATTCTCTTGGTCTTAATAGTGCAGAAACAGGAGTATTCACAAATTATTTTTTTTTTCATTGTGTCCAATCCTACAATATCCCAGGAATCCTAAATGCAAAGTTTAAGTCTGATAATGGCTTAAAATTCTTAAGCCAAAAGAGTTTAAGAAACACCTTTAATTTTATTAACCAGTTTCACTCATTCTTGAAGAAAAGAACATTCATCCACATGAGTTTAAAGTTCTAGGACGTTTATATGATCAAAATACCTGAATAACCACAGTGCAAATTCTGTGTTTTTTGTTTGCTACTCTAGCAAATCACCCCACACCTCTGCAGTAATAAAATCCGCCAGGAATTCCAACCAGCTCAAGCATGATCTCCACTTCCTGAGAACATCTGGCTGTTCTCAGGCTGTCGATTTTTCCAAGGGTATCTTAATTTGATCTTGTGAAACACTTTTGTCCCATATGAGGCTAAATGCATTGATATATAATTTCTAAGTAAATCCCTAGACCACTTTTTTAATAATGGGGTTATGCTAACCATGGCCCAGTCCTTGGAGATCTTGCTTGTACTAAGCAAAACTGTAAAAATATCTGCTTAAGCTTCTCCAATTTCTAACCCCTCTTTTCTTATCAGCTTTGGACAAATATTGTTTGGCTTGATGCCTTGTCAACAATATCATCCCTTGACTCCTTAATAATCTTTCCTAGGGTGGTTAGTGCATTCTTTAATTTCGTGTTTGATTTCCATAAAAGCTGTTTGCTATTTTGGCTTTGTCAGCCTTTGCAGTTAGAGCAGCATTTACAGCACAATCATTCTACACCTTTGCTATTCCCTCAGGTTTCCTTTTAAACTTCAGACTGTCCATAACACCAAAGCCAGCCACGTAACTATAGTTTGTAAAAGAAATTTGATAAATGGAGAATTCTCAAAGAAAATTGATTCCAGCAGTGCATTCACATAAACTACAGCAGTTAAAAGTGACATACGTTACACTGAAACAAATTTTGATTTGATGAAAAAGATATATTTTTTGGCTTGATGGCTGTTCCTATAGGGATTGAGTTTGTGATTGGAATTATCTGTACAAGCTTAACAATTTATTTTCCCACTAAATCACCGTACTGTCACTGTCACTAAGTGCATGTCAGGACCAGCCAGGTTCTGTACTTTCCCTCACTTGCGGCTGGTTTTGGAAACTGCCAGTTTCCAGAGACTCTGATACTTTATGTCTGACATTGCTCCAGTCTGCAGAAGTGCTTATTTCTTTTTACTATGACTCTCCACTGATGAGGTGACCCTCAGTGAGGACAGAAATAAATGTGTTTAGAGAAGATCAAAAAGCCATCCATGGATTATTATTGTATAGCTTTCACACAATGGAAGACTCTAAATACCAATTAGAGCAGGAAACCATTCCCACCCTGCTTTGTTCTGCACATACAAAAATATAGACAAGGCAATATGTGTCCTAATAATTTACAACCTGCCAACAGAGAACAGATGGATGAGACAAACATATTGAGTTATAAATATGTCATCTGTTCCCAAGAAATCTCAGACCTCTAATTGGAGTCAAAAGGCTGAATTTATACTGAGTTTATAACCAGTGAAGGGATGAGAGAGAAGTTCCCTAACCACTGTTTTTTAATCAAAATTGAGAGAATGATTTTGGCTAATAGGCTATCATGTTGACTAGTACTGTTATGCTGGAATCTGAAAGGACGGATTCAACTATACTTGGAAAACTTAGGGACTAATATATAAAGAAAATGTAAATGGATTAGTTCTTCAGTGTCTCGAAATCATACTGTACTCTCCTGTGTAGTACTTTGAGTCACTATGGCTGGAAAAACTGTGTCACTGTTGGTTTTGCAAAAGCGAAGCCTCAGCTAATGCTTCTCAAAGGTATTTGTCGAGGCGTGCAGGTAATTAGATGTTTAAAAGGGTCAAACCTGACAGGCTGGCAGATGTTCTGTTTCGAGCAGATGCGTCGCTCACACACAGTGCCGCAGATGATGCACAGCACTATTTTGCGCAGTCCCGCTGGAACTGACAGAGCCTCCAGGCCTCTGAAGATCATTCCAGCAAGGGACAGAGACTTAGAGCCTCTGCTGGGAAAAGAAATGAAGAGCTGGAAGCCCACAACAGTTTAAATCCCACATGAATTTCCACTCAAGTGATGGCAGCTGTCTTGTTCAGTGCACTGAGCACAGAATCACAGACCTCCAGTCCACGGGGTTTATCAAGAGGCATTTATAAGCAGCTGTGGGTGGTACTTTGCTTGTGGTTTGTGTGCTCTCAGCACAGAAGGGGATATCCAGCCACACTGACCAAAACATTGCGCAGACAGTCCTTACAACCAGTAATCTTCCCTGAGATCAGCAAGCGTTGCAAACTCAGGACATAGCGTTATTGCTTGGTGAATTATGAGTAAAATCAAACATGCAATAATCCCACATGTACTGTTTAATCCTGTTGCAGAGACTGAAAAATGAGGAGTAAGATGATAAAGTTTTATCCTTTTAAAATACCATCTTTTAAATAAAGATTTCAAAGTCTGTCTTATCAAGCCTTCTGTGTTATTTTATTCTTGTCTTTCTTTTGGGCTTTTAACTTTTCATTTCAAACCAAACTGCCACTGCAACGGTGGCCTAGCAGTTTCTGTCATTTCCTATGAAGGTTGCAGCCCTTCTGCCTCCTCTGGACAATTGATATTTACAGGCCACAACTTCAATTGGGTGGTAGTTTCCAAACGTGAGCATAGACAAGCTTATATCAGGTAAACCCAAACTCCTCCCTGTATTCTGTTTTTCTGTAGAAGAACGCTGATGCAGCAGTTGAAGTCTAAAACAAAGGGTAAAAGCAGGCCCAGAATGTAGGGATGATTTCCATCAATATTGCTCAGGAACTTCTTCATTCAGAGGTGATGCCTTTTATTTAATGACTACAGATTTCTTCCCAATATTTTTTCCAATCTTGTATTTTAAACCGTTTGAACTTTTAGTATTTCCAGGGTGCCAGGTTAAAGATATTCTTATTTTTTACATCACCTTGTGCAGGAAAGTGAAAGGTGGTGAAAAATCATTCCCTGCTCTACACCACTCATTATTTTAATGGACTATATATTCCTTCCTTTATCTCTCGCTTAGCAGCAGAGGTTCCTTCTTTGTTTGTTGTATAGAAACTATTCCAAACCTTTAATCATTTTTCTTTACCTCCTCTTCTCGACGTCCTCCTCTTTCCTCTGCTGTTGTATTCTCTTTGTAATGGAGGCAACATAAATGCTGTCAGAATTCAAGATGTAAGAGCCTCATAGCATTGTCCAGTGGCGGAAGGTTTTTAATTTCTGTTTTCTGTTTTGTACCTTTCCAAGGTTTGATTTGCTTTTCAGACTACTGTTGAACAATGAGCTGATTAAAGCTCTAAGCTTCTCACCCACGCATGTATATGCACTAAAAAATTTGCAGATCCAGTCATAGACCAGATTTTTTTCAAATACTGTTAATCAGAAATTTAAATACAAGTTTGCAAAGCCAGGAAAAAAAGTCTATAAAAATATTTCTAATTTTATTAGAGATAATATTTATATTCTGTTCTTGTAAGTTATTGCAGATGGATTCTGGAATACTTTTATAGAAAATTACTAGAATAATTTTACAGAAAGTTACTTATTTTTTAAAAAGAAAGTTTCAATTCCATTTCTAAAGAAAAGAGAAAAATCCTGCTCCTTTACCCATGTGAGCAGATATTTTAAAGACATAATCTGCACTCACTAGCACTGACTTAAACACAGGGTAATAGTACTGGCTTAATTGGAGCAGATATAGCTTTGGAGCTATGTAGCACTTTGGCAAAGTTCTTTCAGAAAAAACTTTTTATGTGACAAAAGCAAAAAAATATTAACTACTTTTGAAAAAGCTTGTTAGAACAGCAGATGTATTGTCCTTTACGTAGTCATTGCTAAGGTATATCATTTGACCCTGAAATTACTCTACAGTGTGAAACAAAGCCCAGAAAAATCAGTGGGAAATCTTCAATTTGACCCTGTATTTGCAAATTCATTCCTCTCTTCAGGTATATATTTGCAAATCTATTTGACATCGATGTGCTAAAGTTTACTGTCATTTCTACCAATTAGTTTTGACTAATTCAGTTGATGCAATATCAGTTTTTCCACACATATCTAAGATCAGAATTTGGCAGAGCGTTAATAATGTATCTTAAGATGTAAGATATTGCATAACTTTCCTCATATGGTGTACTGCTGAATAAATATTTTCTCTGAGACTACAATCAAGTTTCTCCAGCATCACTTCCAAATAGGAATGGAGAAATATTTAACTGCAATACCCAGCTTTTGTTCAGCACACTCTGTGTGAAGCTCATGCGTTTGTGGTAAGAGCAGAGCATGGCAGAGCGGCCACCTTACACAACTGCGATGTAAAGTTAATTTTAACGTGCCATAGCTGGCATCTCCAATTCAGTAGAGAAGTTGTATTTACTGGCACTGGCCTTGGTGGCTACTGTGCAGCCAGCACCCTTGAGAACAATTCTTCATTCCTGAGAATGAATAATTTGGAAACTGTATGGTAAATAGCTTTCATTTCTACCCAACAAGAATATTGTCATTTGAAACGTCAACAACATTAGCCTCTCCAAGGAAAGGTCATCAGAACTGGACCATTACATGAGAAATGAGTAACTTAATTTACTCACAAAATGTACAACTTAACATCAGCACAAGAGACTTAGAGCAAATTTTCTCTTGCTTACAATGGTCTAATTTAGGTTATATGCCACCTTGACGAAACTTTAATCCCGTTGCAAACATGCGCACCAACAGGAGTTGCTCTAAGACCTTGAGATGGCTGACAGAGGCAAGGCTTGGGAAGATTACGCTTCTTTATCTCAGTGCAGCAGTAAACTCTCATGCACACACGTTATTCCCTTAAAAAACTCACCAATCAGCAGCAAATTATAATATTCAAACATCCAGTATAAGGCAGTAGGCTGACAAAATGGACATCTGGATTTTATATTAACATTGAGAGAGCATGCTTTGCAAATGTTCTGCTTTATTTATGTAAAATGGAAAAGCAAATACATGATAAATCATTAGAATATATTTATACTACAGTGAAGCCACAGAGGTATGGTCTAATCCAGGATTTATGTTGCCTTCTGTGTGAGCAAGACATTGGTTTGAACTGTTCTGGGAGTCCCACCTAAAAGGCCCACGGGAAAATGAGTTTGAGATGGTACAAGGAGCTTGCTTGTGCCAGTGAGGCAAGAGGACTCGCTGGTGCTGAAAGGAGGTGGGGCCCGTGAAGTAAGAAAACTGGGAATGATTATACTGGCAGAGGGTTGTGTTTATTCAGCGTTTGCCACCAACAGGACTACTGTGTTCTTAATAAAGTTTCTCCATGTAGACCACGTGATAGGTAGCAATGATGACAACATGGGGGCTTAGGGATGGTTTTTGATGGCAGATTTCAAGTTTCAGTTGCCATATCAGGCTTCTCAGCAATTCAGGCTTGGGCATGGAAAGGGACTGTTGGCCAAATAACCCATAGATCAAATTATAGGTTCCTCTCCAACTTTCATACCCTCTGTCTTCCCTAAAGAGGCCACAAAATTCAAGGAGAAAAAGAGAGGAAGGAATAAGACATTACCTCACTCTGCAACTACTTCAGCTTTCTTTTCCTCTCACAAGCTGTAATTTCACCAACTTCATGTTCCTTTGCTTCCCGAAGCAGATGTGTTGGGCTTTCAGCTGCAGTGTCCTTGGGCACTCGGGTTCCTCACTCCTTCACACTGCTTGGTTTCCCAGCTCTTGCCAGATCCAGTCCCCACTACTCCGACATCAAATCCTAGATTTTATGGCTATGTCTACACTAGTAAATAAAGTGGACTAGGACCCATCCTGAGGGTCCCTGAACAGTAAGGGCAAGGAGTCAATACTCTGCCCAAAAGACATAAGTCCCTTTGAAACTGAAAGAGTCTCAGCTGCTGAGAAATTGAGGGAAAGTGTTCATATTCCTTTGATCCAGCATCACTCCATCTGTTGCATGGCCTCTGAAGGCATTTATGCCTATTTTCCCAGTGGTTTCAGTATATTTTCATGATAGTTGTTCACAAATAGACAGAGCAACTGAGGAATCTTTTGAGCGATATGAACAAATAAGACCTCGGAATACTTAAATCATGTTTGTTTTGTTATTCTGAAATGCCTTTACTGACATTTATGGGGAAATAAGTTTTCTTTTTCCAGAGTGTTCTGTGGCGTCCTGGTAGCTTTAGCTGAACATTTTCCAGGACTCAGGACAAATTCAGGCTGGGTCAAAATAATAAAGTTAATATTTCATGGAGTACATTTTAGAAAATGAAGTAGAATGGATCAACAAAAAATGCAGAATTATAAAGCCAGTTTATAATTTTTAAGCATTATAAATGAAATTGAGAATCAAACACCATTGTAAAGTTCTGCCAGATACTCTAATATGTCTTAGAGTTGCATTCACAAGAGAAGCCTGTGACCAAAGTGTGTTTTGGAGATATTTGACATCTATCAGATGAGTGTCTGAGAATGAAAATAGGATGTGAAATTCCAATCTCATTTAGCTATACTTAGAGGATTTACTTTTGAAATTCTGAAATTAGGTTGTTTAAACTCACTTGCTGGAACATAATTCAATTAAAGATCAATGGACCACAAATTCTCTGAATATATGTTTTTGAACTCCACTTAAAAAAAATACTTAATACTGATTTTTACCTTTGAGTATTTCATTTCTGCTAAAACTACCAAAAAACCCCCTTATATCTAAATAATACTGTATTTCCTAGTCTGTGAGTTCAGACAAAGCTGATCTACTGAAGTCTGTTTTGATTCACAATTTTAGCTAATTTTAAAAGTTTTGATTCTGTTACCAGTGCTTCTGCAAAGTAATATTTTATTCCATGTGTATGCCATTGTCTTGCAAGAGAAAAAGATCAAGAACACAAACACTTTCCCTCCTCCAATGGTCTAATACCTTACATCAATTCTGATCATTTTGCTTGTTGGGATAATCCCCCCATCATTTGCCCTGGACTCATGACAATTTACCATAACTTTATGACAACTTAAAGGGATGGGTCCACAAAGGGAAAGGCTCAGGACTGTAATGTTTGACTCATAGGCATTCTACCAGTGAGAAACAGTTGACCAGGGTTCTGAAAATCTCTATTTTGGGCACTAGAGTGCATGTATATGCACAAAGTAGTACCACAGACACTTGGAGGTGAGCATCACTGAGTAATTAATGCAGCTACGCTAGTTTCAATACCTCATCTCATTCACTCAGGGCCAGCTCTGCAGCTATGCCCTGTTGTAGATGTGGAGATATGGATCTTTCTCTAGCTGCCAGCTCACTAAAGTGCCCAGTATTAATAAGAATTCAATAATGAAATTATTGATATAAATATTAATGTAATATGAATAGATTGCCTGCATTTATTCTTTGAAAGCAAGACAGAAAGCCAAAAACTCTGCTATTGATTCAATGGATGCAGACTAGTAATTCTGGTATTTAATTTTTTTTCAGTGTCAAGTTACTTGTTGCAAAGATGCAATCAGAAAGATGCAAATGATTCCTTAATTTGGGGTTAATTCTCTAAGAATTAATTCAGCCAAAGTAGGGGAAAATTTAGAAAACTTCACATTGATATTTGGGAAAATATTTCAATTTTTCATTTTCAAGCATTTGTGTTTTGAAAATGACAATTATTTTAAAATTGCATTCCAAAGATAAATCACCAAACACATATATTTTCAGCTCAAACAAATTATTTTGCATTCTATACAATATACTTCAGGGTTTGGTTTTGGTTTTCTTTTCACCAAAGAAACAAACAAAAAAGAGGGATTTGTGTGGAGTTTTTTTAAAGTGACTTCCTTTAAATTTTTATCTTACATAGACAAAAAGGAAAAATTTCTAATGCATGACTCCCAGACAAATATATAGTAATTGTAAACATGCATGTTTATACGTATGTCCATACAGTGTCTCAAACACAAATTCTTGTTGAGTTGCCAGTGCTACTATTTTTGACACAGAAATTTGCTCCATGTCATTGGACAAATTCTGCAAGACAGTGAGTAACCTTCGTATGGTGATGACAGCACTGATTCACTTGAGAAGTCTTTGCATAGACACCAGACAATGTTCCTGAGCATGGTAAATTGCTGAATGACAAACAAAAATTTGGGGGTGTAGACCTCAAATTTGGTTTGCTGTTTCCCAGCGAATATTTAGTAGGGGACGAGTGTGTCCAATTGCTCCTATTTCAAGGCTTTGTAAAAGAATTTTCAGTCAATGTATTCTGGTTTACAGAAATAACTCTCTCCAAGAATAATCTCTGAGGGCTCTATTAAACAACAAACAGTTCCTAAGCTCTCTGAGCAGAAGCCAAGGAAAGGCCACAAGTGATACAGAGACAGGCTCTGTACATAGACGGCTGATTTGGCGAGACACTAACCAACATACTGAAGAAGGCCTCTTTTGGTTTTCATTTCCTTTAAATCTCTCTCAGCACTGAAGCCACGAGAGTTGTAGGCAGGCTGGTATAACTAAAAGCGTTTAAAATGATCTCTTTCTTGCCACAGAGCCACTGGATAAACTGGGATAAGTGCTTGAACTGGTTGAGGCAACCACTGCTTTGGTGACAAAAAGTTTTTTAATCCAATGTCACAGCATCTCTTTCTTACATTTGTTGGTATGAAAGTGGTCTCAAAAGGGACGGTATAATTATTTTTATACTTAAAGCCTTCTTTTTTTTTTTTCCCATAGGGGAATCTTCCTTTAACTGGAAGGCATATGGCCCACAATGTTCTTTGTGTTTATTTTCTCCCCGTTGTTGCTTTTTCTGTGTACATCCTTAAACAGCTTTCTGGCTGACCTACATGCCTGTTGGCTGACATCATCTGGGAGAGTTGAAGTGTCTTGAGAATACCCCCATCATTAGAACCAAGATGTTCAGCTCACACAAGAGCCAAATAATTTTTGGACACTCAAGTACAGATTGACAAAGTTATATGAATAAATTTAGAAGAATCAACTTGTATCTTTACCAAAAATGCAGAGAGAATATAACAAGAATAATTTAAAGTGTCACTAGAAAAGTTCACATATATTTTTAATTAAATTATATAATCATCATGATTATTATATTATACTCTAGTATCATCTCCAGATTTTTCATGTAGTGATTACATTCCAACATAAAGCTGTAATGGAGTAAATAGTGAACCAGCATGTCACCTGCCATGTTAAATTCAACACAAGCAAAGGACTGACACTGACTAAGCAGCAAGTCCAAGCGTTCTGGAAATCTTCCCATTTTTGAAGGGCTTTGTAAAATTTATAAAAATCCATGAATTTTAAAAGCCTTAAAATAAAAAAGAATTATTTAGAAACAATGTAATGCAGTAGCTGGAAAGAACCTGGAACGCAGAGACAATCACCGAAAACCTCATTTGGGGGAATTGGGTCAGCATGATGTGGGAGTTGGGGTAGCTCCATTGACATCACTGGAGTTACACTAATGTAAAAGGACAGCTGACATCTGAGATCTGGCCTAACATGAAAAATAGATTTGCTTAAAGACTTTACATTCTTCTAAAGGATGTGAAAACAACTGGAGTCTGTCCCAATATCAATATGCTTCAATAGCTGAGGTAAGTAAAACTGCATGCAGATTACTTGGGGCAATATGCATCTCATGGTTCGCCATTTTAAAAGAGGTCATATGTTGGTAAATTTAAGACAATTTGTAAAAAATGTCACGCAAAGACTGTCCTAGTCCTCAGTGCCTTGCAAATCAGGTCATTGTTACTCCTCTGATAAAAACGAAGCAATTTTCCTCCTGTTGTTATGCAGTGTAGAAAATGAACCCTTACCAAGGCTGTGGTTCTCAAAGGCTGCTTGACCTTACAAGAGGACACATTACCATAGAAAAATGAACCCTCAGTAAAAAAGACCTATTTTCAGGAGATATTTTAAGATCAATCAGAAAAGATTCCTAGAATGACAAACATTTCTTATTTTCTCTCCCTGACACACTATGACTGTATCAGAAAAGGCTCAATTCAGTTGCCTACACCAAGAGTCCTGGTGCCATTTGAGACATCCTGAGGTAGCTGAACAAGGTGTCACTGGTGAACAGGAGACAGGCCCTACAGGAGACGTCTGTTGTTCTGGAGCAGCAGTTGGAGGCCAGGTGGTCTATGATGTGACTTACTGCCTCCATTTAGGCAGCTGAAAACAGGCCAAATACTAACAATTCTATTAATGGTAGAGCATCAGAGAACAGAAAAGCTCTACAAAATGAACAAATTCTGTGGATATCTCCATCTCTGAAATGAAGGCCATAATTCATCCTAGCATTAGTACTTTATGTTCAGTTGAAGTTGAAAATAACTTTTGGGAAATAGAGCAATTTTAACATGACAAAGATAGAAGTTGAAACTTCTGGGAAATCCTTTTATTAAACAAAAAAAAAAAAAAAAAAAAGAGAGATGGATATAAACATCTCAAATTCAGTAAACTCTTGGGAACAAGTTTTAGAAAAAAATTGATAGGATACTAGCTAGATAGTTGATGATTCTAAGTTTTCTTTGGTTTTGTGTGACCTACTTTGTAGATATTTAGCTGACAAAGTGTTGAGAAATATTGTAGATGATTTATGACAGTAATAGTGTTCTTATATTTCAGGGTTTGCAAGAAATGCTTCCTACTGTCTCCCACTGGCTTCAGGATTGCATCCTGTGTTCTCTGATACAACGCCAGGGATGATAACTCATTCCTTCAGCATGTCCCACTTTGGTTACAGCAATGCAATTTACTTAAACTGGAAAGCATCAGCCCTGGGAAAGTTGCAGCTGGTGCAGATGCAGGAGCAGTTCACTTCCTCAGACCCATCAGTAACAAAACCCTTTGCTTTGCACTTACAGCCCACACACCATCTAAATTGGTCTCTAGAGGTGGACGCTGCCTTCTCTTCAGTTAAATAAAGTTCCGTGGGTGTGTGTGATGCCTGCTTGGGACACTCAAGGCCATGCAGTTGGTGGGATGAACTCAGGTCTAAGTGAAACTGTGGTTTCTCTACCATTGTGCTTCACGGGAGGCATGCTTCAGTCCTTCCCCTACTTTCCTTCTTGGATAGCCAATTACTGCATTAAAATTCATTTTACTCTTTGGGAAACCAAAACAAAAGAAATGGGTTTTGTATCAAAGTGAAATATTTTAATATTTATTGTTTCATTTCTTGTGGGATGGTGGAAGTTCTTGGGTATGGAGATAAGTTATAGATATTGAATTTGTTGGCTTATCTAAATAGTCAATTGTCCATCTTGAACTTACCATGCTAAAATCAATGTAATATATCTTATCGCTAATTCTCATGGGTCTCTCTCAAAAACTGCTAAACCTTTGAGTTACACTTAAAATGGGAATTGCATTTAAATGTAAAGTTTCATAGGACTTTAACTGAAATCCCTCAGTAATGGAGTTTTACACATATTTATAACACAAACTCCAGAGGCTAGATGTAGACTTTTTCAAAAAAATCCAGGGTTTATATACATATATACATATGTACATACATATATATATTTATCTGTGCTGGTTTCAGTTGAGATAGAGTGAATTTTCTTCATAGTAGCTAGTATGGGGCTAAGTTTCGGATTTGTGCTGAAAACAGTGTTGATAATATAGAGATCTTTTTGTTATATAGACCCCAACTGACCAAAGGGATATTCCATACCATATGATGTCGTGCTCAGCATATAAGGGGCTGGGGGAAGAAGAAGGAAGGGGGAGGACATTTGGACTGATGGCATTTGTCTTCCCAAGTCACCGTTAGGCATGATGGAGCCCTGCTTTCCTGGAGACGGCTGAACACCTGCCTGCCCATGGGAAGTGGTGAATGAATTCCTTGCTTTGCTTTGAATGCACGCACAGCTTTTGCTTTACCTATTAGACTGTGTTTATCTCAACCCACAAGTTTTCTCACTTTTACTCTTCCAATTCTCTCCCCATCCTACCAGGGGGAAGTGAGTGAGCGGCTGTGTGGGGCTCAACTGCCGGCTGGGGTTAAACCACGACAATATCTCAGTATGATGAATATGTATTAGGGAACAGTTGTTATTTTTAGATTTGCATACAAAAAAGCAAAGCTTGTGAAACATATGGAATTGCAAATAGGATTAATGAATTTGGGAGTGAACGACATTGCTGGAAAACTGGACTTTTAAAACACATCCAAGTTTAAGCATTTTGGTACTATACATTAACATTTTCTTTCCAGTGTGTTTATATCAACTACATTTTGTGGAACATCCCCTCTGAAAAGAAACTTTCTAGGATAGGCCTGCTCTAGTAGCTATTTGTGTTTTCTTGCTCCCTTACCCACATGGATACTTCCAAACAGCTTGTATATTCTCTGTTTTAAAAGCACAGCCTCTTGGTTTTCAGTGCTATGCTGTGTTGCATACTATAGCCAGATCCACTGCTGTGTATGGATTGTGGCCCCCTGAACCATGGGAAAAACAAATAATGACTAGAGGTACGTGGACATGCCACACACATGTGCCTCAGGATTGCACTCTTCAAGATAATCTCCTGATTGTACCCACTTAATAATATTTTCTGTTTCACATCACGGAGTGATCTTGGAGCACCTGAACTAGCCTCCTTTCAGACAAAACAGAGCCAGGAATGCTCCAGCCACAGATGGGTTGGCCCTGGACTATGTGGTGGTTCACACAGATCTACCCCTCCTCCTCCCCAAATGCAGGCAGGGTGCGTCTCCAGAAATATCTCCCTATTTATGCATAACCATTGCTACCAGTTTGCTCTGCTCCCTGATGGAGAGGTATCCAACACCTGAAGGAAAACTGACATTCTGTTGGCTTGATCTTTAGGATTGCTTTAAAGGCTATTTTGTACATATGTTGCAAAGGTTGAAAGGGAAATATTTTATACATGGAAGTCTTTTATTTTCTTAATGTTTTTGTCTGTCACCTAGTTTCTGCTTTGAAAATGCCTTTGTCCAAAGAAAACTTGAAAAAATAACCTTTTTCCAGGGGGAGTAGACTGTACTTTTTAAAGTCACTGATAGGAAAGAGTATCCAATTAACATCTGAATATATGAATTTTAAAAAACCCAAAGATTTAAAAAAGCACAAAAGTACAATGTACATTGAAAGGTATGTACATAAAAAAATCAGATAGAAGAACAAGGATAAAAAAGAGAGAGGGGGTAGAGAGAGAGAATGTCACCACAATAACTGTACCAACTAAAATCTTGATAACAAAATATGTAAAATATTTCTAAACCATACTGCAGCCTACGCACTAGCCACAGGGTAATAAAGACCTCACATAAGCAAAGACATTACTGAACATCTAATCTTCATAGACAAGATCAGTTCCATATAGTCCCAAAGTTCAGAGAGGAACAGTCGATTACATTTATTGTGAATATATTGCCAAGGATAGACAAGGTTCAATTGTACTGAATGGTTCCTGAGGTCATGGAATATCATTTTGCTAAGGCTTCCAGCTGGCAAATTCATTCTCTCACTCTCTCATTTAGTCCCTTGTGTTTATTTTATAATTGTACTCATGACAGCAGAATTACTGAACCCGCCTGTGCAGCCACAAGATGGTTGTTTTCAATGAAAAGTGTGTGAAAATTAACTGGTCTCTAAGCAAGTGATTCAAATTACTCAGTTCAGCCCTGATCTCATGTTTATAATTAATGTTCAACCTCTGATTTGAATTTTTCAGGGCAGTTTCAGCTTCTGAAATTCATTATCCAGGAAGAAGATATAATCAGATTTACCAGATTTTATTAGTAAATAATAAAAATCAAGACTACATTTGTAAATTGCGGCTGGCTGCGTTCTGGGAAAGCATGGTGGAATTAGTGTGAGCATTTATTGCATTTAGGCCATAAAACTAGGCGGGTGGTGAGGGCCAGCTCTTTGCTATCTCAGGCAGTCTCATCAGCTAATCCACTGTCTAAAACATAACAGCAGTAGGGCCCTTTATCTATATGTGCAATAGAAGAGTTATACCATTGCGCAGTCAAATCCTTCTGCCTTCAAAACTGACGCTGCTGTCCTTATTTTCTCTTGGTAAGTGCAGAAAGTAGCAGTAGCACACCGCCAAGGATCTCACTAGCTAGAAGGCTATGCACAAGTCTTTGAAGTCTACATGAAAGGCAAGAATAAAGGAATCCTGTAGGGTCTGAAAATAAGGGTAGAATCACGGGATGTCATCTTCAGGTGTTGGCATGTAAGCATTTCCATAAGAGACAGATGACTGCTGGAAATCAATGGGGATCAAGAGAGCAGAGTCCGTAGATCCTGGGGAAGTCAAGGCACTTGGAAGCAGAAAACCACTGGCTGATCAGCTTAGTACCTCTTTAGGCACTGTTGACTTTATTGAATAGATGTTCACAGACCTTAATTCTGAGTTACGCAGTGGATACACAGCTACCTACATATAGATACCCAAGGTTCTTCATCTAGATTGGCTTCTGCCTGTAAAGACACAGTTTAGTTGCCTACGTAGAGGTACAGAACACCATCTTAGATGTCCTCAGTATCTGAGGTGGCCTCCATCCCCTCCTTCAGAAAGGTGGGAGTTTTTCTTATCTCCTGTGTCTTATGTGCCAGTTTTGTATGGATAACAACCTGAATAACTGAACCAAGGCCTAGGAGAGCAAGAAAACCCTTCCCACTTTGCAGGGGGGAAGAGAGGATTTATTTTAGGATTTTATATCTATGAAGACTTCTTCATTGCTCTGGAAGACAATGTCTGAAGCAACAGATGGACCTGGTTTTTACAGGACGGAGGAGAAATTTACACTATTACATTCCTCTTATTGCTTTATTATTATTTTTTAAATCCCATGCCTCAAAAGCAACTTCAGCATTTGCTTCTACTACTTCGTTTGTTTTGCTTTCATATTCCTAAATAGCTACTGCGGAGTTTTGTACAACACTGAAACTGCCTGTTTTGCAGCATCTCATGTTGCTCCAGCACAGTGCATTGGTTTACATTCAGATATTCACCTTCCCATTTGCCTAGGGCTAGCCGCTTTATGTTTTGATGAAAAAATATATTGTTCAGAAATGGCTGGCTTAAGATTTCCTGGATTTTTTACAAATTTGGTATTAAAAAATTTTTGGATAAAATCCAGAAACATTCCAGAGAGCAGATAAGGACCTTACTGCTGAGTGCCCCAGCCTGCAGAGGGCATGTCCTAGTGGGCCTGGGTCCAGGGCCAGACACTAAACATTTGGCAGACAGATTTTAGTATTGCATTTTCCTTTTAATTATTTCTTCTTTCCCTTAGCATTTGTTAAATTCATACAAATTTAGTTAGACAGCTGAATTCTTGTTTTTCTGCTGAATTTAAGGCCACCTGTTCTTACTCTGGCAAGTACTGCTTACACTCCGTGACACCCTTACGTTGTCAGATTGGTAGAAATATACAACATTGTAGAGGAAAATGAGGGTTCCAACTTACATTTAATGATATTTTCTCATTTGTTTTGATGTGGTGTGTGAGCCAGCATTTCTGTGTCTGGCAATTAGGACTCCCAGACAGAGATGTCACGCTCATAATACTGTAATTCTTGGCTTTCCCCCCCCCCCCCCCAATTGTAAATCCTTTACCTCCCTGAAAGTAACATTTTCCAGAAGTGGAAAACTAGTCATCCTAGCTACTTAACAATCAAAAAATTCTCCAGATGCTACTGTCATGCAAAGGCTTAAGTGAATTTAGCATTAAGTATTTGAAAAAAAGTGTCAAGATTGTGCCAGCACTTCACAATAAACTTCTGCTGCTTAAGACTGTGAATTCTAACATAAAATGCAGCCATTGTAACTGCTGGAGTGTGATAGGCCATAAAAATTATTTTTTTCTGACTGACACTAAACTGATAATGGATAATTTCAATTTAAAATAAACATAATAATAAACAAATGTCGTGCACTTTTTCATATATAGAAAGCAGGAAAGGAAGAGAAAGATGTGGAGGTAAGAGAATTTATTTGTAAAATTGTATCAGTTTTAAGAATATTAAAATCTGGATTGATGTCTTTCTGACTGTGAAGGAGACGACTGAAGTGTACTTGACTTCCTCTAAATTCTACTTACATTTCCAATTAAATACACTCCTATGTATTGGAATAGGAGGCACAAAAGTTCAAGGCAAGAACTTTTTGTGTTTGGACAATCAGAAGAGGAAGGCAAGCTAGAGGAGCACCTCTAGAGAGTGACTGAGCCACTGAGAAGCAAATTGCTCTCCAGCATCACCTAGCTACGTCCATTTACCACATGTAATATGGAACTGAGGGGCAGTGGTCCTAGCCCACATGTATCTGTTAATCATGATGAAATTCACCCGTGTGCAGATAGCGTCTAAATCAATGCATCACCTTCACTCTCAATTTATAATCTCACTCGTGTAGTACCTTTATACATCCCTTTGCAGAGGGGCACATTCCCAAGATATGAGTAGTTATTGTACTGCATGAGCTCATGTCAACTACCTTCATCAATCAGTCCTTTAATACTCTGCTCTACTTTTGTTTCTATTGACTAAACCCAAAGGTATAGTATTTTTGGTTTAACAAGATTGGACCCCACCTGCCCACCCAAGCTAAACATATGTTAAATAAAAATCTACATTTTGGTCAAATTTTTTCATTTAAAATATAAATTATACCATTATGTCATTGGTCCATTTTATGGGTGATTAAGTGATGCTTATAAAGATTTTATTGCTAAGTAATGTCTTTATTCAAAGCATGAACAATTACTAGATCCCTATTTCCAAATTTAAGCACACCTGGGGAATTATAGGCATTGGCAGACAGCAAATTCTGTATGAAAATTATTGATCCTCTGGGTTGACTTGTCTACATCTGAAGATGGTGATTAGGAGACACTTTGTTAGGCAAAGTTTATATCAAAGTTTATTTCATTGTCTCTCATATTTCATGCCTTACTGCTTATCTTCTATGAACTGTGTCCAAAATTTTCAAAGATGTCCAGTGTTTAGATCAGCAGGACTTGATTTGCAGACTTCCTGAATGCTTGTACAGAACTCAGTTCAGCTACACAAGATGAAAAACTTCAACCACTGTGCTTTGCTATATGCCTCATTCCAGAAACATTATGTACATGGAACCTGGGACACTAGTGTGTAGACCACCGTGCAGAATTCCTTTGCTCTTATGTGAAAAATCACTGTGGGCTTTTTGTGAGATGGGAGTGCATATTTTTACATATCTGGTTCCTTTAACTGAAGAATAAAAATTAATTGTGACCCTTTTTTTTTTTTTTTGGGGGGGGGAGCTATACTTTCCTGGGTTGATTTTTTTGCTGGTTTTGTTTTTTGGTTGGTTGGTTGGGTTTTTCTGGTTTTGGTTTAAACATATAGGCTAAGACTTTCCTGTTTCTTCTTTTTTTCTTCTTGGGCACAGTTATCTCCCTGCTAATGAGTGGGACTTTCGGGTGGAGATCTTCGAACCATAGTTGGTCTGAGTGATAAACTGACTTTTAAACCTTTGCAAGAATAGCATGCCAAAATAAACCTTACAAAATATTCATATTATTGTTAGTGTTATGGGTTACAGTAGTATATAGAGGTGTAGTCTACAACTGTGCTACGTTATTCTTGACAAGGTACCGAAGTAAAATGAGGGATAGATTTTTTTAAAAAACCCTGCCAGAATTAACAGGCAGGACAGAAAATAGATGGAAATAACTATGGAAAGACTGAATCACTTTTAATACCACAGAGATAGTTTGTGACACATCCTGGGGCCAAGCCCTGATCACTTGTATCCTTGCTGGAAATGATCAAGTCTGGTTTCCAGTAACTACTGTCGATTAAAATATAAAGTCATAGTATCTTGTCATCAATCTGTGTTATATAAAATTAAGTGATGCTTACAAGGCTTCTGTTATTAAGGATCTGCTTAATTTGAATAGGAGCAATTCGGGTCCCTGACCACCCAATACATTTTTCTTTAACACTTTCAGCTTTTATGGACAGATATCCATGACAGACACCTTCAACTTATTGCATGCAGTTTCATGTAGCAATACTACATATTGCCTAACATTTAGTGCTTCTGAAGTCAGTAGGAGTTTTATCACTGTTTTATGGAATATCAGCAGTCCATCATAGAATCATAGAACACCAGATTGAAAAGGACCTCAAGGAAATTTAAACACATGCTAACCAGAAGAGATACTTATTGCTATGCATAACTATTTGAACGTGTGAACTCCAAGGGAGGACAGAACAATGAAATTTGCACAGAAGGAGTTAGAAAAATAAAAATTAATTAAGCAAAACAAGTGAATTAAAATTAAGAAAAACACATTGTAAAAGATTTAGTGATAGAAGCACTATTACTAGTTCATGTTCTCTTACATAAAGTCCTGAAATTAGTCTGGATAAAATACTAAAAACAAATGGATGTGGATTGTCTTACAGTAGAAGAAAATATCAAGTATAGTCCATGTATGATTTCATAAAAACAGAATAGTTAGCAGCTTGTTCTAGAGTCATCTCACAAGATACTTGCAAATTCCTTTCAAAATAATAATCATTAGCTAGATCACACATCATGAGAGTAGGAAAAAATGTATAAAATGTCGGTAACTTTCAATTTCATCCCATACATAAGGGCAACATTCTACAAATATTACATGTCAAAAAAAAATGCATATATTTGTAACCAGACATCTTCTGAGTACCTTTATTATTTTAAAATTTTGTTCTTCTGAACTACTGTCCATAATAAGCAGCTCCAGCAACAGAAGTTAGTCATTTCCTCTTAAGGGTATTATGATGTTAAATGAACAACAAAATATAAAATTATCTGTAACAAAAATGTATCAACACAGTTTTTCTTACATTTTTCAACAAAGTATTGGATCTACATTTGCAAAAAATTGCAGCTGTTATATCAATTCCTAATTATTTTTTCAAACAATTGAAACTTTACATGCCTTAAAAACTCACTTTCTGTTCAATGGCATCTTTTCCAGTAATCTCTGTTATTAAGGAGAAAAGGGTTAAGCAGAAAGGGATAGCTGTTGTAAGAGTTGTTAAATGATTATGTGTTTGAGATACTTGAAAGGCCAAACAGCTTGGAGTTACTTCACCTATTGATAAGATGAGATATGAGTTCAGTTCGCACACTGAATCAATTACACTAAGATGATAACTGGCAACAGTTGAATAAGTTTTAATTCTTTACCTAACCTAGTAAGGCTTATATAAGACTTTGGGGAATATCTGCAGACTATCTTAAAACTTTCATCTGAAATATTTGTCAGGATTTCCTCTGAGAAGTTTGGAGGACAAAACTATCTAACTATGTCTTTCCCACAAGATCTTCGACCATAATATCATCCAAATACCTTTTTCCATTACATGAATTTTGTACCTTGACATTTGTACCTCAACATTTATTGTATTTGGCTCTTTCACAAACCACCGCTTTCCTATTTAAAAATTCTCACAGTTATTGTTTACACCTACATCCCTTCTACAGTGTGTAAGAAAGCAACCTCTTACTCCCCGGTGCATATTTTTATGCACCAAGTTTTTTTAAGTAGCACAATTACTGGGGTCCTAGATGTTTTGGTTGGTCCAGAGTGGAAGAAAAAAATATATATATACTTGAATATAAGTTACTATTTATTAGGTTATAAAAGATTCTCTTGTCAATCATAATTAGAAAATAGCATTTCTGACATGGGAAAGATTCAGATCACTGGAGAATTTGGAAGCAACCTTGGATCCGTGCTGGGCCATTATTGCATTAAGAGTACAGACTCTTGAAGGTAAGTGCAGAGTTAGGAATTCTCAATGTTTTTTGAAATACTACATTATGTATTGCTTGATTGTAAAGGACAAAAGGACAAAGTTAATATGGCGTAAGAGAAGGAATAAAGGTGCGGAATAGGCTATATTGGGAAAAACAACTAGAGAAAGAATCAAAAGAATGGGGCTATATGATACATTAGCAAACATCTTGCCATTCCCAATGAGGACAAAATAAGAAGACACAACAGGAAAACTGAAATCTAAGAAACGAAGATTAATTTTTATCATTTATATGTTTGTATGGCAATAAAATTACGGATAAATATTACCATGCCTTCAGCTGAATTCTTTTTTATGTTGGATTCAGACAACTGTCAGATAATTTAATTAAAAGAAATTAAAACTGAGAAAATATACATAACACACAACCGCTACTGAAAACTGCTTTAGTCTCTAGTTGTTAAAGTTAGATAATTACTTCAGAGTTTTCTGCTATCACAGGGTGAAACTATCTGCAACCTGGCCCATTCCACAGAAACTTTTTATTAGGTGCTTAGCTGCTTTCCAACCCTGAGAGAGTGAAATTAACTCTGGATTCTGAATACAGTCTTGTGTTAAAGTAAAATTACTAAATCATTTAGCTTTCAACAATCAAAACCCAATGGATTTCTCTTTCTAAGGGTGTTTTCAATAAAGTTGCCATTTAAAACTTGCTGATTTTGTTGTAATATAGCTGGGCACAAATAAAGTCTGTTTCATTCCATTAAAATATATATATTTAAGGAGATAATTAGGTCATTTGCCTAAAATTGGTCTCTTGTCATTAAAATATGAATGTTAGAGACAATGAAATATAGAAATAAAATAGAAATAACTAGTAAGTAAAACTAGTTTTCCTTCCAGGTGAACACATGGGAGCTTATTACAAAGTTATGCCTAAAGAAAGCTCTGAAGGAATAATGCATTAATGATCTTTCATTGACTTTGAGTTCGTGTTTGCATTTTACAGCCAGAAAATGCCACAGACTACTTCCCTTCAGGTACTGCCCACAGCAGTAGGAGCAAAGACAAATATTTGCGGGGGGATACAAGAGGAAAGATATTCCCTTTCCTTCCTTCACGTCCAGTAGCAACATGAAGCCAGAACAGCTGAGAAAGTATGGTGCTGTGCAGTTAAGAAAGAAAGACGACAATAAGCTCAAGTCCATCCTGCAAGAAAAAATGGCAGGGTGACAAAAGGTGGTAACAACTGTAGGCAACAATACTGATTAAGAAGCCTTATACATCCAGAAGTGGGATTCCTTTAAGATAAAATATCAGCAATGTCCTCCACTGTTGAGCACAGATACTTTGACACATTGCCTGTGTTAGCAAAACTCTTGTGTTTTGAAATCAGGAATCATCTAGTCTGTAATAAGGGGACAGGCAACTGCAGTTAGGATTTAAAAGTTTTGTGTAAATACCCAGTATTACATATAACAATTGCTAATCCATTTGGATGGCACTTTGTCAGATCTGTTAAACCCAATCTGCTGTAGTCAAGATGATGAGGTGAATGTTTTCATTGCTGTGAGTGTCCCAAAATTATTCCATTCCACTTTTGGTGAACATAAGACCAGATCATTACTTAACCAGTCTGTATAGCAGATTTTCACCATCCATCCTGAAACTTAACTCCAACATTGATTCCCCTTTCCACAGAATTCCAGGTTTTCAGATTCTCCTAATGAGCCACATGTAACATTTCAGAACATTGAGGGATTTTCATAGAATCATATAATCATAGAATGGTTTGGGTTGGAAGGGACCTCAAAGACCATCTAGTTCCAACACCCCTGCTGCGGGCAGGGACACCCTCCACTAGACCACATTGCCCAAAGCCTCATCCAACCTGGTCTTAAACACTTCCAGGGATGAGGCATCCACAGCTTCTCTGGGCAACCTGTGCCAGTGCTTCACCACCCTCATAGTAAAGAATTTCTTCCTAACATCTAATCTAAATCGACCCTCTTTCAGTTTGAACCCATTCTCCCTTGTCCTGTCACTACACTCCCTGATAAACAGTCCCTCTCCAGCTTTCCTGTAGGCCCCCT
This sequence comes from Grus americana, assembly GCF_028858705.1. NCBI lineage: Eukaryota > Metazoa > Chordata > Aves > Gruiformes > Gruidae > Grus > Grus americana. The sequence goes on from NC_072853.1 coordinate 20,665,844, forward strand.
TCAGGTACTGGTAAGCCACGATTAGATCTCCCCGGAGCCTTCTCTTCTCCAGGCTGAACAATCCTAACTCTCTCATTTTGTTTATTATTATTTTCTGCTTAATAGTTTTTTCTCCTTTTCCTGTTTGGCTGTTGAGTTTCCATTTAGTCATGTTGGCACCTGTCATGTTGGCAGTGTAGTCATCCATATGCCGGCATCATTTAGTTAGTTATTTGTCTGTTTCCTGTTCAGTAATTCAAGAATCAGCTTTGGAACTGGCCTGTGGTGCTTAGCTCTGCAGGCCTAGAGGAAGTGTGCCGTAAAGTTATGACTCATCATCTCCCAGCTTACCCATTTATAACTAATTTTGTAAATGTCTGTTGAAGAATTCAATTTCCCCGTTACCTTAAGGATAACTCCCTGGCAATCTGCCATGTCGGTTGTTTCTCTTTATCAGGAAGATTTCCCTTTCTAACAAGGTGAAAGGTGGCCTGTTGTCAAATACTGTTTCTTTTTTGTTTCTTTCTGAGATGAGAACAGTTGGCAGGAACATGATTATTGCAGCAGAAATGGCCTTTAGTATAAATGTTATTTCTGATTACTGACCACAGTAGTCTCGAAGAGTCACAGGCGAGCAACAGTGACCCTGGTGCTTGATCGGATGTCACTGACAGTGTCAGCTGCAGCTCTGCTAATGAGAATAAGGGAAAAGGGAGGGGTGACAATGACAGTGCATAAATCACTGTTATGAGTAGAAAATAGCATTTAGAAAAGTTTCAACTTTGGTATGAATCCTAGCCGTTATTGTAAACTTAATGCCTTTTCTGGCAATTCCTTGATGCCATATCATAAGCAATGTCTCAATTTTGCCTTTGATTTCCATTAAATGATAAGTTATTAACCTCTTATTCATCCCCTCTTTGGGTATCAGATTAAGATTAAAAAATCAAGACAAGTAACCAGGCATCACATTTTTAGTGTTCATGCAATATAAATAACAGTAATGTCACAGAACATGAAGAACTATACCATTTGCTCTGGCCCAGATTCTCTTCTTTCTTGAGAGCCATTACAGATTTGGATTGACCGTGCAGGTTGAGTCCTGGGCCATGGATAAAAATCTGTATTGCATGGCTCATACAACACAAATGCTTCTTTCTCTGCAAAAGATGCTGCTCCCAATTTTTGTAGCTGTTTCTGAAGCAAACATGATCATCTGCAGTTTTGTCTTCATGGATTATTTACATCGATGCTATTCCAAATATGTAACCTGAGACATAAGCAGTGACAACCATGCATAATGCCAGACAATGTAATACGTCCTTGACTTTTTACAAGCAAAGCTTTCACAATCATCAAACAGTTTGCCAGCAGTGATCCAGGTTCATGAAGGTGCTGTAAATAATTCTGCAGTATAAACTAGTTCAAGGTGTTGTGTATTACTATATGGGAGTTGGAACTTCAAATTTAAGTTTTTATAGTGCCAGTGCTTTTGTAACTGCAATGGCACAGCTTTAGGATTCTGTTGAATTTCAGTCTTCAATTTAAATTTGCTAAATATAACAAATAAAGTCAACAATTTGATATGTTTAAATATTAAGTATAAAATATTGAAGTTGCTGTTCAAAAAATTCATTGAAGTTCATTTTTAACCTTGACATACTGACATACAGTAATATCATCAGTAGGATTTTCCTAGTAAATCAGCCATTTGGCCAAAGTATCACCCGTGTAATGCTTGTTTCTCAGAAGGTCATAAAGATCACTAAGAGCAATGCATGCTGACTCAAATCTGTTCCTATTTAGAATATCACAGTCAAAAAATATAACTGAATAGCATCAGTTCTCATGTAGCATTACGTGGTGATACATACTCCACACTCCACGAAGACTAAAGCAACTCTGTGTCACAAACACAGCTGTAAGAGGTGGAAGTGCAGCTATTAATTTCCACAGCTTTATTTGGCTCCTTTATGTCTACAGAAAGATAGATATCTCCAGTCTTCCTCTCCATCATTTGTTTAACTGTTTCTCTAAGCATGAGACAGATTTCCGGTCCTGTGAGTGCTGTAACACCTCGCCTGCCATTAACTGGCATGCATGGATGCATATGTGCTCTTTATTTGTTTACATGAAGACAGTTGCTCCATAGATCACACATCAGAGAACAACAAGGTACATTTTCAAAATATTAATATCTCTAAAATAGGAATAAAAAGTGCAACTTGAGAAAAAAAGCCTGTTTTTCATTAGAAACAACCTTTGCTATGTCTTGGTACTTTCCTAACACAGCTGTCTCTGCAGAATAAACATACTCTGGACCAGCTGGCATGGCGTAACCCCTGTCCATACTAAACTCTGTTTCCCTTCAAAACATGGCTGGACACATCCAAACTGCCCACTGAGAATGGTTCCCGACCTGTGCTGAGTCCTAAACTATGCCTGGGACTTGCTGGTCATGGCTGTGACTGTGCTGGAGACCCCTCCAGCAGTTAGTGGCATGGATGATGGAGTTTCAGCACCTGAGAGCAGTACCTGGCCACATTTTGTTCACTAGTACAGATGTAGTCCTAAGAACTACTTCTGGGCTGCAATATCATTTAAAACAACTTCAGAACTAGGGAAAGAGATACCCTCTGCATGGTTTATATACCAAGCACATATTTCTGTGAAAATTTTTTAGAGAGAAAATAATTACTGTAGTTTCAGTTAATGGGAAGGATCAGGAAGAAAAGAGTGAGAGAGTACAGAGATCATTTGTCTTATTTTAGCAAAGTCTAAACTAGAAATGCATTTGCTAATGTGATGGCTCAGGTTATTTATGGAACTTCTTGTGGTCTCAACAATTTTAACTCTATTGTTCTGAAAGAAAAGTAAAGAAATAGATCCTATCAGAGTGAACAGAGAAAATAAACAATGAACTATTCAACATTGCATTTGTATCATTTTCTTCTACAAAAAATAAGGATTTAATGTCTGCTAAAGGTCAATGATTCAAATCTGAAATTAAATGGCTGGTTTGCAGAGGTAGTGGTCATCTGCTCTTCTCATAGACTTCCGAAGATTAAGTAAGTACCCAAAATATTTTAAAATCAAAAGTTTGGGACTAACAGTAGGTTTCTGGCATTTCACCCATATGCATGCACTTGCAGAGGCACTATGGTGTACTGGATGTAACGCTGAACATACAAGAAATCCACATTTGCAACTGCTCAATAAAAAAGGTTGTGTTTGCATATCAGGCCACTCAATGAAAAATGGCTCAAGGTGAGCCAGGAGCATCACAGTGATTAACAACTCCCTTTTTGTTGTTAAACTATAATGTATCAAGTAAAAGAAGAAATGGCTAGACAATCCTAGACTTTACAAGACTTCTGGATTCTGGGAAAATAAAAGATTCATAGCTTCAGTCAGTTTCTCTAAACAGTACTCTTTGCTCACTTGCACTTTTGGAAAACCCAGGCTGAGTCTGGGCCAACATTCAAGTGACCCTGCGCTGATATAGGGACTGATTCCAAACAAAGCAGTGGATGATGGCTTCAGGTAAGATGTCTTAGCTACTGGAGGTAGGATGCAAAAAGCAATGCCGACAAACATGTGAACCAAAACTAGAATTACATCATGTAGCCAAATCCAAGAAATTTCTCAGAGATTCTTCACAGAAGGTTTGTCAAATGCCATACATCATTGAGATAGGAAACCTGCAGAAAGGCAGTATGGATTACATTTCTCGGATGTGAAAGCCCAAGCCAGTCTCCTCCCAGAGATCTACCAGTGGGATTTTAAATTACAAGGAACTTCTAAGCCAACACAAATACAATATCAGCATTGGTGTAGTGCCTATAAAACATTTGAGAAGAAAAAAATAAATTAAACTGATAACAAATGTGAAAAATCAAACACATTAAAAGCTATATGACAACAAAGACACTGAAATTCACTATGAAACCATGTTGATTAAGAAGGATGAAAAAGATCAAGAAGAATAAATTAAAAGCTATAAACTATATCCCACTAAAAATAAAATAAAAATGTCAAGAACACATTTGTATTTTATTGATAAATGGAGACTTAAATGTAATCAAGGAAATACTTCTTTATTTTTAAGAGGAAAGGCAATAAATCAAAGCCACATATGCAAGACAAGCAAAGGAAAGAAACAATTCAATTAAATTATAAATAAATTTAAAAAATGCAAATAAATGAGCTTCACAGTAATTTAGCTTGCCATTTTTCAATAACATGGTGGAATTATGTCAATAGGAGCTCTTGAAGATCCAATATTTTAGAATATAAAGTGGTTCTAGAGAAATACTAATGTTTGATACTGCATTTCCAGCTGAGTCACTCTTGAGCATCTCACTGAAAGGGACGATGCTGCTTGTCAAGTAGCATTTTGAACCTCAGCTGATCTGCATAAAAAGCTGCCTCCACCCCTCTGGAGTTCCAGCAACAACCACCTGCACCTCCACATGCATGGGGATCTGCTCTGAAAGTGGCACAATCAGGGCCTTGTCAGCATTACTTCATGTAAAGACAAGTGACAGAATAGAATTTTAAATTTAAGTTTGTGCATGTAGGAAATGTCCTGCTTCTTCTTCAAGTCATGGCACCAAAATGTTGGATTACAACATTCCCTGTCAGCTCCTGTCCTACACTACTATACTTCAGTGGCAGCATGGCCTTTTCTAGTCATAGAATCATCATAGAATCCTAGAATGGTCTGGGTTGGAAGGGACCTCAAAGATCATCTAGTTCCAACCCCCCTGTTGCGGGCAGGGACACCCTCCACTAGACCAGGTCGCCCAAAGCCTCATCCAACCTGGTCTTAAACACTTCCAGGGATGGGGCCTCCACAACCTCCCCGGACAACCTGTGCCAGTGCCTCACCACCCTCACAGTAAACAGTTTCATCATAATATCTAATCTATGTCCACTTTACTATTTCAGGATACCACCTCTCCATTCTAATTTGAGATGACAGCCACTATACAGCTCACTTTACGATGTTTTTATCCTCCACCCTGACCTAACACCTAAGAAGATTTGAGACCTATAGATCACTCTGCAGCGAGCACAGCCCCCTCCTCCGTACTGCCATTTCTTTGAATACCTCTCCTTGGCCTAGAAGAAAAGGAGGGCATGCTATACATCCTACAAGTAAGCCTCTAATCTTTATTCAACAGTTGCTGTGTTGAGAACATAAAAATACGATCTTATGTAATCTGAAATGTCAAAAAACAAAATTAAAAAAAGAAAAGTCTTTGTTCTGGAAACAAAGTAGATAAGGGAAAACATACAAATACCTTGTGCACGTAAAATGGACCCCCAGTATTTTAAAGAAGACACACAGTACAATTTTACAATTTCAAGATCTTGAAATTTAGATGTTTGACATTATAAGACCTAGGATTTTACATTGACTTAGGATTTTATATTTGCTTTTAGAAAGGAAGTGCTCCAGGTCAGGAATTCAGTCTTCAGGAAGAGGCATTAAGATCATGTAAATACTGAAATATGCAGATTTTTCTGTGCCTGTATAGTACTCACCACATTACAATTTTAATCCTGACTGAGTCTTTGGACATTAGGATGATTTCAGATAATTGGAAAAATAAGGAGAGCAATGACAAAAAAAAAAACCCTGATAAAAACTTATAGGGATGTGACAAGTTACACTAGTTACAGAGTGAGCAGTCTCAGGAACCATTGAATCACTTTGTTGTATTTCAGATTATACAGTCAGTCTCACTGCTTAGCACCTATGAACAGCCAAAGCATAACAAAGAGAAACACAGCATGCTTTGGTGAGAAGGAAGGAGAGCTGAATTCACTGCAGGAATATTTGGAACTTGACAGTCATGATCCTTTCCCTTTTGGGATCTAACCTTTCTTCATGTCTTGCTGAGCATGTAGATATAAGCAAACATTGGTACTTGAAGGAGTGAAGAAATAGCCAGCACAAGTCAATGTGATAGCTAGGAACCAACGCAAGAAGCCGTTGACATTTTTACCTCTCATAATGTATTTTCAGGACCAACACTTGTATAACCCTGAAAATAACTGTAACTGACAGAGAATGACAGTTCCTGTGACAGACCCATGCTGCAGCCCTCTTCTTTGAAATATGTTGACTAATGTCTGTTTGCCAGAGGGAATCCCTCCCTTCCTTTCAGGTGTGAAAACTGTTCATAAAATTGTCTTAGTGTAAGACTTAGGGTTAGAAGAAATCTGTCCTGCTGTAGTGATTGGTTTCATAACCCCCAAGATCACTACAGACTTAAACATCTGTTATGCAGCAACTTGTGCTAGAAACAGGGACACGATACCATTACGAGATCAAAGTTTTGCCATAAAGTGCTATCTCAAAATGTGAGTCTGGAACATGTCATCATGTTTCAATGTACAGAAATTATATCTTCTGTCATTTTTAGTCGTTTTAAACCACCTGTAAAAGATCTTCATTCTGAGACTGGTACATAAGAAGAGTGTGGAAAGACCCACTAACCACAGGAGTGGGAGGGAGATGGGGAGGAAAGGTTTTGCAGTTGTATAACAAACATAAACATCCCCCGTCACATGGCCTGGCACCTCCTTATCACGTACAGTTGAATCCTCAACCCCTGCTGATGGGGTGGTTCAGGTGATGGCAGAGGGGGTTGCAGGACACGCAGGAGAGAGGAGGGCAAGACACAAGCTGCCCTCCTGCCCCTCAGGAGCACGGTGTGCCACAGGCTGGGCGAGCTCTCTCAGTGGCATGGAGATGCACGCTCAAATGCGTGATTGTTAATCTCAGAGAAAGCACAAATGCCAAAAAGCATGTTACTTCAACAATAAAAACGGTCACTAGCAGCGCTATCAACTGCATCAGTCTCCTCAGCATCTGAACACTGAGAGCAGGAAAACATCTACTTTAATTCCTTTTCCTCAGCTGCTTAATTTGTGTCTAGCATACTGTGTACATTGCAACTAGTTGGTAATAGACATCAGTAGTAGATGGCATGACAGTGTTTCGTTGCAAATGGGAAAGTGGGTATGAAAAGGTATTTCTTGCACTTTCCTGTTTTATATAGATGTAGCAATACTTGTATTAACATTCTTACACTTGTTGAGAGTACTTGATTTTCTTTTTAAGAAAATCTTTTGTTAAGTGGTTATACATGGAAAACATCAAATAGTAATAATAAAAAGCCAGATGAAGTGAAGATTAGGAGACAGGATTAAAATTAAATAGCTACAAAAGCAGTAATAGCAACATATAAATAATGTACATTAAATCGCATGATCAGCTATATTCATCTGTGTTCTATCTGTACAAAATTATCCTACGAGATGATGATAACCTGAACTGGGGATGTTCAAAAGACTTCATTGTTCAAAATTGCAATCACATGTTTTGAATCTTTTGAATAAAAATCCCGAGGCAGATAATGTTGCACTTAAAATTACAAAGGAAGCAATAATGTAATTGTCAGCTACATCTATACCAATACATTATTCAACTGTAGAACTTGTGTCCTAAGAAAAGGCTGGATTGACAGTTGTGAGTATGCAGGTGCCAAAAAAATAAAAATCACTGCAGAAACTAGCCAGAACAGCACATCTGCAGAAGAAAAAAAAAAAAAAAGGTTGTCGATCTGGCAGTAGCTGCTGCAAAAAGAAAAGTACTATGTTGGATGGATGGATGGTAGGAATATAGCAGATCTGAGGCCAGTTTTGTACTGAAGATTTACATACTGGAAAGAAGGGTCTCTATCTGGGGAAAAGGACTGTGGATGCCAGGAAAGCTGACTGTCTGCTTTTCAGGTTTCATGGAGGTCTCCTTTCTGAGACAAGCAAAGTGTCCAATTTTGCAGCCTTGAGCACTTTTTATATCCGTTTCTTCAAAAATGCCACATACGCTTGTTTGCATATAATGTGCTAGGTGCCCTGAAGGCAATAATCAGACAGTAAATAAATACTACAGTGAGGAAAGAAAAGAATAAAATCCTACGTACAATAGAATATCCACTGCTTTTTATATAACCCAAAATCTCTCTCATCTACACTGTGTTCCATGAGAAGTTAATTCCCTGCATCTCATCACCGGCCTGTTTGAACACCCTCTCAAGTCGCTCTTTGCCCATTGCTACAATACACAAGAGATCCCTGTTTGCTCTTTTTTATGGAAGGAAATTAGGGTGCTCTCACACAAATACACAATATCTTGCAACGACATGATAAATTATTTTTTTCATTTCTTAAGCACTGACATTGATACGTAAATATTTTTGAAATATTTATGTTCAATGTTCCTGCCAGTTCTAGAGTTTTAACAGGAACTCTTCATTTTTTAAGCTGCCAGTCTGAGAAACATTTAAGACGTTAAACATGCAAATAATCATAACCACTAGCACAACATGCAGTGCCAGGATTCCTTTATCCTTACATCAGCTATGCACACCTGTTATAAGGGGTTTCTATGTTTCTTGATTCTTCCTGACCTATAATTCATTGTGGACAGAAAATGCATGCAGAGTTTGTAGATATGTCTGTAATGTCTATATTTTTTATTATGGTGTGTTGACCCCGGATGGAGGCCAGGTGCCCACTGAAGCCGCTCTATCACTGTCCATCCTCAGCTGGACAGGGGAGAGAAAATATAACAAAAGGCTCATGGGTCGAGATAAGGACAAGGAGACATCACTCACCAATTACCGTCAGGGGCAAAACAGACTCAACTCAGGAAAACTAATTAAATTTATTGCCAATCAAATCAGAGTAGGATAATAAGAAATAAAACCACATCTTAAGAACACCTCCCCACCACCGCCCCCTTCTTCCCAGGCTCAACTTCATTCCCCATTTCTCTCCCTCCTCCCCTCAGTGGCACAGGGGGACAGGGAATGGGTGTTACGGTCAGTTCATCACACGGTGTCTCTGCCGCTCCTTCCTCCTCAGGGGGAGGACTCCTCACACTCTGCCCCTGCTCCAGTGTGGGGTCCCTCCCACAGGAGACAGTCCTCCACGAACTTCTCCAACATGAGTCCTTCCCACGGGCTGCAGTCATTCACGAACTGCTCCAGCGTGGGTTCTCTCTCCACAGGGAGCAGACCTTCAGGAGCAAACTGCTCCAGCATGGGTCCCCCATGGGGTCACAAGTCCTGCTAGCAAACCTGCTCCAGCATGGGCTCCTCTCTCCACGGGGCCACAGGTCCTGCCAGGAGCTTGCTCCAGCACGGGCTTCCCATGGGATCACAGCCTCCTTCAGGTGCCTCCACCTGCTCTGGCGTGGGGTCCTCCACGGGCTGCAGGTGGAATCTCTACACCCCCTCATCCTTCCTCCATGGGCTGCAGGGGGACAGCCTGCCTCACCGTGGTTTTCTCCATGGGCTGCAGGGGGATCTCTGCTCTGGCACCTGGAGCACCTCCTCCCCCTCCTTCTGCACTGACCTTGGTGTCTGCAGGGCTGTTCCTCTCACATCTTCTCACTTCTCTGTGGCTGCAATTGCTGTTAGTGTTGCAGAGGTTTTTTTCCCCCTTCTTAACTCTGTTACCCCAGAGGCACTACCACCATCGCTGATGGGCTTGGCCTTGGCCAGCAGTGGGTCCATCTTGGAGCCGGCTGGTGTTGGTTCTGTTGGACATGGGGGAAGCTTCTAGCAGCTTCTCACAGAAGCCACCCCTGTAGCACCCCCGCTACCAAAACCTTGCCACACAAACCCAGTATATTTATATACCTAGTTACAGGAGTGTCACGGAAAGCAACCTGCAACTGCTATGCAGATGTCACCAGTATCAAATCTATTATAAGCATGGGTACAGAGAAGTGGTGATGCATCTAGCCAAATGTCTTGGGCTCCATCCCTAATAAGCATTTCAGCAGTAGGCCTACTACCTTTTTTTCTCATTTTCATTTCAAGAACAATCAACAGTATTTTTAACCTAAAAACACACTTCATATAATTACTTTGTTCTCCCAGAAAGGGTATAGTTTTATGGGACTTTGTACTTATTGGGATAAACAAGACCTGTATCTGCATGTTGTAGTAAAAATGCAATGCAAATCATCTCTTTACCTGGTATTTAATTTTATAATTAAGAATACAGAAAATCATATATTGAGTCCTGAGGCTACTAAAACACGTTACTTGGAACAATTTTATTCTCTTTTGAAAGACGTCTTCTAAGTCATGTGCTGAATTACAAACATTTTCTTTATTGTTTGTTGCTGTACCAGAAAATAAGAATAAACAAATCATGGATATTTTACTATTTTGAGCACCGCATCTATCTTTTGATTATAATTTCTATATTAGGATCCATATTACATAGAAGTTTTGTTCCTGAGTCCAGTGTATCTATTATACCCTGTAAAATGCTTAACTTTATTACTGTGTCTAAAGGTTTGCAATACATTTCAATGTAAGTGCTTTTTCTATCAATAAAATCTTCCCAAATCAAAATGTCTGTATGTGTGTGCATTAAGCTGGATGGATAAGAGTGAAGCTATGTAGCTAAAAGCAGGCAATATCTGTTTTCTTAAAACTTCCTCTAAAAACATCACAAGATTTCTGACAGTTATGGAGGTTAGCCAAATTTCTGGGCAATGTCCAGTCCTGGTCTATGCTACTCCATGAGATAAGCTGACTTCTTACAACTAGACTCCAAAATACAGTATTTATGGCACAAATTAAGTCACCCTTTAAAACTCCTCTTTTCCAAATATTTTTCAGACCTATTTTATGTGTCCGAGCAATTAAAGTTATTTTTTACAGCTATTTTCTAAAATACCTGAGAGCAGATGTTCTGCTGTTAGACGTCCATCGACTGCAATTTACACTGAAGCAACTACCCTCAATTAAGGTGTAATATTAACATGTCTGAGAGCTGCAGTCTGGAGTAAGGACAAAGCAGAACTGAACTGCCAGAGAGTCTAATGAACCAAAGCTGACAATTTATTCAGTGCTAGACAAGAAATAGGTGCAAGTCTCATAACACCATCACAAAAATGCCTCTAGAAATCAATACAATGTGTCTGTTTGCTGCACACATCCCTAGAAAATGTTATTGAATCACGATATTCAAAATGAAATGTTTTCTTATTTAGAACAATGAGAACATTGCAGGTAAGATCTGACCAAACACATATCACAGTTAAAGACAGGTTTTCTGCTGATTACAAAGGACCTAATCACACCGTTCATAAGCAGAAACATGGAAATAGCCCTTTATACATCCAAACAAATATATATATATATATATATATGAGCCGGCAATGCGCACTTGCAGCCCAGAAAGCCAACCGTGTCCTGGGCTGCATCAAAAGAGGTGTGACCAGCAGGTCGAGGGAGGTGATCCTGCCCCTCTACTCCACTCTTGTGAGACCCCACCTGGAATACTGCGTCCAGCTCTGGGGCCACCTAACATAAGAAGGACATGGAGCTGCTGGAGCAAGTCCAGAGGAGGGCCACGAAGCTGATTGGAGGGCTGGAGCACCTCTCCTATGAGGACAGGCTGAGAGAGTTGGGATTGTTCAGCCTGGAGAAAAGGCAGCTCCAGGGAGATCTAATTGTGGCTTTCCAGCACCTGAAGGGGCCTACAGGAAAGACGGTGAGGGACTGTTTACTAGGGCATGTAGTGATAGGACAAGGGGTAGTGGCATTAACCTGAAGGAGGTTAGATTTAGATTAGATGTTAGAAAGAAATTCTTTCCTGTGAGGATGGTGAGGCACTGGAACAGGTTGCCCAGAGAGGTTGTGGAGGCCCCATCCCTGGAAGTGTTCAAGGCCAGGTTGGATGGGGCTTTGGGCAACATGGTCTAGTGGAGGGTGTCCCTGCCTGCAGCAGGGGGTTTGGAACTGGATGACCTTTGAGGTTCCTTCCAACCCAAACCATTCTATGACTCTACAATTCTATATATGGCAGTCACCCATATATGAAAGGGGAGTAGATTTTACAGAGAAAAAGTGGGAGACAGACGGATAACATAAATGAGCATTCAGGTTATCACTGATTGTTTTTTGCCTGACTTTATTAACGCTCAGCTGAACAGAAGATTGGGCTAGATTTTAACTTCAGTCACTTCTACACAACTTCACTGATGTAAGTTTTTAATGAAAAGATGGATGGTCCAGAACAACTCGTAACAGGAGCAGTAAGTTGGGCTCCCGGCTTGAGTGCTCTGTATAACTGTAATTACTGCCCTGTACTGACAGTATAAGGAGCTCCAACAACTAGCAAAGGATCCTGGGTTGGGTTTCCGTGCTAAAACATGAGTCCTTCCTACAGAATCTGAGCTGGAGCAGAATTTAGACTTGTCCATGCATAGTTTTGGGAAATCTTAAAGACATACCCCATAGCTCCTGGACAGACTGCAAATTTCAAATGAAAGTGGTAGTCATAAATTGACAGTCTTCATATGTTCTGACCCATAAACCACTCATCACTCTCTCTCATTTCTACTGTACAGGAAAATGAAGAAATCACAAGAGACAGCTTTTGGTTTAAATTTTTTTCGCAGGGTCAGGCTGATGACAGGAACATCTGGCAATTGAAAGTGGCATACTTCTAATAGCTACCTAGGAGATGAGGTGTGAGAAGCACTATTACTCAACTGAGACCTAAAAAATTGACTAGACATGACAGAAGAGAGAATCATAGCTTTTAATTACATCCAGTTATTACTTTGGAAACAAAATAACCAGCCTTAGTGATGGCTTGATTATCATATTGGCATCCTGTCATCTCATAATCCACTTAAGAATAAAATTGTTGATAGCCTGATATTTAATGTTTATCTACTGTGTATTTTAAGGTTATTGAGTTATACTCGAAGGCCAAACTCAGCTGTAGTGTAAATGACAAAGCACAAACTACATTCTACTTAATCTCTGGACAGGTGTTGGAAAGAAGGCCAAATAATGACATATTTATCAACACCTCTGCTTAGAATTCTTTGCAAGTGATGTATTTTCCACAGCAGCCAACACTATTTACTCCTGACACTCCGTCTGTTAGAACGGAATCATCTTCAGTACCACTAAAATAGAAAGTTACATTTTTTTAATCACCAAGGAAGATGAATCACTGCGATGAAGAAGCAGGGAAAAATGTATGCCCTGTCAAATTAATGCATTATCAGCCAAAATAAGTACTTTTCTTATCAAGCATGTTTTCTGACCTCTCAGTGCTCTGTAATTACATTGTAAATGAAGGAAAAATGCTAGTATATTAAATAGAATTATATCATTTTCTCAACCACTAATGGAACTTCTGTCACCCTCTGACCGACAAACTCAATTTTAAATTGCTGGAAAGCAAACTTTAAAGTACCATTCACATCTGCAGAACATCTTATTTATTTTTCACTTTGCAAAATTTATATACCATGTTTTCTAAAACATTTGCAGCCATCTGAAAACTACACAAATTGAAGCAACACTAGGTAAGAATTACGCCCAACAAAGCCCTCAGTGTGCCTCAAAACCACACATTGCCTCAGTCCATCTCTAGTACTGCCAGCCCAAGATGGCATTTAAATGTCATTAAATATGTCCTCAAGCTTCAGTAGACAAAAAAAAAAAAAAAAAACAACCCCCAAAACCTGAGATCTTTTAAATTTGATTTTAATGCTTTTAAAGGTCTCGAAAGTCCTTGGGGCATGCTTTCATAGTTTTTGACAAAACCATGGAACTCTTCTTTTTGCAAATTAAAGCTGAGATCCCCATATTTATATGGGTAATACAGCTTTCTGAAAAAAGCATCAAATACAAATGCAAAGAATTGCAAAATCAAGGGCATAATATTTATATGACCACCACATTTTCTAACATATCTCCTTGGTACCTCTAAGCCTCCCAAGAGTTAGAGTTCATAACCGTAGTATAGAGTGGTACTATACATGCAATTCATTTTAAATTTGTGAATCCTGAAACTGACATCTTTAAAATACTCAGATCTTTCAATGTCTCCACTAAAACATAATAAAAAAATAAGACTTATTGTTGCAACCTTAAATCTGCTTGAGGTTCTGCACATCACGTACAACTTTACAAAAGCGATTACTTTCAGTATTTTGAATTAAAGAAATAGAGATAACTCTTAGAAGGGTGTGTGACTTGAAGTGACATTCTGTGAAAAAATGGCTCTAAAAAGTATTGTGAAGCTCAGTGCTAATGTGTTAATTATATCTAGTTGGATACTATCTGGCTATTAAATTATAGTTAGATTATTAGTGATCCACCTCAGACCTTCAGAGGCAATTTTGTATCCCATAGTATCCCATGTATCACATAGTCTGAAGATGGCATTTGGGAGACTTCCATGATGTTCAGATGACTGGAGACAAGTAATCAGTTATTAATGAAAGAAAAGAGTCTATCTCAAAAAAAAAAAAAAAAAAGCGCACATGACTCCTCCATCTGTATGGAATCTAGTACCCAATTATTGCCAGAGCTCCTTTATCTATATGGAGCTGAGGAAGGCCAGGCTTTTAAATACCTATGTTGGACTACCAATGAAGGGGCAGAGTCATCTAAAAAGGCAGGAGAAAGATCTGGGCTTTATAGAAAGGTGAAAATATGTCAGAATACGAGTTCGGCCATGGAACTTGTCATTCCTATTTGCCATGGAGAACATAACTACCCTTCAAAAAGAATGATCATCTGGGGAAAAGCTTGCAGCCAAATGGAACATTTCAGGAAAGACATCAAACAAAAAGAGAAAAGAGAAAAGAGAAAAGAGAAAAGAGAAAAGAGAAAAGAGAAAAGAGAAAAGAGAAAAGAGAAAAGAGAAAAGAGAAGAAAAGGGAAAGGAAAGGGAAAGGGAAAGGGAAAGGGAAAGGGAAAGGGAAAGGGAAAGGGAAAGGGAAAGGGAAAGGGAAAGGGAAAGGCAAGGCAGAAAGAAAAGAAAAGAAAAGAAAAGAAAAGAAAAGAAAAGAAAAGAAAAGAAAAGAAAAGAAAAGAAAAGAAAAGAAAAGAAAAGAAAAGAAAAGAAAAGAAAAGAAAAGAAAAGAAAAGAAAAGAAAAGAAAAGAAAAGAAAAGAAAAGAAAAGAAAAGAAAAGAAAAGAAAAGAAAAGAAAAGAAAAGAAAAGAAAAGAAAAGAAAAGAAAAGAAAAAGAAAAGAGAAAAAAGACACAGAAGTGAAGAAATCAGTAGTCAAAATCCAAATTATTAGCCCTTCCAAAAACCTCCTTTTCATTGATACTGGGAGGCAAGACATCACTTGTCAAATACAGTTTTCATATTGCTGTCTGTTGACAGTCAGAAGTTACTCCCTCACCAAAGCCTCTGGATTTTAAAGGAAAAATCAATAGTATAATGTAATATTTTATTTTAAATTTAATTCTAAGCTTTTGAAGCATATTTTACCTTTTTCAGAAGCTGATGTCCCTTTTTTTTTTTCCCCATCAGAATGATTTACTAAAGCAATGGGTACTATTCAGTTTTGTCATGGTTCCTTATCAATACTTTGTAATCTTCACTGAAAAGGACAAGCTCTGGATTTAAAGAGGGTATTTGAATTCAGAGGGTTTTACTCTGAAAGTAGTGGTTGATCTCCATACATTACTGTTTCATATGCCTGTATTGTGGCCAGATAGGAGAAAAAAATCCACTTTTAATCCAATCCCAAAATACATTATTGCAATTGCCTAGATTTTTTAGTAGTGTTGTTTATAGCAAGTACTTGTCTCCTAATTCCATAATCCGTTCCCATGATCTCTCTCAGTAAATCCAAGACACAGTATATGACTATCTCCATTTCTGTTGGTTCTCTGGGAGTAAAACAATGTTGCCCAAGAATTGGGGTAGGCACAAGGAAAGGAAAAAGCTGGAGACACCTGCCAATTATTTTACAGTCTCATCTTCCATTTTCAAGAGAGAAGTCTCTAGTTTGTATGGCTGCAGAAGAAAATAAGACCTTTCAAAACCCAAGGCGAGCATTTCTAGCACATTTCCTTGTGCTGGTAGAGACTCAGAAGCTCTAGGGCTGAGGAGTAAACTCACTTATTTGGATCTGCTCTGATTCAGATTCTCCTTGTACATTATATATTACTAAATTTAAATAGGTTATTAGTTAACATGGACTATCTAGGGAACAAGAAATCAAGAGGTATCAAAAATCACATGGTAATTTTGCAAACAGTGAGAGGATTGTTACCATTTTCTTCAAAAAGCTACACTGAAAGCAGAACAGAGTTAGGGAACCATTTTCATGTTACTGTCAAACAGACATCATCGATAATGATGCACAAATATATATACATATGTATTACATAGACATATATAATATATGGTACATGTGTATATATAATACAGAAATACTGAAAAGCACATTCATCCAACAGAATTGTATCAGGACACAAATATTTCACATCAAAAAATGACAAGGACAGAATGAATCAAATTAGCCCACATATATGTATTTAGATTTTTATTTTCCCTTCTAGAGAGTTCTATTGGGTCAGAGCTCCATCACCATCTCAGGAGAGAAAGGATATCAGGGACATAGAAATGCCATTCAGAATTAATGTCTTAACAAACACACAGACCTCTCTCTTCCATCTTAAGATTCAAGTCAAAGTTTCTCAAGATTCTGGTTAAACAGACAAATCCCAGACAATTACTGCCAGTATGAAACCCAAGGACTATAAGTTAATAAAGACCAACTGTTCCAAGGTGAATGGATGAAATCATTTAAGATTAATATTTTTCATGGGGATTTTCTCAAACAAAGATTTTAAAATTATATTTCTAAGCACTGCCTGAAGATAAGTAACTTCTCATGTTAATTACAGGAATGTTCTGTATGAATAGGAAGTCATGACTTTTTTGGCCTCTTGCTGCAGAAGTCACTGTTTCCGTCATTAGGACTGCTAAAATACTAAGAATCCATGTTGACAGCAAGTCATCTGCATTCTTTCCTTGCATGGTCAACGCAGCTGCACTTAATTATTACATTTTAAAGACTTCTATTGTTTTAAGATGTCCATATAAATTAAATGTTTCTATTTGAGGCTGTATGGCAGGTACTTCTGCCTACTTTGTGCAGGCAAAAGCAGGATTTCCAAGTGGGAAATCCATGAGGAAGGGGTGGGTTGTGAGAACGGGCTCAAGCTACTTCCATGCATATGAGGTCACTGTTAAACAAAGCTGCCACCTCCCCCAGGTCGACCTTACCAGCATCCTCAATATACGCAACTAACTCACAGGCTCACAGCTTGCTCTTTCAGCTACAAAGTGTCCCCTGAGTCTGCACAGCCCCCAGATCTGCACTCCTTTCCCAGCTCATGTGCCAACCCTCAAGACACTATCTCCACTCCCCACAATCTCTCCTTCCTGGTCTGATTTCATGCATCTCTGTCTCATTTACCAGCATCCTCAGACCAAGATATTTGCCCTTCCACAGGCATCTTAGATCCATAATCCATCTACATCCCCTGACAATGCTTATGCCAAGCTGGTGTGGACATAGGGACTTCCTTATTTGCCAGAGACTGAGGGAAAATACTGGGGGAGGGAAGTCTGAAGACACATCCTTCCTTTCCAGCACCCCAGGATGAGGCTGGAGAGGAGGAAAGCCTGCTGCAGCTGGGCATGGGAGAAGGCAGACCCTGCCGCAAGCAGACAGACAGGTCACTGCCTGCGCTGAGAGGGGAGGACAGGAGAACCTGCTCCCATCTGCTGTCCAGGCTGGCTCCACTCACAAGGCATTTCACTTATCACAGGTTGCAAAATTGAGTTATACATCATATGTGATGACAGAAGAGAGAAGATAGACTTGATATGCAGAAAAAATGGCTAGATTTTTTGTTTTCTTAATATATCGTGGCAAATTTATTTCCTTCAGCCTTAGGGCCTTATTTATTTTCTTGAGCACACATCAATATTGTCTAGACAGTAGCAGAAATGAGAAAATGTAAGGCACCTCTAGACATCAGCGTTTTTGGTGCCTCTTTCTCTCCTTGCTTGCATAGACAGAAAATTTCTGTCTTAAGACCAAGAAATTTTAGACTGATTAAGACAAAAAGACCTGACGTGAAAGAGATCACAATGAATACACACATTTACTTGTACCTTAGGACAAACCAGGCAGAATTTTCATTAATCTTTATTCCTACAGTAGAGCTCTGAGCAAACTTTATATACTCATTACAGGAGAACCAAAGATAATTTGTCCTGACCCTTTGTTCTAATTTAAAAGATGACTTCGACTTATTTATTTTGAAGTACTGTTATTTTACCCTTGGGATAAGAGATGAACCAAATCCAAAAGCTCTAATTCAGGGCTTATTGACTTCAGTGGCCTCTTTTCCTCAGACTTTACTGGAAGTCTCTGGCACACTAAAATCATTACCCTGAAACCTTTACCGTACAGAAGTAATTCTGTCAGAGACACTAAGTAATTTCCATGGGATGATTAAAACACACTTATTTTGTTCATGTGAGCAAGTTTGAATTTGATATAACAGGAGTTACTGGAACAGCGGTGGTTATCAAAGGGGATTAATGGACTTTGGGGAATCACTGTCAACTCTGATACAGGTGGCTCATGCTAATAACTTCCTACATGTAACTGCGTATCCCATGTCTGTGAATATAAACTGGAAAGTACCAACAAAACAGCAAAAAGTATCATTCAATGTTTACTAGCACTAAAAAAAAACAAGGTAAAAAAGGAAAAATGCATAGTTAAAAGAAGGTTGTTTTCATTTCAAAGCAAACATCAGATTAAATTTTTAGAGCTTTGTTAGTGACAGCTTTTATAAAAGCTGTACTTTTTAAGTTGACTATGTCACTTCATCCAGCTCTGGCAAACAGCTCATTTGGCTTTTAGAATTACATTTATTTCAGCTAAAGAATTAAAATAAATTCTTTACATGTGATTATACAGCTTCTTTGTAGAAGTCTCTCCTTCCATTTATTTTTCTATTTGTTCCATTAGGCTACCTATCCACAATAAAAATAAAATTACTCCTTTCAAATGATCACAAAGATCAGCATCTTTTATTAAGCCTGTTCTAGGCAGATAGAGCTTCTGAATTAAACATAACCAAATTTAAGTGTGGTAGTAAAAAAGCTCACGTTGCCTACTTCCCAACCAATTTCAGTGTATTTGATTTATGATGATTCTGAGAAGTTCTTGTGCATAACCTCGTATCTGTGTACTTTACCACAAGGACTTGATCAGTCAAGAAGGATATTAGACAACTTTTTTATTACCAGCTAAGACTAATGCTATAAACTCTGGGATTAAACAACATGTACAGACTCATGTCTGGACATTTCAGTTTTCAAGTCACATTGTCAGAGCGCATTTATAACATTCTCCCCCTTGGCTACAAGTGTAGATTTACACACTGTCATTTTCATGGAGAAGTGTTCAAGTTGAAATATTTTCACAAGGTTTGTTGTATAATAAAGGCAGATTTCAAGAGTATCCCCAACTTAGTCCAAAACTTTAAGGGATTTTCTCTCATCTGTATCAAAGCAATAACTCATCAACACTTTAAAAAAGAGTGGGAAACATGTTTCCTTTTCCTAGAGGCATAGTTTGAATGTAAACTCATCTTTAAACTGATATTAATGTCCTTGCTTACTCTTCACAGGAATCAATTTGAAAAACATGTCTCTATACTACATTTTAGACATGAGTCAATACATTTTTTGCTAAGATCATCCATGGTCTAAGGCAAAACCAAAAGCCACTGGTCTGTTTCCTTTCTTCCTCCTGGTGGTTGTTTGTTTTATTTATAAAGTTAAAATTATTCAATTTGTTTCAGCTACCATTGGGTGTCGTGGGAGGCAAAGGGCATGCCCCGCGCAGGTGGGTGCCGCTCGGTTTGCCCAGGGTTGGCATCAGCCAGAGGTGACCCAGCTCTCCTCCGCAAACCCAGAGGTCGCATTAATGGGCCGTTAAATCCAACCCAAATTTTCCAGCTGAGAAACTGGAAACAGAGCAGCCAGGCACCGCTGGATGGCTTCCTGGCCAGGGCTGGCCGGTGTCAGGTTAGCAGAGAGCAGGGAGGGCAGGAGCTCAGCCATGCTCACACCCCCCAGCCAAAAGGGGCTTCCTCCACCAGGAATTTGCTTTAATCCCCATTCAGCAGGCAATAGAGTAGTCTGTCTAGTCCTTTGGCCTCCATCCTTCTGGCTTTAAATTCCCTAGGTTTTTAGCCCTCTTGACACATTTTAAGATCCTTTGGAAGAACAGTTAAAAATCAGGAAATTTTCTACTCTTGGACATCATCGACACCACCCCTGTCACCCAGTCATTAATTATGAAGCCTGTAATTAGTTCAAGCTCACTGGGATAAAAAAGATCCCCAAGATCTCTCACCTTCTCTGGGTCTTGGCTTCACTGCAGGGGAAATACAGGGCTCTCAGCCCATGCCAGGCATGTTGATTTTATTTTTTTTTTTCCCCCCACTGAGAACCAGGAATGGTTTTGAGCATCATAAGACAAGTTCTATGCATGTGTCTTCATTTTTATCAGTCAGAGAGATTCAAGGAAGATTATTTTCTTTTCCAGTATTACCAGAATGTCATAAAGACATTAGTCTTTTTTATATTAAAAGCAATGGGATATTTGCCACTGGTTTTAATGAGGACAGGATTAGGGCCAAAATCCTAACTGAAGGGTTGTTTTTTAAAAAGAATAATTATTTCATACCAATGTTCTCTTGGTTGTGCTTTATCTGGCTAAACTGCCTACTCTGTGTTAAGTATTTGTTTTTAACTGGAAAAGGCCAAAACCATTTTGGTTGGCAATTGCTCTTAAATGAAAAAACCCTTAGAAAGCCTTCATAAAAGAATTGTGCTTAGCACAGTTTAATATTTTAATATTTTAATTAATCCTGCAAACTTTTAAAATGTATTTGATTGTAACATTGGATAGAAATTACACCTCTAATAAAATATCTTGGACTAAGGAACTATGTTCTCAGTCCACTTCAAGCTAGATTTTAAATTCTGTGACAAATACTTCGTTTGTGTAAAATAGTTTGTGTGTACTACACTTAGATACTTCTTCCTCATGACCACAACTACAAGCCCTTTTAACTCAGATCCTGATTTATTTTTTTTTATTTTTGTCTTTTATTCCAACTGTGCATATTGATCAATCTGAAAATTTATAAGGATTGCAACTGTAAAAATGTCAAAATATGCTTGAGAAACAGACTATAGAAAACAGGATCCAAGCAGATTTTTCCCTACCATTTTACAAGTTAAAACAGAAAGGTAAAAACATTAAATAAGAAATAAAAATCTATTTATTTATTTATTTATTTATTTATCTATCTGCTTGAACACTATCCAATGTTCTATGAAACATCTATGGTTGAATAATGAAGATAAGAAAGAACATGCTATCTTTGTATATAGCTTCAGTTTTACTTTGAAGTTTAACTGCTCATTATGCATTGTTTTTACTAGTGGAAAGTCATTTTTTTTCTTTTAATTTTATTGATATTTCATAGAATGATCAGTGGGAAACAGTTTTGAAACCATATAAAAAAATGTAATCCCTTAAACTGGTATTTTTTTAGTGACACATTTTCAATTAAGTCACTTATCTACTGTTTTTCTTAAAATGTTTCTCCGTAGTATTTTGTAGTGGTCCTTGATTATACTTTGTGAAATGTTGCTGGTACAGCTGCAGCAAAACTTACATTTCATTTACTGAGCTTGACAGCATCTTACCCATCTGCATGTCACTGGCGTTGCCAAACTATGGAGCCATACATTTGTTAAGACACAAATAAAGTTTGACTTCAAGATCTTAAGTCAGATTCTCTAAGTTAAGTTATCTGTACTATATATTCTCTCTTACCATAAAATATTTTAGAATATTTTATATAAAATGTCCATATAACTTACAATATCTTATCGTATATTACAAAATATTATGGAGGATGATACTGAGCAAAGAATGATATGGCAGCCAAGCTCAGTTTTCTTAAGCAAAATCATCAGATATTGCTTTTGCTGTTCCTTACAACACACACAATTACCGATACTTAAGAACCCATGGTGTTCAACTATTAGCTAACCTTCAGTGCCTACAGACCTAATCCAAACTGGCTGAAAACAACATATTTTCAGTTATCTGCATGGAATTGGTTCCTATGATCAGTATAGCTTTCTTTGCTTGGATATATCATAAAAAGTAAAACACTTTCATATCAAAGTAGGGGCACAGGACAACAGTTTCTGAGGTAGACGTATCCCTGCTTTTATTTTTTTTTCCCTAAAGTTAAGATGATTGGGTGGCTTTGAGATTTCCTGTTGAAATTATGAAGTCATTATATATTTAAATCTTTCAGGCATTCTTCAAAATCCAAATTTCTAGAAGTAACAGTTCATTTTGCACCCGTACGTGAATGAGAAAATGAAATTTCTCCCAGAAAAAATATCTGAATGTGAATTTAACTGCACGCGCATACTTAAAATTCACTCGGCAGCATTTTATTCTAGTTACGAAGTTCAAAAAGGCTTAGTTGTGAAGGAAAAAAGCTGATTTTGCAGTTATAAACAAAGATAAAAATAGCCACATAGAGCTATTCCTAATGGAATTAGGTGTTACTGTCAAAAATGAGGGGAAAAGATATTGCTTTTAATCTTTCAACCATAAAACATTATATTGAACTATTATAACAATACTATTCCATTTTATAAACTGTCATTGGTAATAAAACAGTAAAATTCTCTACATTTGCTGTAGATTTACAACATATCTCCCCTGTTTAGCTCTGGAAAGCATTTGAGGCGACCTATTGCTTGATTTTGCTCATTATTTGAGGCAGGGTTGAAAGCCAGACTTGGGTTTATTACTGTCACCTCATCTGCAGGAATGGCCCCTGGCTTTCAGAGGCTCAGTGTATTTTTGCTTCTGCTACACTGAAGTGTTTCAAGATTGTACTGAAAATACTGCAGCGATTCAGCTCTGAGTTAAAGTGCTGGTCTGTATTTAGTCTTGTTCTAGAGTGTGAAAGGCCTGTGACATATATGGACAAAATTATATTATTGGCTTAATTTTCAGGAGGTTCTAAATTCTAATAGCACTCTCTCTTTTTCTTAAATTCAAGAAGTTTCAGATCTAATAGTGTCTAACAAAGGTTTCCTAGTATTCTGTCTCAGTGATTTGTACTTGAGGTAAAACCCTGGTCCTACTGAAAATAATAGCAGCAGCACTTGATTTTGTATTACTAGTAAAATGTGGCCAGGAAGCCAAAGGAAAAGAAGCACCCAATAAAAACGAGAATCTCATTTTGGGATAAAGCCAATACACATTTCTCTCAGAAGTATCAACAAAATAGCCCTTGCATTTTCCCTGGCTTAAACTTTACTATCAGATACATAGCTAAAAATCCCCTTTCCCCCTATTTAAAACAAAACCAGAAGGCAACACCCGGTTGATTTCCATGATCACAGCATGGAATTAGACAACTCTGTCAGCACACCTGAAATGAAAGCCGTGACATAGGGCAGATACAAGTGGTCAAAGAGTTAAGTTGAACAGTGAAGTTATTACTGCTGCTGAAGTGTTTGATCCAGCAAACGACAGCCTCAGGGAAGAGCCGAGAGAAGAAAAGAAAGGTCGTCTTCTGCTGTGATATGATTTCAGTAAAATCTGGATGAGCCTTGTTTTCTTAAGGTTTTTGTTATCTTTGTGTAGTGTTACTAGAAAGCTGGTTTGTTTTAGGAAAAAAATGTGTTGTTCCTCGCTATAATGATAGTTGTTTGCCTAAGTTTCCGTTATGGGATTCTCATTTAAATTCAGAGCAAATCTAAATCACTGTTTGGGACCACAGAATTAAGCAGGGCTGTGGGCACCTTAAGGCACAGTACCAAGGCAGAAGCGTCCTGGTTCTCAGCTGGAGCAAGGGTTGGGTAACTGGGATTACCCGCAGACATTAGGATCTAAAGAAATTCCCCTGGGTGCAACCCGTGACAGCAGGAAACATGCATGCCTATCCTAAAGAGACAGATCTGGTAAGATAAGAAATAACTAACTGGCTTTTGGGGTGAGAGGGATGAGACCACCCTTCCTGGCCTCTCCGTGAAGGCTGGCAAAGGAGCAGGATGGCACTAGCTTTAAGGGTGAGCAATTATTTAGTTTTCATAAGGAAGCGAGATAGTGGGCTCTTCAGTAAGGGAATGGGAAATGACATTGCCAAGACGACAGAAACAGTGTTAATTGTCTTCAGCTGGCACAGGGAAATTTAGCTTCCTTTCCCTTTTAGTGTGTCTTTTTTTTAGACAGCTATTTGTATTGGTTTTATGTTTCCTAATACACACAGATCTGGTAAAAACATATTTTTTTTTTTAGGGTTGCATATGCAATATTTAGGAAGAACTGGTTTAAGGTAGTAAGAAAAAATCTCAGAAGATTAAAATTCACTAGGAGACCAAACAGTTATTCTTTTGCTAATTCACAATTGAGAAAACCTATAATTTGCTTAGAAGGTGCCCAGTATTTCCGAGGTGCAACCATAGAGAACTAAAATTAGATTTACTCTTCAAATCATTACCCTCATTTCCAGACAGGTGACTCACATTTTTTGGAATTAACTTTCACCTCCACAAGACCTCTTCTCTTCTGTCTGGTCTTTAATTCTGGCTACAAGGAGCTGCTCTTGCAGCTATTTCTCTATTCAGCTTCTTGATAATGTCATGGGGTGGAGATATTGAAAATTCCTATAGATATATGTAATCAGAAAACATATTAAATTTGCATTAGTTGCAGTCAAAAAAGCACATTAACCCTCTTGGCTTTCCTGAGCAGCTGGGAGTGATGTCTAAATATTTTCTTTTGCAAAAGGTTTATGTCTACAACATCTGAAACCCTCACTTGCCCCAGTACCTCTGCCTAACTCCTTGACAAGGAAAGTAAATCTCCTGTATTTTCATAATGGTCATCAGTGAGGCTACCTGTCCGGATTTCAGAAGATGCTAACAAATTATATTACATAGCTTAAAGTTGCCACACTGTTTTCATTCTGAATTCTCAACTACAGCTATGTAAACATATTCCGGATTTTAGAGTCACGTTTTCAGTGGTTCATGATCTCATGCTGTCACTGTTGGATGTAACATGATAAGCACATTGAAGTATAAGTGATATATTTACTTTAACTGATTTAACCTGTTACTTACAGTACAAGATATTTCACAACTTAGTATATTAGCCTGACTACTGTAAATAGTACCTGTTGTTTTACTGACCAATGTTTTGGTACGCTCTTTCTGGAAACATATTTATTTGGTAAGACCTTATTTAAAAATCAGAACAACTGATTTTACTAAGGAATCCTGAATATCCCAGGAACCACTTAGGAGCAAGTGGGTTGACCTACTTGGGTGGGGGGATATAACAGTCAGCAATGGCTAAGAGACATCCACCATGGGATAGTTCAGCTTATGAACTGCTTTGCACAATAAGCTGGAAATTAGGAGACCATTTAGCTTATATTTTCACTAAAGACATCCAAAGAAGCATTAAATAATGAGTCGTAATAAGCAATAGTATCATCATTGCCTTTAGCTATTGCCAGCATTTCAGACTCACCTTTTAATTTGCTAGTATTTATTTTTGACTTGCAGGTCAATACAACTCAGAGTTAGAGAGAAACTGAGATAAAGATTGCATGACACCTGCACCAGCCCTAAATATGAGCCAGAGCTGTCTTTTACTTTGCTTTCCTGAGCACTAAATTCACCCCAAGTTCTAAAGTGCTAGAGGTAATGATTATTACAGACATTTAATTTCTGAGCATTTGAAGACAACAGGATATGCAACTAAATCCTCACCTGGTTTAAATAGTTGGACTTACCAACAGATTTACAGCAGCTGAAGATGTGCTGTTATCAGTAAAATTAGATATTGGCCTGCTTTTTCAATGGAGAAATAGCTAATAGACAGTGAAAATGTTTTCTCACCCAGGCTTTCAGTCCTGGACTTGACCTACGTTTTCTTCATATGCTCAGATTTTTCTCACATTAGGCCAGCTCTGCTGGTAATGTACATTATCACAATGACCTCATTCTCATGTAGTTCTTTACATTTCTCAGAATTTAGAGAATGAAGGACCAATTCATTTGGCTACGATAAAATGAAATAGACACTTAGGTCCAGAAAATTGGAAGCTTACTTGTTGATGCTGGCTACATTAACTATCTATTTTTATTGTATTGTTTTTCTTTGCAATACACCGTTACAAGTTGGAAAACACCCTAAAACTTAAAAATAAGCTCAAAATGCTGCAGCCGAAAGCATTAGCATTACTCTCCATTAGAGTTATTGACAGCATCAATTAACTGTGTTAAACAGTGCAGAAAATGTAAAAATTCGACACATCTTCATTTTGGACTATGCCCTACCTTGTGTTGTAAGTATACTTTAAAAAAGTACAGTAAAATACTTTTGTGTACATACAGTGTGAAAAATACAACTGCAGGCTGCAAGAGAGATGTCCTAGGAAAGTGCTCTAGCTTCTGTATAGCAGGCATCAAGCAAATCAAACCTTCAGCAGGGAGAAACAAAGATCCTGGAGTAGGAGGAAAGCAAAATTGACAGCTTGTTCACCACACGCCTCTCTAAGTAACGCAAATCAGTGACAAAGACTAAAAGGAGATGCGTAGCACTGTTTTAATACTGCCTGCTAATGATGGTATTTCACCTCTATGTAGCTGTTAGACACAATGTTTTTATTGTCGCCACAGATTTATAAATCCCAACACATAATTTTTCATTCATTATTCCAATGTGGTCTGGGTAAGGCTCATCATACAGCATCATTCAGGAAGGATGGTTAAATTATTTTTGGTTTTATGGAGATTTCATTTGAACAGAGAAAATTCTGCCTTTTCTCTCATTTTCACAAGATGTAATAACTTGTCATGGTTTAACCCCAGACAGCAGCTAAGCACCACACAGTCACTGGCTCACAACCCCCCTGCTGGGAGAGGGGGAGAGAATCAGAAGAGTAAAAGTGAGAAAACTCGTGGGTTGAGATAAAGACAGGTTAATAGCTAAAGCAAAAGCTGCGCACGCAAGCAAAGCAAGACAAGGAATTCATTCCCCACTTGCCATGGGCAGGCAGGTGTTCAGCCATCTCCAGGAAAGCAGGGCTCCATCACAGGTAACGGTGACTTGGGAAGACAAACGCCATCACTCCGAACGTCCCCCCCTTCCTTCTTCTTCCCCCACCCAGCTTTTTGTGCTCCTTGTGAACCCCCAGCCTACTCGCTGGTGGGGTGGGGTGAGGAGCAGAAAAGGCCTTGGCTCTGTGTGAACACTGCTCAGCAGTAACGAAAACATCTTTGTATTATCAGCACTGTTTTCAGCACAAATCCAAACCATAGCCCCATTCTAGCTACTATGAAGAAAATTAACTCTATCCCAGCCAAAGCCAGCACATAGCTACTCATGGAAAACCAAGTCAGTTCATTAAACAACTTGAAACCTTTTGAAAGATCTTGTACCATAGAGAATCTGATAATTGTCTTGTCACTTGAATGGTTAGAAAAACCTTTAACAGACAAAAAAATTATTTCCCTACAATTTCAAAGTATGGTTACAGTATACCAATGAAGCTACTTAAAGAGATGTGGAAAGGTTAACAGCATGCCTTGTTTGCTATAATTAGACAATATCTTGTTAAAACACTTAAAATTGAGAGCCAGAGGCAAAAGGTGTTCAGGTCTGTTTGGTACATTCACGAAGTTGGGATTGTTTTATTTGTAAAGTTACTATTGCCAATTTACATCAATGTAACGAAACCTAAAATCTGTTCCAATGGTTTTCACTTACTACTGCAAATGCAAATCTTTATCTCTAATTTAAGTGAAAGATCTTGAGGGAAATATCCCATTTGTAAAGGAGAGAGGATTCCTGTGGAAAACCAAGAAAAATGTTTCACCTTCACCCATATTGCTTTCCACGGAGGGGGTTGTCTCACCAGCAAGGAATGAAGATCTCATGTCAGTCAGAAGGACAGATTCTCTTATATCCCTGCAGAAGGAGTGACTCACAGACATGTGTTGGATAAAGCAGTGCCAGAAGATGAATGAAAGTATTAAAAGAAATACTGTGATTAAAAATTGGACATATTTCCTGTAACTTTAGTATTTATTTGCTGATGTACAAGATTAAACAGTCATTTTATGACAAGGTTTCAGTTAATGCAATATTTTCATCAAGTGAGATAATTAGTAGAGGCAGAATGAAAAAAAAAAATCTCTATTTTACATGCTTTAGTGAGCTGATTTTATTTTTTAGCATCCAGAGTTGTGAGGAAGTGAATAGCACTACCAAATCCAGACAGCACATGGGCAGAAACTAGGTAAGCCAAGTTCCCAGCGTCAGCCAATTATGCTGAATATGTGCTGATTTCCTGGTGCAGGCAGATATCCCCACAGGAACAGTGTCACTCTACCTGGAATTTTACAAGCTGGAATTAACATCCATACCACTCGGTGTATATCTCCCCTGCTGTATGTGACTCACAGTCACTAGTGGACTCTCTGTGGTATCTTTTGGTGAGTAGTTCTATAGCCTGACTACTTAGTATATAAAATACCTGCTTTTGTTAAGTTTTACCTTGTTAACTGCTAGTTTCATTTAGCCCTATGCTAGAAAATACAAACCTGATTACTTCTGCTCTCTTCTCACAATTTTACAGGGTTTAGCTATAGCCCCTCAGTCATCTCTTTTACAGCCCGACAAGTCCTAGTTTACAAAAGCTGTTCTTTGTATGTAAGCTCTACCACACTTACAGACATCCTTCCCTGACCCTACCTCAGTTCTTATATCTTTTCTGAGATGGGAGGACAAGGTCTGTGCAGAGCAGGCAGGACATAGACACCTCCTAGAATGTATGATGGCATAATGATGCTCTGTTTATTGTCTGTTCAGCACATGCCAGAGTCCCCAAAGACAAGTAGTTCTGACTGTCTTATTTTACACCTTAGTAGCTTGAAAACAGACCAATTCACAGGTAAGGGATTTCTTCTGCAAACTGTCTTTCCAAATAAAATGTTCTGCTTGGTGGTCTGTATATGATAGTAGGTCTCCACATATAGGCATGAAAGAGATAAAAGTTGTTGAAACTGCATATGAAATTAAGAGTCTTATTGCATGCTAGTAGTGAATCAGGAAAATCAAAGTGGCATAGGACCATGAAGTGAAAACAAAATGAAATCCATCCTAGTAGGACAAACACACACTCTGGAAGAAAGTAATCTTGGCTATGTCTTCTGAAGTGAGTTAGATCTGGGAAAGAAGGGAAGCTTGGTCTGGTTCTGATAGAGATTTCAATACCATCTAGAGATAGAGGAGAACTCATTTAGAAATTCAATAAAATTTGGAACAGTCTTCATCATGAATAGGATTTGAATAGTACCATATGTATGAATCTACAGATATGAGCAATACTCTCTACATGCTCTACAACTTGTGCTTCCATCCAGCCCCTAATATATATAAAATGAGAAACATAACCCTTTCTTCATTCTCTTTTGCCCATTATGGATAAAATAACAAGCCCCTCTTGGGCAGCATAAGCTCCAAAGCAAGGATCAATAGTTGATTCAGTTGGAGGGAATAAAAGTTCCACAGATATCTACAAACAAAAATCATAGACACAAAGAAGGTAACACAATAGTAAGGTGTCTTTTTTAAAAAGATGTATCTTAGCAATATGCCAAAAGTATATATTAAAATCGGAGACAGAGTTAAGAACACTCTTCAGGTAAGTGTGGAAAACAAACTTAGTCACCAGCTATTCATGGTCCAGACAGAACTACTTGTAAGTGCTGAATTTACCAAGCGTTTACACAGACTTGGCAAATGCTTAACATGAAAATTCACCTCAAAGAACCTAGGTAAGCTTGAACAACCTTCATTGAGATTGAAAACTAATTTACACACAGTGAAAAGCCACCTAAAGAGATAAACAGAAGTCATCATTACTTCTACATTAAGCATTGTTACTGTAAGTTATATAAACCAGCTCCAGCTTCAGTTAACTCTAAACCCCACCGTATTCCCTGATACCTACTGCTAAGGTACTGCTCGTTATTTTGGCAGTATTGTCGCTTTCACAGTCCTAGGCTGAGAGATCAGTACTTGACACTACAGCTGGTTTTCATTTGGTTTAACCCATTTTTGTGTGAAGTCCTCCAAATCCAATTGTTTCCTCCGAGTTGCTGATATCATAAACCTTTTGTAGTTACAAATAAGATCTAGCTCATCCTTTTGATATTTTACAGTCAAAAAAGGAACTTTGAATTAAAACAGAAGTACAAAGTTACCCTAATTTCAAAATGAAAACTAAAACCTAGAGGTCTTCGGTTTTATTCTCGAATGCATTAGCAATTAGCTCTCTAACACTAATAAGCTTGCCCTAGATACTGAGATCAATGAGAGATAGGAGCTAATATGGTTGAGGTTAACTTATTCTGAGATCTAATTATTTACGTGCTATAATTTGCAGAAGCAGACGGAAAGGGATTCAGTGCAGAAATGTAAGGAGACATTCCTCTGGATGCCTGCAGAGTCCCCTTTGTAGAAGTGGGCAGAGGAGAAGATAGAAACAGATCAGGGTGGGATCAGGAGGGATTGTGTTCTGGTTTTGAGAGGCATGAATCTCCGTCCTGAAGAAGGAAACTCTCCTTAAGCAGATTTTGAAAACATTATGAAAACATCAAAACCATATTTAATGGTCTGTGTTAACAACTAAAATAGTGGATAAATATGATCTTTACTGAGACATTAAACAGACTTAAGTGTGACTCAGCCACACTAAGGCTTATGAGCAAGAAAAATAAAACGGTGTCATTCTGCACTGATAAAAATGTACAAATGAATGACACTTTCTTGTAATTCACTAATTTAGCTGAGGAATAGGAAGGCATTAAAAGGATAACAAGTGGGGAGTGGCGAGAGAACTGCTACGCTTAAACATTTTAATGGTATCTTTAGGTTCATTAGTTAGTTTTAGATGTTAGCCAGAATGTTTTATAAATCACTCCTGCTATCCAGAAATGACTCATCAATCCATAGTCTAGATAAATTTCTTCAACCTCTAATTGTACAACCTTAGTTTGGAGGAGCTCTGTGTCTACAGAAATTCTTTCAGCTGGAATTTGATTTATCCAACTCAGAAATGAGGAAAAAGCACGAAAGTAGATCATTGCATTAGAGAGATTTGGAAAGTGTTTCTACAAGCAGAGCAGAATGAGAATTTACCTTCTTCCCTCTATTAAATGCCCAGCTAACACCTGTGTGTTTACTTTCTTACATTAATTGTAACGGAATGACACTCACAGAAAATTCATCTCCCTATTCCCTCTCCTCCACCTTTCACAGTTTCTTTGTCCCTTGAGAGACAGCCCACGCGGCACGTCTTTGGCACCCAGGGAGAGACCTGCCATTTGTCACTGCTACTACAACTAAATAATAATAGACAGCAGTGTTAGAGATTGAGGAGGTATGGAAAAAATGTCAACACTGTATATACCTAAGAATTTAAAAAAGAGGATGCTTCACAATAAATAAGCATTATTGCACAGGTCAAATCCTGCCACAGTGCGTCTCTCTTCAATCCTCCTATATTCATTTGGGCAACGTAAATGAAAATGAAAATAAAGTTTACAAAGTAGGTCAGAAGTGCTCCTTCTTGGCCACATTAGATTTGTCATCTGTAATAGCTGTAAATATTTTCTGCTATTAGCAAACATTTTGCTTTTAATCTTTACATAGAAAAAGGACACAATTTAGTCTGATTTAACTATTTTATAAATCTAAGCTAAAATATCAATAGACTAATACAGTAAACAGAAAAGTACACTAATGTTATAATTTCACAAGCTGGTACTGTGCAATATCGGTTCACATTAGCAGGCCATGCTGTGCCTTTAAACAGTGAAATGTCCTGCTTTAATACCTATGACATTAGTCTAGTCTAGTTGAATCTATTCCCTGACACTTGAAAATTTGATGAATCCTCACATACCTCCTAACTCTTCTTGTGCATTTGAAAGAGATGCATTAGGTATTGGATTTGTTCTGTTTTAGCTAATCTCGCAATCCTTCTTTTACGAAATGCCAGCCCTCCACTGGCTGGCAGAGGTCCAGTTTCCATGGCCCCGCTACGGGACCAGAAGGAGCCTGGCCAGAGTCCCGCTCCTCTTTCCCTGCCGTCCTAGGTGTTCCTTCCAAATCTGGCCCTAAAGAACCAATAAAGTGAACAATCAATTAATTTGGCGTCAAAGTCACTTACAAAATGCTTGCGTCTCCTTTGACAGCCTAAGAAGAATGAACTTTTCCTGGCTGGATCCTCCAGGAGATGTGGTAAGGATGGCCCATCTGACCTGAGTTCAAATCCCAAGTGAAAGCAGCAGTGCAGAGACACCACATTTATTTTTTTAATCTTAGTTCTAAACAATTTTCACATCTCCTCCCAGTCTTTCTGGAAAAGGTTCAGATTCAGTTTGGTTTAAGCACTGGGCAGAGGTTCAGTGAGACTGCATCCGAAACAGCAGTTTTCCTGAGAAGAGAGAATCATGTTCAGAAGAAAAATAAAGTAAAATAAACAGTTGAAGAAACCTAAAGCCTCTTCCTAGTCCCATCTCTATGAAATATCAGCAAGTGATTAGATTATATTTCTCATACTCATTTTCTTTAATATAAGAAAGGGACACACATAGTTTAACTCCCAGCAGTAATTCAGATTAGTCTGGAAAATACAGTTCTCTCTACTGGGCTGTATTTCCATTTAACCTATTAGATAAATGCTCAGCCAAAGCCTCCTCTCACTTACATAAAGAAACCTGCCGGTTATAGCACAGTTTCACTGATATATGTTGGCAGAATTTGTCCCAGTTTCTTCTATATGACCTGCGTTTCTGGTATGCTCCTCACAAAGATCTATCTTACCACCTTTGTGCCAAAATATTCTCAGGCTTAAGTAATTTCCCACCCCCTCCCCAACCTTGAGACTCTCATCATGGCAGTTTGGCTTTAGTACAGGTGCTGAAAACTAGATTAGATGAGGGAGGGGAAAATAACCTGATAGCGTGGTGTGGACTGGCATGAAGGCTGTGTTGGCACTCGCGTGAGATAGGTTACTCAAGAGTAGTAGAGCTTCAACAAAATTATTCAGATCATCCCAGTACCTCCTCACTTTAGCAATTCTTGTAACAGGTCCAAAACATACTGTAAATGCTTATTTACAACAATGAAACTGTTTCTGCTCAATATGGATAAATCAATACCAAATGTATGGTAATATTATTTAAGGAGATAGTAATGCTTTTCCTAAAATGTTTGTTTCTTGTTTTAGTTTTAAATATACGGCACGGAACAATAGTTCACTAAATGTCTTTTTCTGAAGTATCTTCAAAGGTATTGTAGGACAAAAAAAAAATTAGTTTATATATGTGCATAGGGTCTCTGCCTTTCTCGCTCTCTCCCTCTCTCCCTCTCCTTGTATATATGTTTATTAAAAATATATCTTTTCAAATGGCCTCCCAAGGCACTCCCCAAAGAAAACAGTAATTCAGTAAGCGGAAGGCATTAAGAAAACAAGTGAAATCAAAGTCTTGCTTTAAACACAGACATTGAACCAGCAAGACAACCCTCTGCAGGGATCCACTGCAAATTTGAGGGGCAGAGGACTGAAGGCAGACTCACTGAAGGAATTCCTTCTGAAACCTGGTGTTGACAGGATAACAGCAGTGCTGGCTCTTACAAGAGCGAGCCAGCATATAACTCAATATGCAAGCTGTGACATACATTAGCTAAAATTAAAGAAAACATTAGTCAAAGCAAGGTGATGGATTCTCAGTTGACAACAGGATCAGCGGTAAGAATGTAAATTCAAATGTGAGACTGTGTCTCCCATCAATAAGATCAGTCATGATGTATGTAGCTTCTGCTATTACGTTTAGTGACCAAGACCAAACACTAAACACCAACGAAAACGGAGAAGCAATCAAAGCTATATGTGACTGCATATCCACTTGTGGGGATGTCTTCCTTACTAACATTTCTTTATAGATGGTCACCAGAATTGAGGAGCTCGGTGCAGTTTTGTATTTCCTGTACATTTTAACATGGCCTAAAAATGGGTAGAAGGGAATACTTCACAGTCATGCAGTGCTTCAATAGGAGCTTTCCCACAACTGTTCAAAATAATTTATAGTATTCAAATCTCACTTTCTCTTCTGGAAGGCTCTATCTTATTAAAGTTATATCATAGGGAAAGAAATAACTTGCATGCAGCATATGCTTTGCAACTGTCCAAAATCAGTGATCAGAGATAATAAAAAGGTTGGGCAGACATAGCACTTTTCTGGCTCTGGACAGCATGATATGAGAGGGTCCCGCATGGCTCGTTTGAGCAGTATAAGAAAAATAGTTGCGTTGAGGTGCACCTCAAGCTGATTTAGAAACCTTTTCTTAACTAGAAGTTGTAAGACTGGCACTTCAAACAGCAGTTCTGGTTTCCCATGAGCTTTAGCTCCTTTGAAATGTGACTGTGGGCCCATCACATTTCCCAGACAGTCTGAAAGTGGATGCTGCTTTGCACTTCCAACCTCTTCTGATACTACTTTCATAAGAAATCTCCTTTACACTAAAATCAGTGTAGAATTTAAGACTGGCAAAGATATGCTTATTAGAACTTGTCACAGGTTTGTTTTTTTTTTAAAGGAGTTAAAACTATAGTGATGGAGTGCTCGATTTTTACAGAGAGGAGAGGAGAGGAGAGGAGAGGAGAGGAGAGGAGAGGAGAGGAGAGGAGAGGAGAGGAGAGGAGAGGAGAGGAGAGGAGAGGAGAGGAGAGGAGAGGAGAGGAGAAGCACAATCTTGCAAGTTACAGAAGATTCAGCAAATCTTTCAGTCTGAACTGAAAATTCTCCACTTTCATCAAAAGACAAACAGTAATATTTTTTTCTATTCTAAGCATAAAGCTATCATCTCCTTTTAGAATGTATTTGGCTTGCTCTGCACTTTCTATATACTGGTATGAACTAACAGCAGTTTTATTTTTCTTATCTGCTAAATCTATTATCTTAAAATATCCTTCTGTAACACTCTTCTAATGCATCTAAAATGAATATATTGTAAGGAAACTGTAGCCAAAAAATATATAACCTCTTATACATTAAATTCTAATCTGGCTATGGAAACAAGCCCTCAAAATATGAAAATCCATTCTGACCTTTTGTATATAAGATATGCATATGATTCACACTTGATAAATGAGCTTTTAAACTGGATGGTTTTTTAGGAGGAAACTACTAATTATACTACAAGCCTCATGCTTTTCATCTTCCCATCTTGCACAATTTTTTACAAAACTATACTTTTTTCCTGAAATAACAGTTTTTAACAGTTTTATAAATGTTAAGTGAATCGTTCCCAATAATTCTTCCAGGTATTGATTTCTCAGTCTAATTATCTTGTATTTTTAAACTCTTCCTAGGAAAGGAAGCATGCTACTGTTAATCTTTCATTCACATCAATAAAAAGCTTTTTAAATTTATACCAAACCAGACTGTGACTCAAAAAGATTTTCTTTTTAAGTATCAGTAATAATAAACTTTTCTTATTGCTACCAATTAAAACATAAAACAGGAACTGAGACATAAGTCAAGCACTGATCAGAAATGCAATGAACAGGGGCATCATGCAACATTTATATCAGCAATAGGTATTCTTAATTCAAACTCTAATGTCAAAGATTTTTGTTATTCAACTCTAACCACAGATAACCTCAGCTCAATTTTAACAAGTTGTTATGATAAGACTTCTCTTCCAGTATCACCAAAGGGAACTGCAGCGTGGCTGAGGCTGGCAGGCACCTCTGGAGCTCGTCCTGTCCAGCCCTGCTCTGAGCTGGGTCGGCCAGAACCGGTTTCTCAGGACTGTGTCCAGTCAGATTTTGAGTATCTTCAAGGATGGAGACTCCACAACCTCTTCCAGCAACCTGCTCCAGTGTTTGACCACACTCACAGCACAAAAGCTTTTTCTAATGTGTAAACGGAATTTCCTGTATTCAATTTTTGCCCATTGCCTCTTGTCCTGTCACTGAGCCCACTGAGATGAGTCTGCTTCTCTCTTTACTCCCCTTATCAGGTAATTACACACATGGATAAGGTTGCCCTGAGCCTTCTCACGTCTGGGCTAAACAGCCCCTGCTCTCTGTCTCTCCTGGTATGACAGATACTGTAACGACTGAAGCTGCTATCATCCTTTTCAGAATGTAGTGTGGGTATCACGTGTCCTTGTACAGGAATCAGAACTGGATGGTTCGATAAGCAAAAGCTCTATGCGACTTCTGTGTATTGTTTACTTCATTAGTAACCTTAATCAAGTAGTGCAGTGGGAGAACCACATTTCCCACATTTCATCTTTCCCTGTTTGACATGGTAGCTTATTTCTCTAGCCTGTATATAAAATGTTGCAGAAATTCTTCTGAACTTTGAATTACCTACTGTGTATACCTGTATACCAGGATATTATCCAGTACAGAAATATCAGAGTCTTTTTTTCTTTTTTTTTGTCTTTTCTGAAAATGTGTCATGGTTATGACACATGGCAGTTCATAATTGCATTGGAACCGCCAGACAGAAAACAGTGAAGATTTCTGTCTTTCACTTTTCCTTTTAAACTTGATTCCCAGAATTTCTGTGTTCCAGTCAATTGTAATATAGCAATGTGAAGGCTAATCAGTTTATTGACTTTATAGAGAGTTTTCACTTAACGGGAAAGTAAAATTCTCAGAAACAAATTACAGCTAAGATCTTCAGTCACCAGTGAGCACAACTCTTAATTAGACAGTAACTATCTCCAACAGAAATATGTTCAGAAACTGGCTCCAGAAGTATTGTCTACACATATCAAATACCATTTCAACCGGAGATGAATAAACACTTCCAGTGTAGGAAAAATTTGAAAAGCTAAGGCAAATAAAAAGCTCTGAGCACGAATGACAAGGCCCTGAAAAGTAAAGCAGCATAAACCCCAGTATCCCTCTGCATGGCCCCTTTACGACACCGAGTTAGGGAGTGATAAGCATCTTCCCAAAGGAGCCGGCACCCTCATTTAAAAGACAACAGCCATTTCCAGAACATGGTTAGAAATGTGGAGTTAAGAACAGAGGTAAACCAAAGTCCCAGAAGGCATGTATTTATGTAGTGTGTATACATATGTGTCTGGAATGAGGAGGAGGATATGGTTTTCAGGTCCATCAATTGTGGTCAAATCACCCAATTTTGTATTTCTAGCTAACCCCTTTGTTAATTGTCAGGATGTTGCAGCTGGCTGACCTGAAGACGTTTACCCAAAAAAAAGAAAAAAAAAAATCCCATAAAAAATAAAAATAAATTTCCATAAATTATGTTTTCTTTTCATAGTTTCTCTTAGTTTTGCCTTTTTTTGCAAAGTTTTGATATAGGAAACCCGGTAAAATAATGGATTTTAGCAAAATGATGAGGAAAATTTTAAGTCAAAAAGAATAGCAAAATTATTTTAGTAAAGAATTATGTTTACATATATTATTACCCCTCCACTCTCAACCTTCAAAATGCTTTCTATAATAATGGATGTATCATTTAAGTAATTTCAAAGTGTACAGCACTAGAGAAATATCATTACAGTTATTTTTTCTGCTGAGTTATTTTTGATCCTTAGTATTATACTGTTCCAATTTAAAATGATTTTATATATATTCTTCAAGATTTGCCCTGAAAAGAGCACTTTCTTCTTCTTCTTCATTATTGGAGGTGTATTTTTTCCAAACTTATTATAAAATCTTGATTTCTGTTCATAAGAGAAAACTAATACTGCTATTTTAAGCATTTTAAATACACCTCAATACGAGAGATATGACCAAAATACAATTAAATACCTTAGTATGCACCATAAACCTATCTCTAATACCAGCTATTGTTGGAAAATTTGGTATTGGAAAGTAAGTTATTTTTGCTTCTATATTTCATCAACATATATAACTATGCCATTACTATCTCAATAATTAGACATACTATATTACTCATTCTTAAAGGAAAAAAAAATGCACATATTTCCGTAGACAGCTTACTGCTAAAAATATTTCTCTTTTCTTTCAATTTTCTTTTTTTTTTTTTCCAGAGAGACTAAATAAAAGACAAGTACAATAACTTTTGTACTTTCAAAATGTCTGGATTGGTTTTCTCAGACAACAACAGATCTAGCTGAAGATTAAAATACTGAATTAACTCATTTTCTCTGTAGTTATTTACACATTCATCTGCACATGTATGCAGTCATGTACTATAAATATATCAGTCAATACTAAAGAAATCTGAGAACAAGAAGAAAATATGGTACATGATTTTTTTGTTCTTTTGCCATAAACAGGATTTCAGAGAGAAACAGTTCTGCCAAATGCTAAAGCTGCTCAGTGTCAATGGTTTATGGAAGTTTGTAATATAAAACACATTCTTCAGGATTTCAGCTCAATTTTTTTTTCTGATGTAATATTAATGCTTTCATAAATATGGCTGATAAGATGCTGAACAACATTATTTCCAACTTAAACCTATTTCTTTCTCCCACAGTGTAATAATGATGTCATTTAGCCCACTTGAGTCAAAGTAAATCGTGCTATTAATATAGCAGACTGTTAAATGTAAATCTAAAGAATCCTTTGAACTATTTCTTTAAAGGTTTTCCGCCCTGTAGTGGTTCCATCACAGTACATTTGAAGGGCAATACAGAGGAAGGTCATCAGTCTGAAAAAATGAAAATTTAAGTTCAGATCCCAAATACGCTTTTCTCTCTAGATCCCAGATGCATCCTCCTCTCTCTTCCATCCAATTGTTACAACTGTTCAGCTAACTGCCACTTACCAAGGGACCATTACCATTCCCAGGGAGGAATACAAAATCTCCTGTTCTCCTAGTCCACTTAGAGAAGCAGGTAGTGGAAAGCAAAACGAAGGGCCACCTCCAACGCCAGAGATGTGTGTCATTTGTGGAGGACAGGTTGGGAGCAACTAATATGAAGGATACAATGTTGTAATGACGGTTTATTTTTGTACAACTATTTTAGCAGGAGTCTTCAGTCTTATTCTTTAAATATTGTGCAATCAAATAACAAATTGTGAATTACTAAAATGACCAAGAAGAATAAATATTTAACTCTGTTTGGAAATTGGGGCTGGCCGTGGGGCTTCTGTAGTAGGAAGACAAACAAACCAAACACTGTTTTTTGCTAATATCTGCTAATATACATTGTCCTAAGGAAGTTAATATAATAGAGATTATTTGATTTATAGAATAAGAGGCAGCAAGCATAAGAGCATCGTTACGCTGGATGCTATAGAGAGTGTAAGATGATGCGTATCTCCAGCACTTTACAAAGCAAATATAAATTCTGCACTTACTGTAAGTGAAATCTTCTCAGTGTCAGTATTGCTAGAGTACAAGAAATGCAAGTTCAAAATTGTTTCCATAATTCTGTGTGATTTCTTTTTTATAGTGGCTAATCCAGAAATATGGAAAGTCTCAGCAAAGTTCACTTCTCCAACTGTTCATCATTTCCCTGATCAGCTGACCAGAAACAGGAGCATTATCCAGAGTTCCTGACACATAGAGATTGAAGTTGTGCATGGTAGTGTAAACTTAAAGTTTTGGCAAAAGTGACAAAATCTGTGTTAAAGTAAAAGGTTTCCCTACTGACATAGTGTCAAGTAATCACCTTCTATAATTAAGGATATGCCAGAAATATTTTCTCATTTTTATTTTCAAGGTAAACTTAATTAAAATAAATAATGAGAGAAATCAGACATATGTAGAAAACCATCTTCCAGTGAGTGAAGGATTTTCTCTAAGGGATAAGGTTACAGATTCAAGGAACACATTAATGAAACCCTCACATTTTAGGGCCATGACATTGACAGCCCTTCACTGTATAAAGCGTTCATACGGCAGCGGCAGCATAGGTTTGCTTGTAACTGCACTACTATCATATTAGCACCACATTGTTCTGATTTTATGTGTAGCTTTACATAGAAACTTTGACACTGGACTAATGCGATTAGTGCACTGTGCTTTCTAGTGGTTTGGCTTTATTTTGACAGGATCTAGTGGTAACAGTGCAACTGTCTTTGCAGAAACTAATCTGTGCATATTTTTTCATTGCAAAACCTATGTGATTGTAAGGACCCGCTCTAAGCATAACAATATATTGAAATTCTTTATGAACTGAAGAAATACAAATGCAAGGTTTGGGAACATTTTTTAAGACTGTGACCCTGCAAGGACCAGCGAGCTCAATTTTAATCCCTGCTGACATTTGAGTCCCAGTCACATAGATTAAGAATACCAAGTCAAGGGAAGTGATAACGCTGATGAAACTGTGTCCTTTTATTTATATTTATATATGCGTGTATGTGCTTCTGTGCGTGTACTGTATACACATATATTAAAACATATATCCCTCTAGTGGAGGGTGTCCCTGCCCGCAGCAGGGGTGTTGGAACTAGATGATCTTTGAGGTCCCTTCCAACCCAAACCATTCTATGATTCTATATATTCATAAACATATTATATATGCAAAGATATATATGTAACTACATTAAATATAGATGTTGGAGCATTTACATGAGAAGCAGGAGACTTGGATTCATTCAGGCTGGGTGGGATGAAGATAAGGTAGTCTTTGAATCCCACTCCCTTTATGGGCCCTACATTTCAATTCGTGGTCTAAGGAGTATTTCCTATTTGACAATAAATAGCAAACGCAGTAAATTTAGAGATAAGCCCTGTAGCCTGGTTATTAGGGTACTTTGCTGCTGCTTGAATCCAAATTCCTCAGGAAAACTGCAACTCTTGTCTCATTTCCTAAGGAAGTATTGACACAACAGTTAAGAAGGAAGCCATCCCGAATCTCTCCTGCGTGCAGAAATATCTTCTTCAGCACAGCCCTCTTACTGCCATACAGGCTGGCTTTAAGGAGCTTGCTGCTTAGGCCCTATGCAAAACGCACCATGAGGTGAGCACGGTCCCCATGGAGAGGGGTGAGCTCCCAGCTTAGGTTTCTTCAGAGACCTTCAGATGCAGGCAGTTCTCCCAGCTGAACTATATAAATAGCAGAGCTGGACTATCTAAATAACATTTTTGGGAACAGATATTTAGCTTTAAAACTACACCAAAGGCAGTTTGAGTGTCTGACAAATATA
Source organism: Grus americana (assembly GCF_028858705.1). Lineage (NCBI taxonomy): Eukaryota > Metazoa > Chordata > Aves > Gruiformes > Gruidae > Grus > Grus americana. Next base: position 20,707,039 of record NC_072853.1, read on the forward strand.
CCGTTATGTGGGTCCCAACTTCACAGAACCACGAGATCACATGGGTTGTTTCTGACAACTTTTTATACTCCTGTTTATCCCCAGTTATTATATGGCAAGACTTCATACTTACATGCAAGATTGCAATTTTCACTTGGAGAACAGGGTTCTAGACAGTAAATGCTTTGGTTTTAGCATCTATACCTCTATCAGATTCAGCCCAATGCTTGTAGGGAGCCTTGCACAGTGGAGGACAGCCCTGCAGCTGTGCTCTCCTGGGAAAAGCCTCTCCTTCATGCTCCATATCTACGTGTTAGGATCCAGATTAGCCCATGACACTTGAATGTCTGTTTCTGCATAAATCTACTCAAATACATTCCTGCTTCTGATTTTCTCATGTCAAAACCTGGTTTTCTAACCTGAAGACAAAATGACTTAATAACTTTTTTAAAAATAATGGTAATATATTATCCCTATTACTTTTACTCCTCACTCCCAAAAATTGCACATGCTTTTGCACTTTCTTCACTTTTATAAATGATGACAGATCTCACATCTCCTTCATCCTAATTATTTCAATATACTCCATCCATGTGGCTCTCATTCAATTGTGTCATTTATTTTGCAAATCACTAGTGCATATGGTGCCATTTTGCTGCATCTAAACAACATTCCATTCAGTATGCAACTGAATACTGCATACACAGCTATTTCCACTTAGATAATTTATTCCAGAATTATCCATTTTTCCAGGTAGTACAACAGACTATGTTTAATAGCCAATGATAAACTCTTGGGTCTTTTGCAACAGCATCAAGTTTTCATCAGCACTACTGATTTTTGCACTACACGTCAGATTTTATTCCCTGATGTCACAAAAAAGAAGTGGTTAATTGCCTTTCTCTTCTGGAGATAGCATATGCTGCTAGTACTAGCAGAAGATAATTTTTATTCATACTGTGCCACATAAAAATTGGAATTCTAACCCTTTGGATTCAAACCGATTATAAGATTTGGCACAAATATTTAAATTTACTGGGGAAAAATTTATATCATCTAACTCTAGTTACTCATCCTAGTGTCTAAGCTACCTTGACAGTAAATAGAACTCCTCATTTCTGTGCTCTAACTTGCCTGCCAAAGAGGCTTATCATTTTCTGTCAACCATATAGAAAGTGTGGTTTGAGGTGGTTCAAAGAAAACACGATGAGAACTTTGTGCTGAAACAGTCCATGTATCTGCTGTTGACATACTACACTTGTGTTTGTACCTCAGCCTCTTGGCACTTCTTAAATGTGCTAGATCTGCAACAGTCTGGTAAAACAGACATCTTTTCTAATTTCTGACCTAGCAGAGAATATTAGAATACTAAAAATTCATGGCCAGCTGGACACTTCATTATCATATTAAAATAGCTACATAAACAGAAAAAGTAAAAGTTGGCTAGATTTGTAGCTGCTGTAAATCAGAACTGCTCCACTGATTTCAATAGAGTGACACCCAGTTATCTGAGTCAACAAACTTAAAACCACTCATTCTCTAAAGAATATCTACATCTCAAGTGCACTTTCTTTGGGGACTGATCTCATCTAGTCAGAACAGACTCACCACTCAAAATAAATTGGAGGTCCTTTTTTCCATGAACAATGTGAAACAGGGTAAAGAATCACATGCTCAAAATATAATTTACCTCAAAATAACAAACGTTATGATGTTTTCATTCCTGAATATCAAAAAAAGACAATGCTTGTGTCTTGTCCACTATACTACAACTTTGACGGGAGCTGTGGAAGTACAACAGCTGGTCTTTCTGTACACTTTGAAACTTAAATCTTGAGACCTGGCTTAATCTCATCTAACTTTAACCATTGTATGCAGGTTCTCTTCAGGAATGGCAAGTGAACAAGATCCTAACTTTCACGATTTGGGTCAGTTCTGAAAGGTAAGTGGGATTAACCCATTTTTAAGAGACAGAGATCTAGAATAGCCTTTTTGGAAGGAGAGTTTAGTCAAAACCTCAAAAACTCTGCAAAAAAAGACAACTGAGAAGATCTATGACTAGAGATAACATAAAGCATGAATAATGAGGTGGTGGTGAATACTCACTAACCCTCATATAAGGAGAATAAAGAAGTGTAATCAGGAGTCAGGTTTAAGAATAAATGGAAGACACAGTTGTTCACATCGATCTACTTCATCTATGGAGCTCATTTTCATGAGGTGCACAGGATGCCAAAAGCATAAATGGTTCAAAAAACTCTTAGGTACAATCATTAGAAAGTTCATGGAGTGTTATTAAATGTGAATGAAACGTTGCATCCTCTGGCTCAGGATTTCCCTAAATCACAGATTGCCAGCAGCTGGGAGGATATGCCATGGAGACTATCACTTTATACTCACTCAATTTTTATTTCTTTTCCTGAAATATCTGCTACTGACAGTGTCAGAGACAGGATCTTGGGCTAAAAGAACCTTTAGTCTGATCCACCACAGCCATGATTATAAAAGCCCAAACAGGGCTGCTTCTAAGAAAGAAGTTCCCAGACTGTACTTTATTGCACCTGTGACATCCCATGCTAAATGGTGAAACATCATTCACTGTTGCAAGACACCTAAAAAAAGGGCAAGAGTAGTTCAAAGTAAAAGTCTTATCTATGACTTATTTCCCTTTTATCAGTTCTGGTTAAATCATTAAAGTAGAAATATTTGTAATATTATGTTACATAAAGCCTGTCTTCATGTCGTATTTGTGTTGTCACTATTGATTTATGTGCTTTTAATATGTTAGTTTTAAATTTCTTGGAATGTTGATCAAGTCTTGAATGTAGTTTGAAATATATTCTTTTAGTGCTTTTAATCCAATTTAAATAATTTAATGATTTAATCATTTTATCCATCATTAAATCATAACATTTACATTAGGAGTTGTCTTGACTACATATACTTCTGTATTTTAGGTGGAAAAAATACAACTCAATAATTTAGACATCTTAAAGATAATTTAATTTTTTAAAAAACCCCACAAATTCCAAAATTAATTACTTTGTCTCAGAATAAAATGCTGTGTCCTGAGAAGGCACTTGCTTTTATTTCTGTAGGTACAAGATTTCAGTATATTCCCATCCAAGAAAATGAAACACTTTATTTCTTCATAATGCAGCACGTACTTTTCCAGTGAAACTGACTCATGATGTTAAAAATCTCTCTTTAGTACTACTCTGCAGGGTAGCAAATGTGTGCACACATGCACACACTTAGAGGACAGTGCACATATTATTTCTGGCTATAAATAAAACTAACAAAAAAAGGTTCAACCAAGTGCAAAAGAAAATAAAGTAAATAAAAGTGATATGGACAATCAAGATGTTAATGCCCAGGATGCCCTGGAACAATAGATGGCAATTCCCACATAAGAATGGAGCAAATAAAATTAGCCATAGGTTACTTTGAAGAAAGATACGTCGCTAAATTTGAAAGAGATTTCCACACTGCGTCTTAAGTCATGCTTCCCTAGTGAATAGGAACAGAAAAACTATTTTACCTCTACTTAGCAGCCCACATTAGAGGAAAAATTCTACTTTACATTCCAGCTAAAATTGTTACTTTTTAAGCACAAGCAATGAGAAATGTTCCTTTTTTCAATAGATCTCAGGCTCCTTTCTCATTTGGCCTAAATTGAAATATTTAGTCAACACTATTACCTTTTCTTTTTTTCTTTTTTTCTTTTTTTTAAATTCTACTTGGCCTAATCACAGGCCTCAAAGCATAAGTATGGTTATTTATACCTACAAAGCAATTTGGGAAAGGTAACAATCATATTTTTGCCGATCTGCCATTACGGCGAAAAAAAAGACCCTTTCCCTCAGCATGTGCTTTATACTAGCAAAAACCATGGACAACTCTCCAAGCTGCAGTAACATCAAAGTTCTTATTGTATAAGCATTTGTCTCACACATTAAGTGGGTTGGAAGTAGGAGAGCAGGGAAGATTAAATGTCAGATTATTTTATAAAGCACTGAAATGTCTGGCTTCACCAAAATCATGGTTGAGAAAAGAGCCCAAAAGAGAAAAGTGATACAGTCAAAGACGTTACTATGCTTGCATGTGTCAGCTGTAGAAAAACGTTAACAAACTTACCATGTGCCTTTCTATCAATTAGCTGTTTCTTCTTTCATTATCCTAAATAGAAATTGGTAAAAATTTACCAGCCCATTATCTCAGTACCACTTCTGCTTTGCTTTTTTTATCCTTGGAGTTACGATGTGTATTAGCTTTCCATTAAAGGTTGCTAGAAAACCATTAGCATGCCCGTCTGTAGAATGACACGGGGCTGAAGTGCAGGTACCAGTGAGAGAGACTGGATCCAAACACCATTTTCACTGGCAACGTTAAGCATTTTTCTCTAGTTCAATGTGCGTGTGAGTTTTCATCCCTCAAAAGGAACCAAATAGTGAAAATTTAGAGACCCCACACCTACTCAGACACAATGCCACCATCTCCATCACCTTCAGTTGCCTACATTTAAGCCTACTCAGGTCTTTAATTTTAAAGCATTTACCTTTCATTTGTTTCCCATCCTGATACAGTTAGTTTGGGAGGCAGTGCCATATTAAAACATCTGGGATTCATAGAATGTGTTCTTTTTAACACAGGTTCAGTGTGATCAATCCCAGATGCTCAACAACTAAAGTTACACAAAAAATGTCCATACATTTTGGCCAAGATCAGATTCAGCTTCCCATACCTTAAAAGCGGAAGTTTTTTAAATAGATAAGAGTTAGATTTAAGTCATTTATTAAAAAACAAACCAAAACAAAACAAAAAAGAAAGACAGGGAAAAAATGGTAATGAACCCCATCTTATTTAAAATACAATTGAGTTAGACAAGTTAGATTAGTTTATATGCCATTTTAGGTTGGATTTTCAATATTATCGGTCATTAAATTTGTCCAAGACTTCCTATCATAAGCTCCCTCTTTCAGCCACTAACATTTTGAGCCACCAGCGTAGCTGACTCAAATTGAAATGTTTCAAGGAGATTCGGGCCAATGCAGTTCAGCTTTTCCTAAGAAATAAGACTGGAGAGGAGGCAGATACTAGCTTGCCCATGAGAAAAATATTCTAGAGGACAGTTGTTAGAAAGTATCTCCAACCGAATGCAGTGAAATGGGACCCTGAGGTTAGTTGGAGGAGAGAGGAAATACAAGGGACCCCCAAGTCAGAGAAGAACCTTTTTGCCATTGCTGTGAAGTTTTAGCCTGGCTTTAAGATAATCAGTTACTGTTGCTTGGGGAGAATTTTTAAACTCCTCCTTATTGTATGCATGGTTGGCACTGCCCAAGCGATGTCAATGCAACATGCCCACTGATGATGATGAACACAGAATTGTGGGTGGAATCTTCCAATTTCCAGAGATTTTAGTAGGCATTTGACTGAGTTTTGTTTATTCCTGATATAAAGCTGCCATTTGCATAAATGTAGGATGGTTACATGAACCTTCAGATGGCTTAATTACAATAACTTAGGCTAGGCAATTGAATTAAGTGCCAATTGTTGATTTGAGTCCATAGAGCTTTAGCATCAAATCTGAGACTGCCATATATTTATAGGCACAGAGTCACATAATGTGTAACTGGTGTAGTTTCTACTTTTCTGCTCATTAATATTCATTAAAGAAATTTTGAGCTGAAAAAACACCAAAAGAAAAAAAATAATCAGCTAATTTATCCAATTTAGGTTTCTTCACGAATGTAACAGTTTCAAAAGCTATTTTCTAGTGAATTTCCAAGGTAAGAATTAAACAAAAGTATTCCCTTAATCCAAAGGTAATTCTTATTTTCTAATGATGGCAGTGTTTCATTTCTAGTCCAGTTAAACATGTCACTGATTGAACAGCCTATTTCATAATTTTCATGATTGGGAAAAGGTACTGACATTCAAGGGGAAAAATGTGATTCTTTCTATGGGAGTTCAAGTGAATTTGGTTTGGTTTGGTTTGGTTTCATTTCGTTTGGTTTGCTGGTGACAGCTCTCTTGCCTCCTTAAATGTTTGAAATATCATTGACAGTCCAATTAAGACTGAGTAAAAAGGAGAATATGAGTTATGTGGACAAAGGTGTCTGATAAGCACAGTTTGTCACCACCAGCAGCTCTGTGTAGTACTGTTTCTCAAACTAACTAATTTATATAGTTAATGATTGCAAGACATAACTAATGACCACACTTACCAATTACCTTTTCCGGCACCAGCATTCCCAACTGGATCTGCTTGTGAACAGGAGTGTCATGGACCTGATCCCTGCTTTTTTTTGCAACTATGAGTATACCAAGTAGGTTTTGGAGATTATCAAAGTATGCAGGATGGATGCCACATCTAGTCATTTTCAATGATATAGTTGTACGTTTATTAATCATCTCTCTCTCTTCACTGTGAAAGTCATTCTGGGAGTTTTGTTGGGGTTTTTTTAATAGGGCAGAAAAAGATGCATGTTTTTTAGTCCTAGTTTATATTAACAATTTCTTTCCATTTAATACATATGTCTTTTTTTTTACCAGTGTTCGAAAGGATGGAAGGCAATTAATTAAAAAAAAAAAAAAAATCACAGAAAAATCTCACAATTGGCCTACCATGCTTCAAATAGCTTTGGAAAGAAAAAAATTAGCTTCTCTTCAGAGAGGTTTGTCATAAGCATGTCATAAACAAATTGTGTGACATTGTTCATTTATACTATAATATTGTCTAGGAGATTGATCATTCAGCAGAAAACCCATTTCTAATCCTTTACAAAGCACTTAATGACACTTCCTCTGAAGCTCTCTGAAGGAGACCAAGGAAGTAAACTGTGCGACTGTATTATAAAATAAGAAGTCTTTTCAAAGAAAATCAAAGTCCACAATGTTTGTGAGCTTATTCTCTATAATTATACAAAACTTTTCCTCTGATGATTTTTGGGTGGAAACCAAAAACAATATATTTACCGTTAAACAAGTCTGACTACTACCTGCTTGTAATGCAATGAGAATGTTCCTATGATGGGAAAAGGTGGACTGTTTCCTCACACTTTCAGATTCCCAGTGTAGCCAAGAAGCATAAAAGCACTTCTTGTGCAGGAAAGCTATGAATTTTTTTTTTTTTTCAAGGCTCTCACTCCTAAAACTGAGCATGGAACCTACGGGTAAAGAAGTTACTGAGCTCAGACAAGGCAGAGTTCCACATGACAGTAGGTTTTAATGAAAAGCAAGAGATTTTCTGGTCAACCAGAAACATAAAGTAAAGGCTAATTTGTAATTTATTCATGCCATAATAAAATATGTATGGATTTTTAATATAAAATACATGGACTTTGTTGCTTATTACAACATTGAAAGCAAGAAGAAGTGATCTCAGGTAAAAGGGGAAAATGGGACATGGAAACAATGAAAAAAAGAGAAATATTAAAGATTGATAGCAAAGAGGTTGGGGATAGGGAAACACACAAGTAATAAAAAGCATGATAAAGGGGGAAAATGCCTAAAGTAATGAAAAACTTCAATGACATTGGTTTGACCCTGTGAGCATGTCAACCACTTTGAAAATGCTTTAGATTAAGGTTTTGGAAAAATGAATGAGGAAAAAAGAATGAATGAAAGGACAGACCAAATTAACTTAGAATATGGGCATCACTATGGTATATTTAACACATCAAATCTTACCATCTGAATCCTGAGGAATACTGTATAGAAGGTATAGAAGAGAAAGAGAGGGAATATAGTAGGAAGAAAGAAGAAATAGATTGTTTTGAGTCTCCAAGTGCAGACTTTGCTCCTTTTAGACTCATCACCTTAATTAACGGCACTTCAATAAGAAAGTAAAGAAGCAACCAAACAACCTATTTAGTTCATGAAGAGTTGCATCTATGTCATCAAAGTGCTCTACTAGGCTCAGTATCCCTAAGCTGCAGCTGCTCCTCGTTAGTTTAAGAAGGCTAATAATGGAACGTATGATAAAATGAATAGGCAAAGTCTTTTACATTGAGAAAATGAAACTTTTTTTCCTCTGTAATGAGTCACTTAAATATAAAAATCTTTATCATAGGGATTTGTGCAAGTAAAGAACTTAGCAAAATTTAAAAATAACTTTCATATACAATATAAGTCTTCAGTGGCTAATTGACATGGCTAGAGAATTACATACAACAAGGCTGCAGGATGAGTTACATACAGTATGCAATTCCTTCCCTTCTGATGACCTCTGGAACCTCTCTCTTAAACAGCTAATACTTTACTTACTTGGAGAGAGGATAATGGGTAACTGGTCTGCTTAAGTCTGACAATTCCTAGGTTACCTATATACTCTAATGCAAACATCTTTTGAACTCTGCATCCTAGAATGTATCAGACCATAAAGATTCAGTAATCAGATAAAGTTGGCAGCCACATTTCTTCAGGCTTCATACATCAAAGACACAGAACAACATTTTGAGTTATTTTAATGTCTGCTGAATAGAACATTTTGAATCTCCAGTTGAAAATAAATGTTTTGTGTCACAAGTCTGGATCTAATCTGTCCTAAGCCTTTTTGGCTGTCACCAAGCCACTTTTTCACAGAAGAGAAGATGGATATAAAATAAATAACACATTCCAGCATGAAAAACAATTACCAAGAGGCTGATTTTGCTTCTATTTGCACTGGTGAGAATTCATGCTTTATCTCAGTGAGCTCTTTTTAATCTAAGCATGGCCATACACAGGCAGAAGGAACTGCATCTCCTTCCTGTTGCAACCCAGTTCCCAGGGCCCAGCTTGCTCTTCTCACCTACCTGTGAGTGTAAAGCCCAAAGGCAACAGACATGGAACACATTTTACCTAAATTTGGCGGTCTCTGTGCTAAAATTTGCTTGAAGTATAGTTTGCCAATATCATTTTTTAGAATGCAGAGAAAAGTAATGCCGCATAGTTTAGACTCACGTTTTTCAGATGGAATGAATCAACCTCTGAAGATACCTAAGACTTCCGGAAGAATCAGAAATCAAGCATTTAGATGGCAAAGTCTGAAGTTGGATCCAACCTCAATGTGAGCCGTATTTGGAGCAGCAGGTTGGCCGAGATGGCTTCCAGACGATTCCTCTCCTTTGAGTCATTCTATGCTTCTACAGTATCACTGCTCAAGTTTAAAAATCGTGAGGATTACAGGACTGGACTATAATTTCAGTTTTCCATATGAACACAACATATCTCTGGGTACACTACCAAGTATATAGAAATTAATTTCAACAGTAATTTCAACAGAAATAGAAACATTACAGTAATAAATTGTTTATTGAAGCTACTAATGAAACATACCAAAGTCAGCTGTGTGAGACTATATGATCACCAGAACTCTGCAAGCTGTGAAAAAAAAGAAATAATTAAAATGAAACTAAAACGTGTGGAAATAAACTCAGGGAACATATGTCAATAAAAAGACAAAAAATTCAAAGAAATGTAAAAAATTGCATTTAAGTTCACATACTTTCACTCATGTGAAAACATTTTACTGTAAACAACGGATATTGCTTTCTCTTTGCAAAATGTAAAAGCCTTTTCTTCTGCAAAGGAAAAGGGATCAATCAAGCGAGACCTTAATTATCGTTGATCTCAAGTGGAAAGATCCTGATAAAATATACCTGGAAACATGCACAGAGGACTTCTGAGAAAGTAGTTCACTGATAAACACTCACCATGTTTGCTACATTAAGTAGTACTCATAAAATAAGCTAATCTCATAAAGCTTGGAAAGTTAGACTGATAGCGTGACACAATGCAGTAACCTCAGGAACAAGCAGGAAACAGACTCCATGTCTTGTGAGTTGCAGTGGCTGACATCATAGAAAGAGAAACACATTTCCTCTTCCTTCACTTGTCCATAGCTAATAAGCAAGCAGTAGGATTAATGCTGTACTGCTTTTGGCCATCTAGAAGTCTCATGCCCAGTCAAAGAGTGATAGGATAGGGACTTTTTACCCAATCAGTGGAGAAAACAGATATATCTAGATACATAAATCAGGTGCTGGTGACTATTTCCTATCTCAGCTGCCCTAGTTAAGTGTCTAAAGCCAGCTGGGATGAGTCTGGGACAAGGGAGCTGTATTCGAACACAAGGAAATGGGCATACTTGTAAGATCCCAAACCCATCATTACCACAGTTGCTTCAGATCAAACATATTCTCTTATATTTGCAGTTCAATCATACCATCTGAATTCTGCCGTCTTACATCCCATGCCTGCCTTTGCTTATACATACAGCAGGGGCACATATGCTATAGCAGGTATACCGATGTGCAGACACTTAACAAATCTAGATCCCAGTATACCCTTATTTAAGCCTAAAAGATTTATGCATGTTTTCATTATCTTTAGTGAGTCCCTTAGAAGTGACCCATGAATACTCAAAGATTAATAATCTGTGTGTAAAAATCATATCACAGTCATCTTGAGAAAACAGTCATTTTGTGAAATTATTCAGAATTTCAGCTAAACAAATGTGCTAAAAGTATTTACAGAATAGTGAGCAGAGTGCATAATTCCCTTGGTTACATGTAATTACTGTCTCAAAACAAAAACGAAGTCTATTTTTCTATTGCATTTCTTTCTAAGATCTACAGTAATACATCATTTCAAAAAAGTGACCTTTGTTTTCAAAGATGAGATTATCATACTTGCACCTCATTTTTATCATATAGCTTTAGTATCTCTGTGTTTTATTTTTCTTTAGTCTTCTGTGAATGTGTTCTTATGTATTTAGCGTTTCACTGAATAAGATCACTCAATCATGAAGTGATTGAGATCAGGTTTAATAGCATTGTACAGAGAAATGGGTTTATCTCTGAAGACTAACAAATTGCTGAGGAAACAAAATTGATTGCTTAATATTTTCTCCCACAGCCTTTCCACTTTTCACAGGAATTGCTGTCTTTCTACATACATGACTGGTACACTGCATGGGTCTCTTTTGACTCAGCCTGTGTTGGAGATAGGGACAACTGCGTTTTCTTCTGTCTATAATTCTAGCATCTGCTGAGGAAAATTTGGCCCCAGTGTGTTGATTCATGCAGTTGGAAATCTTCTACAAGGGAAGCGATGGAGCATCTGAGGCATGAAATGGCAACCAGCTCTCTATGGATACTGCAGTGAGGGGCCCCTTGGCTCTGGTGTGGGTGCAGGCTTCCTGGCAGCAGCTCTTCAAAGAGTGAAACTTGAACTTAACAGGAGCTGCAGTATGGTCAGCAGGGTTATCTGAAACTGCATCACACCAAGGCAGTAAAACAGAACAAGGCTTCTGAACATCGTACTGAAGCTAAGTCAGTAGAAGGGGTTGGGAAGACAAATAAATCATGATTGCTTTAGGTGGGCTGTGATTTCTGGAAAGGGAGGCTGAACGAGTCTCCTTTCGATGCGTGCTGCATACACTATGCTCTGAGGTGACTGGCAGCGTTCCTGGTGAAAGGACAAAGTAAATTATGATGCAGTCCAATGAATTCATTATCTGCTTTTCATGCCACAGCCATATCCTGTCACCCGCCAGGACGTTGGCTTCGGGCAATGCTTGATTTCCCATGCTCTAGGCTGAGCTGAGATCACATGGCTTTAGTTCTTGGACTGCTTCAGCATTGGTTTTGGTTTCGTTGTTATTTTGCCAATAAGAGTAAATAATGAGGGGGAAGAAAAGATGCCAACTAGCTGAAAGACAACTTCAGCTGCTCTATGAGAAGTCAGGAAGCAGAGAATATATCATATAATTAATTTGGGCAAGAGACACAGACTCATTCACTTTGCCACTGCAATGAGTACTCATTCCTTAGAATGAATCAAAATCCACCACCTTTGGTCATGGGAAACCTATTTTTGCCGCACTGTTGCCAAATAGTTTACAGAAAGTGTACTTGCTGATAAGTGGCTTTGATATGGTCACAACTTCTCTGACCCTTTGGGCAATGGATGCTTTGACACTGAGTATTCTCACTGCTAACACTGTGAGAATAGTCTCCTTCACATCTACACATCTGTCAGGTACTACAGAATGCTATTCCTGCAGTGAAAGAAATGTAAAATAATTAATCAGTAGTCCTGAAAGACAAAGCAATGATGATGTGGAATTCGGGTAGGAAAAAAAGAAGTCTTCAATATTTGTTTTCAAAGCAGATGATATTCTTTTGATGACTGATACAGGATCTTGGCTTGACTGGTAGATTGCATCCTTTTACATGGTGGGTTTTTTTTGTATTCTGTGTGAAATTAATGACTAAGTCCAACTTTGTAATGAATGTTATGTCTATAAATTCAGTGTTAAAATCCAGTTTAGCATTATTTATCCAGAAAATGAATGTTTTATGTATCTTGCTTTTATCAGATGATTTGTGGTCTAAGGGAGAGGATCTGGGTGTAGGAAAGGCACATCTGTGCAAGAGCAAAGGGCATCTCCTGTGGGATCAGCTCCACCTCTGGCAGAGACCAGGAGGAGCTGACAAGGATGGGGAAAGCTAAGCAGCACCAAATCATAAAATTGGGACTTTTTTGCTGGAAAGAAGTAGGTTTTAAAGTTGAGCTGAATACAATCATCATGTTTAGGAAAGGTAAGGCAACTCAGTTGTATTTAGAATGTCTGAGTGAAGCAACAAGTAAAGTAACTAGAGCAGGTCTTTTATGATTTTTGGAATTTTTTAATTTTTTTTAAAGGAAAATTTAATCCAAGAATATCTCCCATTATGATAAGGTGTCTGCCTGGTTACTATGTCTCACTAATCTCAGTTTAAAACAAAGAAAACAGTGCTGTGAAAGATGGTCCAGCAGCTGCACAGTCAAGCCCATTCACTGGCTGGGAGCTGGATGGCACTACTGGGGACAGGTCATGCTGCCATTAGGACCAAGAGGCCATACTGCCAAATCAGGATCCTGCTTATGAGCAAAATTTGGCTCTGATCTCACCAATGCCTGGAGGCAAAGAAGGAAATACAGGACTTCTTGGATGTAGATTTTATTATTACATAAGGAGATAGTCAGGCATATAGTCAAGCTTGCTTGGACACCAAGAACTTGAACCTGGAGTTGAAACATCCTATTCTATTACCCTGAGTTTTACTAAGTAGACCTCTAAGTAACATTTACAAGGAAGCCCAAGAAAAATCTTAATTAACTAGCTCTGGCTAGATTATGAACTCTGAGGTTCATAACAAATGAGATGTATCTATTTCAACGAACATTGTTCTCGTTCTTTCAGGCTCCAGTCCTACAGAAGTTGACACACTTGTTTAACTTTAGTTATTGAGTTAAACAGGACTGTTCAGCTAATTATAATACACTACAATTAAAAATATTTGTAAAGGATCAGGTTGTGTGACAGTGAATTCCAAATGTATTCAGAAGCTCTGCATTTCAGACAAGAGTCATAAGTCAATCACGCTATCTCTGCCCCGGTAAACGTCTAGTTAATTACACCAAGTAGAACAACTCTGTGAGGAAAGACTGACAGCATGCTAATCCAGAACAGCATGAAATCTGATGATTAAACCACGCAACTGGGAAACAGGATATGCTCATGTTTTTTCATGGTGACAGCACAAGGTAGCATCTGTGCCCCTGGCCACCCCAACAACTCTCCACCTAATTGTTTTTAAAGACCACTTCCTTAGGGAGCTCTTCATCTCCCTCACCCCATCCTTTTGGGATCAGCTCCTTCAGGTACCTTGGATTCTGTACTGCTTTATGCCTAGCAGGAATAGAGTGATTTAGGAACCAGAAAAGACTCATTCCCGTACATGAATTTCAATGAGAAACCAATGGAATTTCATGTCTAAGTGCCTAAATCACTATTAAAAATTAATTTTAATTGATTTGCTTCAAACCATTTGAAATATTTACATTTATTTCAAGAATTATGCCTCGGGACTTTATTATTAACACATTTATTATCTTATTGTGCAGATCTTGGCCAAAGAAAACCAGCTTTAAGAGTCAAGAACCTGTCAAGCAGCAGCTTTATTGACCATGCCTTCAAAAGTGAGAGCATTAAACATAATATTTTACTGGGAAAGGCTGGAAATGCAAAGTATTTTTGGCCTGATACAGTAAATCATTTTCCTCTTTGGTATGGCAAATAGAAGGACCATTATCAAAATAGATCATCCCTCAGGCCAGTATATTCTGCTTTTTTAAAAAACATGTCCTTCTTCCTCAGGATGCATTTGAGTGTATATGAAAGGCAAACACAGATGAATCAGATTAATAGTATTGGAGCGTGTCAACTTGAGATCATGTAAGGATCAGCGCTTGCCAATAGCCGGCCACAGTCAGAGTGAGAACATAAGGCTCACATTACCCCCATCCTCCCCAGAGCAGATACAAATCTCGGATGTGTCAAGTGTACGTTCAGTGCTGGTTAATCATAGGGAGAGCAGTTGCACCGTCAGTCTCATGACTGACATCAGTACTGCACCAGCCAGGAAAAAATATTTCTACTCAGAATAGCACATCATGCACTTCATTTTAAAATCATTTCTGCGACTATCCTCCATGTTAAATATTTCCATGGCTTCTTGAAAACCTCTTTTTTTATCCACCAGCTGAGACTGATTTCAGTCAAGTTTTTATTTCAAAGTTATGCCAATGTCTATTGATTAAAGAGTTGCATAATAGGAACACCTGTTTTCAAATCTCTCACCCATTTGTCTGTAACATTTCTTCTGATATTTAGTATATTTGAACAACAAAACAAACACCAGAACATAAATTCAGGTAATACCACATCTGAATATCAATCTTATTTAGCTATCCACATTGTGTGACATAGATGCTCAGGTATATTGATAAATATACAGATAGCAGGGAGGAGAAAATTCAGGATAACCTGGATAAACCACCAGTGAAATTTTTAGTGTTCCTGCTGAGTAGTTTTACCTATTAACTGGCAAGAACACAGACTTGAATAAGCAGATATTTGTAGAGCTATGCAAATATGTCAATCACACTTTGCATTGATTTAGATTTTTTGACTTTTTTTTAATTTTGCCTTTTATAATTAAAACAAATATCTTTTATTATTTCAATAATATTTTGTAAATAAAAAAAAAATTCTGAATATATGTGCCATTTCAGTCTTTGTGCACTAAAATGTATTTTAAAAAAACTAAACAAAAAACAAATTGGGTTTTCAAGATATTTCAGCAATCATTTCACATTTGCAGGTCTGTTCCAAGACATACAAAACACAAGCTTTATATGCAAACATTTCATTTAAGCATAAAAAGCCATCTCTTATCATTAAAAAAACTAAACTAGAAAAGAAAACAAGAAAATTAAAGATTTAATATTCTGCAACTATTTTGATTTTGTAATGTGTGAAACAGACTCTTTAAATACAGCACAGAAATTAAAACTGAGGCTTTGGGCAACGTGGTCTAGTGGAGGGTGTCCCTGCCCGTAGCAGGGGGGCTGGAACTAGATGATCCTTGAGGTCCCTTCCAATCCAAACCATTCTATGATTCTACGATTCTATGATAAATATTAGTTGCTAGACTTGCTTTTAAGTGAACTGAAAATGCAACTCTGATTTGTTGTTTTCCAAGGAAACAATAATCACTTATTTATACATTTCTATTCCAAATGAGTCCTTTGAATACTAACCAGTGATTTTGATCTCTCTTAGTATTTTAGGAAATGAAGAATTTCTTTATGCAAAATTCAAATTTTACCAAAACCTAAAAACAACGCTGATGTTAAAGAGCTGGGTTTGATAGCTAGGTTTTATGTCTAGCTTACTAATGAAACAGTTGCCACAGTGCCAGTCACAAGGCAACGTTGCCAGCATTGCTGTCCTTGAGGGGCAGTGTTTCAGGAAGAAAATGTGCATTCAGTTATGGCTCTGAAAATAAATCTCTCATACTTTATAGCGCATCTCTGAAACCAAAGTTATTGAACATGTTCTGGCATGACAGGGAATAAATAGAGACACCAACATCCCAATTACCCAATTTTTCTGGAAGTCTTCCAGAACAAGCTCCCGTGCTGATTGGGACCCAGAGCTCTGGAGATGTGCCCTAAATCTTTCCCACTAGATCACCCAAGTACATCACACAGGGTGAAAGAAGTGTGATTCCCTTCTTCCATACAGCTGGAAACCCAGCAGAGAGGGAACAGAGAAATCAAGACCCAACATTAAATATTAGGTCCTCTGATGACTGATCTGGTTGAATACAGAGCAGAAAGATGCCTATTTCTGATTTGCATCACCTGCGTCATCCGTATTTCTGATTTGCATCATCTGCCTGCATCACCCAGTCTGCTGAGGGCATGGGCTTAATGCTAGGGAAGCAGAGCAGGACAGTACCTTGATTGTCATGGAGTAATGTCATTTTCATCAGCATGGAAAGCTTGACCACTCCTGTACAGAGAGACTAGCACTCTGAACCATCATGAGTAAGTGGGCAGTGGAGAAACAGTTTGGTGACAGCTTCAAAGTCCCAACTTGTCAGCTTTTAAACTTTAAAACTGCAGGCTGGTGATTTACAGTGAGCATAATGGTAACATAAAAATGTTTTCAAGGACATTCTTGGCTTGAAGAAAACAGATCTGAGACCTTCACTCAGTGAAGCTCTTCTCTTATTGACCCGAGTGTGACATTACAGTTGATAACAATCTTTACTAAACAAGACTACAAGTTCAGTAATAAAACAGTCTTCAGTATGATCCCCATCAGTACAGATGAAAGACCAGAAGCTCAGATTATATTCTATTCTTTTTGTAGACTTTAAGCCTAAAACAACAAACAATTAAAAAGTCATTTTAAAGGCAAATACCTCTACAGAAAAAGCTATAGTTACCTCCTAGCTGTATTTGACAAAAGCCATTTAATCTACTATGTGTTGCAAGATTAGGTGTTATTAAATATTTACAGGGAAGAAACACCTAGAATCTTATGGAAAGCACAATATTTTTTAATAATTGTTAGAATGAAATATAATTGCTGGTTGCTAAATGATCCCTGCTAGTTCTTTACATTAACACTAACGTAAAAGACATTTTCAAGAGCCGTGTAAATGACAGTCCAAAAGAGAGATGCAAAAATTGTTCCCCAGGAATAGCAGTTTACTTTTTGGATCATATACAAAGCTCTCAAAATTCTTTGAAATTCTTTCTATTGATTTCAATTGGGTCAGGCCCCAAATATGTTAAATTGTTCAACATATTGTTGAACCTAATATTGCTCAAGGGTCAACATTGCAGTATTTGTCTTGAAGAGATGTTTCCATATTTCCATCTTGTTCTACTCCTCGTTTTCTTTAACAGTGCAATTTCTGTCTAGCATTTTCATTGTTTTGCCACAGTTTCAGAAAACTGATGTAGACATTTTTTAACTAAGAAAGGCGGCTCTTGGCAGAGTACCATGCCCTCATTCCTGTACAGTGCATCACAGGTTCAGCCTCTGCCCAAATTAGTAGCAGTAGTAATAAAACTAAGAAAAACAAAACCATGTTCAGATAACTTAAAACACAATCAAACCTATCTGTTCATTAAAATGCATCGATTATAAAAACAAAATTTGATATTTAACTTTTAGAATCTCCTGACACATATGCATCTAATTTTTCAAAATTAACATATTGACTTTCATTTAGCTGTTTTCTTGTAAGCTCATTAAAAGTTACATTGTCATTGTTGGGCTTTATTTTTCAATTATACTTATCTGGATATAAGTGAAAAAAAATTTTATTTTGCATGAAAAAAAAATTAAAAACCACTTTTCTTAAGGAAAGATATACTTGGGAGACCAATGAACAGCTATTTGTCCACATAGGCAGCATTTATGTTAGTAAATTAATGTGCATATGCAAATGGCAATATGATCATTTAAATTCTGACAAGTCCCAGATTGTCTTTCAGGGTGGAGCTGGGGCTGTGCAGCACTGACAGCGAGAAGATACAGTGAAGTTCTGTCAGTGGCTGCTTTGGTATTCTGGTTTTCTGGGGGAAAACCAGAGAGATTGTATCTCAGTGACAAAATCTGTCATTTATGTCCGGATTGGTGTATACATTGCAAACAGGGAGAAAGGGTAGTGTACGCAGACCATGATTCTTGTTTTGTACTTTGAGGTGGTATCTCTAACAGGGGAATAAAAGATAGCTGGTCCAGTGCTTTTTACAAATTTCCAGAACTATTGTCATATTATAACTAGTGAAAAAGGAATTTTTCTTTCTCTTGAGCATTGAAAATTCACCTGTTATTAAATCATAAACAGAAAATTGCTTCACTATGTTTAACATAAAGAACACTTCATCAACATTTGAAGTCTTGCCACTCTATTTTCTGTTGTAAGATACCCAGCATGTAAAAAAACCCCAAATCCTTGTCATCTACATATATGAAGCTACATTGACTTGTTTAGATTAACAAAAATAAGGGAGCCAAGTCTCAGGCTTGATCACTAGACAAAGTGATTCAATAGCTAACAAAAATAAAGCCTTTTGTATGCAAGATCCCAAAACACTAGCCAGATCTCCATCTAGGAAGCCTTTTTAAGAATTAAGTTCCTCTAATAAATGAAATAAGGACTAGAAAAGTTCAGCAACATTTTTTCAAATATGATTGGTGGTAGCATTAGGTTCCCAATGCAACAAAACTTTTATAATCATGCTCAATTTTAAATACATGAAAAATGTCTTCATTGTTACTGTTCACGTGAATTCTGGCCATATAGTCAACAATGCTGGTGCAGCATTGATACCTGATGACTAAGGTTATGTGTCTGAAACTCCAAGTATGTATGGCAGTGATTCAAGAACAGCAACACATCCCCAAAATCAGAAGCAATAGAATAGAATGTTTTTACTGTAGGTGCGAACTCTCAGAGTCTAAGCTTAATTGCATGTCTAACTATCTGCTTATGCAATAAAAAAAATCTTAATACAAGAACTTGGAAATAAATTTATAGAAAAATCAACACAAGAAGAAGAATGAATGTTTAGTAATATATCCGAGTTGCTCAAATTCATCTGGAAGAGAAAGACCTGGGAAAAGGTTTATTTCTACAGCTTTTCAGTCGTATATGACAATAGCTTGAAAACCTCAAGGATGTGAGAATAATGCTTCATTTTATAAGCAGTGTAACTGGAGGTAAATATTTAGAGTCATAGCTGTCAATAAAGCACTGGATAAACGCTTTAACCCTTTAAGTTTTGATGTTTTTATGTCTTCCATTCTGTCCTATAACAATACAGTTCTTCCACTAAGCACTACAAAGAAAACCCATAAATTACATGAATAAGAAGTGGGTTTGTATTTGTAATACTAATAAACAAATGCTAAGGAACAGCATTCAAATGCTTACTCAAGCATTTCTTCACAATGCAAACCCTCTTCCCCAAAGGCCATGCACACATTAGCAGCCATATCCCAGGCAGACATGCTGTGATACTAACCCAGACCACGATCTCTTCCAAACATGCATAAAAGCCACTCACATCCTATGTTTCAGTATGAAATGCCATAAAATAATCTTTGCTTACATCCCCCTGAGATACTAGTTCCATTGTACTTAACTTTTCTTGTTCTCACCTAGTGACCCATGGTTACCAAAACAGGTTATGACTCTTGTCATTTTAGAACATGAAATAAGTGTATATGAAAAAATAATGTCACCAGTTTGGACAGTAGAACATGTAGGCATCTAATCAGAGTTATGTTAACTAGTATAAGTTTTTTATATATTATTCTTTTCTTCAATAGGTATTGAATTGTGGTAATACTAAATATGGCATATTGGTAAACCAATAATTACATTTTACCTGGAACAATTAATAAAGAGAGTGTGTACTTGGAAAAATCCATTTTATTATTATCTGAATGTCACAATGCCTTATAATATGTATTTTTTCTTTGTACAGTGGTAAATGAAAGGTAAAAGAAAAATTTTTAATCTAGTCCATAATAGCAAACAATGTGCTTGCATTTGAGTCACTGACTGTGTTTTCTCTTACAGAGACAAGAGCTCAGTCATAGCCAGCTGGCCAATATTTTAAGCTACAATTCCACCGTGAGTAGTAATTTCTATATAAATGCTGTGCAAATTTTAGGGGGACATGGGGGAGGATTTTCTTCCAAGATAGAAAAATAAGTAAGGCATTTTTATTTCAATTAAGCAATAAGTAACACAGTTGCAATGATACAATTTATGTTTGAAATACCTGTAAAATAATTGTAGTAATTAAAATGTAATAGCCATCATATTGGATCCAATTTACTAAAAAAGTTATAGTCGTTCATTATTGCAGTCTGGTGTCCACTTGTCCTGGGCAGTTATGTACCAGGAACCTTGCTGTGAGTTCTCTAAAATGTAATGAAATATTATTAGCACAGGGAATTCTGGACAGATGTCAAACTGGTCCCAGCCTCTGCTGCTGAAGTGTTTCCTGTAGCACAGCACACGAGGGCTGGAGCTAAGGTGAGACATTTAAACCCAAGGTTTAAATCATGTAAAACCATGTGTGTCTGCTGCTGATGTGCTGGGAAGCACTTGCATTTCCCATGTGCTGCAGTTACTTCCAACACAGCTACCCAAACATCCAGATATCTGCCAAGGGCCCTGGTGCCCAGGCATGGAAATGAGCTGAGACTTCATATTGACAAGCAAGATACCCGTGTTTGAATGTGGTGCTGCCTTCTAGATTTTTGAAACCATCTTGTAAAATGGGAGGCTACAGTGTCCATCATGTTTCATGATGGACATTTCAGAGTCCTGCTATCTGGAATTGCTCTTTTAGGATAAAACAATGGCATTAAGTAAGCTAAGAGCATGAAAATGGTTCTATAGGTTACTGCATTCTCTTGGGCCTATGACATGCTGTTCACTGAATTTAGCTGAGTGTCTTACTTTCAGGGGACTGATTGGTTAACAAAATTACTGGTGGGATCAGTAAAGTGTTTCCTCCTTGCTCCATCCATAACAAATGGATGGAGCACCTCTCCTGTGAGGACAGGCTGAGAGAGTTGGGATTGTTCAGCCTGGAGAAGAGAAGGCTCCGGGGAGACCTTATAGCAGCCTTCCAGTACCTGAAGGGGGCTTACAGGAAAGCTGGTGAGGGACTGTTTATCAGGGGGTGTAGTGACAGGACAAGGGGGAATGGGTTTAAGCTGAAGGAGGGTCGATTTAGATTAGATGTTAGGAAGAAATTCTTTACTGTTAGAGTGGGGAGGCACTGGAACAGGTTGCCCAGAGAGGTTGTGGAGGCCCCATCCCTGGAAGTGTTCAAGGCCAGGTTGGATGGGGCTTTGGGCAACGTGGTCTAGTGGAGGGTCCATGGCAGGGGGGGTGGAACTAGATGACCTTTGAGGTCCCTTCCAACCCAAACCATTCTGTGATTCTATGATTCTAAATTATTTTGATGTGACAGATTTGTCAGAGCTACCTTACCTGTCTTCTGGAAAATTTAAGTGAGTTCTTCAGGGCAGTTTGGTGGGGGGAAATAAACCTGAATTTAGTCTAATCATTATTTATGAGGGGCACATATTCTTTATAAAGCTAGCTGTTTTTTTCAGTCCAAGCATAATGTGTGATAGGCTGTCCTTAAATCTACTGACACACACATTCTATAACTTTATACAACTTTAAAGCTGTGCTCAGCTGGGAACTCATTTTACATCAGAAAATAAATAAATAAATAAATTGTAGGATTCTCTGAAAATGTCATTAAACCCAGGAAAATCTTATTTTCTTTCCTGTCTTCTGTACATCTGTCACCCATTCAGTATGACGCTTGAAACAGCATGATCTTCTTGACAAAAGATTGGGGATGTCTATTTTTACTTCAATTAACACTTGAATCACCAGTTTGGATATCAGAATACCACAGTTGCTTTCCATCTGAGGGACTGTCTTTTCTTAAAATGTTGACGCAGGCAATTGTGTAAGCAAGTATAACCTGCTTAATATGATGAATAACCCCATGTTCCGAATTTAGCGTTCTTTTTTGGTTCTTCCTGTTACCCAGCAGAAGCTTCAGACACCGTTCTCTGAGGACTCTGGATACTGTGCTATAATATAACAAATATCTTTTGAAAATTCCTAAGAAAAACCTAGTTCAGAGTGACTGACTTGAAAAACAATTTTTAATACTTTTGGATCGTTGAACTTTAATTTTGAGAATTCCCAGATGTTTACATATGGTACTACAGGAACAGTGCTGGTCTTGTATGGGGACTCGAACAGGGTTATGTGAGGTACTTCACAATCTGCTAGAATGTGGCAGTCCCAACCCTGATGAGGTTTAAAAAAAAAAAAAAAAAAAAAAAAGCCAAGGTATACAAAAAATAGAAAATTAACCAATAAAGAGATGACATTAGCTTTTCAGAGCAAGACAGTAAATCACTGACAGTATCAGAACAAGAATCAAAGTATCTTTTGCCTGTCCCAACAAATGCTTGTCCAGGTTATAATCCCATCTGAATAACTGCTAAGCGTGTCTTATATTTAGCCTGTTCAACTGAAATGCCCATATTAGAAACGTAAATATTCTCACCTCTCTTTAAAAACTCCAAGGAATAAATGCCTAACCAATATTGGGGTTTCAAAGTACCACCTGGTAACAGAAGTCAGCAGATTTTTTTTTTGTACCAACTGGTACCTCCCTGTTGGTTCCAAATGGGATTTATAGATCACTTTTCTTAAAAAGTTCAGCTCTGTCTCAATAGGCTGAGATAGAATTATTCTATGTAGATTAAAATAAGCAAAAGATCCAAGGCATTTATATAAAGAGGAGACAAAAGTGTGACCGAATTGGGAAGGTCATGGAAACAAGACATGAAAGCTATAAATCTCTTTTAAATGAAAATTTATTGAAGTATTTATAGCTTAGGCCAGAGTTGAAGAAACCTATACAAATATTATCATTTTGTGCTGCAATAGACACCCATAGGTGCTCTTCTGAGAAACCAGCAAGAGCATGGCAGTCTAAGATTTACATTGTTTTAGTCTATATAAATTATACTATTGAAACAAGCTTTTTAATTTGCTCTCCTTTCCATTCTGCTTCTGTTGCTGGGTACACTGACTGTTTTTCTAGTGAAACTTAGTCACATAGTACAAATATTAGTAAGCAGAATGTGAAATATAATGAAAATATGTTTTAGTTATGCTTGGCTCCAGTAGGCTAAAGAATATCAAACACTATCAACAGAGATTTTCCTTTTATGGTGGAATGTGATACAGTTGTAAAAGAAGGCATGGCAGGAAGAGTTTGAAGTTATGCTAAATTGGCTACAGCAGTTTAATTAGGGATCTGGACATAAAATGGTTTTTATTAAGTCCATGCCTATTTTTAACAACTCCTTTAGCTTTTAAATTTGTGTAATACACAGATGTTTTACAAGCATGTGTTATTTACTAAAGCATGTTTACTGTTGAAACACAGTAGATTTACTGCCAAATAATGCTCCCTAGCTGTTTTAAATGCCAATAAGTAACAGATATGTTTTTACTGATGTTTATCACCACTGTTTGGGCTGCCGAAAATTTCATAAGGTGACTAGAGGTCTCCAAGAGGCCTTAGCTCATAGGAGTGAGAATCCAGATGTTTGCTCCTTCATCCAGCTTAGCTCAAGTTGGACGCAGGAGCTCACATCAAGAGTGCTTTTGAGCCTGAGTCTCCTACTTTGGAAACTAGAGCTTCCTTGGATTAGGCAGCAGTGTTAAGCCATCATCACACTCAGCTGTCCTAACGGATCCTGTGCTAAAAATCATCATGGAGATAGCAGATACGTCTGAAAACTCAATCTGCTCCCTCCTCAGCCATAACAGCTCACAGTTACATCAAACGACAAAAGGCAGCTTCAGAAAAGGTGATAGCAGAGTATCAGTGTTGTGCAGAGTATCTTCTCTTCCGCTGCCCATGCTATGGTGTCAGTAATTTACAGTGGAAGATCAGGCAGTAGCCTGCCACCACCTTTACTGCCATGGCTAGATTCATCTACTTAAACTCTTTTTAAGAACATGTGTCAAATGCATACATTTCACTTTGGTAGTGCAGGTTTACTGTAATGTTACTAGGCAAAAATTAATAATGTATTTTCTTTCAATGATCATTGTACTCACACACACACAGCTGCAAGCTCAGGAAGCTCTTGAGCCACAAAATATTGGAGGCTGGAAGAATATTTTGGAATGACTAAATCACTGACTGAGTATATCACTATATGTTTTATCTGTTCTGAAATTCTGTCTGAGACATCTGGTTTTGGCCCTAGTAAAGGAGATAGAGCTGGTGGAGATGGAGTCATTGGGCTGTCTGGTCTTAGCACATCAACTTCTCTTTTCTTTGACAGTGACAGCAGAGGGATCAAGCAGTGCTTGTGTGCTGGTTTTGGCTGGGATAGAGTTAATTATCTTCACAGTAGCTGGTATGGGGCTGTTTTGGATTTGTGCTGGAAACAGTTGATAATATAGAGATCTTTTTGCTATATAGACCCCAACTGACCAAAGGGATATTCCATACCATATGATGTCATGCTCAGTTTATAAGGGACTTGGGGAAGAGGAAGGACCAGGGGGGAGGGCGGCGTTCGGAGTGATGGCATTTGTCTTCCCAAGTAACCGTTACACGTGATGGAGCCCTGCTTTCCTGGAGATGGCTGAACAGCTGCCTGCCCATGGGAAGTGGGGAATGAATTCCTTGTCTTGCTTTGCTTGTGTGCACGGCTTTTGCTTTAGCTATTAAACTGTCTTTATCTCAACCCACGAGTTTTCTCTCTTTTACTCTTCTGATTCTCTCTCCCATCCTGTTGTGGGGAAAGTGAGCAGGCAGCTGCATGGTGCTTAGCTGCCGGTCAAGGTTAAATCATGACAGCTCGGCAACTAGGAAGCAAGAAAAATAATGAAGAAAGAGGACCAGATCCAACAAAGGACATAGAAAACAAAGAACACCAAAACCACATGGTAGGAAAGTATTTCTCAATCACGTTATCAAAACCACACAGAAGGTAGGAGACCTACATAGATAAATGCTAACGTCCGAAAGAATAAAGAGCACCTAAAAGTAAGATGGGACTTGATTTTCACCTTAGTCTGTAATCAGTCATTCTT
Organism: Grus americana; assembly: GCF_028858705.1. Classification (NCBI taxonomy): domain Eukaryota; kingdom Metazoa; phylum Chordata; class Aves; order Gruiformes; family Gruidae; genus Grus; species Grus americana. Next base: position 20,732,100 of record NC_072853.1, read on the forward strand.
TTAGTCAGGATGAGGGTCTATATGATCTTTTAAGAGACTTTAATGTAACCATTCTGCCACAGAAGATTGCTTTCCTTCATTGATAAATAATGGCAACAACTGAAACAGTACTGTAACTCAGAAAAGACAGCTAGGGAAGCAAAAGATTAAACAGTTTAAACAGCCATTCCAGGATTGTTTTATATGAGAAGCAGAAGACTTATAGAGGCTGAGAAAAGAATTTGTGAAGCATTATAACTATAATGATAAAAAATACCTCAGTAAAAAACAAAACACATTGTTTGACCAGTAGTATTTCATTTCATGCTTACTGTATGGATGAATATCCACTCTCTACTAAGTTCCTAGAGGGCACCGGTTACCATAGCTTTAATTTCACCTGTATCAGGCACAGTCAAAGATTGTATCCCACTGTGTTGGTACTAATGATCATTACCAAGGTCTCATCCTAGTGCGTTGTGTAATGTGGATGAACTCCTGAAGTCATACAGAGATCTTTCCATGACAACCACACATCGATCTCAACACAGCTGTGCAGAATCTGGAAACAGACCATGGCTACACCCACCTTGAAAACTCAGTGCTCAAAATGTGAAGAGATAGAAGGTATATTCCCTGTCTTCAAGAAAGTCCTAGGTAATTATCTACTACCTGAGTCACTTCAGTCAAATTTCAACAATTACATGTCATGAATCCATGTCATATTGTTTTAACGAAGTGTACAAAGTGTAGTGATAATGATGGCATCACTGATGGAAAATAGGAATCAATATGATAACAGATGGGTGAAATTAAACAAGCCAATAATTGTGCAGTCTAATAGCTCATACTCTGGTCTTATATAAATGCTTTCCTAGAATTAAACATACCATTGATTTGTCTGTATTAAAATGCGATCTAACAGAGGTTCTCTAGTAATTAGTTTAGTTCTTTCAAATGAAATCAGAATTAATTATATTTGCCAGTCAGTGTCTGTTACAAAGAACCTTAACCAAAAAAAAAAAAAAACCCAAAACAGGCATATTTAACGTTACATATTTTTTACTTATATCTTTGCTCTAGTTTGAAGTCATAACATTGTCAGATTTCACAAGCAGTAGCTGCTCTTATTTTCATAGTAACTGCCTTTCACTACACAACAGCAAGAGCAACTGCATTTCCCAACTACAGCATAAATCTTCCTCCTCCCCCTCCATGCCTGGCACGTGTCTAGAACTACTATTTCCCAATTATCTTTACCAATGTGAGGTGCTGCAAAGACACAACCCCTCCCCTCCTTCACCCCTTTTTTGAGTGAAGCTGTGCTTCAAGCAGAAAGCTAAAGGCTGTACATTCTTTCCACTTATATGCACCATTAAGTGCAGCTTATTCACAGAACAAATCACCAATTGCTTCATAATCCTTTCTCTCTTAACGGACATTTCCAAACGCGTTTCTTTCAACAGCACCGTCTTCTGCGTCAGGAAGTGAAGTGCAGGCATTCACCTTTGACTCCCTGCTTTCGCAGCATCGTGGCACTTAATCGGATCCTAAAATGGCTGGCGTCATCCGGGTCTTGCCATCCTGCAATCTTAAAATGTCCAATCCTGGGAACAAAAATGAAACTCTCTAACTTACTTTACAGAAATTGCAGGGGTGAAAGAAAAGCATTAAACAATAAAGTAGCAAATGCTGAGAAAGAGTTTTAAGCATTTAGGAGGACCAGAGACAAACTGTTTCTCCAGTCAATTTTCCTGATATTTTGTTTGTCTGTTTACAGTGAAGGTGAAAAATGGTCTGAAAACAGACTGCAGTGTAACTGTGCTTAAATATTTTTACACCTTTTGCCCTTTATGTGAATGTATCCTACAAGACATTGGAATGAAATGAGGTGCTTGCATGCCCTCCAGCCTCGTTTTGTGCTGACGGTAAAAATGGTCACAAATACGTTTGATTCTACTGAGTTCTTCTTGCAGGAAACAAAAAGATCAAATTAAGTTACAATGCACTGACCACAAATCTACTTTGTTACTGAGGTTGTTCCAATGAATAGGAAAAGCATGCGATTGAATGAATTGTATTGTGAAAAGCAGTCCAATTAAATGGAAGTAATTCCCAAATCTCAAACCAAAACTGAATTATTGCATTATAATGTTTATTGTATTCAATTTTATGGATAACTTTGCCAGCTATACATTGTAAAAAGCTGTTGTATATGATAGCATAACATAAATCAGTCAAATACAATTTGGACAAGGAAAACCAGAAGGATGTGTGATGTCTGTACTGAGTTTGTGTATCTTATGCACAGGGAGCTTTTCTGATTTTGATTTTCATGAAAATGAAATCTGATTCTAAACATATAAAAGTAGCCAAGCTAGAAAATGCATTATCTTGCCCATACTGCATATGTAGAAAAAACCTTGGGATGAAAGCTTTAGCCATTTAAATGTTCAGTTTGGACTCAGAGATATCCCTTCATAAAAAAAAAATCACTTCTTCCACCTCACTTCTCCTTACTCTGTTTCACTACAGTTCAAAGTACTGTCATCTGAGAAAGTCAAGGTTATTTTATTCGTCTCTTTTGTTCCTTTTTAGAAAATGTGAGGTCTTCAGTAATGGTAGTCCGGTGCTGGGGTGAAGGAGGATACATTATTTGTAAAACAGTGTTTTCTTTAGCACATAGATAGTAAATGCACCAAAGATAGGTTCAGTGGTCACATGTAAATTTATGAATGCAGACAAATTAGTTCACCACATTCACTTGGAATATTTGGCATTTCGTACACCCCCTCCTATAGTCCTACACTCACACTTCAGACTCCAAAGAATACCTGATATTCTACAAACACAGGCACAACTACCTTATTTAATGCATTATACCAAGAAACAGAGACATTTTAAGGAAAACTGGACGACAGGATTGGAAGGAAACTCCTGGATTATGGAGTCCAGCAACCACATTATAAAATTCATTTATAATTTCTCAACCTTGTCAAGCGTTACTGTGTCATTAGACCAGAGCTGTTAGCCGGCAGAGTAGAGTGATTTACTGGATGCCCTGCAGAGTACTCGTACCACACATAGTACTAATATCACACGCCAGCGCCGTGCAAGTAGCTTGCTTTAGCTCACTTGTACTAGAGACAACGGGCAGGATAGTGGCAGGGCTTTGCTGAGCATGAGCTAGACATGAACTTATGGTAGCAGAGTTGAATGAATGAGAAAAGAATGGAATAATCTGACGCTGACGCAGATGAAGCTAAATGTTAGCAATAACTTAGGCTGCCCCTTTCCTTTCCTCTCCATGCAGGATAGCTGCCACGGAAGTGCCAAACTAGTGGGTTTGGTGTAATGGCTTCTCTTAGGCACGTATTGCATCTAGGGGAATGTTTTTAAATCTTCCAAAGGCAGGAGTTACACCAAGAAAATAGACTAAGAGTAAGTAAGTAAGACAAAGTAACATTTCACATGTGCTTCCTGAACCTTTCCGGGTTAGGCCCATGAGCTTTATAAAGGTGAGCAATAAAAGCTGGTGTTGTTGAGTATCCATATCCTGTACAGCATTCTTTGAAAGAAGGTAAAACATTTGCAGTAATGGAAAATCAAACCAATACAATATTGCCTCAGGTTATTTTAAAAATTGTTTTACTGGGCCATTTGCAATGTTTCATTGCATTAATAGTAGAAAACAAAAAAGGTAATTTAAAAATTATTTTCTACTGGTCTTCATGATTTTGTCACCAAAAACTTGCTGGTGACATCAGGAATATATTTCTATTGCACACCTCCATCACCCAGCTTGCAGCACTTTCTAGTGGGCCAGGTGTCTCCAATTTGGAAGAAATTATTAAAATCTGTTCAGCTGGTTCTGCATCAAAGAACTCTGTAATTGCTTGGTTCTAGGGCTTTCTGTCATCTGAGGCTGAAATGGTAACCATCTGTTAGGAATTCCTTCACTGAGTAATTTTATTTATATTCTGCAGAACAACAACAGAAAAAAAAATCTTTAAAAACCAAAAACTTTAGTTATAGCTTGATTTTGAATGAAGTTCTGTAACATTCATCTCAGTGGAACTTGTCAAGTTTCTGCACTGGCTGATTGTATGGCAGAAAGAATAATTTACTTACTATGAAATATCACTACTTTATACTAATAATAACTCATAGGAAAAAGAAGCATTGTTTTGTAATTATTCATTTGTCAATATAATGCCCACGAGGTGCTGAGAGGTCCACAGATTAAACTAAAGAGAATTCCTGGTATAGGGAGCATGGTATTTGAAGTATGGTCTTCTCTATAAAATAGTTTCTGTAAAATGAATATTCACATTTTAGTATCTAAGATCATTTTGTCATTTAGGATAAGGTTTAACTTAACTTGTGCCATCTCACAGGTAGGTGTCTAACCAAAACCTAGTCCTCTCTAGGTTTCTTCTGTGGTCAATGCTAAGACACAAACACATCCACCAAACAATTCACCTTAAGGTTCATGTTTAAGCTAGAAGAGCTGGATCAGCTTGTGGAAGTATGTCTCCGTCTATCCATCTATATACTGCAGAAATCCAACTTTGATAGCTTTTTGGACCTTTTCTTTGTGCTTCAGATCTCAGCCTGTCCATAAAAGGAAGTGCTTAATTTCTCCAACTCTTTATGCATTTTCCCACTTTTACAATTTTACACTTTTACAACTGCCACATACAGCTCCTTAATAGAACTTCATTTTCAGACACTGACTTCCATTGCATTTAATAATTTTCTAGATTCTGAAAGACATATGGTTTGGGTTTTGATTTTGTTGGTAGGTTTTTTTGTTGGTGTTTGGGGAATGGAAGGGAGGATATAGTATCACTCTGTTCCTGGCTTAAATGACACCCACATAAGATAACTTTTCCACTTGAAGACCCTAAAGACCAAAAGAACAATGTGAGTGGATGACTTTACAGGTGGACAACTGAGGAACAGAGAGGGACTGATCAGTGAGTTAACCAAAGCTTCAAAGGATATTTAGAGCAAGGGTTGGAGTTGACTCTCAATTTGCAAATTCAGCCTTTTGCATTCATCACTGCAACCTCTTCAGCTTTTCTGCAGAGCTTCTTTTTGTCAATGCAATACAACTACTGCCAATTCTATCTCCTCACATCTGGAGAATCCAGCACTCTGCCAGCATGTCCCATGTGTCAGGCTCTTAACATGTGGCTTTATTCCCAGCTCTCCTGATCCGAAATGTGTGGAAGAGACTAGAATGTTAGATTCTTGGAGAAAGTGGCTGCTAAATGATCATGTTTACAATAGTTCAGAAGGAGGTAAAAATGTTGGAATGAAAGCCAGGAGATTGTGGTAGTGTGAAATAGAAGAGTTCCAACTTTTATTGCTCATGCTTACCTTTATAAAGCTCATGGGCCTAACATGGAAAGGATCAGGAAGAACATGTAAAATGTTACTTTTTAACTTACTAGACATATCAAGTATTTTCACCTGTTCTCCCACAGTTCCCTCTTATGGAACCCTCTAAGAACAAGTAGGCTGGAGGTATGCTGTACTGACTGACTGCCTTCCTTGCACTTTTGAAGCAGGAATTGACTTCTTGTCCTCTGCTTGTACAGTGAACAGCACACTAAGGCTTTGACTGTGAGTTTGCCTCATTGATATTGTATCCTCTAATGCATTATTTCAAAGTTGTTTTTAAATTACATGCATTTTAGATATATATGAAAATAGGAAAGTAGGGGCTTCAGTTTTCATTTGCCTTTTATCTATGCCTGAGTCATTACTGATCCCACAGGAAGACCAACTGACCATATACTAATGTGGGTCTTATTCTGAGGCCCAGCAATAAAGTAGCAGTTCATAGAAGTCATTTATAACCTGACATTTTTTACGCCTTCTTGTCATATCGTTGTACCAACTTCTCCTTATTGTCCCTGGTGAAGACAAGCTATAAAAAGGAGTTTTCTACCCTATCAGTCTCTGAGCCATCATTAATTTCAGCCAGAACCTTGGTCAAATGCCAGCCATTCTCACTCTTCCCCTTCTACTGCAAGCAACAGGGGATTCAAAGTGACAGAGTGCCCAAGAGCGAGGAGGCACCCAGAAACAGCTAAGGGGGCTAGATGCATACCCTGTGGTTGCCAGTAAGATGATAATCTTCTCATAGAAGCATAACAAAATGCTGGACTCTCATGCAGAACAGAGTTCATCTATCACTAGAGGGACAGACAGATGGCCATGAGCATGTGTTTCCAGTCCATGTGTTTTATGACATTTGGAAAGTGTATTTTACTGGGAATTTGGGAACTGCTTTATCCTAAAGCTCCTTTTCTCAATAGACCTCTCCTTACCAGCAAAGCCCAGTCTGCAATTCCTTCCCAGAGCCCTCTGAACAAACAGTCTTTTCTGTCCTGCTGTGGCTTCATGACTCCCAGCCCCCAACACCCTATGAGTGGATGCCCAGTCAAAGGAGACCACTCTCAGACAGCCCACTGAGTTGTGGTTAGCCCCAGGGCTGGACACTTACCGATATAGCCTGCAGTTGTCCCACCTCAGGCAAAGCATCCTCTGGGGACTGTAAACTAAGCCACGAACTTCTTTATTAATTCATTAATGTCCTTTACTGGCTCACAGATCATTGTGGTAACAGAATTACTGTGACCATGAATGCTGTTTTACGGCAAAAAATAAAACCGGAGCTAAATTGAGTGTGACAGTGACCATAGAGAAGAATAACATTGCTAATGGAGCTCTTGCACTGCTCAGATTCCACAGAAAACACTGGGATTGTAAAACAATACTCAGTTTGATTTTACACATAGCAACATCAAAACTGGCAGAAACAAGGGCTATGAGATAGAAACACACCAAAACCATGCTTCTGTCAGAAGAGATTTGGCTAATGAACTGAAGACAGGAGGTCTGAAGCAATATATTCAGTGCTAAGGTTAGTAGCAGCACTGTAACTTAGTCAAATACGCTTTTCTCAGCTCCATTTTGTTTCTAGGGAGGGAGCTGCCTTGTTTCTTTGCCATTGTTGAGGAGACTTGATTGAGGAGACTTAATACCAAAAGACACTGCTTTACAGAACAAGCAAAGCAAAACACTGAACGGTTGGCACTACATCATCGTGCTCAGCCCTGCCACCTCTAGAGCATGGCATAAGGGACAATGGACCCAGGCGTCACTGGCGGTGCAGAACACCAGCGGGACTTGTAAGAAGGAATCTCCCACAGCAATATGGCTGGCAACGAACCAAGAAGCTGTCAGAGGTGTTTGCAGTTAGTTAACAGAAGTCATGTTAGTATCCTGGTTTGAATGAAGCCTGCTGCAATATAGAGATCCCCATTACAGAAATGTGAAACAGCAATTGTAGCATGCAGGTTCAAATCAAAGACCTGATGTACTGGAAGATGGAAATGAGAGAAGCAAGTTTGGTCTAATGCATAGTGTGCCATGCAAATACTCTCTTCATGTAATTCAGAGAATACTCTAAACTTGCAATAACAGTTGGTGGGATAATAACCAGGCAGTGCTGTACACAGAACATGGAGTAAATTCTCCTTTCTGAAATTTTCAACAAGATTTAAGTAGAAAAAGATACATCCAGCAGCAATCAAAACCGATTGAAGATGTCAAAGTTCAAACAGGTAGATTATAAACAGAAAAAATAAAAGATTATTTTTCAATTCTTAATATTGACCTGTCAGTATCATCATAAAAAAAAGATAAATTCCAACTTTAATGACATCCAGTCATCCATGAACTGTGTTGGCACCGGTAGTGTCTTTTTTGGGAAGAGCAATAATTTCAAAGATTCAAACTTGGAAGTATTTGCAAAATTCTGCTAGCAAAAATATTTTATAGCCTGAAATCCAAAGGAAAAAAAAATGTGAGAGAAGTAAATGTAGTAATCATGGTTGTGCATGCATAAGCCTATGTAGAGACTCTAATGCAGAACACTTGTACACTTCTATAGATTGTTTAGCTGACATGAAAACTTCCCAAGGGAGATTTCCAACCCTTAAAAAGCATCCATACCCTTCAGAAAAATCTCCCTCAGAATATAGTCAGATTCAAGGAGAAATCCTGTAAAAATAGTGTGCCCTACACGGATGTAACTCATCATGCATGTACACTCATTGGGAGCCAGTGGAGGCATAACTGAAGATGACTGTGTAATTGAGTTTTCCAGTGTTTTTTCTTGCTTGCTTGCATGCTTGCTTTTATTCTAACTATGGAAAGAGAAAACTGGAGGAGAGGATTCTGATATACTCCCTTCCGGGAGACCTAAAATTAATTTTTCTTTTTTTATTTTTACTTTCTAGGTGTTTGAGCTTTTTTCCCCTCCTTCTGCAACTGAACAGGCTGCCATCCTCTGGAGCTGTGCCCCTTCAGTGTCACGATGCCTCCAGTCCTAGGCTGCCTGCCTTCTGGGAAGATGGCATAGACAAGTGGCCTGAGAAGCTAGTTCCCTGGGAGAACAAGAGCTGAGGGCACCCCAGTTTGAATGACAGGACTGACACATTCCCACAGAGTCAGCAGTTTCCAGTGACCCTCCACATCTAGCTAGAACCAGGGATGGCACTGACACAGCAGAAAGCCATCTACCTTACTTAGAAATGTTTCCACCAATGTCTTTCCAAGAAGGACTTCAGGAACCAGCACTACATCTGTAAAAAGTGTGAAGAGGTTATTTCTGAGCATGCTTCCCCAAAAGCCTGTAAAGGCATTTCATTTTCTTTAGCGTGTTAGTTGATGCTGTCTGCTGGTGCACCAGGTCAGTGACTGGTGCATGCATGGACCAAGCAGAGTATACCCCTTCATCTTCCAAGATTAAAAGAGAGCTCCAAATACAGGCGTAACATTTATCTTTGAAAGTCTGCTAGTGTTAGAAGCCAACTGCTGGCTCAAAACCACTGAAGACAAGTTCATCTAAGGGCAAATTTTGGCCCTAAAATTGCATTACATGAAGGAAGTGCTATTGGGAGCAATTAAGAAATCAACATCTGCCAACAAATACACAGTTATTTTCTGTTGGAAGTATAGGGAGGGAGTGATATATTAGGTACCATTTTGTAATGACAACCACTGTACCAATGTGAAAGTTTTAAAACACTCAAGAGGTCTTTCACAAACTAAATCCGATGCCCTTTGTGTCATCAGAACAAATATATGGCACACAGAGGAAAAACCAGAACACATCAGAAACTGTGTGATTAGAATAATTATGCTCAGACCACAGTCACTCGGCAAGGTTGCATAAACATGAAGAAAACAAGATAGCATAATATACAATTTCATTTTTAAGGAATTATACTTACACAGTGTTTATAATTAAAATTATAATGCAGTTAAAAATTGCAAGTTTTCACCTTAGAAAAGTTGAAGTGCAAATCACATAAAGAACTATAATGTATTTTAAGAGGAACCATAGCAGGCATTTTAGAGTTTTGTACTGCCCCTGAAGAGCCCCATAGCTTTATTACTGAGTATTAGTAACATTCAGTCAGAAACTCTAGTCCTGTCATGAAAAGGCAACTGCTCTTCTGATTTGGTTTGCTTGACCAAGGCCTTGCTTCACCAAGTCATAAATGCGAACATAGACTACTATGACTGTGAAGAATGACCTACTACACAATCTTGGCCATATGACTTCATGAAGGTGTATTGTAACTGAAACTTGCTGTTGAACAAGTATGATTTTAAAATGTCCAGAGATAGAGATTTTTATAAGCTTTGAGAATTTCCCATTATTGCTTAACTTTTCTTTCAACATATTACTTTCCTATTACTATCATATTACTTCTGTATATCACATTACATTATCATATTTTTCTTATATATAAATATTCAGTTTTTCATATTACTCACTCATAAGTATTGACATTTTATTTTAAAGTGAATTTGCCTAATATTGTCTTCCATCCATTAGATTTTATAATATCTTTTTCTGTTACACTACAGCCATCCACTTGTGAAACAGAACTCTTCTTAGGGAATATTTAAAAACAGTGTTCAATCACCAAGTAATTTTTTCCTTGATAAACAGTCTATTTTTCAATCTCTCACTAAAAAGTATAACTTTTCAAACAATTAATTACTCTCTGAATTGTTTTTGGAACCTCATGCAATATTTCAATATCTTTCTTAAATTACATGTACTAAATCTGAATATCTATGAGTGTAGAAGCATAAAATACTAAGCTGTACATCATGTGCCTACTCCCTCTTAATATTTAGCTTTGTATACAAAAGATAAAGATTGCATAAACAGCTTCAGTCAGAGAAAAGCTTCAAGACTTTACAGTGAACTGGCTGTGCTTATCCACCATGACCAAGTCAATTTAGTCTTTGCTCCTCCAAAAAGTCATCAATATTGTGACCATGACCTTTTTTTTTGTTCCTGTGAGTATGTGTTTCTCCTTTGGCCATGAAATAGAGTTGCATGCTGTAGGTTGGCTCTCATCTACAAGGTGATCTACATCACTCCAGTCAGTTATTTTATCTCTCACCTAAAATCAGTGATGACTTTATGTTTCTTGCAAGTCATTTATGATAATTTTTAAAAGCCTGAGACCAAGAAACATTCCAACAAAATGTATTTTAACACAAGCTCCTCTTCTATGCCAGTAATAAATCCCAATTTACATTCACATTTAGTCAGGGTTTAATCCATTTAAAATATATAGTTTCTAACACTCTAGTTTCCTAAATGAAACCACAATGGTGTAATAATTGAAGTATTTAATAGAACATTCAATATACTATGTCATTAATATTCTGTCTATTGACCAAACAGATTATACAATGTTAATATGAATAGATCTACAAGGCCATGCTGACTATTGTTAATTTTACTGGCTCCCCATCTCATTAATTCTTTATTAATTGATTACCATACTGTCATTTATCAAAGTTATGATGACAGGTCTATGAATTATTCAAATTTTTCCATATCCCAATTTTGGCTTGACATTAGCTTAGTTTGGATTTTTCTCAGTGTTCCCTGGTTTACTGAAAATAAATATGAATAAATGATCCAAAGCCATATCTTTTAAATCTCTTGGACACAGTTTATTTGGACCAGTAATTTAAAAATACCTAAAATTTTGTAATTACCTTATGACATCCTGCTAAGATTCTAGTGGAAAAGAAAGCACATGTGTACCATATGATACAATCCTCTTCTTTTATCCTAAAGATAATAATAATTGAAATATCACTTTCAAATTTTCTGTATTATTATTCAATCCAATATTAGTCTCCTAATTTTCCTTGCTTCTAACATAGTGTATGAAAATTCCTTTGAGTTCTACTTTACTTTGCTGGGCTAGTACTTTTTCTTTCATTTTTCCATTTCAATAGTATCCTTTATGTTTCAATCCAGGTATATGCTTCACAAAAGAAGAATCATTGTCTCCAATTCCTGACTCTTCATTTATAGGCATTGATATAAATTAGATAATTCCATTTCCCCTCTACACCAGGTTATTATGCTTGTGAGTTGGATATTTTGATCAATCTAGACTTTTTTTTTTCCAGATTGTCATTTCTGAGGAATTCAGTAAAGTTTTCTTCTACATTTTCAGATATGAATCATATTTTTCTGTTTAGATTTTCTTTTGGATGATTTGACTCATACTCAATATCAGCTCTGAGAAATTAAAATCCCTTATAGCATTACATATTTATTTATATGAGGTCATCTGCCTTAATTCTTTTGCAGTCTTTATAATCTAAGTATCCAACAAATTTTGACTTTGCAATTAATTCTTTCCCTATCTGACAATATGGGAAGTAATAGAATTTCCCATATTTATTGCAACTAATTCATTTAATAAAAGTCATCTATCATTTCCAAAAATTGTGAAGTTTAAATATAGTCAACAAGGCAGTACAAGCAGCTACTCAGATTGGATTTCACCATGATAATGTACATTTTACCTTCAATCCGTAGTTCTGTCAGCAGGTATAATTTGCTGATTAACACTACCTGCCACCTAAGTGACTACATTCTGTGGTATCTATTGAAATACTAATCCTGAGCAGAAATTAAAGTAGACAATGTATCTTTCCTTTCCCCTTAACAGATTAAAGCTCGTGACTTTTAATATTTCAGTCATGCAAAGCTTCTGAAGATATCTGTTTAACACTACAAGATAAATTTCACCATTCCCTTTTGCTCTTAGCATAACACTTTTCTACCTTATGCAGCAATTTTTTCCCTCTGGAAAGGCAGATGCTGTTTCTGCTGAGCTGTGAATGGATTCAGGCCACATAATTGAAGCTCAAACCAAGAGTAAATTCAGGCATACAAGTCTCAGGATTCAGTTCACTTGTTCTCATGCACCTAAAATTATTCAGTAACTCCTTCTGGGGCCATAACATGGAATTTCTTAAACAGGATCATGAAGTGCTTTGCACTGGGGAGCATGCCTAGGCCCCGGTAAAAGATACTTGATTTAAATCTAAATTCCCACAGGAAAACAGTCCAATAGGTACACTTAAACTCCTAGCCCCCTTGGACAGAACTAAGTCCAACGCAAAGTTTGCCCTCTTTGATGGCGAAGCTTGTGCAGAGGAACACAAACAGAGATGTTTACCTAGGAGCAATGACCTACCATGACAGCACAGGCTCAGGAGACTGGAAAACAGGATTTTAGGTTCATTTCAGCCTTAGGTGGTTTGAATTCACTTTGCCAAACAGCAAGGTGATAACTGCCAGGCTAGAAATTTCCCAACTTCAATTTTAAGGCTGGCACAGTACCATTTAACACTAGAAATAGGGTAATTGAGAAGCCAAAGAAAGACTTAAGCAACAGGATCTTGACTCTGTGTTGATCAAGGTTCAATGCTAATTTTGTTCCCTTGGACACTGGAGTAAGATCAGCACAGGAGAGCATGTGGGGTCATCCCTGGTGCCTCAGCTTACCTAAAAAGGAGCAGGGAAATATGTGATGAATGTGAGGTTATGCTGTTATAGATGACAAACATCACACCTCTCTGTGGCTGGTTGCTAATTCCACAGATACACAACAAATTATGCTGAAAATCTTTTTTTTTTTTTTTCTCCTATAGTTATTCCCATTGCTACGTTACTCAATGTTTTATTCTGAAGACCCTGTCTGATCGTTTATCCCAAAGGGAAATTGTGCAGAAGCCACGTGCACGTGGGCCAGCTGGGTGGCACGGCTGCTGTAGCATGCTGTTGCCCACTTGGCTGTAGCTCACAGCCCTGGACTAGAAAGGGTTTAGACACTGGGATCTGAGACAAAGAGGCCAAATTGTCCCTTAAAAGAGTTCATTTAAAGATACCAGAAGCAGGCAAAGGTACGTGGATGGGACTGAACAGAACACCCCAAACTTCCCACCGTGTAAGGCAGCATGACTCTGCCGAAGTGTGACCCTCACATGGAAACACAGCGCTGTAAGACAAGCCTAAACCACAGAGGCATTCCTGCAGCCAGGGACTCCCACCAAGTCTCCCCATCTGTATTTGTCACAGACATGCTCTATGACCACAAACAGGACGGTGATACACATCTCCCCCCACTCCTTGCTCCCTGTAAGACATGGAGGAATGACATAACAGGGTGTTAAAACCCCCAACACAGCTGGGAAAGTGTTCTTTCAGAGCAGGGAAGACAACATCACACATACTCCAAGGATTCAGTCCAAAGCCTTGGAATAATTCAAGTGTGTGTTATGTTTTCCTGGACCCTGAGTGACTCCTAAACTCAAGCACTTTAAGAGATGACTGCACAAACACCTCTGGGGCAAACAAACACTCGTGTAAAGGCATACTTACAATTTCCCTTTCCCCAAACATACTTTTGGATGGAATCTGAGATAAGAATTTCTATAGGAGAAAAATGTGAAAGAAAAAAAAACCCTCTATTTTTATTCAAATAAAGATCTTCTCTTTGGTATTCAAAAGCTGAGTTTGTGACACTTAAAATAAGACTGCAGCTGACCTTGAAAATTAAACCACTGGTGAAAACTTGTGTTTCTAAAGAAGTGGACAACATGCAATGATAGAAGAAAGAAACATAAATAAATAAGATGAATACAGAAATACTGACCACGGTATAGCGAGGCTATGTGTGTGTTAACAGAGAGAACACTATTAGGTAATAAAACAGTAAGACAAAAAATTATTTGATAATAAGGCTTTGAGAATGAGAGAAACCCACATCACAGAGACTATGTAAGATTCATTGCTCTGCTTCGTAAACACTGCAAATGAAAGATAAGGAGTGAGACTGATTAGGGCTATATGGCACTTTTATTTATAACTTTTAACACAATGTATACTGTGTTAAAATTTTTTGTGCCCATTAAAATGTGGGCTCACAGTTTACCATCTAAAGCTATTCTCACTGAATTGAGCCTTCTGAGAAATGCAAACACTGGCACACACATGGTAATTAAGTACAGATGTGATTATTTGACAAATAATCATAACAAATAATTGTCACTTCCTTGTTTAGAAACCACTAATTTAAAACATGTGTGTGCTGACCTAACCTCACTAGTGCACCCTTTTCTAATGTGGGGAGAGAAGAGGGAGAGAGGTTCAAGCTGTTATCTTTTCTACAGGAAAACTAAACTTTTGTTCTCTGGTTCTAACTTTCTGCTTCACAGAGTTACTTTGCTCAGAAGCATGTTTTACGCTGGCTTCTGTTTTGCAACACTTGTCATAAAAAGCCACTTTAGGAGAGTGAAGTGGGAGGACAGAGGCACAAGACATGATGTGTTGTGATACTGTTCTTCCAGATATACCAGTGACAGTCATTTACATTATTAGAGTGCTGTGCTCTTCCAGACACGAAGAATACACAGGTATCTTTTCAGTCAAAAGAACCTTAGCTTAGATTAAGGCAACAGCTAAACTGAGAAATATTTCAGGAGTGAGAACATGGGTGCCTCAACTCAGGCTTTGCACTAAATACCAGCAACAAACTCACTTTGAACTGGGTATACAAGAAGATTGACCAGAGCAGACTGGGAGCTCCATGTCCATACTGTTGGAGAATGATTGCCTTGAGGTTATAACATGGTTGTATAAAGCAAGCAGCCATAGAAACCTAAAGGCACAAGGGACTTATAGCAACACACACAAGAAGAAATGAAACATTTCAAAGAGAGAGAAAGCCCCAAATGACCTTCTCACTTTGCACATAAAACACTACCAAGTTTTTGATTTGTTCATGAACCAGACATGAAGCCAGTATTGGCATTTAATAACACCTCCTATTTTCATAAAAGACACATGAAATTTAGTTGTTTACATATCAGAAAATAAGAATTCTAATTTGCCCATTTACATCCGTAAACTCAAAGGTAATTTCACTTCAATTAATGATGTTATACCATGGATAAACAAGCAATGTCAGCAGTAATGATTAAAATGGTATATTCCTAAGGTTGCACATGTCATGTAGCAGTGTTTACTTTGAAGTACGTTGTTTATCTGTACTGAAAAATGTTAAACCCAGTCTTCAAACAATTTAATTTATGTTCTCAGTCAAGTGCTGGTGTGGAGTCTTTAGGAAAAAAGAGCAAGACTCTTAGTGAGTGTTTATGTAAAAAGCACTGTTTACATTTCAACTTCCCCTCAGAATCTGTAGTGTAATGTTTATAGAAAGCAGCCAGCAAAGTTGTATAATTTGATTGTAATGAACAATACCATTTTAATTAATTATTACAACTTTCTCTCATATCATGATTGTGAAAAACGGAGATAAAGAAGGTCTTGTATGATCATAGGTTGTGGACTTCTTTCAGTTTATCTTTTTTTGTAGATACTTCCTGTAACACAATAGAAATCCCACTTTTGATAAGTCATTAAGTTTGAATTCAACATATATTACATTTATATTAGCTAAGATTGCATTTAACCATTCAGTTGAAGCAAGTCTACTTTCCAGGCCTTCTCAGCCTTATGCTTGCTAGAAAGGATGCCGTGAGGACATAATATAGTCCCTTAGGAAGAATTCTGCTTTCTGGGCAGAAGAAAGGTGTCCAGGAAGGACACAGCGTTCACTGTGGTAGCAGCAACAGAGTGTACTCTGAGGACACACAGCACTCCTCTCCTGCAGTGAGGAAATGTGATGTTTTGCTCTGCCACTTCTTGCCCTCCACAGGCAGCTGATATCCCTGAGGACACAAGACCTGCTCTTCCTGGTGATATCAGTGCTGTTGTCCATCCAGAGGCCTTGGCTACAGTGGTGATGCAGGATGGGTACAGCCCACAGTCCTGCTCCCCTGAATACTCAGGCTGGGAAAATATCAGAGCACACCACGGATTCCTCCCTGTCCACTTCCCCAGGTTGTTTTTGAAAGGAAACTAATGTACATAGGAAGATGATAACCACACAGATCTCACCTTGGACCTGAGTGAGAATGAAGGGGATCCTGGTAACAAAACCACCAGAACTGAGGAGTGAGATGTGAACCACATCCTCCCATTCTGCAAGGACACATGTTCTCTGGGTGCAGTCGAGCTTCTTTGTGCATCTGAATCTGCCTACAGCAATGGAGCATGCAGATAACATATTTTCCAACATGCGTTAATACTTTAGAATACTCTTCTCAACTATGATTTAGAAAAACATATGTTTAGCTGGTCCCTCAAGGCAGCTTTAAAGAGCAAAACCCGCCCAAGATGAAGGAAATATACTCTTCTAAGAAAAGTCCTCAGTCCTACTTCTGAATTTATGTGATGATCAAAATATTCCATGGCTACACTCTCAATGTTAGTGTCATAGTCAGTCCTCCAGACAGTGCGCACAGCTAATCTCCCATTCCTGGAAATGGTAGAGACAGCAATACCAGATTCATGGCCCTATATAGCACCACAGCACCACAGAAACATTCACCTTGGGATGGACTGGAGATCATATTCCAGTCTCTTCTTCTCTCCTACATCTACTGCATTGGCACTATCTTCCTCCCACCCTCTTCACACACCACCACGCCCCCACCACCACCCTTTTTCTCTCCCTCACCCATTTTTTTTCTCCCATGACTCTGCACTCACTCCATGGAGCAGCCCCAGAAGCCCAGTCCAAGAGCAGCAGTGGGAGCCCAGCTGGACATGCCGGGTTGCAACCTCAGCTGTGGAAATGAGCCAGATCCAGAAAGCCAGCAGTCGTGTTTGTCCCAGCAGCTGTGACCATCCACCATGAATAAACAGCTGCTTTGGCTCCCAGGACCAGGAGTAAGCCCCAATTACCTCACCTGCTACTGCCTGACCTCTCCTTCCTTCCCTCCTCTGTCCTTTCTATCAAAGAGAGAAAAAGACTAAAAACAACCCTCTTCTTCAGAGTGATTAAAATACAACTCAACAGCAGAAACAGCTTATTCTTCTCTACTAATAAGGATGCTTCCCAGATGAAGAGCCCTCAACCAACATCTCTGACAAAAAAGACTCAGGAGACTCCCAAAGAGATTTCCTTTGCACAATCAGGCAACTTCCTAACCTTTCAGCTTCAAACCCCCATATGTTTTGTACTTTCTTTGGGTTTAGTTTGTTGGTTTTTTCCTCCTGTACAGTCTAATCAACTTTTTGGCACGAATATTCCAGTCTATTTATCATGGGAATTAGCAATCCAAGGTCTCTGTACTTAAATATCTGAGCTACTTGTGACTGGTTTACACTGATGATCAAGTTAACACCTTTGTGACCACAAGTCCATTTATTCTACCAAAATTAATACCACAGAGTTTGTTTCCACAACAGTTTTACGTTTTTAAATATGCCATTTAAATGCGTCCATCTAAAGGAGGTATTTTGGCCCCACTTTTTTCTACAGAGTTTCATTTTCTGAATAAAGTAGATGATGTTTCCTCAGAGAAATTTCCTATGGAAAAATATGTATACTTTTAAAGCTAAACCTGTGATTTTTCTGAATTAGTCCCTATATAACCACAAAGAATTAGACTTGATATCAGGACATATCAATATAATTCAATAAAATTTGATTGAATTAGGAAGAAAAAAGACAGAAAACAACCCTGTACTGAGATTAGGTCAGAAGAAGGAAAGCCCTGTTGATGTCATATGTCTGTCTTCCCCAGCTCCCCTTAGTGTCTGTCTCATACTGAGACTTCTGTTATTTCTATGTTTGGCTGGGGTCAGAGAAATAAATTATCTTCTTCTGTATCTTAACACAACTGGAAAGAAAATTTCCAGTACTGAGGTCAACTTCTCCTCACCTTGTGAAAGACAAGAATCAGTGGAAGCAGGGAATAGTTAACTGATACAGTGAGAAATTAAAAAAAAAAAAAAAAAAAAAAGAAATTCAAAGTAAAAGGATAAATTTACTTTTTTTTTGGTCCACCTTCTTCAGAGAAAGAAATATGTAAACTCTACAATGCCAACAAGAAAAGTGGATTCATTTAATTTATGGATGTATCCTTGACTATGCCACTGGGAAGAACTACTCTAGGGGTGCATGGAAAAAGGGCACCAGAAAACAACACAAGATTCAGTGAAAAGCTGAAATTCAGGAAACTTTCACAGCTTTTCTGACTGTATTACAGCCAAGTAAGCTGGCTTTTTAGAGTACATCAACCTGATGTCAAATTTTTCTCAGTACCCTTAATTAACATATGTAGAATCAATCTTTATCAAATGCAACTCTCATACACCTGCTCTGGCTTTGAGAGAATCATTTGATGGGGTAGCTATCAAGAAAAAAATTGTTTAGTACTTGACTCATCATTTTCACTGACTAATGGTACTGCTTATCCAGACCCGATTCTCACTTGCTCTCTTCAATCTCTCTAGTTGATCTTTGGGAGGAAGATGAAATATGAGATGTTCCTTTCACCCTGAGTCTCACTGAAACAGCAGTTCAAGTCGTTTCTTTCCTGCCTCCTACAATCCGGCTACGGGTTTGCCTCAGAAAACAAAGCAAAATACAATACATCACCACTGCAAAGAAAAAGAAAAAAAAAAAAAAGAAAAACACAAAAAACCTACCAAAACCACAATCAATCATACTGAAGGCTCAATATATGTGGTTACCTTGTTATAAAAGTCTTAGCACCTTACATTTCAACAACTCCTTCACAGCAAGTCCCCTGTGTGCAACTTGTTTCTTGAAAGCTCAGGTGCAATTTTTTGCATTCCTTTAGACTGGGGCTCACTCTACAAGTGAAAGAGCTCATTTACACATCCTCTTACAGCTCAGAAGCAATAGGTCTGCAGAATTACATTCACCTTAGCCCGTCCATGGAATGAGAAAAAGCTTACTGCAGAACTCTGTAACAAAACACTGGCATACAGGGTAGCTATATTGTCCGGTACACACTTCCTTCAGTGAAGTTTTTTGCAAATTCCTTTAGAAACTACTAGAAATAATTTTTTGCAAACATGTCTTTTATACATTAAGAAATTATAGTGGTGACTTTCACACACTTAAAGAAAAAAACTTATTGTGGTTTAGCCATGAAAAAATGATTTTTAGAAACACTTTAGTATATCACATTTTAAATGGTTCTTGAGTGAGTATTTTAGTTATTCCAGGATTAATTATTTTTCTCTGTTGGTTTATGGATAGGTCAGAATGCAATCTTTGTTTCTGTACTGCATTAGTTATATCAAAATGCTTGCTGTGTGACTCTGGGAAAGTCATACTGATTAGTAACAGATGAGCAACAGTTGAGTAACAGTCAACTAAGATTCCTCACCAAGAGTGTCCAAAATCCTACTGAAATAAAGCTATCTTCATGTTTGTTTATTTTCTTTATCTCTAAGGATATTTTCCACTATCACAGAGAGAAATTACGTTGATTCAACAATCTCAGAGGTTGAGTAAGAGATATTTGCAGGAAACTACTGAAAGGCAGGTGGAAAAATACTGAAAATTGTATTTAGTATATGGGTAATTGTGATTTATCATCAAAACATTTTGATTTAGGCAGAAACAAACCAAAAGATTATCTAACAGTTTTGCAGAAACATGTGTGTTATGGTGAAAGACAAGTTGAACATGACAAGATAATATCACATTGTTCCTTCCAGAAAAATGTATAACAGCTGGAGAGACTCCAGAGGAAAGTGAGAAAGATCAGAATCATGAAAAAGTCTTCACTAAAGAAGGACTGAAAGAAATAGGATTGCGCATCTTAAGAAAGAGGAGGATGGAAGACAGAGTGGAGCATAGTAGACTTCCAGTATGCTGATCATCGTTACAAGAAAAACAATTATTTCATTGGAGGTTCTGCCATTAGCTATGTCCACAACAGACAGGAAAAGAAGAGGAAGCAAAGAAGATCAAGTAAGTTATTCAAAATATTTTTCTAATGTTTACGATAAAGAAATATCATAGTAGTTTGCCTAGAGAGAGGCTTGGGAGAGTCAGCAAGGACACGGATAGACCTGAAGGCTCTACAGAGGGATCTGGCAGGCTGGATTGATGGTCTGAGGCCAGTTCTGTGAGGTTCAACAAGGGTCAGTGCCGGGTCACAACCCCATGCAATGCTACAGGCTTGGGGAAGAGTGGCTGGAAAGCTGCCTGGTGGAAAACAACCTGGGGGTGTTGGTCGACAGCCGGCTAAGTATGAGCCAGCAATGTGCCCAGGTGGCCAAGAAGGCCAACAGCATCCTGGCTTGTATCAGAAATGGTGTGGCCAGCAGGACTAGGGAAGTGATCATCCCCCTGTACTCAGCACTGGTGAGGCTGCACCTCGAGTGCTGTGTTCAGTTTTGGGCCCCTCTCTACAAGAAAGACATTGAGGTGCTGAAGCGTGTCCAGAGAAGGGCAACAGAGCTGGTGAAGGGTCTAGAGCAAAAGTCTTATAAGGACCAGCTGAGGGAACTGGAGTTGTTCAGCCTGGAGAAGAGGAGGCTGAGGGGAGACCTTATTGCTTTCTACAACTATGTTGTATAGCAAGGTGGGTGTTGGTCTCTTCTCCCAAGTAACTGGTGATAGGACATGAGGAAATGGCTTCAAGTTGTGCCAGGGGAGGTTTAGATTGGATATTAGGAAAAATTTCTTCACTGAAAGGGTTGTGAAGCATTGGAACAGGCTGCCCAGGGAAGTGGTTGAGTCACCATCCCTGTAGGTATTTAGAAGACGTGTAGATGTGGTGCTTAGGGACATGGTTGAGTGGAGGACTTGGCAGTGCTAGGTTAACGGTTGGACTTGATGATCTTAAAGGTCTTTTCCAACCTAAACTATTCTGATTCTATGATTCTATGAATCTACCATGGTAGAAGAAATTTGGTCCAAATTTTGTGATTCTATATTCCTCACCTGCAAGATCAACGTTGCTGACTTCCTCTTATTTACTGTGCTGTGATCTCTGATAGAAAAGCAGTATGGTAGAATATAAGCGCTATGAAATGCTAAGTTGTGTATGGAATTAGAACTTCCCATCTCAAGGTCACTCATTACTGTTTGCTTTGCCTCTTCATTGACTGTGTTGAGGGAGATGTTACTCTGCATTCTTTCAGTTCCTCCATGGATAGTTTTGAAAGCAGAAGAATAATGATCAAAATGACAAATAACAGAGTAAATAATACCTTGTGACCAGTGAATAAGTGAATACGCTTTCTCTTTTACAAATGTGCTTGTTTGCATGTGAATATGGGTATTGATACAAATAGAAACCATTTACCAGTCTTGTGTGAAAAGAAACCAACTTTTTATTGGAAAAGAATAGGTTGCAAAATGGGTGAAACAAACAACTATTTAGGATTCCGCCCACGCTTACAAACTGTATGCAGGGTTTAGCCAGCTCCACCATAGGATATGCAGGCAGGGCCAAGTCCACCACTGATGCAGGCACTATGCGGCACGTAATTACATTGGCTAAACACAGGTAAAGGTCACTAAAATTCATCATCCTATTAGAACGATTATGGGCTGAGCTATATTTTCTCCTACTAACTTGCTGTTTTTGTCAAAGACCTTATGCACTCACAAACCTGTCACTTCATGGAAGTGCAGCATTCTTTTCATCATGTATTACAGTGCTAAGGTCAGTTCTGGTTCACTAAGCCAGAGGAAAATCTATCATTTCCATATCTAAGAGTCACAGTGGAAGAGTGTCATTTTTGGCTCCCTTTTTCTGATATCTTCAGCCTTCTGTAAGACTTATTCCTATTTCTCTTATCAGCTCTTGTTTAGCTTGTGTTTCTCTTGGTATGAGATGCTCTCTGCTCTGTCATTACCTCCACTGTCCTCCCACAGAATAGCCATTCTTGGGCAGCTTTTCATCTCTCTGTCTCTCTTTAAATTGACCTGTTGGTAATTTATAAACGTGATAGCTGCTTTCAACAGAACTGATCTACTGGACATAGCACAACATGTGTTGGGGGACATCTACAGGCTGGTTCCAGCCACAGAAAGTTAATGGAGATGTACTGCTAGGCAAATCAAGGACATCTCAGTCACACCTAGGTTATCTTCTTTTCTTCTTTTAATCAGTCAGACTTGAAAAATTACATCTTCACTCCAAAAATAAAAACAATAAATCCTTGATTCCACATAACAAATATGCAATTACCAGAAGCTGCTTATTACCATCAAAATAGCTAGAAGGCAATTTTTTTATCTCAGAGCACTAAACATTTTTTTTAAATAATGATATGATGCAACAGTATAGCTCTCACGTCTGGGAAAAAAGCAATGTTTTATATACAGTGCTCCAATATCATAGCTGTGAGGTAAGCAATAGGTAAGTTTTTTACAAGTAGTTGTTACAGCTTTTTTTTTTTTCCTTTTCACTGGCTAGAAAAAGCCAAACTAGTGAAAGAAAGAGCAAGAATATAGGTAAATCTAACTGAAAACTTAATTTCACATACATAAAATGAGTATCTTTCTTAGCTTATGAGGATGGCAGTGAGAAATGCAGGCGCCCAGCTCCTAGTGAACCCAGAGACACTGAGAAAAAAAGACAATGTATAATTAGCCTATAAGAGGATACATATTGAAATGTATACAGGGTATCATATTTAACTTTTGCATGAAAAGATTTTGTAAAACACAGAGTTATAGACAAGCTTAAAAGACTTGCACCTAGAAAAATCCGGTGGCTTCCGTATTTCCTCAATAGCAGTAATCGCCTATCCACCAGTATAGTCTGCCTCATCTATAGCATAGTGTACAGCTGTCATTACAAAATCTTTGGCTTACATGTACTCCAGCTCCCAAACTCTTTGGTCACATGTCACTTCACCCATCACTGCTGAGAGCTCCCTCAGCTGGGAGAGTGGACAAGGCAATTTCCTAATTCAAGATCCTCAGCCATACCTTCCTAGTAGTTGAGCACCTAAGGGCCTCAATCCTAAATAAAACAGGAATAAATGAAGAAACATCCACTTCCACAAAAACTGTATTTGATCTGTGGCTCCTGGTATTGTCTGCTTAACTCTAGTTTACACTTAACAGCCAAGAACATATTTCTAGAGGTAAAGGCTGTCTTATAATGAAATTTTCAGTAAAAGCCTAGTTTGATGGATTTTCAGTGGACAGGAGGAATCCAAACCTGATATTATCCTCAGGACTTGTAACCAGGAGGCAAAGGCAAAGTTGCATTTATAGCACCAAGCAGATCAGTTCTCTCCTCTGACAGCTTGTACCCAGATTTCAGCAACAGCTCAGCTGCGCAAGTGTGAAGCAACTAGCACAGACAAGGTTTGTGTGCTTTCAACAGATGTTTGTGACCATGCTCCTAGTGCTTACGCAGCTGAGCAGTTCCCTGCATCTCATTACACATTTTCCAGCATAGATAATAGTTTCCAGACCATTAATTTCTGTTTCTTCAAATGTCCCATGCCTTCAAGTGACTCCACGCAGGTGAAAGAGTTTTCCCACAAGAGGCTGAAGGATGTGGGTTTTAGGCTGGGACCCTTTGTGGGATGCAGACATCTCCTTCCTGTCACTGTATTTGTTTAAAACACTGACTAATGCCAAGGTCATTTCCCTTTATCCCATCTTTACAAAGACTGAACTCTGCTGAAAATTGACCAAAGGGACACAGAGCTGATAACTACTGGAGGAGGGGAGAGGAAGTTTTGTGAAGAAGCCTTTAGTAGACTCTGATAGTCTATTAAGATTTCTGCAACAGAAGGTTTGTGAAAAACATCAAGGTTTCTTTGGGCTCTGTTAAAAAGATAATACTGTACTCCCATTTGAATCTGTCCTAGGCCTGGAAGAAAAATACAAATAAGTACAAATTAATTTTGAGTTTATAGTTAAAGACTCCAGTCAACCAGCTTAAGGTGCTGCATTTTGCAATTTTCCCAGAAACAGTACAGAACATTTTTAAAAGCCAAAGTGGTACTATTATTTGATGTGATGCTCATCATAGAGGTTTCCAACCATAACTTAATTCACTTTCTTCTTGTAATTATTCACTTTGCTCTCTGGAATACTTCAGAGTTTCAATTTGCTTTCTTAACTGTTCTTGTTGAAATGCAACCAATGTATGTGACAGACAAAAAGATCAAAGGCATTTTCCTTGTGTCTGGAGTTCAGTGGTGTGCTGGTGATATTCTTAGTTACTCCAAAAATATAATTCACAGTCTCAGATCAAACTTCAGAAAGTTGTTTTAGTAATGAAATTTAACCCATACATCTAAATGTATTCTTCCCTAACAGCAATCTGTGCTAGACAAATTACAATACCATCATCAAAGTGTGGGTCAGTTTTTAATATAACAATACTTTTTATGTTAAAAATATTTAGCTGTGCTATATGCTCACATTACAACCACATATATAGTAAAGCTATTCCTCACTCTCAAGGTCTTCATTCAGCACACAATTCTTCTGAAGTTACTGAAAAATAGCTAACTTACAGATGTAAAGATCTAAATTGCTAAATGAAGTCATATTCATTATTTATTTGGCTGGGAAACTAGAAAGTGACAGCTCTCTACAAGTCATATAGCAATATAAGAGGAGCAAAGCAGGAGGAGTGCCAATACAAGAACTATGATGCCATTTCTGAGCAGCTGGATTCCCTGGCAATTGGCAATAGTGTCAGAAAAACTATTCACAAGTTGGGAGATGCTCTGCCTTTATAGTCACAAGTCATAATAATTTTAAAGGTAGGTTTGTTTCTTTAAATCTTCAGATATAAGATTTAGGAAAGAATTTGTCTTTTATATGCTTGTAAATACTTTATTACCTTAAGGACATCATAAAACATGATGCAATCTGCTGTGGTTCAGAAATTCAGAACAAGGAATTATTGTATATTATATTTCATTATTAACTTTTCACAGCCATTAATTGCAGTTTCCTAATAGCACACACACTGTAGCTCTCAGAGGATCACTTGTCTTCTGGATATCATTGATGTTAAACTAGATGGAAGACCCGGTTGCCAAAGGCAATGTCAAATCACAATATGCAACTATGGAAAGGGCAAGTGAAAAAAAGTCCTTGTCAGACAGGACACCATTGTAGGGTCAGTCAAGCACTAGCCAAAGTCAGCTCTGCTTCTGTTAGCTTTGCATCACCACAGGGAAAGTATCTAGCAGGCCACTGAGCAACAACATCTCTTGGCATAGCTAAAAGCAGGCACTATGAGCAGAATAGGTTAAAGATCACAGCAGCAAGTTATCGACAGTCAAATGATTAGCATTCAACATCGCCATCTGCAATAACTGCTTGTATGCCATGCTCTATAGCACAAGTCATCCAAACCTTGGGGTAAACTCCTGAGCACAGGAAGAAGCCACAGACCAGAACATGTAGAAAACTGCTAGAGAAAAATCTACTTTTCAAGTAAAAAGCCTCGAGCACATAAGGCTGTTGCTTTTCCAGGACAAGATGACTTTATATAGTGAGATCATGTGTAAAGTAGGTCTGCAAGGAGGTACAGGGAGGGGCTGTGCCTGCAGGATGGAGGTTACAGCTATTGGAGCAAACTCTTTTGCAACAGGGACTGTTCCCAGGCACAGGGACTCTGTTACCTTTTCTGTTAAATTATTAAAATGGTCCCTGGACATGTTTTGGCCTCCAAAACAATCTGCTTTTCTCACTCCTGTGCACGGTTTTGGAGTTCAAATGGGCCATGTGTCACTCCCAAAAGACAGTTGTCCTGCAAGTGGCCACCTTGTTTTGAGGGGTGGCAGAGTGTCATAATGAGAACACCACACCAGGCAGTTTCAGTGCCAGAGGCTGGACATGGACACCTTTAGCCAGAGAGGCTGAGAAACTCATGGGCTGCAGCTACAGCACTAGCTAAGAGAAGCAAGGCAGGCAAGCTGCCCCGGGCAGAAAGCCCAGCTGAACAACAGGAGACAGGGATGCATCCTGCTGCATCCGGCACTCTCAGCCGCTCTCGCTGTCCTCCAGGGCTGAGCAGCCTCAATCAATTACAGGCCTCCCTCCCTCTGCTGCAGGGGCAGCAAGCCTATCCCAAATGATCTCCCAAAAACAGTATTTCCTGTGCGCTGAAGATTTGCCCCAGAATGCTGTAACTCTATGCAGCACTGCTACATTTGCTTTTAAGGGGTTCATGCATCACCAGCGCACCACAGCGTGGGAACTCTAATTCATGTATCATTAATCCTGCCTTGGGATTGGAAAATGGACTAGGTGACCTTTTGAGATCTTTCCTAGCCCTTTCTTCTATGATAAATATGGATTCAGGACACAAACTTTCCTTTTTTATTATTATTTTTTAAGTCATTCCACAATTTCTATACTAAAAAAAAGAAAGAAAGAAAGAAAGAAAGAAAGAAAGAAAGAAAGAAAGAAAGAAAACATTTAAGTAAATAATCCAAGCCGTGTTCATTTAATGCCTGAGAAAATATATGGGTCTGCCAAGCTCTGTCAGGCTCTGAGACCAATCAAGGAAGCCAATTTTACATTCTGTGGACCTCCCATGAGAATGCTCTGCTAATATTTATATCTCTGCTCTGATTTGGGTGATTGCCCAACCTCCTCAGCTGAACTCATCCACTAACCCAATGTCAGGAGAAAAGAGACAGTTGTTTCTCCCTTGTGAAAGCTGCATCACAGGGCATCCGCTCTACTTCCAAGTCTCAAGCAGTAGCCACCAAGTCTAAAAGATGGGTACGTCTAACTGCTCTTTTGGGTCAGGAGACTTGGGGTTTTGTTGTGCTGATGTTTTCCAAGTGAGAATTGCAGTGATATGCAGAGTAGCATAACAATTTAATTTTGCTCTTATATCTAAATTCTGAGAGAGATTCACTGAATAGTCAAACATGGATACTTTCCCTTGAGGATTCAGGGATTCCTCCTAAGTAGCATGATCAGGGTGCACTTTCTCAGCCAGAATACGGAATATCCATCACAGTTGCTCCTACTTCTACTTCTCCAGCTGTCCATCAAGACATTACTATTACCAATGTATCAAAGACAAATCACAATATAAGATGAAGACGTTGGTAGTAGACATCTTTCCAGGTTCTTTGTTAATTTTCAACCATGATCTATCTGTCTGCCTTGTATAGATATACTCTGGATCAAAAACGATTGTAAAAAATTTTGAACTTGCAGGAAAAAAAATCAAACCAAACTCAAATAATTTTCAGTTATCAGTGACACGAAAGAACTTATCAGCATGGGGTTTATCAACAGTTATGTGTAAAATCAAAACATCATAACGACCATAGCCAGTGAGAAACATTTCCAAACACCTGAACGTCAATAAACTACAATTCTTTTACATGGATATTGATCAAAGTAAACTCAAAAAAGAGTTCTTTATTTGAGAGTACTATTTTAGGTGTTCTATATCTATCTTTTCAAAAGAGCACTTTTGGAAAGCAGAATTGAGTAAGTTTGCTCTTGCTAAGCTTTAAGCAATAGACTCCCGATTTTTCCAATTCTCTCAGCTTTTCGAGATAGGTTCATTTTTAACATACCATGTTGCTTAAAAGCAATTGCGTCTTTCCAAGTCATATTGTAACACAAGTGAAAAAGCAGTCAAAGGTCCACCATGAAAAATAAAAGGATAGGCTTCATAAATCAAAGGCTTTGCAGGTAAATGAAAGGAAGTCACATCTCTCTGTTCACCAACCAAAAAAACCTACAATTGCAAAAAAATGGTTTTCACACCCTTTAAAAACTTCAGAATGACCGCAAACTTTTCTGCTCTAAAATATTTATAGAACAAATACAGTAAATTCCAGGAGAAAGAGTTCTTACACGTCCAAGTTGGTGAATAACTTCCGTTGACTGAGTTTTTCCCAATATGAACACCACAATCTTAAACCACAGCATAACTGAAACTATAAATATGCATTGAGAACATGGTCCAAATCTAGTGGATTTCTAGTCATAAAATGCAATAGTTCACAATTCACTCATTGATTGATGGACTTCCCATCTTTTACTTGAGAGGGAAGTCTACTTGTTTCTGGTAATTTGGTTTTTTTCAGCCCTGGGTCACAAGAATTTGATCTGCATCTGACAGCCAGTCCTGACAGCCTCACTCAATTATAGAATTCTGTTAAAAACCTCACAGCAAAAACTGTCACAAAAAGAAATGGGTTTTTTTCCTTATATCTAAGAAAAACAAACCCTTTTACTCTGCCAACCATTCTGCAGTTTCAGGTGTTTTTTATAGAAGAGTGGGAAACATTATTTTCATTTAAAAGTCTGGTCTGGACTTCTGTTGTACAGGTACTGCACTTAACCCTTCGATTGTTCCCCCTCAAGGAATAGGCTGTTCCTAGCAAAGAGGTCTTGTTCACTTGTGGCCAGATAGACATTATACACGACATCCTCAAGTAGCTCAACTTAAGTCAAAAGGCCAACTCATGCCAAAACTATATGAAGGCAATGGCAGGGAACCATTACCCCTAAGCACAGAACTTCTTCTAGTGTGTCAGGTCAGAAGTCCTAAAGGAAGCTTCATACTTTGTACCAAATTTCCTCAAGTCTGTTTCTGAGATAGATACCTCAGTGTTTTAAGGGATCTCTGGAATAATCTTTTGAATCCTTTGTGAAAGAGCAAAAATTGTTCAAAAATTACCTAAATGGAAGAGCACACAGAAGCTTCTCAGAAGTCAACTTCAGAAAAGATGAAATTAATTTTTATTCTTCTGACATTAATTGTTGTTATATTGTGACCCGATATCGTATTGGATAATCCTGATCTACTGTAAATTGGTCTGACAAGTGGACCGGCTCACTGGTTTCATTTACCTTCAATAGAAAAGACAAGTGTCTGTCACTATTTCAATGTAATGCCTCTTCCTCCAGGCACAGCTTTTTATGGGTTTGTTCTTAAGAAAGGGGGGACCACATTCCCATCTGTCCTATTCTTTGAATCCATACTAATTGCTTTTAAATTTTTCCAGACCTAGGTTTCCAACCTAGGAAACATCATTGCTTAACATTAGGAGGACAGCACAGCAGGGAAGAAATGAATTCTTTGTTTCTTAACAAGACTTTCATAACCACAGTGAGTTTACTTTCAAAGCCCATGCAAGCTATAGCTATTTGAAAGCAATAGTCCCAAAATGCAAACTGCCTTGGGTCTGATGTCACCCCTTCATACCAGATCGAGGAAGTTATCTTGTCTGAGCATTCTGTATAATTACGCTTTTACATTAACTTCTCTTTCTTTCTGCTTCCTACCATACTGGAGAGAACTAGTTCTCCCTAGCCATACCTGCCTGTGTGAGTCTGTATGAAAATGAAGTGTATTTTCCACTGGGATGAAGCAAAAAGTCCAGGGTAAGTTCCACACTATGAAACTATACAGAAAATTTGCACCATAAAACTAATGGCACTAAAACCAATTTATCCCTCCATTTCTGGATACTGCTGTTTTGTCATCCCGACATAGAAAGAACTAATGGGCAACTAACTTGTGAAGGAAAGCATGTGGGTTTGACACTTTCATGCATGGATATTTGCCAGAAAATAAGTCTTTCAGGAGGTCTGGGAGTCAGATATTCCCTTTTGCTGGTTGCTGCTGCTCAGAGAGTGAAATGCTGTCTTGGCTAGACCAGCTACTTTCCTTTTGCATCATCTTCTGTTACACACTCTTACAAAAAAATTTTTTTTGCATTTCTGGAGAGTTTAGTGAGACTACCTCACTTCTCAGACAGTGGCCACAAGACCCTTTGTGTTGGGTATAGATTTAATCATTCCAATCTCCAGACTGTCCCCTAATGCTCATTCCTTATTCTGCTTCCGTGATGCCAACACTATATATTTGTTTGACCATTTTATAAGCCAGATTGATAATGAAATGATTTTTATAGCAGGCATAATTGGAGGAGCAGGAAGTTCAGGAAGGTGCAGAACTAACAGCTGGGGGTGAACTGAGGATGAGAATAACACAAATCAAATCTTTTTCTTTTATGAGTTAACTTATGCAAACAGCCTGTGAGTGCATTTGGCAAGCCAGTGGAAAAGCTGACCGGAAAACTTCAAAAAGGAGACATCCTGGTACAGAGGTCAGGTTTATAGCTTGTCCAACGGCAATTTTAGTAGCACAGCTGAGGGGAGAGGGAGCTGTGGCATGGAACAGGAGTCATGACTGAGAATGGGAATGAGGAGGCAGGAGGAAAGGATTTCCTAGACCACTGTCTCTGCCAAGGCCACCACAGAACCTCATCCTTTACAGTGTTTTCTGCCTTAGTTTAGCCCCTCTCCCGGATCAGGTGCTCAGGAGTGATGCAGAGGTCTGTACGTTGGGCTGAGTTCACAGCACCGGGTTGCACAAACCTCAGCACCATGGAGCCTGTTTGCCCCTGGGGAGCACAGCTCCAGCAGCCTGCTGTCTACAGGCACCCAAGAACCCACCGCCTTCCCCGCAATAGTCCTTTGAGGAGATGGCAGGCTGCTTTCCCAATTAGGGCTGCCACCTGCCAAACATCCCCACAAGCTCTTCAGAAACTAACTTTGCCAATGCAGAACCCAATCCCCAACAGAATTTATAATTTCATACAGACATTTAACCTTCTGTCACAGATTAGCTATGTTCTCACTTTACAGATGTCTGTCTCTCCCCTGTCGGATCGGTTCCTGTGTCTATACAGCTCTCTTACACATGGTGAGAAGTACTTTGTCGTGACAGAACTTTCTGTCCTTGCAAAGCTGGGGGCTGACTACACTCCCGCCAGTGTTTGCATGGTCAGCTTGCCAGGAGGGAAGACAGCCTGGTGGACACCGCAACTACACCAAAATTGCCAGAATACTTAGATCCCAAGAAAAGATGTAATTCCTCAGTCATGGTAGTATTCAAAAGTTGTTGAAAGCTCTCTGAAAAATCATAGAAAACAGGGATATCTTGCAGCACAGAAAAGAGCATGTTGAAGGTTGGAGCAAAGGAGGAGAGAAGGCTGAAGGAAGCAATTTTGTTGATATCTGTGTTCCTCTGCATTGCCAAAAGCTCCAGACTAACTTCAATTTGTATTGCCACTACTCTCCATCTCTGTTATAATCCACATTACTTCATACGGCAAATGATATGAGTAGATAACAGCCCAAGGAAAGCCATGTTTCTGCCTTCAAGTGCTGGATCTGGCTTACAAGCAGAAAGATGAGTTTCCTCTCCCTCCCAGGTGGTCAGAGTGTGCACTGGGAGAGCCATAAGGGGCACTGGTGGTCATAGACTTGTTAGGAAATGTAAGCCTATTGAAATCCATCTTAATCCCCAAAACTGAGATAGCACTACAAAGCACTCTGCCTAAGAAGGAGCTGGCCTTTCTACTTCTTTAATCCACATAAGGCAGTGGTTTATAAGCTTTTTGGCATTAGTGCCAATGATAGTTATTTCAAAATGTCAAGAATACTATTTGAAGTCTTTCTCCCCTTACTGCTCCCCCTCCTTTTTTTTATTTTCCTTGCATTTTTGAGACATTGAATGGGAACCTAAAATCAGTTCCAGTTCACCTCCCCCCGTGACAGATCTCAGCTTCCCCATAACAATGCATCAGAGTCCTGTGATCTGTCTGTTCTGCTGTTTAATATAGGCCCACGCTACATTCATTCTATAGTAGGACTAGAAGGAAATGCAAGCCGGAATGGGGAAAAAGGCAACAACCAAATAGCAAGTTCTTAGCAAAAACGTCAAAGTAATGCATTTAATGCATTTAATGTCTTTACTTTAGTTCATGTTTTCATATGCCTCAGCTAAGACATGAAAATAAAAGTATTTGGTTAGCTATAAAGATGCAGAGTAAGCAACAGAAATGACTGTGTAATAAACTGGCATCAAGCTCACAGAAGTGAAAAGCTCCAGTCAGGTAGGCACTCATGTACTCATTTATAATTTTAGACTTAAAAAAAACCCCACTTTTTCATTTTATGTTGTGGTAAGAGCAAACTGCACTTTGTTTAAAGAGACTCCTCATTCTCCCAAGCCAATAAAAGCTCCTGCAGGAAAACATTAGCAAGAGTAATCTGGTTGATCTTCTGGATGAACAGAGTTCAAACACAGAAATACCATAACCTTCAACGCAGTGTAAGAGTAGGAGAACCATGGGCTTCCAATCTGAGAGGCAAAGGAACAAGGCCTATCCCTTGAGGGATACACTTGGAAAAGCCAGACAGACAAGTATATGGCACCAAAATCTAGCTTCAAAGCTCTTCAGTTCCTTTCTCATACGGATTGAAGAAAGTAGTAAAGAACAACTCCTTTTCAAATCTTGCCTTTAGTGGATTCTTCCTTCAAAATAAACTTATCTATCTATGTAAACTATCTCCATGGCCTCAGACCCTACGAAACACAAGTTTCCTTTTCCAGAAGCTCCCACATGTGCCATCCTCCAAGCAGCCCAGAGAAACTTGGCCAACTCCAGTCCTCTGGCAATCCCAAAAAAGTCTATTGGTATGTGAAGACTCCTGCCTTGCCTCTTTTTTTTTACTTTCAATAAGCTACATCTTAAATGGCGTCCATCTTGAAAGATCAGCACCTTCTGTCCCAAACTGTTTCCTTATGCAACTCTCATACTTTTGTTTATTATTTTTAAGCAAGGAGCAGACTGAGCTCCTTGTATTATTCTACTCTTTCTTGTCATGGGGAAAAAATGAAAAACACCCAAATGCAGTTCTTAAATACAAAATACCATCTCTTCTCAATTTTCTGCCAGCAATCAAAGCTTCTGGAGTGCCCATGTAGACCATACCTTAGAATCATAGAATCATAGAATGGTTAGGGTTGGAAAGGACCTCAAAGATCATCTAGTTCCAACCCCCCTGCCGTGGGCAGGGACACCCTCCACTAGACCACATTGCCCAAAGCCTCATCCAACCTGGTCTTAAACACTTCCAGGGATGGGGCATCCACAACCTCTCTGGGCAACCTGTTCCAGTGCCTCACCACCCTCACAGTAAAGAATTTCTTTCTAACATCTAATCTCAGTCGACCCTCCTTCAGCTTAAACCCATTACCCCTTGTCCTGTCACTACACTCCCTGATAAACAGTCCCTCACCAGCTTTCCTGTAGGCCCCTTCAGGTACTGGTAAGCCGCAATTAGATCTCCCCAGAGCCTTCTCTTCTCCAGGCTGAACAGCCCCAACTCTCTCAGCCTGTCCTCATAGGAGAGGTGCTCCATCCCTCCAGTCAGCTTCATGGCCCTCCTCTGGACTCTCTCCAGCAGCTCAATGTCTCTCCTGTACTGGGACCCCCAGAGCTGGACGCAGTACCAATACCTTCAAACACCTTTCATTGTTTTGTAGTCCTTATGTAGTCCTTATAATTAAGAATGATTTTTAACATTTCCATACCATCATTAAAGAGAGTAATTATCCTAGAGTTGCCTTTTAACCAAACAAGGGGCATCCAGAAATGGAGATAAGGAGTAAGAATTCAGATCATAAATGAACAACGTTATAGGAATATCTGGAAGAAATGCACCACATATAGTAAAACATGGACAGTCAAGTCTACCAATAGTAGCAGTGGACACTGAGCTCTAAACTTCAAGTAGGATCAAATTTTGTGCACTTGCTGCCCAGAAAGCCAATCGTATCCTGGGCTGCATCAAAAGAAGTGAAGCCAGCGGGTCAAAGGAGGTGGTTCTCTCTCTCTTCTTTGATCCCGTGAGAACCCGCCTGGAATATTACATCCAGCCCTGGGGTCTCCAGTACAAGACAGACATGGATCTGTTGGAGCGAGTCCAGAGGAGGGCCAAGGTGGTGGGTTGACCCTGGCTGGAGGCCAGGTGCCCACCAGAGCCGCTCTATCACTCCCCCTCCTTAACTAGACAGGGGAGAAAAGGTATAACGAAATGCTTGTGGGTCACAATAAGGACAGGGAGAGATCACTCACTAATTATCGTCACAGGCAAAACAGACTGAACTTAAAGAAAAATTCATCTAGTTTATTACCAAGCAGAACAGAGTAGAGAAATGAGAAATAAAATCAAATCTTAAAACAACTCTCCCCACCCCTCCCATCTTCCTGGGCTCAACTTCACTCCCGGTTTCAACTTCCTCTCCCCTCAGCGGCACAGGGGGATGGGGAATGGGGGTTGTGGTCAGTTCGTCACACGTTGTCTCTGCCACTCCTTCCTCCTCAGGGGGAGGACTCCTCACACTCTGCCCCTGCTCCAGTGCGGGGTCCCTCTCATGGGAGACAGTCCTCCACGAACTTCTCCAATGTGAGTCCTTCCCACCGGCTACAGTTCTTCACGAACTGCTCCAGTGTGGGTCTCTCCCATGGGGTGCAGACCTTCAGGAGCAGACTGCTCCAGCATGGGTCCCCCATGGGGTCACAAGTCCTGCCAGCAAACCTGCTCCAGCATGGGCTCCTCTCTCCATGGGGCCACAGGTCCTGCCCCAGCGCAGGCTTCCCACAGGGTCACAGCCTTCTTCAGGTGTCTCCACCTGCTCCAGCGTGGAGTCCTCCACGGGCTGCAGGTGGAATCTCTACACCCCCTCATCCTTCCTCCATGGGCTGCAGGGGGACAGCCTGCTTCACCATGGTCTTCTCCATGGGCTGCAGGGGGATCTCTGCTCCGGTGCCTGAAGCACCTCCTCCCCTCCTTCTTCACTGACCTTGGTGTCTGCAGAGTTTCTCACATCTTCTTGACTCCTCTCTCTGGCTGAAAAAGCTCTCCCTAAGTTGTTTTTTCCCTTCTTAAATATGTTATCACAGAGGCGCTGATGGGCTTGGCCTTGCCCAGGAGCGGGTCCATCTTGGAGCCAGCTGGCATTGGCTCTATCAGACACAGGGGAAGCTTCTAGCAGCTTTTTACAGAAGCCACCCCTGTAGACCCCCCCGCTACCAAAACCTTGCCACACAAACCCATTACAGCCACAAAGATGATCAGAGGGCTGGAGCACCTCTCCTATAAAGACAGGCTGAGAAAGTTGTCATTGATCAGCTTGGAGAAAGACAAGGCTTTGGGGAGACCTTATAGCAGCCTTCCAGTACCTGAAGGGCACTTGTAAGAAAGATGAAGAAAGATTTTTTTACCACTACTGTCTGTAGTGACAGGACAAGGAGCAATGGTTTTAAACTGAAAGAAGGAAAATTTAGATTGTTTATAAGGAAGACATT
This sequence comes from Grus americana, assembly GCF_028858705.1. Lineage (NCBI taxonomy): Eukaryota > Metazoa > Chordata > Aves > Gruiformes > Gruidae > Grus > Grus americana. The sequence goes on from NC_072853.1 coordinate 20,767,537, forward strand.
TTTCACAATGAGGATGGTGAGACACTGGAACAGGTTGCCCAGAGAGGTTGTGGAAGCCCCATCCCTAGGAGTGTTAAAGGCCAGGTTGGATGGTGCTTTGGACAATGTGGTCAAGTGAAAGATTTCTCTGCCCATGGCAGAGGGCTTGGCCTAGATGATTTTTAAAGGTTCCTTCCAACCCGAGCCATTCTGTGATTCTATGGTTCTATGATCTGAGTTCTCCAGCACCCCAGAGCAGTTTAGACAGCAGCCTCAAGTTCGAGAGGAAACATTCCTTAGTCTACCTGCTGAGTATGGCCTCTGCTCCTCTCACTAAACGAGACAAATGCTCCACTCAAAGGGTTTCTATCTTCTCCATACAGGCTTGAGGTGTGCGCGGAGCTCTGTACACAGTGGCAGTGCTGGTTAGGCTCATGAGCCTCAAGTGAGTACTTTTGCTGCCAACATAGAAACAATAAGTTGCCAACATAGAAACGATAATTTACCACAAAGAAACGCAAAGAATTATTTTTGCAGCCAGCAGCGTACAGGCAGTAATAACACTGTGTGAGATAATTAACTAAAGACTTTTCTCCTGCTATCTAGAAGGATACTATATATTCAGTCTTGAAAGAGCTGATGGATGGCAATTTGAATACATAAGGAAGAATATATTTGTTTAATCACTGAATGCAATAAATTAGGATTGCACGTTATTTTAATTCCATGGGAAACATGGTCCACTGCATTTACATTTTCAAAACTATGCTTACAAAGAGCCAGATCTGTAGCCTTAGAACAGAACTTTTTGCTGCCAAAAACATGCATCCAAATCCCAGGCTTGGTAGGAGTTAGATAATAGGATCTATGGTAGAAATGAATAATCTTGATTTATGCCACAGAAATGTTATGAGCTCACAAAGGTAGCATTAATTGTTTTGAAGAAAGTGTGGTAAGCCTTTCCAGAGTTCCCCATGCAAAATCAGTCTAAACTCTGTATAAAAACAGAACAAAACCAAATTGAAATACAAGAAGGTTTCATCTTTCCATTTTATCTCATCAGTTTAGTGATTCAACATCACTGCCTCTACCTAAAAATGCCCATTACATGCTTATGCTTCCCTGGTGTAAGGAATCACACAGCAATTTGCTCCGTTAAAGTAGAGTATATCAAGAAGTAAACGGAGAGAGTACTTGGAAGTACTGAGTATAATTGAGCTGGTTAAGCATATCTTAAATGCTCAGGTCCTTTGAGAATAAAGCCAGCATGATTTAGTTGTCTGATTACATCTCATCTTAAATGTATACTTGAAAGTAGAATTCCAAGCTCACCACAAGGAAACTTTCTCTTTTGATTGTTAGTATAAGGCTTATTCTTAATAAATTTCTTACCGAACTGCCTGAGGAATATCTTGATATACTGAAAGATACAGTATAGTGTTACTGTATTTAATTACTTGTGCAGAACCCTTAATCCCAAGGAGAGAATTAAACTGGATGAAGTATGAAGGATTCATCTTCCCAACAGGTAGATACAAGTTACCTCCTAAGTCAGTCACTATTTGACGTGGATACACAGATTTACTCTCTTCAAGACATGCAAGTGAAATTATCTTGACTGGTTAATGGCTTTCCATAAACTAAAATAGACTGGCGACATCTGCTTCTAGAACTGAATTTAAATAGCTGAAACTTGATTACGCATACTTTACATTTAAAAGCGTGGATGTTTCTGGTATGTGGCTGGGATTGCAATTAGAGTGTTTCTTGATTCATGCATATAAGCATTAGCACACTAGCAAATGGGATAATGTGCGGATGTAATTCAAATTTGTGTTTGCCTCTGTGCTGAGAGCTTCTCTGTGGCTTTAAGAACAGGTCAGACTGAGCATGGTAATGAAAATTTCCTAATGACACAGTAGATACTACTTTTAGTTCTAGCCTGAAATATTTCTTTAACGCCCACACTCAGGGTAATATAGTCTTTATGTTCAAATTAGGAAACTGAGACATGAGCTTCAGTCATATAACACGGTAGGAATGGGAACGTGGAATCACATTCTAGCAAGGATTTTTAATATATTTATCAAATGATGGTACAGAAGAGCAAGTCTATTATGTGTGTTTAAAAAGGAGGAAACAGTACACACAACTACAGATCTCATTTCCATCTCCCTCTGTATGTGTGTCTGAATGTGTTCTCTTACCCCAAAAAACATTAAATTGGCTGAATATTAAAAGAAATAGAGGTGTCCAGTAAACTGGTTAAGGTGTATGGGTTCATCAAGGACAGACAGTGCCAAACTGAGCCCATGTCTTTGCTGATTTTCTTGGCAATCTGGTCTATCTGGACTTCAGTGAATATGAGAGACTATTGCATGATAAATTAATAAATAAACAATAAAAAATAGAAACAATAAAAGAATTATGAAAGGCTGACAACAGCTGTGGGTGGCGTTGAAAGGTGAAGATTGGGATTGGGAGAAGAAAAGGAGCTACAGTGAGGCCCTGCAAGGCTTGGTTTGGGGAGGAGTGTCATTAAAGCTTTTGGCACAGAAAGCAGCATGCTTGTAAGGGCTGTCAATGGCACATAGTTGGAAAGCAGCACCAGAGGGAGATGAAAGTAGTGTACAAGAAGAACTGGTGATCACTGGCATTAGATGGACATAAGGAACAGTACTGGGAACAGGATGAAATTCTAGGTGCCTGCCCATGTACAAAAAGACTAATAAGAATTTCAGTTATAAATTGGGACAGTCTCACAGTGTGAAATGAGAAGCAGTGAGACACTGTTAGGCAATCACAAAATGGCTAAGAGTTCTCAAATATTACAATCCAAATGTGAACCTACAATGTAGATACACAATTATCTCCAGCGGAGGGTGTCTCAGTACCATTTGATAAGGTACCGATGAGATGTGAAGGGAGATTTTAGGGCAACCGTGTCTGACAGGAGGTTTGAATGCCTGCAAGCCCTGAATAGAAAGAATGAAGAGATTTTTGCTAAGCTTGCGTAGAGCCTTTGTAAAGCACAGAATCTAAGTCCTTTTCCAATGAACTGTTGTCTATCTAGGAAAACTAAGTTTCCTTGTAACAAGTTATCATAGCAGATCATGTTTTACAGGGGAGAGGTAGATGGTGTGCACTGTTCTCATTAATACATGTACGGTTTACTGAAGACATCCGTTTGTAGTGAAACAGTCCTGGGTCTCAAGAGGTTTACAGGAAAAAGCAGAGGTAGGAAGTTAGAGTCTCTCTTCTGCTTATCAGTTACTCAAAAGCAAGGGCAGAAAAGCTGAACTATCACTGATGGAAGTAAGACCAGATGAGCAGTGTCAGTGGCTCCTCTCTGGTCGTTCTCAGTGGTCTTTAAAGAAACACTGAAATGGCTCATTGTGAGGTGAGACAATTGAGTAAGTTCTAGGGTGTCCCTAATTATCCAGGGTAAGGCCTTCAGAAAGGTCAAATTTAACATGAAATGAGCAAGTGCTGAGACACCTTAAGTTCCTCATAACTGGCTTTCCTTTCCAGTACCACTTTAACAGCAGACAGTTGGAATTGTTTCCACAAGCCCAAGAATAAGTGACTATATTGTTTATTTAGTTTTGTTAACATGAAGTGTTAATTTGACACATCCAGTTGAATAAGGACTAAGACCACCATAAGTATTATGCTTAAACTCCAAACTAAAAAACACTGTGAGATTTTACAAGATTTAGAAGCCCAACTTGTTAGATTTGGATTTAACCAGTGACTGAAGTAAGAAGGCTTCTCACTCAATCTCCTTAGCAGTAAGCCCACAGAGATAACCCTTGCCAACAGAGTTTTTCAAAATTCAGCATCCACCAGCTCATGTACTAACACCTGCTGTTAGATAATCGCTAAAGCTCTGTAGACTTTCCATACAGTTGTCACTGGGAAGAAGTTGACCTGCTCTCTCAGGATCTCCCGGTGTAACCCACCTACAGGAATAAAGTTTTCATGGTTTATCTTTTTTGATTCTCTCAGACCTCAAGGATACCCTGTCTCTGTTAATTCTACTGCTAATAGGATGTAGCAGAAGTCAGATGAACTCTTCTCCAGGAGGACTCACTGTCTGGTTTTCAGTGGGAACTTTATAGTGGGGAGCAGACCTAATGCTGGCAAAGACATTTGGAAGACAGTAAGCTTGACAGAACAAACTAACTTTCAGTATCCTTTGGGTGCTTGACAAGAAGTAGGTAAGGACACGTGCTTTCCATCCACCTCCTGGTTAATGGCTGCAGGGTTGTCACCTCAGGATTCTGGGCTTTCTTGAGGTCATGATAAAACCAGGGGCTTACTCCCAAATACCAACAAGGGTTTTCTCGCAACAGTACCTCAGACGCAAAGCCCACCTTTCCAATGTGAAGACACGCTCTGTGTCCTGGGTAAGGTGTTATTTTGCTTTGGCAAGGCAGTGTCTTCCATCTGCGAAAAAAATACAGATGTGGACATACACTGTCTCTTATTTTTATCCAGATTTCTGTGTTAAGAATCCAGCTTTTCTGGTAGTCTTACCATCCTCTGTCTCTCCACTTACCGTGATCACTACCATACCCACATACACTCGTGGGAAACTCTTTTCTTCTGCCTGTTACACACAGTTTTACCACAAGGTCTTCATGTCCTTGAGTTTGGTTACCACTGCTAACTCTCCAAAGGCAAAAGCTAAAGTCAGAATGTTGCTGTACTTTCTGCTGCTGCCTCAGTGGCTGGAGAAGACTCCAGCTTCATTCCTGCATAATGTAGTAGGGGAAGATCCTTGGCTAAACAAAAGGGGAATACTTTCTCTTGCTGATCAATGGCAATGCTGATGATCATCTCTCATCTGAGATCTGTATGGGTGTAATAAATTCTCAATAGCACAGCTGGGATAGCCCCTTTAGGTGTCACTGTACATCTCACTCTACATTTGTTCACCAGCGGAGGCAGGCAATGCAGCCATTGCTGGTGTACACATGATCGATTGCTTTGTGGATGACACAATGATGGACAGTGCCAGTCTGCCCATAGCAGGCCTCCAGAAACAGACAAACCCACTTTCTTTCCCCAGGGCAACCAGAGGGAGAGCAGGCGAGGGTTTTGCATACAGTCTTGTCCATCTCAGTCTACTCATAATCTGCTAGTATAGCTCCCATATTCAATCTTGCTTTTAGGAATTAGGAGGGAATGGGAAAACAGAAACTGGTAAAGCATCTCTGTGCTTCTAGCATTGGCAAGGACACTTCTTTGCCTGGTTGTGCTAAGCATTCACATCCAGCAAGAAAAAAAAAATAAAAATCAACAAATCTAGTTCCTATAAAGAATCTACGAAGAGGCTTGGAGAAAGATGCCTGCTATCATCTGATTCATTAATATCATGTAACACACCATAAGCTTATTTGTGGTTACCATATTTTGTATGCAAAATTACACAGACAATTTCTGCATACAGGACTGGTGTTCCTCACTGCAAGATGTCCTGCTCCATAGCCCATGAACTCTGATAGGTGTTGCAGACAAAGGATGGGACACTGCTCCCACTGCCTCAGCATCCTCTCAAAGAGTTTGCATTACTGCTGAAGCCAGAAAAACAGAGCATATGGACAAAACGATTCATTTGTATTAGTTAAAAATAAATTAAAAAAAAGTATGGAACTAGTCACTACAAAGGAAATTATTTTACTTAAGGAGTTTCTGAAGGTATAATAATTTTTTAATGACTTATAATTTTAGCCTCCTTCAGTGCAGTCTCAGTTCCCCACACAAGATGGCAGCTCTTCTTTCCTTCTGATCAGCTATTCCTCAGCACACTGAAAAGCATTTCCTTTTCACGAACACTGCAGGTGCTGCCGCAACACAGGAATAACCAAACTAGGGACCAGCCCTGCGATTCTAGTCATAATTCACTCCCAGAACAGCATCTCACACGTACAGCGTGGTTTGTGAGGAGCAGCACTGTTTCACTGAATACTCCATTTGTCTAATCCCAGCAAGTAACAGTAACTGTTTCGTACTTCATGTCACAGGCTTTGAAGGTCGTAATTGTCACATAAAAGGAAAAGACAAATACTCCTGTTTCAATTCAGATTACAGTATATTCACATGCAGATAAGGACACGGAACCCTGCACTCAAATTTTTGGACCATGTCTCCTGCTACCCTAGCTGTACTGTCATTTAGAGAAGTGCAAAGTTATTTGCATTTCACATTTGTTTTAACACACTAAATAAGTGAGTGTATTTCAAGCAAGGCAACAGAGATTTAGGTCTTCGCATAACTCAGGCTTGCTAGAAAACAAATACTGATTTTTATCAAGCCTCATGTCTGAGCCCAGGATTGCACTGAGTGCCTCTCTCAAGACAGAAACTCTGAAGTGGATCTAACAATTAATGATTTGTAGTTACCTGCCATAAAGGATGCCAAATTGCCAGCACTACTGTTTCATTTTGAAACAAATGATGAACCAATTTAAATTGTACAACTTCTGCTCTGTTGAAGCTCTTACCTCCTTGAGTAGGTTGTGGGATGCCTCATCCTGCAGCAAGCCAGCCTCCCCAGCTGGTGCTGAGGGTCTGGATCTCTGCTCCATCATCACCCGCGTGGTCTGTCCCTCTTAAGGAAGAGCCTAGAAGAAATGCTGAAGCACCTAAGGGTCATACTTATTGTGGTCCCAAGTGCTGAGGAGAGATATCCTGTATTTTTTATGCCATGTGCATAAATATTTGTTCCCAAGATATTAATCTCCTTTAAAGGTTCAATAACCAACAACACAGAGACTAACAGGCAGCAGCAGCAGCAGAAGACAACCAGGCTAGCCCACTTTCCCCACCCAAATTTCCCCGGCACCCTGAGTTTGGTGTGAGCAGGAAGCCAGCAGGTGTCAGCAAGAGCTTGGGAATGGGACAGACACTGACAGCCCCCAGGACTTCAGGAGGGGCAGAACCTGCTCACTGATGGAAAAAACAACTTTTTAAGTGGGTGGCTGACGTAAAAGAATTAATGAGCCCTTTCCTCTGGCTGACTTCAGAAAGCAGTGGAGCAAAGGCAGCCGGAGCTGCAGGCAGGGCACTGCCACACCACACAGCCTCTCTTCCTCTTGCTGGCACATGAGCTTGTCCAGGCCGCCCCAGATTTACAGTGGGGAACATGTAAGGTTTTGATAGACCAGCTGAGAGCTACAGGTTTGGATATTGCCTGTGAGCATGCTTTTATCCAAAGGCCAGATCTAGCCACACTGGAAGCGATGAGGGTGCTGGGAGGGGAACAGGCAGCAGCTGCTGCAGCAAGGGTAAAGGGATGCATGGGCTGCTCTACTGAACGCTGGAACTGCCTTAACTCTCCTCTTTACCTCCCCATGTCAATCCACGCCTGTGTACCTCATGGCAGACATGAGCCAATTAATTGAAAGTGACTTACTTCTCAATTAAGGTGGAATTTAATTTATTTTTCATCTCTTGAAGAGTGCCTGAGAGCTGAAAAACACACAAAGATAGTTACCATAGAGAAGCTAACATGTGGTAACTTGTCCTTTGATAGCTTGTTGGTATATCAAAGTCTTTATTTAAATCTCTGTCTTCCAAAAGAAAATCCTGACAAGTCTGGCTAGAAAGACTTAACAGTTACAGCACTTCTAGATTAACTGTCAATCATCAGCCCTCTGCATGTATCCTGCACCGCAGCTCTCACTTCCGTGATCGCCGAAAGTAAAGAACACTTCAAAATAAAATCAACACTGAAGCTACTTCAAAATTCACTCTCACAACAGGAGCAGAAAGAACCTTTTATAACAAACAAATTTCTCATTTGGAGTATTTGACTACCAATTACTAGGAATGGCCAAATAGATAGGGTCTGTAATTGAGAAGAAACAGAAAGGACAAAGTTTCTGCTATTTTCAAGAAAAGACATACAGTCCAGCCATCCTAAACACGATGCTCTACATAGGCAAACTTTCAAGGGTAGAAACTACTAACAAGAAGTAACAAGGGAGATCCCTTTTGTTCCAAACTAGAGGGAGATCCTATGGGGGCCTCAGCACCACGAAGCAGTGATGCTACCCACCAGCTGCTACAGAGTATTAGCAGGGCATCAGATAGGTAAGAATCCATTGTATTATTTCCCAAAATTCTTATTCCAAATTAAATAAGTCAGGCTTTTTGATCCTTAATGAATTTTTATCTGCTTTCCTTTTCTTCTTTCTTCTATACAGAAGTATAGCAAGGCAGCAGCATAACCATGTTAAACAAAACTGTTACATTTACTGTTAACTTGGATCTCAACCGGTCAAAATATGTTACTTTAAGGACATAAGTAGGTCTAATGTTACATCTTGAGCAAAAGGTGAGGAAAACAAAAGAACAACAAAACCATTTCAGTTATAAAAAAAACCTCAGGTTTTGAACACAAATAAAAATGTTGGTTTTCTTGAAATATTTTGATCTGACACTTTCAGATAAATTTTCTGTGTTAGGAGAGGGTAGATATAATAAGACCCTCCAGCAGCTCTTCAAGAAGGCTAAGTAAGGGTAGAGTGCAAGTGGTGTCACATCACTTCCCTTTAGGCTTTCCAGGATGCTGGTGAGCCAGTCAGGATCTGTGTGTATGTTGTAACCAGGGCACAGTGAAAACTGTCCCACAACTTCTGCAATTGTACTGAGAAAGGAAAAATGTTTCCTTATATCAGCTGCCTTACACCAACCCAGAAGTTATCAACAGTCTATGCATGTGTATTTTTCACTCATATTCTCAGTTTTACAGAAAAAATTTTCATTACCAAGTAGTAAAACTCCAATACCTATACAATTTAGTAACTCCACTAGTAGGATGAAGTTCTGAGTGCATAATGATTTTCATTGACAGGCAGTGTCCTGATGAAAAAAAAAAAAAAAGTAAAAAAAAATCCTCATGGAGTTAACATAAATACCATAAAGTACAAGAAGGTTCTTGGAGAAAATGGTGCAGGCTGTTTTCATTTAAAGGTCTGTCTCAGGGTGTGTTAGGATCCTTTCCCTGAGATAGCTATATGAAATGTAAGGTAATATTGATTTCAAATTATTTTTTTTAATGCTAGAGTTGAAGGGTCTATAGATAGCAACATTACAAACTGGAAACAACCTACTACTTCTGGACAAGGTTGTGCAGTCAGTATGGCAAAATGCAGGCACTCGACCACATACTGAAAATACCTGCTGACCTCAGGGGGAGTTACACATTCCAGAAGAGTCTCGGGAACAACCCTGAGGCATCACATGGGCTACAGCCACCTCAGCGGCAGCTTCACATGCCCACCCCTCCGTTTCCCTCCTGCATCTACTGCATTTGAGTCTTCCTGAACTCTAAGATCATAGAATCATAGGATGGTTTGGGTTGGAAGGGACCTCAAAGATCATCTAGTTCCAACCCCCCTGCTGCAGGCAGGGACACCCTCCACTAGACCATGTTGCCCAAAGCCCCATCCAGCCTGGCCTTGAACACTTCCAGGGATGGGGCTGCCACAACTTCTCTGGGCAACCTGTGCCAGTGCCTCACCACTGTCATTGTAAAGAATTTCTTCCTTATATCCAATCTAAATCTAACCTCCTTCAGCTTAATGCCACTACCCCTAGTCCTATCACTACATGCCCTTGTAAACAGTCCATCTCCAGCTTTCCTGTAGGCCCCTTTAGGTACTGGAAGGCTGCTATAAGGTATCCCCAGAGCCTTTTCTTCTCCAGGCTGAACAACCCCAACTCTCTCAGCCTGTCTTCATAGGAGAGGTGCTCCAGCCCTCTGTTCATCTTCATGGCCTCCTCTGGACTCTCTCCAACAGCTCCATGTCTTTCCTGTGCTGAGGACCCCAGAACTGGACACAGTACTCCACATGGGTCTCAGGAGAGCAGAGTAGAAGGGCAGAATCACCTCCCTCAATGTGCTCGTCGCGTTTCTTTTAATGCGGCCTAGGATATGGTTGGCTTTCTGGGCTGCAAGTGCACATTGCTGGGTTACATTGCATTGGGCTTCTCATCAGCCAACACTGGTGATGATGTGGCCTGTCACCACACTAAGCAGAGGGAAGCCATGTGCTCACACAAGCATCAGAGGATGAAGGAATGGACTCAGGGTTGTACATAGAACGTATCTCCCAGTGCACACCTGTAGCCTAGCACCAGTGAAGCCCAATGCCTGCCCACACTCCCTTCCAGTGAGCAGCAGAAGGGAAGAAACCACTTAAAGGGATATCTGCAGCTTCACCTGGGAAAAGTGCTAGCCCAAATACAGGCCTAGACTGCAGGACAGAAAAATGTCCATCCCCTCCCTCCAAGCCTCTATCACCAGGGTGTTTCTTCCCTGGAAAATTTCACCTTGCTGCACCATGGTGGCATCTCTACACACTGAAGAGAAAGCTGTAAGAATTAGTTTAACACATCTAAACCATTTTGTACTCTCTCTGCTTCAGAACAGTTAGGTCAGATTTACTGGGACTTTCCAAATAAGGTGCCTAGATGAAATGTCATGCTGAACAGTAGGAGTTACAATACAGGGGTATGCAACTGGAAGCATTGAGTAACCTTACAAAAAAGTACCACCAACACTACCTTAAAAAATATGTGATCATCTTTGATCCAAGTTTATAGAAATACTTCAAAAATAATTGCTCCTTCATTTGCTTGACAAGCCAGGTTCAAAATTCTGTTTCCCTGGCAACAGCTGAGGACATTAAACTGTGCAATGTGTCTAGGAAAGAAAATAAATGGGAATGGAAAATTACTCCCAAAAGTTAGTTAAAAGGATTTGCAGAGAGAAGGAAAAACAAGAATGGGCAAGCAGTTCCACATCAATAACCTCAAAGTTCAAATATTTCATCCTTCTAAGTTATGCAGGAAATAAAAGGCTAAAGCTGGTAGTTGCTGTTGTTGCTTTTATCATCCAGTTGCTTTGTTTGCTGCAGTTAGTGATAAGTGCCAAAAACAGTTTTGGCTGCTTCTAAGAGAAAAAAGGGGCTAAGCACTGCACGCTTTTCTCCTTAAACACTGCTGGGCAAGGCAGCATTGCACAAGCTGTGCTAGGTAGCCATCTTTAGAAATGCCCACTAGTGCCGTTTGTTAAAAGAAAACACCTAAATCTGTGTGCAGGGATTAAATAGCCTGGGCAGCCATTCTGGGACACTGAAGCTAATGATGAGAGAAGGCGGTGAGGGCCTTTAGGGTTCCACCCTGTGCTTCAGCGTGGCCTCCTGCACACCCACCTTACACAGACAGAGACCCGTGTGCGATGGAGGGAGGGAAGGCAAGTCGTACCCCACCGCTCCAGCCAGCCAGCATGAGCTCCAGTGCCCGACCAACAGCTCTCGTTCTGATTGCAGAGCGCTTCACAGGCAATATCCCAACAAAGCTAATGCCAAGCACCCCACAGCCGGATGAAAAGCTTGGCAGCATAATTTGCACAGAGTGGCACTGTTTGCACTGTGGCATTTTTCAGTTTTTCATTCCTATTAAATATAGCCCTGAATTTATTAATCTTCACCTTTACCTGAGTTCTTGTCAGAGGACTGGCATAGTTTGCTAGCTGAAATATTTCTGGGAAATCACAGAACACTAACTGATTAAGAGCTTTCAGAAATTATTTTGTACTTTCCAAGAGTGAAAAATCTCAGAAGAAAATGAGCAGAACTCTGTTCTACCCCCTGTTCAAATGACAGGGGCAAGTTCTTTCTGCACAGAATCACATTTTTCATATTGAATAAACTGCTAGACCTTCCCCTCCCATCTGAACCATACCAAGAGGAGAATATTACTGCAGAGCAGTGGTACAACACCTACACATCCTCCGTATACCACTAGTAATTACCTGAAAAGATAACACTTGGAGAATGTGATTTGTTTAAGAATCAGACACCAGCTGTGACGAGATGATTCATGTCCATCCACATCAGTGCTCAGCTCCGCTAGCTGAATAAAACAAAAAAAACTCTGAAATTGCAACAAAGTACCAGGTATTTATTGAGACATTTATTGTGTTTCCAGCCTGCCTGTCTCTAGATTGATTTAGGAGCTCCTCTCCATCTTTTGTAAATTAAACTTCATCTTTTGTAAATTAAACTTCTTTTCTAACCTCATTTCACATTAAAAGAGATTTTAGACTGATCTGGCATGTTTACTGCCCCTTTCCTCAGGGAACTGCAAACATACTTGCTGTGAACTGGATTACGCCCAGTGTCGGCCATTCCCCTCAGCCACGGGAGTCTCTCCCTGTCCGTAGGGCATCCTCCAGCAGCCTGGCTGAGGGCTGACAACATCAATTGTCAGATTTCTGGTGAAATATCTCCTCTGCAACTGCTAGCCACTGTCAGTTGATAAAATGCAGGAAAGCAGAATGAAAACTGTCACAGCAAGGAACGAGTGGCTCTGTGTATTTTCATGTTACTAGTCCAGTGTTATTGATAATACGGGGGGGGCAGCTAATACCTCCTATGCAATAGTCTATGGCTGTGACACTATTGTCAGGCTCTTTTTGATTACGTTTAGCAGGATCCAGTAGCAAGAAATGAGTGCTGCACAAGGTGCAAGTTCCTCTTTGATCATAGTTTGAAGCTTCTTTCAAGACAAGTTCCTGTTTCTGCACATGCCTTCCCTCTGTGAAACTTAGAGGAAGGAGATCAAATCTGATCCCTGAAAAGAAAGATCAGAGCCCTAGTTATGGGGAACAAATGAAGCTAATGGAAAAAAGTCTTTAAAAGAAATAAAAAGAGCAGTTCTAAGTTCTCTGTGGCTGAGAAGCCATTCAGGCAACACCAGCTAGGATTTGACTTTGCTGTTACTGTGAAACTCCCTCGGTCTTCAGCTCTCTAGCCTTAATATGATTTCAGGATGTTAGGGTTAGAAAGGCTGCAGCTGGTGCTCTCAATGCTGAGTTATGTGCCACTGACAGAGAAGCAACAGCAGCGTGTTCCACCCACCAGCTTAGGTTGCTGATAACGGGAGAGCAGCAACAGCTACCATGAAGGTAGCATGGCTGTGCCCACCTCTGCCCAGGGTCCAATTTCACAATCGCTACATTGGTCTGAAGTCATCCTCTGCCTCCAGCAAAACAACCGTTGAAGCCTGTTCTAGGAAGGAAACAGAGCAGCTTTCCACTTTTAACAGCCCTGGGTGGTTGCTCATTGGCCAAGTTCTGCCCTTAGTTGCAAATCAATATTGACTGAAACTGTTCCACTAAACTGATCATGCTTCCTTGACCTGTGCCTATTAAGCTGTAAAGGCTGCTCTGAGTTGCCTAGAGAGGCAGTTTAGGGAAGCAGGTGCTGTATGTGGAACAGCAATACATGAACAGTCATTTGCAGAGGAAGGTGACAAGGCTTATCCTTTGCTTTTGTGGAAATTTATTTCACAGACAGAACAGCCTCAGAAAAGTCCTCTGCCTCCCACACATCATTGTTACAATAGAAGGTTTCCTTGTAACAGGGAAATCATTTATTCCATGATTATCTTCATCCTAGGGCTTTATGCAATCATTTAAAAAAGAAAAAAAAAAAAAAAACCAAAACATTTTACTGTTTCCAAGACAAGAACAAGGTCTCCAATCTGACTTCTTTTCTATGGAAAGCCACTGCGGACAAAAAGGACAGATTTGAAGTATTTGTAAAAACATTTTGTTGTGTGTAGATAAGCTATGCAGCAGTGCTTTCCGCTGGCTAAAGCTTCCTAAATATGCTTCGCTGTATGACCATTAATGTTATCTGGCCCCTAAATGATCATATAAGCTTAACTGAGAACAATTTTATATCCATCAGATTGGAAGACAAGCAGTAGAGAACTTGTTTTATTAAGGCTGAGAAAGGAGACTTGTATTGTTTAAGGAGCCTTCACGTGTTGCCTTCCCCAGTAAATGGTGATAAACAGCTATGTGAGGAGAGAGGGACTGATAATATGACAGCAGATATCAACCATGCCTTTCACAGCCGTCAGCAGCTGACATGCAGCCACAGCCTTCATCTATTCCCCTCGCAGCTTCATACAAGTTTTGATAGACTCGTGGAAGAAAAAAAGAGATTTACAGAATATGGCAGTAGGAAGAAGACAAGGTCTAGTGGCAGACATTCCTTTCTTAACCTTTTGGGGACCCCCAAGAAGAATCTATCAGATTTTAGTACACTTCTCAAGGCCTTACTGTTTTTCTGTGGTCTGCAGAGAGGTCTAAGAACCGAGGATCAGTTCCTGCCCAGCATCTATTACCAACTGGGGACCATCCATCACTGACTCTAAAATTATTTCCATTCCTTGTCATGACCTGAATCCATGTTGTGACTGATCTAAAGCGTTACCTTCAATTAGAGAAACTTATAACGATCTTAGCATTTTCTTTGTGATTGCTGGGAAATGGGAGGTTTGATACCCCATAGCAGTGCTAGGTGGCATTTCTTCAGTGGTGGCCCCACTGTGAAGTATTAACAATAGGAATAGGAAAGTTCTCCCTGAATGGCGTGGTACTTATTTTAATCAAATGTGGCAGCAGTTCTCCATGATTCTCACATCAGTTAAAAGATCATGGAACATAGTCACAAGGTTTGGATCAAGATGCCATTAAGATAGCCTTTCATCATATCACATCACACACAGTGGGGTTTTTTTTTGTTGTGGGGTTTTGGGGTTTTTTTTAATGTTTTGTGCATTTGGAAGAGTTTAGGACCAGTTTCTTTTTGGAGTAAAATGCAATTAAGAAATGTGTTGATGCTTAACATTTGCAATCTAGTTTAAAGTATTTGATTGGAAATTTTAAGCCCAAGGTTCTGTTTAAACAAAACAAAAGTAAAACTTCCTCATCTTTGATGCTGATTCTGTTTATAAACTTTTTAGGCTATCAGCTTTGTTCAAATGACTACTGCAAAACAGCCTGGAGAAACACTATATCAAATGGAAATGCCAATGAACAACAAAGAAGGATCAACATAAAGCATTACCATAGCACTTCATAAAATCTAAATGTACTATTCCAGCAATAACGCACATTGCATTATTAAGTTTAAATTACCCTAAGACTTATTCAGGTCTGGTGAAAAACCATCCCGTGCAGCCAATGAGACAGGAAAAAGACAAAAGAAATCTTAGATCGCAGACTTACTGAGCAGCCCAATTTCAGTCTAACAAACGTTTGAGTTCACAGAGCTCTATTAGCCCAGGTCAAGATGAAAAAGGCCAGAGACATGTGTGGAAATCAAATTCCACTACATGTCATTATAGAAACCTATTAATAGGTTATTTCCAGAATTTCTGGGAGTCTACAGAACTGCTGAGGTCTCAAAGAGCCTGACAACTGCTGACTGAAGGTACTGCCATTCTTAGCAGTTTTATTTTGGAAAGACAAAGCCTGGTCAGCGTGGCAATGACAGCCAAGGGGAGGGCACCATGTCTGAGAAGGACTGCAGTAACTTAGTTCAGCAGCTGGCAGTGCTCACAAAGTACACGTGTGTGAGACATTGGGAGATACAGGGAGAAAATAAGTGATTTCCCTTTTTAGATGTAGCAAAAAATAAAGCCTTTTGCTTTCCTTCCGAAATGAAAAATCAATGGAGGAAGCAGAAACATTTAATTATTTTTTTTTTTAAAAAAGTTGATTTTTGTTTCATTGCAGAAGATTTATAGTATGAGTTTACATTTAATATTACATATAGTAAATTCTGAAAAAAAACCCCAAACAAACCCCACTGAAAAGTAAAATGCTATATTTTTCATTTTCAAAGTCTGAAAGGGAAATCTTTTGAGTTTTTGCAAACTGTTTTCAGTTTTTCCTTACAAAATCTTTGGGCTTCAGCAGGGGTGGGTGAAGGGTAGGGGTTTTCTTATGTGGCAGCAAAAGATGCAGTTTTGAAAATTCCTGATGTTCTGTCAGAATTTTCTTGAAACTGAACTATTTGCAAGAAAGATTTGATTTTTATATAACTTTTTAGTCCAGTAGAGAAAGTGCTTCATAAAAAATTTTCTAGTAAACTTCAAAAATTGTCTCGTGGCATGCAAAAACCTGCTTTTGTTGAAGTTGCTTAGTCAAACACAGAGTTAGCAGCTCTACTTTACAAAAGTAAAAGAGCCTATGCTTCTGCAGCTCTGCTTTGCTCCCCCTCTGCCCCAGGCGTCTGTCTCGACCCCAGAACTCTGCCCACCTTCCACAGAAACCTCTCCTCATGCAGTGCACAGGGCAGAAAGTGTTTTGTAAGAAGCCGTGATACTTCATTTTTGTTATATGAGGTTTGTTATCACATACTATCCGGAAAACATTATCAATTAAAAAAAAAAAAAAAAAAATCATGGCATCGTTCTTTCTAATGTGCCATGTAAAATATGGCATTTTCCATAGTTCAAATATAGATCTGACTGACAGCTAAGTGGAAAATTAATAAGGGTTTTCAAACACAGTTTGCTATAATTGTGATAATCCTTTTATCATTTGAAAAAGGGGAAGCTCCATTAGTGACTCTTTCTCCTTAACAAACATGTTTACAAAAAACACAGAGGGATATGGTCTAAGTGGTTTCACGTGCAGAGGAACCTATGTCTTCTGACGGCGTCATGCAGCAAGATGACAGCTCATGGAAGATGGTTTCAGGTTTCTGAACAGATTGGTGCTGGGATGGTATTGCTGCTAAGTGAACGTGCCAGTCGGGATCAGAGCTGAGTCTTTCATGTTATAGTAAACCCAGACCGGACCCTGGCAGTATAACCTCATTAACCTCATGACTCTTGATCTCTCAATTATGTCCAACTCTCCACTCACAGAAGAATTTGGGACAAGCCTGACTCCAACAGTAATTTGTTTATTTCCATAAATGATCTATTTATGTTGGCTTGGAGGTCAGCATCTTTATTTAAAGACAGTCACACTGAGTAGGGATTATCTATTCTTTTGAGATGCTGTAATGGTCTAATAACACAGATGTAGGACAGATAGTGTTGTAGAAATGAATTTAACATGTGAATTTTTTTTCCATCCTGAATTTCAGCAAGAAAACAGAAAACAGTGAGAAGTGTTGAAAGTGACACTTGAGACTTACTGCAATCCATGCAATTATATGAACTAGTCCTGACTAGACTATGAAAATCCCCTTGTTCAAAAGGCAGGTGAAGTTTAAAGAGCTAAGCTATACTGGGAACATATCAAGCATGAGAATGAATAGGTAATACCAGCATGGAAAGAGAGAGTGGTCATAGCTCCATGCCTACACATAAGTTACCCACACCACTCATTAATGGGAGAACATTTCTGACTGGTTTTGTCCAGTAAGTGGTCTCTGGATCAGTGTTGGCGTCTTAATTCTGTCATTGTTTCTTCTGCAACCCTTGGTGTCACAGTTGAAATAAAAACAGGCACAAGGACCCTTGCTGCTTGTTCTGTCCTAGAACGACAGGGAATGCAAACCGTCCAAAGCAAAATCAGGGGTGCATTTGGCAGAGAAGTGTACTGCCTATTCCTTCAAAGCTTCACATGCTGCTTACAAATTCTGTCCGAATGAAGCCACTGCATTTTCACTACAGAAGTACCTGAGCCATCTTAGATCAAAAGCTTCATTTTGATGAAAGATTAAAGTCCTCCTAGAGTTATGCATGTATTTGGCTGTACTATGGCAAATACTCAAGATTATTCATGTCAGTAAAGACAGACACATTAAGGTTTTGTTAGAATGGAGTGGGCAGAAGCTAACTCTTATAACCTCCAAAGATATCTCCAAAAATGACTTG
Organism: Grus americana; assembly: GCF_028858705.1. Lineage (NCBI taxonomy): Eukaryota > Metazoa > Chordata > Aves > Gruiformes > Gruidae > Grus > Grus americana. Next base: position 20,785,224 of record NC_072853.1, read on the forward strand.
TGATACATTGATGCTCCTTTAATTTTCAGTGTCACTAAGGTGCTGTTGCCATTGTTATTCTGAAACACGTTAAAGCTAACAGTTTCCAAATGAACTAGAAGTTGTCTATACTGACTGTTTTGTTCAGTTAAAATACAAGTTTTTTTCATCTTCTGATGGGCTACCATCTGCATTATATCAGATAATGATCACTTGTCTTGCCAGTACGCTCACTGTTAATGTTGAGAGTCGCTGTACAAGCTTTAATCAACAGCAATAGATATCAAAATCTGATCCTTTCAGATTTCCCTAGATTTGAACTGCTTTCTGTACTAAAACATTAAATATGCATAAAGACATCCAGTGTTGTTTGTATGTAGCAAAAAATATAATATTTTTTTAAATAAGATATCTACAGCATTTTGATCTGTATCTAATACTGAGATTTCCTAAAAGTACTGTTGCACAGCTGGACCTTAGTCGCTGGTCTATTTTTAATAAATGTCAAGAAGTCATCCGAAACTAGAGGCAAAACCACATGGAAGGTGCAATGGCTCATTATAATTATTTACTAAAGATTAGGCAAAATTATACTCAGAAATACTAACTATGCTTGTGATACACATATCTGAACCCGCTAAACAAATCACTGAACTTCCAGAATTACCAAGAATTGCTTTTAAAATAAACTATAGAATTTCTGTAAGGAAAATAGAATAGAAAAGTAGTGGAAAGAAGAGTGTTCCTGGCATTTATATTCCTTAATGCAAGTTTACTTTTTCCATAGTTAACAATGGAACAAAGAGTTCTTAGTAGATGCTACTTTCCCAGTGTTGCAGCATTCCCTTGAACATCTGGATAGCACTTACCAGCAATAGACAAGGGAAGCAGTTCTCACTGTCTTCATTGTGTTGCCATATATAGGAGCTACAATCATGCCTAACAGATATCCTTGGAGATCCAGAGAGTAACTTACCAGTCAATGTGTCCTTTACAGCACATGGGTCATGTCAATGCCTTCTGCAGTCTGCTAGCTCAGTCTGGCACTGACTGAGTTGCTGTGACCCACGTTGCTTTTGGTCATGCCCATTCGTTCAGGCTAATGGAAAGCACAGCAAGTGCTTGTTAGACAAAATGCTGGGTTGAGGACCCTACATTGATAACTGATTGGATAAAATGTATAAACAACATTGGACACAGGGTGGAAGTACAGGAGAGACATAGAGCTGTTGGAGAGAGTCCAGAGGAGGGCCACGAAGCTGATCGGAGGGATGGAGCACCTCTCCTGTGAGGACAGGCTGAGAGAGTTGGGGCTGTTCAGCCTGGAGAAGAGAAGGCTCCGGGGAGATCCAATTGCGGCTTACCAGTTTCTGAAGGGGCCTACAGGAAAGCTGGTGAGGGACTGTTTATCAGGGAGTGTAGTGACAGGACAAGGGGTAATGGGTAATGGGTTTAAGCTGAAGGAGGGTCGATTTAGACTAGATATTAGGAAGAAATTCTTTACTGTGAGAATGGGGAGGCACTGGCACAGGTTGCCCAGAGAGGTTGTGGATGCCCCCTCCCTGGAAGTGTTTAAGACCAGGTTGGATGAGGCTTTGGGGAACGTGGTCTAGTGGAGGGTGTCAACCCCCCATGGCAGGGGGGTTGGAACTAGATGATCTTTGAGGTCCCTTCCAACCCAAACCATTCTATGATTCTATGAAAACACTGAATGGCTCTTCACAGTGCAAGTGTTCTCCTATGGTAGAGATATTTGGGGTTGTTCTCTGCCCCTCCCTTGCCTCTTGAACACTGGGTATTTCAGGTTACAGCTTTACCAGGATGTGAGGGATGTGAAGAGTCATTCCCTCCTCTCCACCTCTTGGGAGACTGAGCTCTCTCCTGGCAAGGCAGGCATGTTTGTTTGAACCACTTCAGCTGGAGGAGTACTTTAAAATGCTGAAGAACTTGAAGGAAATCTAATGTGGCACTGCTAAATTGGAGAGGGGCACCCTTGAAAGGCAGAGCACAGCCCATACTAGAAGCAAGGAGTCATTCATAGTGTCAGCTGCACTGGCAAAGTGGGAATGCACAAGAAACTCTTGGAACTGCTCCACCCTCCTCTAAGGTGATCACCAACCAAGGCAGACTTTCTGAAAGAAGATAATTATATCTTCTTCCATGAAACAGAAAGAGGAAAAACAGACATCTTCTGAGAGCTTAGGAACAGAAGAAGATCTAAAGAAAAAAAAAAGTTACTTTATCACTACTTTATCAGACAGTTTCTGTGGAAACAACTTAATGAAACAGGACATGAAGACATAAATAGTATGAGATGTTTAGGGCTCGTTGGAGCTTGAGGACATAGGAGGACATCTAAGAGAGAGACTGAGAACTGTTAATGTATTTTTCTTTTGCAAGGGAAAAATGTAAGGGTAACTAGCAATTCTGAAAGCTTGTACTGAAATGCAGGTCCCACCTCAGAAAAAATTCTTCTGTGTGAAGTATCACACTGTGTGAAGCTGGTATTATCAAATTTAATAGATGCTATGACCAAATAAGTTCAGTCATAGAAATAAAATCTTCCCTTAGAAGTTCTTCTATATTGTTAACCTACTTTATTTATTATTAAATACTATTCCTAGTAACCAACTCAGAATTAAAAATTCTCATTAATAACCAACAGAAGAAGGTCTTCCTCTCTTTTACGTCCTCAGCTGGCCAGTTGTTGTGGACCCCTGCTCTGGGTACCTGACTGGTAACCAAGATGCTCTTGAAAGACCTGCAGTGCTGGGCACCGTGAACTCTGCTCCTGGTGCTGAGCACAGGCACTCGCCAGCAGCAGTACTCAGCCTTGCTGGCCTCTATGTGGATCCAGTCTCACCTGCACAAGGCAGCACAAGCAGGACTCAGAAGCAGTGCCAGGAGGGAGGAGCTGCCCATGGAGCCAAAGGACTGTATGTTTCATGAGAGCGCAACGTGGGAGAACTGATAACAGAGCTGGAGGGGATAGGAGCTGCGCTAAGCGTTTGTCACAGCACAACACCTCCCTCACGTATCTTCATTGTGACGCTCATGAGAAAGTGCCTTGAAGGCTCGTAACCAGCACGTCCAAAACATTGACAATGAGAAAGGTTCTTCCTACATCCAACTATTTTTATTGTACTTTTAATCTACATGCAGCAGATATATTTCCTGCTAAGGATTTTTCCTAAGTTGGTTACCAAATGTGTAGAATATTGTAATCCTGGGGCTCAACTAAACCTTGCCCTTTTTCTTATTCAATTCACAAAATAGGAGTGCCCTTAAAAGAGAGCTTGAGACAATGTATTCTGGATCAGTGCATTGCCTGGTGCCAGCCTTTGCCTGTGGATCCCACTCACAGAAATACTTCTCATATGATTCCCAGTGGGTTTCAAAGTGTATGACAAGAAGTCTTTTATCTTTATTACCTCTCTCCTACCATTCATAACCTCCCAGTTGCTTTCTCTTTCTTTCCTAAATCACTATGTGAAAAGAAATACCAAGAGAGAAATAAAGACCACTATTGATATAGTGCAGCAATTTCAGCAAAAAATATTTATTGGCAATCATCTGGCTAAGAAAAGAGCAAAAATAGATTACTTATGTCTGACTTAAGTCTCTGATATTGTTATTATATTGGAAAATCTGGTAGGCCCTCAGGCACAGATCCATTGGCCTCTGCCACAAACCTTAACAGGCTCCACAGAGAAAAAAAGGTGAATGCACTAGTGCCAAAATTACCATACCCAGTCAAGTGATGTGAGCACCGTAACACTCTTCAAACATGAACATGTGCTTCTCCTTTCTCTTTATTTTAAGAAAAGAGCTGGAAAAGTTGAGTTTGCATTCTGGGGCTGTTAAATAATACCGAATTTGTTATTGTTCAGTCAAATCCCACTCCTAACCACCTCCTGAGATATACAACACTGGATTAAGTCAGCAGTGACTAGTGATGTAGGGAATGAGCTAGAAAGGTCCAGTCCAGTGAGAGCTAGGAAGAGTCTACCTGTCTGAAAAGCAAAATATCTCAAGCCAACCAGTCACGCATTTTCAAAAATCAAAAGCCACTCTTGAAAATTCACCACCTCCTCAAATTTTCAGTGCTCAAATGGCTGACACCACTTGTGAGGGAAGTTGGCTTGGTTCAGTCAAGAAAAAGAGATGGGGAGTCTATTTTTTCCCTCCAAATCTCTGTTAATACACAGATCTATATTTTAAATCATTAAATCATGCACTGAATTACTAAGCATGCCAATGTGTGTATTTAAGCAAAGCATGAAGAAGTCACACAATTAGCACACCAAAGTGATGAGAAAATTGAGTTGCTATACCTGTGACTCCCTCCCAGCACAATTTATTCCAGTTTGGGGGCTGCTACCAGCAGTTAGATATCCTTGAGTCCAAGAGGAAAGCATAGCTTGCTCCTGTACTGCAAATCAAATGATGGAAGGTTTTAAATAATGCCCATGGAGTACAGTCCTCAAGATCCCACTCCTCTGCTCTCATGTCCTTCTTGCAAAGAATTTTACATCTTAATCATGGCCCATTAGTTATTCTTACATAATGTAAGAAACAAGGCGGATGTCTGAAGGGTAGTTTAAAAATGAGGTAGCCATGTAACTTAATCTAACATGTTTTTGAAGTTTTTGATCAAAACTAACCTCGAAAGAGCCTTGGGAATCTCAGCTCTAACTTTGTCGGCAACTGAAGCCCAGTCATGAGCCATGGAAATACCCGTACGAAAGTGTAAATACCACCTGGTCTCCCGGCAATTCCCATCACTCACTCCTTGACACCGAGTGTCAGCCGGGCTCACGCGAGTAACTTCACAGAGCAGTGCTCCTCTCCTAGCCTGGCCACGGGACTTTCGCTCGGTTAAAGACAAGCGAAGCTAGGGGTCTACCTCTACTAACAATAACACAGCTGCATGCTGTTAGAGCAGTTGGTGGTTAAGTGAGAACTAATAAATAACGGTATGTCCTGCCTGTTGCAGTGGAATGCGATAGCGGGGGGAGCGGGCAGAGTCGACAGCACTCGGGAGACTTCATTTGCATTACCCAAAGGTCAAGAATCACGGCCCCAGTTTACAGCTTCACTACACTGGTATAGCTTTTAAAATGAGATCCCCCATACTATGAGAAACATTGTGATGAACTAGTCAAGGATTTCTGCTTTCTTCCACAGATATCTCCAAATCTGCTCCATAACCTCACTTGTTTCAAATAATCCTTTGTGTCAGGACCTTTAAGGATATGGAATAACAATAGAGCTGAGTATGATTTTGACTGAGGCATTGAAAATATGCTAATTGCTTTAGCTAATTGATAGCTGTTTTAAAAATTGCGGTATTTGCCTAATTCAAAGTATTATTTCCCTCAGTGAATATTAAAAAACCTCACCATAAAATACTGAAAATATACTGAGATAGGCCTGTTTCTTCAGTTCTGACCCTGGTCCTGAATTACAACACTTTAAAGCAAATAATGAAACATTTGATTTATTTTATATACAATCACTCTCTTTTTTTGTATTTTTTTCTTTCTATGAGTAGGTTTTTCTGTGTTTGAAGAGCTTGGAGTATGTTTCCTAAAATGTTAAGTCTGTTTTCTTCTTCCTCCTCAACTCATGATTTCAGAAACTAAAACTTTTTTTTTAAAGCTGCAGGTCTTAAACTATAATGACAATAATTAACAACTCTGTTAGAAGTTAAATGCAAATTATCAATGATCCTTCAAAAACCTGTGGTAGGTCAACTATATGCATCAAAGGCACAATTCTGTATGTTTCATACTCTGTATTGTCAGATTTTAAACAAAGTAGTAGACTTTGGTAGACAGTGGTAGACTGTAAAGATAATACAGAATAACAAAGTCATGCACACGCAGTAATACCTGGAAGTAAATGCACTTTAAACAACCTGATGATAAAGCTGATACTTACAAAGTTATTCATTATGTAATGCTCTAATTAACCAGGAGACACCGTCTCTGAAAGGAAAAATTTTTGGAAAATTGTGAAAATTCTTTTTTCCTCTTACATTTGTCACCTTGAAATCTGAGAAACACCAATAAATAGAAACAAGCAGTTCATTTTAACAGAAAAAAAACTGAAAGCCATAATGCATGGAAACATTGCCTTATTAATACTTGGAAAATGGTGACTTGATTATACCTCTTATCTCTGGTTTTGTAACATCTTTTGTCTATATAGAACTGTGCTTTTAAATTTTTTTTTTGTTGCTATTCTTTCTTGTAGATGTATAAAATATATTTATCATCTATCATATTACATCTATGTATCTGATTTCAGGTTCTCCTACGCTGGTATGGCTTCTGTCCTTCTTGTATTGCAAAGTTATGCAAAGACTTAAAATGCTTTGTATCCAATGTTCTGCTCAGGGATAAGTTTCAATAGCAGCCAATAATGTCATATTCTCAAAGCCATAAAACTATTTCTTAGTAAACTGTAAACTAAGATACGTCAGCAAGTTGAAACTGCAAAATTAAATTGCTCATAATATTAAATAGTTTTATTATCAGAAAAAGATAATCATTCACTGACAAAGAAATACAATCAATATAAACTGGAATAGCAACATATTTGTAGCTATCTTTTAAAGGCTATCTTGTTTTCATGATCTTCAGAAATTCCTTCATAATGCAAATAGAACTGAAAGCCTAATGCAAATGATTTCCTGCAAATGTTTGCTTACACTTTTAAATGAAATTGCTTCATTACTGCTTGTTCCTTGTTTCTGTTCACTCCTTACAGATATTCAGATAAAAGATGTATTTATGCTTGAAGGTTCAATGGGACTAAAAGCATCTGAGCTTACCTCCGCTTTGTTTTCCTGTATAAATTTGATTAAACTGCATAGATTCCTTGCAGACATCCAACTCCCAAGGAAAGCAGTGGCCAATATATGCAAAAGTAGGAAGAGAGTGCCAAAGTGCTTTAAGGCTCTACATCCTAATCTTAGTTTTCTACTTCTGTAAAGTGAAGACAACTTTAGAGGAGTAACATATTCAAGACAGCGAAGGGTTTTGTCACTTCAGTAGCAGGGCTTGTATAGGAACTTGAAGATATATGGATGCATCTCTGCATGCTGAGTTGGGTTTCTCTCAGCTCTAACAGCTAGGTCTTGCTACCAGACTGTGGTGAAAAATCACGCTGAATTCTCATCTTCAGCCAGTTCAGATTCTACAGGGCTGTTTTCTATCATTTGACTGGCTTGCATTTAGGTCTGTCTCACCCAGAATGAGAGGAGCTCTGGGGCTATGCTCTACAATTCATTAGCTATAGTTGTTGCTACTGGATGATAGGTCTTCCCTTTCCCCCCACTACCCTTCCACAACTAAGAGTCTTTCAACTCTGGTTCTGAACAGGGTTTTCTTGGCAGTTTGTTGGGTGTATTTTCTTCACGAAGCAGAGCTGTTATGATAAGTCATGGATAAGCCCCGGTCTCTCATATAGTTGAATTCTGAAATGACATATAATCAAATGCAAATTCAATATTCCCTGTTAAGTACACAGGGATAGTTTACTCAGTACAACAGAATTTTGGCAAAAACGACTATGGTTTTATGTAGGATGCAAACACAAAGAACTGCACCAACAAATGCAGTTAATGATTGGAGATGACCCAGTCCGAAGGCTCAGGATCCATCTCAGAACTCAGACGCCTGGATTGTACGCGTAACTGCACACTGAATGAGACACAGTTGCTCATTACTATTGTTAGAAGTGATATGTTAGACGTGAACTCTAAAAATAAGGAAATCCAGAACTCTAACCCTTTGCCCAGGTTTTCTGTGATCACTGGCAATGTATGATGTTCAAACACGATGTACTTTAACAGTGTCTTGATGAAAAGAAAATTCAGTCTTGAGGTTCCTATTGATAATGGCAGGTGGTAATATTTGTTTTTGCTATTCACCACTAACTCTGAGGAGGAAGACTACATCTTTCATACACTTCCAATTGGTTGAAAATTACATTCCTTGTTTAAAGGCATCAAAAACATTGAATAACTTATATCAATGTCTGGTAAAGCAATTCTACTTTTAAAATTAAGCATCCTAAAAAAAATTTAAAATAAAAAATAAATGACAAACTGGTCTCTCAGAAACCAGAAAGCATGAGAGAGAAAACAAAATTATTTTTAAATAGTATATAACTATACAGAGAACAAACCATCTGGGGAAAAAAACCCACTTTTAACAGTGACGTTGGCAACCTCTCAGCTGGCCCTTCACAACTTTGGATTCAGGAAATCAGAGGTATTAAGTGAAATGCAGCAATTCACAAGCAACATCAAGGTCCTAAGAACATGAGGAGACCTGCCTCAAGATGTCAAAGAGATTAAATCCCAAAATTGTGTGTAGCCAGGGGCAAGCAAAAGGGAGTTTACGAATTTCAAGATAAGTTTCAAGCCTGCTCATCTATTTACTTTCTCCAATTGCTATACCTCCTGTATACCTTCTGCAATAAATTGTCCCACAACTCTGACTTCAAGCACAGGTTTTGAACTTTTGAAAGCCTGTGACAGTCACCCTCACCAAGCCTTGCTGTGCACTGGAGTATACCTTGTGAGGTATGGAAGACACAGAGAAAGCGTGCTCCAGGCTCAGCCAGACTAAAACATACCTGTGCTTTAAGGGCTGGCTGCTGGCTTTTCGAAGTGCCAGTAGGGAGATCAGGGACAGAAGTTTAGGTGTAGCCTTGACCTGTTATTCCACTAAGAATAAAAATTTAAAACCCTGAAGTAATGAATTCTACTCTTACTGCAGTAAAACATATGTAAAGTAAGCAACCCTCAAAGTATGGATCTGACTGGATGACTCAGACATTATTTATACTTTTCTTATGATTAACTTTTTGCTGGCAACATCACCATATAAAATAAGACACCATTCAACACTTTCAAGGCAACATCATTGTACACCCTAAAATTAAGCATCATAAATTTAGTTATCCTCAGAATAATTACATTAAAGTTTCACTGGCACTTTGGACAAGTCTGTGATGTTGTAACTTCAGCTTAAAATAGTGACCAATTTAAACTAAACATTTGTTTAACATATTGTCATGCAACATGGATTTAATAGTAGTTTAGAGCTGTAATCTTGATGTTTTTCATTAGTCTGTAACTTTTCGTTGTCATTTATCTAAACTATGTAAGCATTAAGTCTGTGGGACTATGACCAGTACACCAAGGTCAAGTCCATTAGAAAAAATGAGTCTCTTTCTTAATAAGTTCTTTGAAATGTGCTGTAATTTCCAAACATTACTCAGGAATGTAATTCTATTTTAGTACCATGGATTTCAATACAAGTCCTTGCAAAGATGGTATGAGTGTAAAAGTGCTCAAGAACCTCAATACAGTAATAATAAACCTAGCAGAGGTCTTTGTAACAAGGACGGTTACAAGCAATTTTGATTTGACAAATTACATTAAATCAATATTAATTCTTTTTACAGGAAAGAGGCAGCCTTTGGAAGATCACAGAATCACAGAATAGTTGAGGTTGGAAGGGACCTCCAGAGGTCATCTGGTCCAACCCCCAAAGATGGGCAAGAGCAGCAGATGTTACATATCTTGATATTTGCCAAGTTTTTGATTTTTATCTCATATGCAAAATTCATTGGAATAGTATAAAATTAACTGGAAAACCACAGGAAAATAAATAGCAATAGCTCTCTGTCAAACTGTATGTGCTTGTTAACTGATCTACTTTATACTTACCTGCTGTTTGCACTTGTGACTACAAAAGTGGAATAAACAGTACATTTATGAAATATGAATTGAGTTGCAAAAACACTGGAGCAGGGATTAAAAATCAGATTAATCACAACAAATTGAAAAAGTTTTCTGAACAAATCAGAATACAATTTAATAACAACAAAGTTGGTGACATATGAAGGAACAGTCAGCTCTCAATACAGATAGCCATTTAGTAGGAAAGTCTTTGGAAACTTTGCAGATTACAAGCAGAATATGAATGAGGAGCACAATGTATAAGACATCTGCTCCTTTTAATCAGTATGGGAAGCTTAATCCAGAATACCATCCCCACTTTAGGAATCACACTTGAAAGATGTGGACCTAGCGTAGGGAATCCAGAAGCTGGCAAAAGTGTGATCAGGGATCAGAAAAACACAAGAAAAGTTGGAAAGACGTGAGGTTGTTTGAATATTGAGAAGAAATACAGCAATACAGTCTTTGCAGAGAAAGGCTGCCTCAGAAAGGGTGGGATTTGTCTGTTCTCAGCAGTGACAGAGACTTAAAGTGCTGTGACAGAGGTAGAGGTTAGACCTCAGAAAAAGTTTAATTTAAGCCAGTTTACCCCGGAATAGATTGCCTAGGCAGAGTGGGGAGTATGTACCCCTGGTAGTCTTTAAGAACAGGTGAAACAGGAGCCTGAAGACATGCAGGCAGAGCTGATCCTACCTTAGGACAGGGGTCCCTATTGGTCTTACACTCAGTCTTTTCACTTAAGTTTCACTGCACTCGTGCCCTGGCCTCACCCCTTACCTTTGTATTTAGCTTTCAGCTCATTCCTAAAGCCTTGGCCACCCTTGTACTTAAGAAATCATAGGGAATGATATAATGAGCTGACGTCATACTCCTACTCTTCATGTGCATTATTCTCTTCTTTCACTTGCATCTTCCTTGTATATTAGGGAACATGCACCACCCTGTGTGCATGCTATCTGTGCACATGTGTACTTTTTAAACAAAAGAAGCTCCCATTCCTGATAAGCCTTAAAAAGCCACCAAAATAGATGTTTGGTAACACATGCTTCTTAATCAAGTTGCATCAGTACACCTCATAATGCCATTTCAGAGTTATGATGCAGTTGGTAATAGCTGAGATTGTACAGTATAGAGGTGATGCATTTCTTTCTAAATTAAAATTATGAGTAAATATCAAATAGCAACACTTACATTGTGTCATCAGTTTTGAAGAGGAAATGACCCCACAGATTAATGAGGAATTCTGTCTAGAAGTCAAAGGTATGATATAGTCTTATATTATTAAAAAAGAGCTAGATATGATCTAACCTACTTCAAACAGCCTAGCCTTTAATAGAGAGGAGAGAAAAAGGCAGAGTACCAAGAGTCCGTATTTATCTCTGGTGTAACACCAATGAAGCCAACAGAATTCCTTGAAGTTCAGTGTGCCTCAGAGCACCACATGGCAAGTGCCACAGGTCATCCTGTAAGCTGCAAGGTATGATGGATGGAAAAAGCAATGCCATTTTCCGTTCCTATTTAGGAAACATTATACTAAGAAATAAGATACCACAGGACTCTATCTCAGAAAATGGCTGTTTATTATTATGTGACAATTGATGTATCAATTCACTAAACAAATTTACAAATTGAAATATGAACATACTCCAAGAAGTCCTCTGGAATGAAGAAATCACAAACTTTCCTAGGAAATTTGATTTTTTTTCTATACTGTACGTACTAAACATAATAATGCTATAAATAATATACAAATAAACACTAAGTTCTATATACAACTTGCTTGAAAAGCAGTCAGGAATTAAATAGGCTATACTTAATTTTTTCAAAATCCTAAAAGTAGGAGATAAATCATCCATCTGATCAAGTCAGACTGAATATTTTAATCCCCAGACTAGAGATAGTGATTCCCTTATTCTTAGTGCTGACACCAAACACGACCCAGACCCCCCTGAAGGTACCTTCTAAATAGACAGACATTAATAGATAATGACTGGGAACAGAGCACGTAAATACCTTTTAAAAAATTAACAAACCTGGATTTCCTTGGACATATGAGCAATAAGAAATCACCTAGCATCTTTTTTAGAAAATGCATCTAAAAATTTCTAATTCATAGTCTGCTTCTGGCTTTACACTCCATGATAAGGGCCACTATTTATTTGTGATGATGAGGGGTCTCTACTCTGGCCAAAGCTGTCAGCAGCTGACAGCACTTCACCTTTAGCAGTTTCAGACACTCTGTTCAATACCTTTAACCCAAATTCTGCACTTCCAGAAGAACAAGACCCTTGCCAACAAATTGAGAACTGAGCAGTCTCAGGGAAGGGGGACTAAAGGAGCTGTAATTTCCTACTATTTCCAGTGCAGGTCTGTGTCACCCTGTTTACATCATGCATCATTCATTTGCTGTGATGAAATGTAACCCTGCGTTTTAAAAAAAGACCTCCGTAACAGTGAGGATACTATATCTTGGTGAGAAGTGTTTCACATATTTTCCATGGGCACAACCTCCTCCTGCTTCTATTTAAATCTCTGTAGCTCTCTTCGGGGGACATTATTCAGTCAGCAAGTTCATTCAGAAGGTGCTTAGCATAAGAGGAGGAAAAGCCAGCATGGCAGCAGACAGCAACATGGCTCCTGAAGAAAAGCCAAGCACTACTCCTGCGAAAAGGGCTGTCCACAAGATCCGAATGGCCAGCCTAGTCTTCAGCTTGGCACGAGGCTGGCAGCAGTGGGTATCTGACCACAACATAAAGCAAGCCCAAGAGCCCTCAGGATGGGTCCCCTCTACAGAAGATTCATCAGCTAAGCCTGTACAAGAAAGATCCTTTGAAAAATGGCCAATTCCATCTGTCAAGAGGGACCAAGGAAAAGATGACAAAAAATCCTCAGCAAAGGAATCAGTGACAATCAGAGATGCTGAAAAAAATTCAAGGGAATCAGATGAAGCCCTCAAAAAATTCAACATTAAAAGCAAAGAGGTGACCAAAACAGTTGTAAGCAAAGCCTATGAACGAGGAGGTGATGTTAGCCTCCTCAGTGAAAAATATGAGAACAACAATAGTAGCTCAGAGATGACCAAGCTCAAAGAAGAATCAAGTGCTATTGACAAAATTCTGAGTGGCAAATTATCTCCAACCATAAGGAGAAAGTGTTCAAATGTGGTATCTGAGCTGACCAAGGGCTGGAAACAGATGGAAGAAGAGGACAAAGAGGGGGCTAAGGAAGAACTGCTGCTTAAGTGTCATGATGACAGCCTGGATGCAGAGGACAGTGGCTATGGGGAAGCAGAGGACAAACTCGAGCAAGAAGACAGTGACCGAGAGGTGACGGCTGTGAGGATTAAACGACCTATGCCATCCTTGTAAGTAAAACATCTTTATTACATAATCACAAATGGTCAGCAGACCCTGAGGGAAGTACAGGTTTCCATAAGATGGGGGGAGGGGAAATGGTAGGAAATGGTCAGAGAGAAACTATTATTCTCGAAGAAAATAATAATAAAAAAATAATCCAGGAAATTTTTTACATAGCTCTCTGTGCTTAAGTAGTTGGTCAACAGCATCTGACTATAGCCTTGGGTTTTATGTGCTATGTAGTTAATAGACACAGGAAGCTGTATTTGGGAAATGTTAATTATATTTCATTTTCACAGTGGATTTACTGGTTCATTGAAATCACTACTTACTTCTTAATACTTTAGTTCATATTTCAGAATAACAATTTTTACCTCATCAAAAGCCCACAGCTATTCATTTATTTCAGCAAATGTTAAGTCTAAAGCAATGTACTTGACACATAATATTTTCAAATACTTATGCATTCTTTTGCTCAGTGTAAATTGTAAATATTTTTGGGAGTAATTTGCAGAGAATGTCCAAAATAGACATTGCAGGAATATACTTTTAAGTACATCTTAACAAAAGCTGGGTTCACTGCTTTTCTTTGGAAGATTCCCATGGATTTGGAATTCATCAAGTCAAAGAATGGAAACTTTCACAGGAGCTGGAACCCCAAACATACACTAGAAGGCACCCAGCCTGCTTTGACATCTGCAGGATTGATTTGAATCATGCTATATGTTATAAGTCATTTGATAAAAAAACCCCCAACATTTGAATAATCAATAGATTCTTCAAATTCAAGGTCTCTCTTTGGGTACACTGTCATGAGGGCGGGAAGGGGGAAGTACGTTCATTGAGTATGTTGTGGAAATGGAAGTTCCTGACATACAGACTTCCTTATGCCTATAAATGCTGTGAAGAAAAAGCAAGCAGAATCTGTTACTTACCTACAGAGTTATTACAGGTTCTACTTAAAATTTTGAATTAAGTAGCAAATTCATAGTATCAGATAGTTTTGAGTAATGCTTCTTTCAGTAAGAAGCTCATGTTTGAAGATTACTACACAACAGCGGGTACATATTAAATTTGGAGCCCAGGTAGTATAAACAAGTAGAGTTCAGCCATAGCCGTGGAGTCCTTGGGAAGTCTCCCAGAAGAGCAGAGGAACAGCAGAGGCTGGTAGAAATTCTCCAGTTTCCTTTCCCAGAGGTCTCCAGCAGAACCAGCTTTCCAGAAGACAGCTACAAACAGTTGTGCTGTGACCAGATTTGCCAATGGGCAGATGCCAAACTAATTAATCACTCTTGTCAGTAAAAGATTAAAAGATCTGTATGCCCAGTGCTGCAAGATGGGAAACTGTAGGAAGCTGTTATAGACATAACACACTGTTTGCTCCAGTCCTCTGTTTTACAAATGTGGTAATTCCCCAAAACAACGACAGCAGAAAGGAACATGTGGTTGAGCCTGAACTGTTTTGGTGTAAAACCTCACATCGAGCTGTAAAATTGGGATGAAGGAGAGCGCAGCCTCTGAGGCCAGGGAGCACCGAGCCGTGACCAAGGTGCAGCCCAGGGGCTGCCCGCTGGCTGTGCTGGGCAGGGAGGACAGCTGGAGGCACAACTTAAACCAAACACAAGCAACGCAAGCACGAGGCAATTTGAGACAAGAAGGCAGGGTTTTCACCCACCCAATTAGCCTGTGTGTAAAGGACTAGCAAGGCAGCAAGAATCGGAGGACCAGGGCCAGTATGTTCATATTGTATCCTAATCGCCATTTCAGAAATGCAAAACTGAATCCATACTTTGCCCCTACAGAAAGGATCGTAAGGAACACTGAACATGGGTGTTGTCCTCCTAGAAGTTCAGAATTCATTTAGGGTGATCATTCTAGTTAACAGTTTAACTTTTTTGATTGCTACAGGCAACCACTTCTTACAGTGGTTTAACATTCACAACCTTCACTTTGGAACCACAATCCATTGTGTAAGTGCTGTACAAACATGAAAAAAAATGCTTATATGTCTATACAGTTTACTGTGTTAACTTGTCATTAACCTAAACAATGGGGAAAATTGCACTTTGGACATAAAAATGGTTAAATTAGAAGATGCATTAAAAAAAAAAAAAGATAGTAACAGTAAGGTTTTTGCAAACCCACACGGGGCATGATAAAAGCAAAAGAATAGACAAGATGGTGTTTTTCTCAACCACCGAGAAGACAATTAGGATAAGAAAGGTGACAGGGTAAGAAAAGAGAATTAAAGGTTTCAGTAGGAAAAAAAAGAGAATACTTACTAGACTGTTAAATAGAAAGAGGCAACAAGGCTTTTACAGAGTTACACTATCTCACTTATTGGCTTCTCTCCCCTCAACCCTGGGAACTGAAGCTCCAGGATTTCCTCAGGGATCACGGCCCTTGGAGAGAAGGGGGAGCAGCTGGCTGTGGCTGAGGGATAAGCTCTCTGTGATGGGATCTGCTTATCAGCTCAACTAAGACTATTGGTATCACTTCTAAGCAAGCTTGATTCACTTAGGGTTCCCTCCCCTTCACTGATAGGGGAAACAATCAATCTGAGCTTCAGCTGGAGTTAGGACTGTCTGGCACAGTGCTTCTACGGCTTTTGGGAGATCTGTAGGTTTCAGGAGACAAATTGCTTTGCATAACCAAACCCTGCGCCCACAGTTCCTCTGGACAATGAAGCCACAATTCAGGGCAAGGGGCAAACGATCACATCTTTCTCTTCCTCTGTACGACAACAGCTTATATACAAGAGGATCTGGTTTATCATTGGGAAACAAAACTGTCTAGCTTTACCCCATTGATATATTTTAATGCTTTCCTGCCCACACCTACCTGTTAATCCTTTACACGCACAAAACAACAGGTACTCACACACTGCCTACTCTCAGGATGTTCTGCAGTCAGGCCACAGAAGAAAGGTACATTTACTTGGCAACACTATGTGCTTGATTCTTCTACTTTTCACTGTATTGATGGGGAAGAGTATTTTTGGAGCTTTTTAAATGCAGTTTCTCAATATAGCTAAGCCAAGCTAATGGCAACACCACAGCTAAAAGAGCGTTCCTGCTCTCCTACTCCTCCTTTTATCTCTAGCGTTGTCTACACTTGGGTGCTAGAGCACATAGTGCTGCCCAGTGCTGGCATCCTTCTGGTGCACAGACCTGAACCGGGGACTTCTCTATTTTCTCATTCAACAAGCTTAATAGAAAACAAAGGAATGCCCAAATAGCAGGGAAACAAAATTTTCTGCAGGTCTGCAGTCCTCTGTACTGTTTTGCTGACTGTATTATGGTTCTCTGGTGTTACTGTTTATATTCAGCTGACATTACTGGGGAAGTTTCAGAGCAGCCTTCTGGGGAATAAAAATATTAGAAAACAAATTACTCTGGCACAGCCAGAGCACAACATACTCCCTAGCTGAGCTCTGTACAGAGAGGACGACAGGATGTGGACAGCTCAGACTATCTACAGCTCCCCCACAATGAGCGAGATTGGCCACTAGAGGAAAGAGCATCAACAATTTCTCCGCCTGGAGTCGTCCAGCAATATGATGTTGCTACGCACATGCACACAAAAATCAGTAAGACCTCCGAGGGCCTTTCCTCATCCTTTGACTCTGACACAAATTGCAGTAGCCCCAAGTTTCTTTCAGGCTTGTACCCTGCCAAGGGGAATGTGAATTTTGGACTTCAATCCTTGTTCAGAACCATACCTCAAATACATAAGCATAGGCAGAGCTACTGCACTCTATTACATTTTTGTTGTTTTAAGCATTGACATCTATTACAGGGGACAGATTTTTACAGACACTACCCTCTTTTTCAGCCAAGAATAGCTGAGGACCAGTCCATACGCTTTCAGTTATTGCCATTTATAACATCAGGGCAGGCAGATTTCAGGCAATCGGCAACATACTCTTTCACCACCCTACAGCATTAAGTCATTCTGGGCAAAAGTTTGTCAAAATGGGCTGGAGGATGTTAATATAGATGAGATCAAGATGTGCTCGGCAAATTTGCTTTTAACTGCAAACTGGAACGCGGACTAAAAGCCCCCAAAGAACTAATTTAGAAGTAGTGAACTCATGCCACCTGGTGGTTAGCAGCTCGTCTGGAGAAATGTGGTAACCAAGTTAAGAGATTAGTAGTAGAACCGTGTAATTAAATGATGAAAAGCAAAGCTCAAATGCCTTTTTTGTTTCTTTCAGTGCAAGCAGGTTTAGTGAAGAAGCAAGCACCAAAGCCCACAGGAAATACAGCCCCGTGAACAGCCTGAAGGACAGATGGCAAGAATGGGCCGACCAGCACATCATAACACAGAAGCTGAATCCCTTCAGTGAGGAATTTGACCACGAGCTGGCCATGTCCACACGCCTGCACAAAGGAGATGAAGGCTACGGTCGCCCAAAGGAAGGAACCAAAACTGCTGAAAGAGCCAAGAGAGCAGAGGCCCATATCCATCGGGAGATTAGGGACATGTGCTTCATCATTGAATCGATGGCTAAGCCACGGCCTGACGGCAAGATCCAAGTCACTTTTGGAGAACTCTTTGAGAGATACGTTCGTATTTCAGATAAGGTTGTTGGGATTCTCATGAGAGCCAGGAAACATGGGCTGGTGGACTTCGAGGGAGAAATGTTATGGCAAGGAAGGGATGATAATGTCATAATTACTTTATTAAAATAAGCATGCTACAAGAGCAACTTGTTTTGGAAAACTTTTCTCCACTTCTCCCTTGCTATTAGCATTTGCACATTTTGAATGCAAGACTCCCTCGTTCACCCGCACAGAAAAAACATTGAGCATTTTTCTGAATATGCGTAACTACTGCACGATAACGCAAGTATCCGAACGGACTTTTTCTCTGTACCAGGAGGGCTTGCAGGATACTTCAATTAATTATTACTTGAAAAATAAGAGAAAAATCTATATTGACTATAAAGCAGCTGAATATAAAACTCATAGAAATATAAACAGCTACAAATAAATTCCAATTTTTACTTGTTCTTACATTCAAAACCTTCCTAACTATTTAAACTGGGATATCAGGAATATAAACCATGCCACATCAGAAGCTGAATGACAGTATAAACTCAGACCAAGTTTTTGATCTGTGAAAGTGATCCTGTGCATGTATTTCCTAATTAATCTATTTAAATGCATGTAAAAATAGTTTTATTTGAACACAGAATCAAGGATACCACATTTGTTTCCTTTACAAACGTGGATATGCACATACTACTGCACTATTATCTTGTGGCAACCATTGACGCAACTTTATCTTACATATCACATACAAAATAAGACAAAATCCTTTTATAAATGAAGTTTTATATTTAATGTATTTCTATAACTAATTTATTAGTTTCATATTTAGAGTTATGGATGTTGGAGAGAAAACACCCAATAGAATGTAATGCACAAAAAAGTTTTGAATAAATAGCCACATAGAAAATACCTCTTATCCAACATTGTGCAATGTATTATCTGATTATTTATGTAAATATAGTTCTTATAAATACAGGGGAAAATATCATGTAACATTAAAAACTGTCAGGTAACTTCTACCGTTGTATATATAGTAAAAGAGTG
The DNA here is from genome assembly GCF_028858705.1 of Grus americana. Lineage (NCBI taxonomy): Eukaryota > Metazoa > Chordata > Aves > Gruiformes > Gruidae > Grus > Grus americana. The sequence goes on from NC_072853.1 coordinate 20,803,919, forward strand.
ACTACAATCAGCATCTTCCATTGAAATGTACCTCTGTGAGAAAAGATACCGAAACAGTGTTCATAACCAAAAATCAACTAACTTTAAGGAAAATGGTGTTTCACATTATACAGAAACACTGTCGTAATGTTTCAGCATTCGCTCTTTGAACCATTCTGATGTCACTGAAATAATATATGTCAGTTCAGGTGATGCTGAAGAGGAGTAAGTGCTAATGAACTCATACTTCTAGGTCTTAAAATTGTTTATATTATGTACAAATGTGAGACCTCTTTAAGGTCTATAATGCTTACTGGATCATATAGATCACTTTCTCTAAACTACTACTGTAAAAATAGTTATCCTGGTAAAAATGTGTTTCACATGAAAAACATTTGTTTTGAGCAAGAAGCCTGGGCAAGTAATTTGCATAATGAAAAATAAATGTTTGTTTTCCCCCCTAAGATTCTTTCAAACTGAAAGACCAAATGTCTTCTTACAGAAGAAAATGTATATTAACATCTTGCCTCCATGATAAAACAAGTATTGCTAACTTATTACGAGAGTACAGGTACTCCATTTTGAAGCTCCAATGAACACATAAATCAAATATTTTATAAGTTAGCAATACAATAACTGATTACTATGTCTATTGTAAGTTTATGTAAATCATTAATAGTTTAGGTACAGTTATATGTTGTGAATCTAAGGGAAAAAAAGAATTATAAGATAGATTCAGTGGAATTTATTTAACAATGTTTTCTTGAGATCTCTCAGACTACTCAAGCTGACCTGTGAAACTGACCTCTAAGCGTAATACTTACATATCAGAATATTTACTTGCATATTCTTACCTTATTCTTTACATCTTTATATAATGACCTTTACAGCTGTCTAAATTGTCTTGAGGAAATTTGGTTGTGTGTTATAAATAAAACCCTTAATTTATTATTTTTTGGGTTATTCCTCCCACACACTACAGAAGAAATACATGTGCTTTTTCTGTGAAGTAAAACATCGAATCATAGAATGGTTTTGGTTGGAAGGTACCTCAAAGATCATCTAGTTCCAACCCCCCTGCCATGGGCAGGGACACCCTTCACCAGACCACGTTGCCCAAAGCCCCATCCAACCTGGTCTTAAACACTTCCAGGGAGGGGGCATCCACAACCTCTCTGGGCAACCTGTTCCAGTGCCTCACCACTCTCACAGTAAAGAATTTCTTTCTAACATCTAATCTAAATCGACCCTCCTTCAGCTTAAACCCATTCCCCCTTGTCCTGTCACTACACCCCCTGATAAACAGTCCCTCAACATCTTTCCTGTAGGCCCCTTCAGGTACTGGAAGGCCGCAATTAGATCTCCCTGGAGCCTTCTCTTCTCCAGGCTGAACAACCCCAACTCTCTCAGCCTGTCGCAATAAGTTGTTTGAAAATATAAGTACATTCCCGTGTTCACAGGCTGGTAAAATATTTCCCCGTGAAGGTTTCTCTGTCCAAAGCACCAGAAGATTTCACAGTACACGAAAATGAAACAGTCCTTATACAAAATACCTGTACAGCAAATACACACTAAAGGCACGTAAGCGTTAAGTGAATTACATATTTCTGCTCACAAGAACTCTCGTCCTATCACAGGACAACACAGCAGAGATACAGTTCACCACAGATGATGTTTTTATCTTTTTCAGTGTTATGTTCATGTGTGCCAAAGCCCAAGAGCACCTCACCATTCTTGTATACATCTGCATTCATTCAGTGACCCAAGACAGTAAGAGTGATATATTTTTGTACTGAAACACACAAATCATATACCATCAGAGGTGCATTTCAACGTTATGCATGTTTACTGCATGTAATAAGAGCTTGTGTTTTGATATGAAGTCTATGCCATCTACTACCTCACCTTCAGGGAAACATCTGGAATACAACTAGGCACATACTGCTGAAGTGGGAATGAAAAAAAAAAACACCTTCCTGGCTTAGATCTTCAGACAACAAATTAGTCTGTAGAAACTGTGGAGTATATTAAGTTCTTCTGCTTCTTCCTGCTTGTTCGATAGGAAGATGAAAGTTGGAGGGCCTTTTCTACTCTATCTTCTACTTGCTGAGCAGTGCTTCTAACAAAGAAATCGTTACACAAAAGGCAGGCAGCAATTGTTGCCAACAATTCTCATTCACACAGGAGCCATCTCTCCCTCGTTGCACGCCTACTGACAAGAGGCTGGGCTGACTGGATCATGAGCCGATTTAGTTCTCGCATTTTACTGCTCTTGCCCCATATGATGCAGGGAGGCAGACACCTGACGTAGACTGAATAAACTGCTGGCATTCTCAAACACAACCATCTTCCTCCAGGTTCATTAGGGCAAGTTAAACATTTACTTTGGAGACAACAATTACTAATGATCCAGTCTTAAAGTCTGAAATTTAGGCATATCTGCACCTAAGTTAGTGCTGGGATTTATAAAAGTTTCATTTTAAACATTTGTGAACAACAGATTATTGGCATTTGACTTTTCTGCAGGCTCCTGTATGCCCACCTGAAGTCATTGCGGACAATATATATTGTCATATAAGGCAAATACTAATACTGGGGGCAAGAGTGGCAAGGACAGACCTAAGCTGCAGGGCAAACTTCTCAGCTGAACTGTAATTCAGTGACAGAGGAGATGGGGAACCTTCCCATTTTCTTCTTTATGGAACGCAGATGAGAGAATTGAACTTCTGTAACTTTTATTCAAATACATTCAGCAACAGAATAGAGCAGTGGCACCCCTTGAATCTCAACGTTTTGTTTAGCTGATGTCTTCTTGTGTATTGGAACACCCAGATATACAGGCATTTATACTTACCATAAGATAAAACCAAAATTATAGGTTTAGAGAAAGGTAACATTAGATTAATTGACATTTGAGGGAAGAAGTCCAGCCTTCAAGCTCACAGGCCCTCTTCAAATTTCTCCTTGCCTTTAAATCCACAGATCAGCTGTGTAACAATGTAATCACTACTATACATCCTAAATCTATAGCTCGCTGCAGATAACTTCTTAAGCCTCCTATTCATAGTCATCCCAATGCAATGTTAAAAACTTTATGCAACAACTCCCACTCCACACTTCTTCCATTTTTCCACTCAAAATATTTTATTTCCAATTGGATAAAAAAACCACATGTGATATGACTATATGATTTGTCTCACACCATCCTCCATCATTTACCTTTGATTAGACAGTACCATACAAAGCCTTCTAGAGTGTGAAAAGTATTTACAGTTTTTGTGTAAGATAAATATTTAATATTGATATCATTTATGATGTATGGAAGTGTTTTACATAGGTTAAATTTTGTAACTTTTTTTAACATAAAGATGTGACAAGCTTATCCATGCAAAGTAGATGGAGAAAATAAATCTGAATTCATTAAAAAAACAACTGAACAAAAGTACTCCATAAATTATTCAGTCTAACTCTCCTACTATATTGTAACTGTTACATTCCTGTGAAACTAAATATTCTACTTAAATTCTAAGTAGTAAGGTGATAAAAGTCAGAAACTGCTTGATTAAAGCAGTCTTCATAGATTTTAAGACCTGCTTTCCTATTGCTGACTTGCTTGAAAAATAAAACCCTTAACCTTTCAGATAAAGGTTACTCTCATGGTAGCTTAGCATGTTATTTTCTTAACTACTGTATTTACCCCCAAAAAGTTTTATTTGAAAGAGATTTCCTTCTGATAAGTAACATTTCCCTCATTTTCCTGTCTGAGGCTATGTGTTCTCTTGCAAGGGTTGTATAGTTTGCTCAGAAAGCGGAGTTCCTTCCTTGGTATTGAAAAACTTGTCTCTTCTGTAGGAACTGTGAGGTACATTTTCCATATTCTGAATGTACCTTTCATGCTTGAGTAACAGGATGGAATTTGTAGAAGAAGAAATATATTTGACTTTCACACCTTTGTATTTTTTCCAAGTCTTACAGCAGTTGCTGCAGTGGCTTGAGGCAAGCGGATGGTTCACTGGATGCGTATCCCACCCATGGAAAATCAGCTCCCTCCTCCATGGCAGTAATTGCTTCTTTAAAATGTTTCTGTACAACCAGGGTTTAGTATTACAGCTCATTCTTAAAACAAGGGAAGGCTACTGAAATAAAATAAGGTGTAGTGGAAAGTACAACATTTGTGGTGAGATGTTCAATCATCATTGATCACAGAACAAACATTGGCAAGTCCTGTTGCCACAACTACTTCAGCTGCTATGTATACAATGCACCACACCAACATCTCAAAGTCACTCCTTCCACCACAGGGCACAATGAAAGTAGTTTAGTGTTCAACAGTGTGTGTACTACTAGCAGCGTAACTACTACAACATAAACATGAGAAGGATTACAAAGCTTGTCAGGTAAGCAGGACAGCAGAAAGCAGAGCTTAAACAGACGTCACGCTGGTGATACTGCAATGGGACAGCCAGCTTTGGTCTGTATTCCAGTAAAAATAAGTGTATACCATTCACTCAGCCAAACACTCACTCTCTGCTCCAGTACCACAGTGTATCATAGAATCATTTAGGTTGGAAAAGACCTTTAAGATCATCAAGTCCAACCGTTAACCTAGCACTGCCAAGTCCTCCACTCAACCATGTCCCTAAGAACCACATCTACACATCTTTTAAATATCTCCAGGGATGGTGACTCCACTGCTTCCCTGAGCAGCCTGTTCCAATGCTTCACAACCCTTTCAGTGAAGAAATTTTTCCTAATATCCAACCTAAACCCCCCCGGCACAACTTGAGACCATTTCCTCTTGTCCTATCAGTTGGTACTTGAGAGAAGAGACCAACCCCCTCCTGGCTACAACCTCCTTTCAGGTAGTTGCAGAGAGCCATAAGGTCTCCCCTCAGCCTCCTTTTCTCCAGGCTAAACAACCCCAGTTCCTTGAGCCACTCCTCATAAGACTTGTGCTCTAGACCCTTCACCAGCTTCATTGCCCTTCTCTGGACACACTCCAGCACCTCAATGTCTTTCTTGTAGTGAGGGGCCCAAAACTGAACATGGTACTTGAGGTGCAGCCTCACCAGTGCCGAGTACAGGGGGATGATCGCTTCCCTACTCCTGCTGGCCACACCGTTTCTGATACTATATTCTGTAGCTCTATTTCACATTGCAGTAGCATGTACTCTTAAATGGAGAGAGAGTAGAGGTTTGTTCCCTTGAGTTCCCTATTGCTGTGACAATAGTAAAACACTCTGATGATGTGCTCATTTACAAAGGAAGAATACAGAAGTGAGATTTAAGATTCAAGTCCTCACTGAGAAATTCCAGGGAGTATCCAAATCAAGATCATTATTTTTTTTTAATTTGAAACTGAGTAGTAAATGTTTTTACTCCTCTTCCAGGACTGGATTTTGTGCAGACATGCTAACTCCCATACAAAAAAACCCTCAAAACTCTAATGTAGTATATATAGGTGAGCAGGAAGGTGCAAGCATGACCCATATGTGAGAAATCATGTCCTTTTGCAGATTATACAAAGTTAACATAAAAAGGATTTAGTGCTGAAAGATGATGTGGTGAGAATCCCAGGTACCTGAGGAAAACATTGTTAGTCAATGAATGCATCTGAGTACTGTATGCTGAGGCAAAGTCTTCTGGCACTGAACTGCCAAATGTAGCTCCTAAAGCCTTCAGCATATGTTAAACCTCAACTCTTCACAATCACAGAAGCAAACCTTGCCAGGAAAGATGGAATGAAATTATACTGCAGAAAACGCATATTGCATTGAAGGCAGGAGGTACATCAAGACAGTGCCTTTGATCTCATCTATAGAGTCTTTTTATATGTGTCATACAGAAGTTAACTACAGCTTTGGTTAACAAAATTCATAGTCTTTCATTAATAGATCTACACCGTAATGTGTGTCCTTTACAGCTAGTCACATCGTTGTTACCACAGTCATTAACTCAAATGTCTTTCTGCTCTTTAACTAATTTAGTATTTATATAAGCATGATTGGTACTGTACTGCTTAATATACTGTTCCTGATTTCCACTTTTTTCCCCCATGTGCCTTTCCAAGACTGATCCAATACTTAGAGACATTCACCTATTGATGATTTTCTGTGCTTTTATAAAATTCTTCAAACTGTAATTCTTTATAAAATTCTTCACAGTAGCATTCAAAATCTAAAATATGCTTTATTTGCAATATGAGCTTAGGATAGAGACTAAGCACTTGAATTAACGGGTTTTGTCAGGAAGGATAATCTGAGACGCTTTTCTTCTCTCTCTTGACAATGGATGGAGACAGCATATTTCACTCTCACCGCTTCCCATTGGGCTTTCAAAAAATCAAAAATGGATGAGCAAATGCATCCTATATATTCAGTAAAGTTATTAAATGAGCAGCAATAATCTGCATTTGTGCTTCTAAGTAAACTCCAACTTCTAAATAAATTCCAACTCAAGTTTATTTTTACATATATTTAGATTTATTTGCTATACATCACTGTGACCTTATAGTACTTAAAATCCATTAGAGGATTTTTTTTGTTGTTGTAATAGTCAGTCTTAACTCCACAAAGACAATAATACTGCTGTGGAAGACCAAAGGGGAGAAAAGCCGTTTCAATTTATTTACAGTTCCTTATTTTGTAAACATTTAGTCTACACATTGTACTAAGATATAATAAGGATAAAGAGCTATACATAGAGACAGGAAACAAAGCCCTGTATTTCTATTCATATTGAGCATTAGCATATTATAGATGAAATATCTGCCCTTTCTCATTACCATAGCAGTAAGCTGTCTTCAAATAAGTTTTTAAAACTTTCCAGAGATGTTAATATTTTGAACTATACAACTACATCTACTTAAGCCAACCCATTTGACTTTTATTCCATTTCTAGAATAATTTAAAGTGCTATAAGCAACCCGTCAATCAACACTTTTCTATAATAACAAAACTACTTTAAACATTAATTTACAAGATAATATACAATGTTCATCTGAAATAGCTGAAATTTCAGCACAAAGTCAGTCACTGTCACACTTAACAGCAATTTGTTTTGTTTTGTTTTTTTTTTTTGTTTTGTTTTTGCAGAACATAGAATAAAAGCTTTGAAACAAAGTTTTGTTGAGCTGTTATTGCCACAATGGCTTATCAATTTTCCTATAAAAGTGGACAAGAGCTACTGGAACTGTATTCTAGCCTGTCATTTTTTTTGAGGTCACATGACAGTAAGTTTGCATATTCCACAAGTCTACTGAATTACAATATTGTCTACCTATAGTACATTATCTCGTTTTAATCAGAGCTGGTGCTAACTGTAGATTTACAACATAGACCCACTCAAAAACATCACAACTATTTTTTTCTTTGGACAGGAATAAGCTATATTCTTGGAGTTGATGTGCTACACGGCTACAACAGTATAACAGCATATATCTGACACTTTATGTTGAAGAAAGATGCATCTGTTTCTGTACTTTTAATGCCCTACTATAGCTACAAATTGCTCACCGAGTTTTGCTTGCTTTAGCCTTTTAATTTTGTGGAACTATCATATTCTTACATTCCCTTGCTATTTTATAAGTCCTTGCCATGTAGCTCAATATTGTCAGTATTTGTCCCAAACCTGCAGATCGTTAACAGCATGTGCAAAACACACTTTAATACAATCAGCATGCAGCTAGAACACGTATTAACTGACTTTTTTTTCTGAACATGAACAATAAACAAGACAAGTGGCACTGTTGACTTTGGATATCTTCTAACTTCACCATATGTGTACTGGTATGTGTTAAGGAATGCTGGGCTTCTCATCTATTTGTGGCACCATATGGATTAAACCATCATTGGTCCGGACCAAATACCCACACGCAGCTTTCTTCTTACATAGGTTCACAGAGGGCAACTTCATTTATAGACATAATTTGAATACAAAAATAACCTATATTCAGTGAAGCAGCCCCCTAGTAGGATTGCAGAAAGGTGTGTGTGGGAAACCTGGGAGGCAACTGTAAAAAGGGTAAGAAAATTTTGTAGGCTGCAAGGCTCAAAGTAATTAATGTTAATTTAGTCCACATGGTCTATATTTTGTAAAAGTGTCTACAGCTTAGAAAAGTAGGACAGTATATTACAGATGTGAGAGCATGAAGAAAAGTCTGCTATTTAAAAATAACAACTAGATGGCCACGCTGAAAACTTACAAAAAGAAATGAGAAAGGTAAACCGGTGCATTATATTGCTCCTAGGGATTTTTGAGCTGCACTGATTCATGTCAGGTTTGGGACAATACCCTGTAGAAATAGTTAAATACTCATTCAAAAGCCCATATTTCTATGTCTTGAATAATGAAGTCTTCTCGCTTAGAAAGTGTGTGATTCCCGAATGTTTTACATGAATGACTTCTTCCATGGTAGAGATCACCATCGAGCCAAAGAGCAAACTCCCCTCTGCAAGACAGACAATGTATTAAAGCAAAAGACTGAGGGAGTAACCATTAAACTTCTGAATGTATTTTTCATTCAGAATTCAGGAACAAGGAGGAATTATAGAATTCTTTTTCAACACAAATACCTCATACCTGTTGATAAATTTGAAGCTGCAAAGATTTATTATTTTTTTACTATTTATTAATAATTTGGGAACATCCCTCTTGCAGACATTTTGAAATAAAAAGCTAATAAGAATTCCTTAGTTTTCAGTCCCTTCCATTCATATTAAGAAAAACGCATAACAGTACTCTTATATGTGAGAACATCCCATGCTTATGCATGGCGGAGGGGGGGAAAGGACTGAGACAATACATAATTTCTGAAGACACTGGCATATCTCGGGATGGTACAGTTTCAATTCAAGCCTCTTCTAGCTACACATAATTTCCACACCTTCAGAATCATAATATCTTGCGTCCATTCTGAATATCCCAAGGCACATATGCAAGTAGAGCATGCAAGGCATCATGACCTTGCAGGGCTGAAACTTGATGTAACACTATGCTGAAGACAAACCTCCTGTTTAAGCTTCCTCAACATAGGAAGCTAAACATCTGACATACTAAATCTTCCTTGACTGGTAACTGTTGAGTCCTGAGCTATCAGACTGAAGTGAATTCCAAATTTTCTTTTCAAAGGTGTGCAGACATGCACACTTTTAAGAGACTCTAATGACAAAAAAGACATAACTTACCCTCCTCCACCAAAAGCAAGGGAGTCCATGTCTCCTTTAATGAAGAACATGTTGTCTCCTGTCCACTTGAAAACCTAATTAAAAAAAAAGAAACAGACTAGTAAGTTAAAATATCTGAACTTTTCATTTGGGCAGAAGGAAAACCAAACCTCAGTAAAGACAGACTATGGGTGGCTAGAGGCCAATTTAATGGAGTTACCAAGTGTACACAAATAATTCAGAAGACAGAGCTATGCAGACAAAAATTGTCTTACATTTCATACTATTTAAAATAAGACCATTCCAAAATAGGTCTTCTTTGAGCACTGAAGCTTCTACACAATGAAAAATACCAAGGAAATATGCTTAGGTTAGATGATATGCCCTTTGGAAGATCTAGTTTGTGAATTTTCAGACACTTGGCAGAATTTAGAATAGTAGAAAAGTCTTCAGTACAATGAAAGAATCAGGTTGAATACGTTTTTCACTATGCAAACACTACCGATTTACTGTGCACTTACAGATTCTGTGGAAAAACTAGTATGATGACTTTTTTTGGGCCAGCTCCTAGAATTTTTCAGATTTAGTGTTAGATTTGTGCACTAAGTATTTTAAGACAATGCGGGGGGAGGGGAGAAAAGCAAAAGCACACAAAGTTATTACTATTTACCTCAAAATCTGGAGAGAAAGTGAACATGAAGGTCTCCCCAGTGCCATAAAAGCCATCACTCACTTTAAATGGTTCAGATGCTAGTGCACCAAAAACCTGTAAGCAAAAAAATGCAAGAGAAAATACTTCAAAACTACACAGCATCTGAGAATCTCTAACGATAGTAACTGATAAGCAAATCAGGTTGCAAATGTTGCCAGATTTGGAATTCACTACTGGATAAGCTTTACATGGTATCACGGTTCCAAGTGCATCGATTGAGATATGGTATGGTGCTTTGTGGTACAATAAAATAAAAAAGGTAAGAGGACTCTTTCTCAATAAAAACTGAACACAGTAAAAAAAATAAAGGGATAAAAAAATAAACTCAGGAAATTCTCAGAAACAATGTACATATTTTTAAAGTTTCAGATGAAAAGGTTCTGCTCCTTCATATGTAGTTCCTCTTCCACTTCAACTAGGTGATTTTCAGCAAGTTCTTAGCTGTAACTGAGTTATTTTTCATGTAATTTATTCATTCCAATCCAAATAACAGGTAAACACTGGTTACCCTGTCTCACAACAGAGAGAGATTTAACTAAGTCTTTGCTGGGTAGGAGAAGTATTTATAATATTCAGAAATAAGAACATTATGACAGTAGTTAAAAAGGTCTAAGGACTGATTATTGGATTTTTAAATCTGATTAAAGTAGTATTGATTTCTCAAGAACTAGAAAAAACGCTCCTGCATAATTTTGCAAAATCAACTATACCCCCTGAAGTACAACCCTCCCAAAAATCAGTATTTCTGTTGCTAGTAGGAAGCTGGTTTCAACATCTGCAAGAAGAGAGTAGACACAAGTACCAAAGCCCTCTACCAGCACGCTCTCATTTGTCTGTATGAGAAAGAAAAAAGCCAAAATGAAGTTTCTGTGGTTTTGTTCACATTAAACTATGAATTTAATTTAAGAATCATGGGAGTGATAAGAGTGAGATGTTAAATCTAGTGTCCTGGCTTGGATTATGTTCAGGATATAAAATAGAAACTATTGTATTCTGCCATCCTAAGAAACAATTTGGCCATAGGTAGGTTTTCCAAGCATTCCTTTCCATGCGGAGCTCTATAGTGGCTGTTAAACACAAAACTAGGGTGTGAACTTCAGATCAGGAACTCAAGGATTATATACAGCTATCAAGCATCAAATAAAAGACCACCCCAGCTCAATTTTCGGTTACTATGTAAGAACAACCACTGTTAGAAAATTCCTTATTTCTCAGGAATTTTATGTGGTCCAGAAAGTTTCTTGTTCAGAAGCTTTTAAATGAAATAAAAGATAGCAAGCCTGAAAGAAGAGTCATGTAAAAAAAAAAAAAAAAAGATGTGGTCATTAGGAAGCAAAACACCCTCCTGCCCTCAATATAACCAGTCAGTGGAAGACTGAGTGAGAAAAAAACTGCTACTCTTCTAAAGAATATCAGGGATAATTTTCTTCAAACATCCTGATAACTTAAGACACAGTCTGATGTGGATTAACATATCAATCATGCCAACAGAGATGTTTAAGTCTTAATCTTCTAATGATTTTGAAAAAAGTGTGCGCAATAGCAAACAAAATTAGTCTGATGCAGGTAGTACCACACATTTTAGAAGTCACTGTTGAGACCCCATTGTTACAGAGCAGAAGTGAGGTAGGACTTATATACCAAACTTCCTTTAAGTCATAACACCTACAGAAGCTTCCTTATATTATTATTACTTTACTTATTTATATTTATTTATATTATGTAATATCACTACACCAACAAGGTACTTTAACTCATGTAAAACTGTTCCTTTACTTAAGTGAAGAGAATTACCTTTGAGCATACATGTGACCAGTATTTACATTCTAATATCTGACTCTCTGGAGGAATTTTTGAACTTACTTGACAAGGTGATGAAATAAAGTATCACGGTCAGCCCAACGTGCTCATTTTTCAAAGACCTGTATCAGTTTCTGATGCATTGCTAAATAGCAAATTCAGTCTAAAAGCTTGAAGTTCCATGAACTGAGGTGCAAGTTTCTATACCTCTGCTTTAATGCAAACTCACAGGAGAACTAGCCCAATCCTTTTTTTGCACAGACATTTATTTCATTCAACATATCAAACCCTGGCAGGGCACTTCTCTGTTATCCCACAGTCTAAATGACAAGAATAGGCTTGAGAAAGAAACTACTACTTATGTTTTGCTTTCTGGGGAAATTGGACCAAATCGGACCAAAGTGAAGGAATTATTTAAAGAAGAAATGTTTGTTTTCCTGTTACTTTCCAGAAAGCTCCCCCCTCCCTGCCCCCAGGTAGGCTTGCACTTAGTCCCCAATGTTATTAAGACCTACAGCTTTTTATATATATTTTTTTTTTTAGCCCATTACTAGTTAGATGGCCTTGTGGGTCAGAAAAAGTTCAAGTAAGAGTTGATCAAGTATAACATCCAACGCAAGATTTGTATTAAATCACTTAGTAAAACATTAAATGATCATATAGTCAAACAACAGCAATAATAGTGTAAAAAAAGACCACAGAAGTCCATCTCAATTCTAGCATGATAGGTGATGAAATGCTTATTAGAAAACAATACGGGTTGAAAAAAAGAGGAAAATGAAATTAGGAATTAATTAGATCTGAACACTGTTATTCAACATTTGTGGAAAATAAGCTGGCTTAAACACAATCATACTTACTTAGTGCTGCAAAAACAGGCAGAGTGTTCTGTTCCCCCACAATTTGTGAAGAACTCAAAATTCACATTATGGACAAGGCAGTTACAACACTGCTGTTTGATTTCACATTTAAATTAAGAGAAGCAACAGTTGTCCTGTTAGAAGGAACACTAACTCTAAAATCCTTTTTCTAAGAACAGGCATGGCTCAGTTGAAATATGTTTTAAGTGAGAAGACTTCCCAGAGCATTTCAGACTAGATGACATTTTAGATTGATAGTAGTCAATCATTCTAAGCTGGTACTTTGGGTATTGCTTAAAATTATCTATAAGTAAAAAGGAGAAGGACTCTTATGCACGCTTTACTTAGTTTTGGCTAAAGGCTTTTAATGACTTAATTCATTACGAAATCAGGTCTTCCATCAAACCTTTACAAATTATTGGTACATTGTCCTTCAAAGACAACTGACCAAATATCAAAGTCTTAGATACTAGGTATCTGATTACCCTAATCTTCAAGTTTCTATCAACTGAGTTGTTTAGCAACATAACATTGTTTTAGGGTTTTATTTCAGTCTCACAAAAACCAATTACCTCCAACCTTGACTTCACACATTTTCTGCCACAATAGAATTTGAACTTTAAGACAGTATTTCATTTTCTACCTTATCTTTACTACCTGTTCCACTAACTGTAAATGTTAAGGTTAAAAATTAGAGATGAAAGAGTCAGAAAGAATGCATAATTGCTGTAGGCTTAGGGTTTTTTGTTGTTTTGGTTTTACTTTTGCACATATAATCTTTAAAAAAGCAGAACAGGTGAGACTTTTTTTTCTTCCTCTGATTTCAAGTGTCTGGGGCAGTACGTTAGACTTCAGAAACCTCAGAGTTAACTTTTCTCTATCAAACATTTTGCGACCTTTGACTGTGCTTACTGTATGCAGGTAATTGGGCTTAATGGGAACATCTTTTAGGGTAAAAATCCATAGTGAATTCAAATTAAGAAAGTTTAATTCACGAACAGAACAAAATGGGCTGCTGAAATAAGGAAAACTCCATGTTTAAATAACTTAATGGAATATTTTCCAGCAACTTCACAGCAACGAGAAGCCATTGAACCCTTGCAATTATTTCTTAATTTATACATAGCTTCCAACTATCTTCAAACTATCCGAGTTTCTGGATACTAACTTCTTTTAAAGGCTCCAGTTATTCTTTGGAGAGCAGCTCTGATAGCTACATTTGGGTAGCTAAGACGTCTTGGTTCAGATCAATACCCTCAGTGCTGATGTTACATTTACTCAGTAAATAAGTAAAAAATGAAGTAAATGTAAGATTTCATTAACAATTGACATTCCTTGAAAGGAATTAACCTTCTGTTAAAACCTAGAGAGTTGTGTCAATCCTAAACTATCTCAGTTCAGTCTCTACACAGGTATGAATTTTCCACACAATGCTTACTTCAGTGTTTGTCTCTGATCATCTCAGGGCTCTTATTTGTAGACCCCTAAAATGCAAAGCTAGTACATCCTAACCATATGGAAAACCTTACATGCTTTTCTTAAGAGACTTTGAAGCTTGCTTCACATACAGATACAGGACTATTTTATTTCTAATTGTAGAATAACTTAGGTTATAAACAACCTCAGACAGTCTCTCATACAGTTTCCTACCCAAGCAGGGACTAATTCTGAAGCTATATTGGGTTGACTAAGTCTTGTCCAGTCAAGCTTTGAATACCTCTGGGAATCAGGATTCCACAACCTCTCTATGTACATGTTCTATATGCTTCTATCAACAAATCCGGGTCTTGAAAGATCACATTGTTGCTATAAGCAACATTAAAAAAATCAGGCTTTACAGCAAGAGCAGTTTGCTTCCCATTAGTTTAGTCCTTCGAGAAGTGATGTCTATAGAGTCTCTGCATGAGATCAGATTATTGTGGGTAGTTGTTAGGGTGGGTACCTAAAATTCCCAACTTCTAGACTCCATCTCTCACACTTTTGCAGTGTATATAATACAACCTGAAGAATGACTTACAAAACTAGACAGTCCTTGGGGTGGTTAACTGCATTAATTCCACTTCTAGACCATCCACTTGTTTAGTGACTCATGTTCAGGAATTAGGTGTTAATTTCTTTTTAAATGGTTGTCAGGGTAGATACTAAAGCTTGATGTCCTCACAAACAGAGGTACGTACCAGTAACAATTTTAACGTACATATCTATAGATTTCTTGGACACCTTTATTAAGGATGTCCCAGAATTGACTACAGCAGGCAATTTAAGGTGGCTTCAGATTCCAACTTTCAGCTAGACAGTGTTCAGCTTTTACAAAAAATAAAGCTTTAGTTTGTGCAAGTTCAGTGTTTTAGCTGAGTTTTTTTACAGCCCTTTAAGTAAAATTGCTAGTTCATTTCAAAAAGAAATCAAGATTGGAGATGATTTTGGAAAAAATAGGGTTAGGCTTAGCAGCCTTTAACAAACCATATTGTGAAAAGTTACAAGATACACTTGCTTCTTACTCAACTTATTGTCAACATCAGATAAAGGCTGTCTTCATAACCATGGACAACCAAGAGTCTCAGAAGTAGCAGCCCAGGAAATAAAATAATTCTAGATTGAAGGAAAAGTACTTTAGAGGATAAAACAAAACCAGTATCTTTCATAAACATAGAAGCTACAAAGCAGAGAGAACAAGGAACGCTAAAAAGGACTGAAGAGGTATGCTCAGCAAATGGCAAGAAACTCTCTGGTCATAATTCTGTCATTCTTCAATAAGGCTGAATCTCATTTGGGATCTTCTATGAACTAGACAACGTAGAAAACAGGCAGTGATCTTGGAGCATACAATATGAAAACACCTAGTCTCTCTCAAAACAAATACTATTTATACCTTTCCAGAATGTATCTTGGCATATTCCTAGTGAACTATTTCTGGATACGCTCTCCTATAAAAAAGTACTCAGATTCTTTTCCAGTCATGGAAAGCAGTTTTATAAGCCTATCTGCCAAGAAGCTCCAAGATATTAAAGATAAATTAACCACTTTCAAAAAACCCAATAGCTTCTTTTAAAAAAAAAAAAAAAAAGGATGACCCTGATTAATTGCTGTGAGAGGGCATAGTAGGCTACCATTTTCTTATTTTTGTTTGATTGTGGACTCTTGCCTCAAGAGGAGAAAGACTCTAGACCAAATTTCCATCGGTTTCGAACAGAAAGAGAATGTAAAATTAATTTTCTTCTGTCAAATGCAAAGACATTTCTCATTAATGGGCTGAGACACAGAACTGAAAACACTACTCACTACACTGGTGAAGGACCGAGCACATAAAACGTGTCTGAGCCTTTCCTTCTGTAGCATATGTTACTCACTAAATACATATGGATTGCACTCACTCTTGTGTGGAACCTAGGTAAGATCTAACATGCATGGTGAAAGACAAGTTCAGTGGGTATTTGACCCAAAAGTCCAAGGAACGCTTTCAGACATGTTCCTCGGCATGACCCTGTAAGCTGAGATTTGTGATGGTTTGTTTCACAAAAAAATTATGACATGTCCATGAATTCCGTGTGTTGACTGGGCAACCATGACAGTTTTTGAACATGTTGAGACATTCATATATAGAAGGTAATGTGAATACTTTCAGCAACAGAACAATACTACATGCTGGTGGCAAGAGAGCTCTATAAGAGGACATTTTCCTTCTGGGCCAGATAATCAGGTACTAGGAGGTATGTATCTTACAAATTAATCTTGAGAAGCTATTAAGGGAATCAGAGAAAGAAAAGGTTACCAAAGTACATTTAAGAGGCTGATGGGTCTGTTGAGACATCTCAAGTCTATTGAATAGTTTTTAATCTTCTAGATAAAAAAGTAAATGAAGAAAAAGTTCCCTTTTAAAGAACTTCTGGGAAAGAGTGGTCTACTAGCAGAGATTTGGAAGGGATTTTACTTTTTAAGGGATCCCTGAGGCAGGAAACAGAAGGAAAAAAGTTGTGACTTGAATTAGAAAACATACCCTTAATTTACAGTTTTCAGACCCCCTGAATGATATGAGGTGATATGAGCCCATGCTTCCTGAAAATAAAAACAGTAGTTACTATGGTGGGACAGATATGTGAAGTAAATGCTACAGATTTTGCAGCGGTTCTGTCAATTCTTCATGACAGCAGTAGCTTGCTTCCACAAGAGAACACAGAAGTTTCAGAAAGAAAGGAGCAAAGTCTCATGCTGCCTGTAATGTTCACCTGTTATTAGAATACTCAAGAAAGGATGTTTGCTATTCAAATGGTGAGATGTGATCCACTTTCTGGAATTCATACCCCAGTCAAAGGAGAACAAAGCACAACTACAGAGATTCAAGGAACAAAAATTAATTATGCAGCAAAGACCACACAGCCCTTGAATGGGAGAGAGATGTTGCCTGCAGCCACAAAATATACCAAGAAGCACTGGCTGCAGCTGGCAATAACATTCCAACTCAACAAGATCTTCCGGCATCAGAATGTTTTAGACACTATATTTCTCATGCTTTAAGTGCATTAAAAAAGAATATTGAAAGTAAATTCAGTAATTGGGCATTATGAGACTCATGTATTGTGACAGTGAACTTGTATTATTAAAGTATTTTCTCGAAACGTAGTGTGTCAGAGGATTGCTTGACAGTGAAACACGTTTTTAAAAGCCTCTACGTAAGTACCAAGGAGAAAACCAGTTTGATACATACAATTTTCTCCCCCATGACGGACTGAAGCGTCAGCTCTTCCTTACACTCCTTAAACATTTTCCTTGACGGGTCCCCTACCTCCACACAAACATTCTCCTACCTGTCCATCACTGTCCTTGATAACCAACAGCACAGGCGTGTCTAATCCCAGCATAGTTCGATACAAAGTCTTCAAGCTCATGCCATGCTTTGCAGTACTGTAGACAAGAGTCCATGGATATCCAATGGTCCGTGGTGGAAGAGACTTGGTGAGCTGTTAGCAAGACAATGACAACCCTCTTATTTAATATATTTTTTTACTATTTTTAAGAATACATTACATATAAATGAAAGCAGATTATGTTTTTCTGAACTACAAGTGTCCTTAAAAGCTAGTTTAAAACTTCGGACGAGCCCTAAAGTTTCACATGTATATTTTCTATCCCTGGTCTCTCAAGCAGGTTTCTTTTCCTACCTCTACCAGTGACCTGCAGGAGAAGAATGATTTACCAACTGAAGAACATGCGTTTGGTAAGGTCTTTAAAAGGTTTATCTAAAGACAGTAAAACCACATAGTACTGTTATGCAGGGATAATCATGTGTCAGTACTGGGGAATTAGATCACTCAAGTCAACAGGTAACAAGCTGAAGGGTAATGGATACTTGCTCTCCTGTCCTGTGCCTTTTACTGCAGTCAGCCTTAATCCAAACCTTCAATAAACACATTTAATGAGATAACTTTGGACTGGACAGCAAGAAGTGCACTGAAAGTCAAGCTGTTTTCAAGAAAGAATGAAATAAGGGCAAAGACACAGACTAGTATTCTAATGGTGCATTGAAAGCTATGATAAAAAGAAAAAAGAAATATTTTAGCTATGAATTGTGTTGTGCTTATGCACTTAGACACACACAAGTCTATGGGGCCCGATGGGATCCACCCAAGGGTACTGAGGGAGCTGGTGGAAGTGCTCACCAAGCCATTTTCCATCATTTAGCAGCAGTCCTGGCTAACCAGGGAGGGCCTAGTTGACTGGAGGTTAGCCAATGTGACACCCATCCACAAGAAGGGCCAGAAGGAGGGTCTGGAGAACTCCAGGCCTGTCACTCTGAACTCCGTGCCAGGGAAGGTTATGGAGCAGATCATCTTGAGTGCCATCATGCGGCATGTACAGGACAACAAGGCAATCGGGCCCAGTCAGCATGGGGTTATGAAAGGCAGGTTCTGCTTGACTAACCTGATCTCCTTCTATGACAAGGTGACCCACTTAATGGATGAGGGAAAGACTGTGGATGTTGTCAGCCTGGACTGTAGTAAAGACTTTGATACAGTTTCCCACAGCGTTCTCCTGGAGAAACTGGCTGCTCACAGCTTGGGTAAAAAACTGGCTGGATGGCTGGGCCAAAGAGTTGTGGTGAATGGAGTGAAATCCAGTTGGCGGCTGGTCACAAGTGGTGTTCCCCAGGGCTCAGTACTGGGACCAGTTCTCTTTAATATTAATGATCTGGATGAAGGGATTGAGTGTACCCTCAGTACTTTTGCAGGTGATGCCAAGTTGGGCAGGAGTGTCGATCTCCTGGAGGGTAGGAAGGCTCTGCAGCGGGATCTGGACAGGCTGGATCGATGGGCCAAGGCCAGCTGTGTGAGGTTCAACAAGGCTCAGTGCCAGGTCCTGCACTTGGGTCACAACAAACCCATGCAATGCTACAGGTTGCCCCGTGGAAAAGGACCTGCAGGTGGTGGTCAACAGCCAGCTAAGTATGAGCCAGCAGTGTGCCCAGGTGGCCAAGAAGGCCAACAGCATCCTGGCTTGTATCAGAAATGGTGTGACCAGCAGGACTAGGGAAGTGATTGTCCCCCTGGACTCGGCACTGGTGAGGCCCCACCTCGAGTGCTGTGTTCACTTTTGGGCCTCTCACTATGAGAAAGACATTGAGGTGCTGCAGCGTGTCCAGAGAAGGGCAACAGAGCTGGTGAAGGGTCTAGAGCACAAGTCTTATGAGGAGTGGCTCAAGGAACTGGGGTTGTTCAGCCTGGAGAAAAGGAGGCTGAGGGGAGACCTGATTGCTCTCTACAACTACCTGAAAGGAGGTTGTAGCCAGGAGGGGGTTGGTCTCTTCTCCCAAGTACCAAGTGATAGGACAAGAGGAAATTGCATCAGGTTGCGCCAGGGGGGGTTTAAATTGGGTATTAGGAAAAATTTCTTCACTGAAAGGGTTGTGAAGCATTGGAACAGGCTGCCCAGGGAAGCAGTGGAGTCACCATCCCTGGAGATATTTAAAAGATGTGTAGATGTGGTGCTTAGGGGCATGGTTTAGTGGTTGGACTTGGCAGTGTTAGGTTAACAGTTGGACTTGATCTTAAAGGTCTTTTCCAACCTGAATGACTCTATTCAATATCACACAAGGTCTTGCTACTGGTGTGTCTTACACTATGGTCATAGCATTTGTGATACATTAATGTACAATACTAACAAAAAAGACACATAAGTTAATACCTTTTCAATTTGTTCTGGCTGTAGTAATTCACTGGGATCGCTAAGATTTGGCCGGAATACTTCAGGCTCCAGGTCTGTTTTGATATTGGTTGCCTGCTTTGAATTTATATCTTCTCTTGTTGTTATCTACAAAAAAACAAGAAGAAAATAAGTATTTGCAATTCTATTAGTGGGGAAGATAAACTTTGCAGGTTTAAAATCATGCAGTTACTGATTTATTTATGCAATTCCTTCAAAAATTATGAAATCCATCAGATTTGATCTGACCAAGATTTCCGCTGCTTCCAATAGCAAGCTGGTACTTCAACTATATACTAATAATAAATTACAGACACTATTCAGAAGAAACCTACAGTTTTATGCTAAAACAACAAAGTGTCCTCATACACAGCTGAAGGACTTAAAATGCTTTTCAGATGTCAGCTTAAAGTTCTTGCATTTTGATACTAACATAGCATTCACATTAAATATAACTAAAAATCCCAGACAGAAAAGGAACTGAAACTTCAACATGGACATTTCTCAGTAGTTTCTCAATCAATATTCTTTTAGAGTACTTGTGAAAGTTTCCAGATCTGTAGTAGACATGTGGAAAGACCATTGTCAAGTATTTTGAGTAAACTGTCTGAATGGAGCCTTCGGAATATTGCTGCCCCATAAGCTGATCTGCTGGAATACTTATGGGAATCAAAGAAGAAAGAATTGAGAGGGTAGGGAGGGGAAAGCAGCAGTAATACTTATGTTGCATAGTGAGCTTTGATGTCTGGCAAAGATGCACTATGCACAAAGATCCTGTAGTAGTTTAAAATACCTGCCCCATACATCCACCCTATGGAGTTGTTGTAAATCACCATTTAGTGGAGGCAGCAGAAGGCCACAGAACTCCTCATCAGATATCATAGTTCACAACAGCTTTATCCCAGTCCACATTCACTAGCACTTTCAAGCTGAAGTGCCACACGTTGAGAACTAGACTAGCTGAGACCTAAACAAGTCTCCTTCTATAAATCTTACTGCAGGGATATTAAACTTTCTGTGGGTATAGTGAAATCTGACAGAGTGAAGGAACTTAGTAACTGAAACCACTGTGGCAAGACTTATTAAAATGTTGAGAGATTTGCTAAGAAAAGAATCTTAACAAGAATAAATACATCTAAATAATTCATCAGCCTCAACCAAGTTTCACTGAGAGTCAGACTGTTCCAATTATTTAAGGCCTGAATCCTGAGAATTTAAAGAAAATACCTGCCAAAACTACCTGCCAACTCCAGAATAACAACCAGTGTTTGCCACATACCTCATACTCTACAAACAGGACACAACTATGCTATTTCACAATACCACCATGATAAACTTTGCCAAGCTTTGCCAAGAGAACTTTCTTAGTTAACAAAAGAAAAGCCAAATCAATGAAAACTGAAATACAGATAGGAATACTTAAACAAATACAGCTACCTGAGACAAAAAGAGATATCCCTTTCCTCTCCCTCAAGTAACTTTTTTCCTAGTTCTATCAAACACTCCTGTTACTTAGAAATAGGTTTATAAAGTCGAAGTATCAAAGTACATTCAGACAACTTAATTACAATATTCATTCTTAACTCAAAAAAAGGTGCTCTTGAAGGAAGTGAGTATTAAGCAAGCAAAAAGCTCAAGCCTTCCATTTTTCAATGGAAGGTAATAAGCATTTCCAATGTAAAGTATGCACTAATTTCCATATCACAACAAACAAGTACAGGAATTTATCCATACAGCTTCATATACAAAAAGATGACCTACAGACTGCATTACAGAGTGCTATCTCTAAAACACGTTATTTGGTAGTCCAACTCTTATCCACTTTAAATGCCTTTCATACATCGTGATAGCTGCTTCAACTCCATAAAAGTTCAGTGTTGTTCAAGTGTGCAGAAAGCTTGTTCCCTTTTAATTCTGATTGAAGTGCACCATGCAAAACATGAATAATTTTGATTAAGTGGTGTGTGGGGACTAAGGTTTTTTTCTTTGGTTGTGGTTGTTTTGGGTTTGGTTTTTTTTTTGGTTGGATTTTTTGCCTGTTTTTAATTATGATTACAGTAAAGCAACTTTCTTCTAGGAAGAACATTGCTTTGTAAAACAGACACGTGTCTGTTCAAAGGTATCTGTTTGATAGAACACAGTGTAGTTTTGAAATTTGCAAATTTATTTCTCGCTGAACTTCAACAGAGCAGACTGACCTGTAGTCTGATTCCAGAGGATTCTGAGGTTAGTAACTGCCATGCAGTCTACACCACAAACTCTCAAATGGCCTCAGAGCAAAAAGTTTATAGGCTCCAGACCATCACATCAGATTTTTCAAGTCAGCCTAAACCTTGACTTTGGGCATTCCAAGTGAAAAGTATTTGGAAAGAGCTCTTGCATTTCCAGGATACTAATACAAGGATTCTCCACCACCACTTGCCAGAAACAAAATTGTTTTGTTCTCAAGTGGGAAAGATTTTTAAAAAAAAAATCTGATTTTCCTATAGAAGTACAGCTTTTGGGTTCATGCTCATTATTGATTTATGTAACTGTACTACTTACAAAACATTTAAAAGCAATTAATTACTGATTATTAAATAAACATAAATAAAAGAGCTAAGAAAATGTTTTCTAATGTGTAACTACATGATAGGTGAAAAAAGCCAAGATGAAAATAAAAAAAAAAAGAACCGAAACTTTTTACAGTTTCAGCAACCAATTACTACAGGAAAATGAAATACTCAATGCTTCTAAGGAGTTCTAAGCTTAGCTTTCCATCAGCAAGTCATGTATGACATACACAGCAACTAACAATTTTATAATTGTCAAAGAACTAAGAAACACCTAAAGAGAATGCAAATATCACTTTAAGTCCATATCAGTAAGCCTTCAAAAATCCAAACCGAAGTACCATTTTCAGAACCCACAGTTCTATTACCAGCTTCATGTGTACCACCTTTGCCGTGTTGAACTGCCTCAGTTACCTGCTTGCATAACGGGAAAAATACTTACCTATTCCACAGAAGTTGTGAAGCTTCATACTTGCTAAGTACTGTGAGATTCTTGATGAAAGATTCCTACATAAAATCAAACACCCATGCAACAAGGTTTCGGATTCTTCACCAGTTTTGCATTCTTTTTAGGAAAGCTTCTATCTAACACAACACACCAGTCTAAAGTGTAAGTTAAAACACATCACTCCAAGTCAAGCAGTACTGAGAACAAAGTTTCAAATTCTGACAGAAAATTCCTGTTTGAAAAAGGCGGAAGTAATAATTCCATCATAAAATTACTGATTCCATCAGAGCATTGCACAATTAAATACATCCAAAACAAAGGAATTTTCTGCTGGATCCTTGTAGTGCTGTCGATAAGACAAACCCACTGAGTGCGGGACTTGCCCTGATCAAAGACACTACAAAGAAAGATGGTTTAGTATCTGGAGATGGGGTTTAAACTACTGAAGAGGGCACCTGGAGACGTCTGCAGAGTGTGCGCAGTTCTTCGCTATTTAGAGCATCGATCTTGCGGTGATACTCAGCCACTGACACTACCTGAATATGGAGACAGGAAGACAATAATTCCACTGACAGTTGAAGAAAAGTAAAAGGCAAGAAAGAAAAAAGTGGAGGAGAGTAATGAAGGGAAAATGTGCAATGATAACAAACAAACAAGAAGTGCTAAAAGATGTTTGTTTCTGCAAGGACAATGTGCACATACGTGATTTTAGACGTATGAGTAGACACAGCAAAATTACAAATTAAACACTAATGGCACTAGCAGTCAGATATAGGATGAATACAGAGCTGATATAGGAGCGCATAAAGTTACCAGTATCAGGATGCTAAATTAGACGTCAGTCTGAGTTGCATGCCTTAATCCAAACTCTTCAGCCCAAAGTCCTCTCAAACACTCTTTATACCCAGATTAATGACTCTCGTGAACCTGGTTTGCTTTCCTGGATAAAGACCAGAAGCAAACTTCTGGCTTGTCAGTAGGCTCTGACTCTTCTATCTGGCAGTGAAGATACAGTTAAAGACAAAGGAGCAGGACTAAAGTTTAATATTTCCCCAATACCACCCCATCATATCTTTATCCTGGACTTTCTATTCACCTCCAGTGCTTCAGGAGCTGCTCATCTGTCAACACATTCACTCCAAATGGCAGCTCCACTTTGGCAGGAGGTCTACAGCCAGAAAGCCTTTAGTCAGAAAGCTCTATACATGCTGCTCTGGTGCAACAAGCTGGCTAAAGGACTACAACAGTCATTTTGATGTAACTACAGCAAATAATGTGATTTTGAGAATGACTCAAAATCATCATTTGTATGAAAGCATCTTAAAACAGCTGGTGGAGAGATTAAATGGATGTCCCATGTAGTAAGAGTGTATTAAAAACTTCTAGAGCCTACCACAGTGCAAAGGAAGATAACCACAAGTCCAGCAGCTCCCCATCTACCTGCCCTTACTACAAGGAGTTTGGCCAGATACTCGCCACTGTCCTGAGTACAGAGCCCACAGTCATGCATGACTGGCTCTTGAGCAGCGATGGTTCACTCTACCCCATGCAACTGCAAGGCAAGGAAAAAGGAATACTTGTGACATCCAATTTTATTACTGAATAATCAGTACTTACTAGCGCTCAATTTCCACCATTTTGTACTGTTCTCTTAAAAAAATATGAAGAAAATTGTTGTAAATTGTATTGGTTTGTGCATTCTCAGTCAAGTAGTTATATGCAAAGCTTTAGCAGTATTCCACTCAAGCATCTAAGTGATAATGTGGTTTTATCCTTTTATTTGCTATGACAGTTCATTGTAAATTACATTGTTCACCCCAGCACCTTATGAATGTAATCCTGAAAAGCAATAATGTGAGGACCCTTTAGCCTTGTTGCTTCTTTAAGCTCAGCCTTTATCACATGAGAAGCAGTAGTTAACTTACAATGGGCCATAAATGTGTGGTTACTTAAAGAGATTCTTGGAAAAAAAAAAATCTCATCATCCCTGACACCATTATATAGTTGCTTTTTCACATACTGGAATGCAAACAATTTTATACGCAATGCCATCTTGCCTTTGACCTGTCAAACACATACTCTATCAACATCCTGCATCTGGGAGCTCCTTATTGACCCTTTTGCTCAGTGATCAAGATCTGATACACCTTTTCATATGCCATAGGGGTGCCTGCACCCTCAGAACAGCGTGCACAAAGTATTTAGATAAATTTCTTACCCGAGAGAAACACAAATACTTGTTCATGTATGTACATAATAGTTCCTTGGCATCCTCAGCCTGTTGCACACCAGCACATTACATCTTTACATCTGTTTTATGAACAAGAGCCTGTGTAGTGGCAGACCTTTGTTATGCAGTGACAAACATCATAAATGGCGTGACATAGAAGGTCAAACTACCAACAGGAAAATTAAGGGCAAGGAATCCACCCTCTCAGATCCAGTTCTTATTTTAAGTATACAGTCCATACTAAATTCTGTGAGTAAACCACAAGACAAACTATCTCAAGGTTATCCACTCATCACTGCACTAAGCTTTAAAAGAGTACATTAAGATACCTCAACAGTTCAGCTACAGTACCTGACCTTCTATAAAAGGCTTATGGGCTTAGATCAACATGCCTTATTTTTGCTTCGTAGTGGACAAGATTATGTATTTTAATCATGAAGTGATGTATATCTAAGCCTACTGGCAACTACCTTCTACAGCTTCATTCAGGAATTGACCAAGGTGCATCTTGAAAACAGCTAGCATTTGGCCCTGCAAGGCTTGGGAGGGCTGTTTTGAAATTTCAGTAGTATCATTAGTTCGAAGTTTATTCTGTTTTACAAACTGACTTAATTCACAGTCTGCTTATGGTGTTTCCTCTTCCATGAGGACTTCTTTGTTTTTCTTCCTTGTAGTCATAGTAATCCTCTAGTCTATTTCACCAAGCTAAATAAGCCAGTACTTTTATTCCCTACCCCCCACAACTCCTGCATCAGCTACATCAGAAAACATGGGATGAGTCGTATGACTCTTGTAGTGTGAATGCCTTTAAGCTTGGCTCTCCACACCATGTATGTGTCAGTTAACCACTTAGCAGAACACACAACAGTTTAAATATTTAATACAGCAAGTCAAATTGAGGTTTTGCATACTAATGATTCAACCAATCAAGAGGTTTAGGACTCTCCCTTTGGAGAAACTCACATTTCCAAATCTTGTTTTTTCTAAAGTATGTCAGAGTACCTAACTCTTGCAAGCTATGCTGGCATATGCAGTGAGCGAAAATTAAATCTAAATTCCCAGTACGGAACTTATTTGTCCTTCAGCAATAGACATGAAAACTCAGTTACAATTGTTTGAGTGTCCATGAAAGACAGTTTGGCACGCAGGCGGTGACACATCAGCCCTTTCAGCCACTGGTGATATCAACCTGCTACAGGCAGCTGTAAACATGAGAACTGCTTACACCAGTAAGGCATTCCCCTGCCAGTTTAGCAAAGCCAGGAATGGCCAACACACAGCACCTAATGCATGGTTGCTAACAGGGCGGTGTAACTGCTGCCCTCAACCGAAGTACAGCTAAACTTTCAGAGTTAACAAGTAGCTGAAACTGTCTCCTTAGAGAAGGGTCGGTCTTATCAGAGCTGAACAGCACTTCAGAAAGATAAGCATGGAGAAAGTGCAACTGTTTAGGTGGTTCTCCTCAACACAAGTTATCTATAACCCTCATGATTAACTGCAAATATGAAATAAAAACCCCCAAATATTAGAGAGAATGAAAGCTGAACACTCTTACTTTGAATCTTAATACATCTGTGTAAAATCAGGTGAACTGCAAGCTTCATGAACATTATTTCTTGAGAGTGAATAAAAAGTTTCACCTTTAAAGTTCCAGGATGTTTAAATGAAAAAATAAATGCCAACTTCATTTTATCAGGCCATTTTACAAAGTTAGTCCAAAATATCAGTCCATCTCCAATTCACTGCTAAATGGGGAGGGGGAATAAAGGATCAAACCCTTGCTAAAGGCTGTAAATATCTTCCAATGAAAATACAAGGTGCATTTGTGAACTGAATGCTGTTATGAATATTATAACAGAATACACTAGCTTTATTTTTCTGACAAATTCAGTTTCCTCCCAAAATGTTAGACACTACTTGAGAGAAAGCAATATTGGAAGAAGCAGACTTCTCCATCACAAAACCAATTATTTGGGACATAGTGATTACATTACAATAATGCATTAATACATGGGGTTTAACACATCAGATAAACAGTTATAAGGTATCATTCTGAAAAAAACTAAGACTAATTTAATTTAATTTATTTTTAATGAGTGTGGCTGCAAAGCTAACTATTTTCTGTCTCGTGGTTTTCAGCCAATTCAGCTCCCTGTCACTCCACTGGTGACGAGAAAGGGAAGGTAGAAGACGTAGCCATTTTAAGCAGAGAAGAGGGATCGGAGAATCACAGCACTCCCCTGAATTGGCTGGCACTATACCAAGCCACGATTAACATAAACTGAAGATAAATTAAAATATCTGCAATAACCAGAATTACTAAATGAACTTGAGAAGAAAGCAATCAAAGCCTGCAGCACACAAAGTGTTACACCGAGTCTGGAAACCTTCATAACAAGCTGGTTTTTTCCAGATATGAGGATTCCAGGGACTAATTTGAGAGATACAATAATGCCACCAAGAGAACTAAATTCAACATGGGCAAACATTAAACAAAGTTTAGGATGTTTGTGCAAAGAACTGAGAATTAGATTTACAAAAATTACTTTTTTAAAGAGGCAGCTCAGGCAACGTAACTTTTGTTAAAAGAAAAAAAAAGACCTGTAGCAGGATTACCAATAAAACCCAGCTGTCTAGGCACAGTTGATTGATCTTGCAAAATAATTTAAGGAAGTTTCAAGCACTGTCAAGCAGAGAAACTAGAAGTTCAGTTGCTGAAATGACAGCACCTGGTGCCTGACCTCAAGCTGCCACTCCAGGAGTGGACTCAGGCAGGCTGAGCAAGGTTACATCTCAGTTCTGGTAGTGCTGTGCAGAGATCCTCTCAGGTATGACAAGAGAGTACTATACATGCTTAGAAGTAGGTAACTGAGTCACAGTCCAGTATGGAAATATTTCTCTTTCTCATCAGAAAAGGATCACCTTCAGATTGCAAAGACCATTGAAAACATACAGAGAAAATAAGCCTCTATCACTAATTTGTTTTATTCCAACTTATAATCAACCTTTTCAAATGTTCATCTGCTATTGTACTTTGCATTTGTAGCGAGACCTAATATTACACAATTATTAAAAATGTAAAGAATCTAACACCTAATAATTAAATGGAAGATCTAGTCAAGGTATAATGTATAAACCCCCTAATTATTTAGGGCAGTGGGTATGGCAAATATCTCATTGAGGAAAGATTCTAGACTTAGTGATCAGTGTAATAAGGTACAGGATTGCACTCTGCTTTTTTCAAGACACTCAGATCATCAGTTTACTCTAAAACAAAACTTAGTATGGAAAGCTCACTTTAAAAAGATCTTTGTAGCAGTATTATTGGATTGATGCAACCTTGCAGTTCTGACATCCACAGGGATGAAGTCCTAAATTCTCATCTTTCACATGTAAGCCCCTCTTATTATACCTCCATAATAGCCAAAGTACTACAGTCAGTAGTTTACCAACTACAATCAACCAATAAATCAAGAACCTCAGAAGTTGTGCAAGTCTCAAAGCATTCAAGCTACTAAAACCAACACCACTTTAATTCCCTTTGCATAATATCTTAAGAGTATAAAAGCCAAAGAATAAGTTCTGCTTGTTTTTGTCCCTTTTGGCTACGCTGCCTATGGAAGCTCTGCAAAGCATTTGGGGCAGCATAAGCATTCCCAAAGGTGGCAATCCACCTTTTGTCCTCTTGCATTGTCTGATGTCTCTTGTCTAAAGTCCTTTGACAGAAAGAATGGTTGCCTGTATTTCTGACATTCTAGAAACTTACAGTACAATAGAGACAGTAAATACCAAACAGATTTGCTGACAAAGTGGGAAGCCAACATAACTGGCTTTTTGAAGGCGGAGCATAATGCATGGGTTAGTCAACAAGATTTTGATCTCTTACCCTGGGAAAATATCGAACCCCTGCAATGCTTAGCCCAAATTTACTCTATCACCGTGAAAATAACAAAGGCCTTTCCAGGTAAATCATCCAGGGTAATTTAGTTGCTTCACACAAGCATTCTTGTTTCATTATATCGTTCCATTTGGTCCAGCAACTGTGTTATTTCATGTCAGCTGGGTTTTCATGCTCATTTCAGAACACCACTAATGAAACATTTAGTCAAAGACCTGTACTTCATATATGCTGCCAGTCTCTAACATGCTTCCCACTTTGTCTTGCGCAACACAAAAGTAATGGTTCCAACACTACTTCCTTCTTTTCTGTAAGAGGGTTATGCTTGCGCAATAGTTTTATGATCATTCATTGCAGGAAAAAAAACAACTTCAAGAACAGAGCGTGTCTTGTCAATATAAGAACATTTTAAAATATTTCCATTTGTTGATACTTCTATACCCCTTTTTCCAATTTGACTTGTTTTATACGTTAAAAAAGCCCTGTTCTCTACCTTTCTCCAGCAAAGGAAGCTCTTAGTCTTCAGTTCAACCTCTCCTTAAGAGTTGGTAACTATTGCTTTTATTAGTGTAGTTGGACTCTGGCTAAAATGAAGTGCTGGTCCTAAGGGAAATAATTATAACCAGGGATACTACTACTTTTTTAATTAGCTGGGCAAGATATATCTATGTATGTACATATATAGATATATATTTAAAAACACATTCTTGGTAAGCTTCAGATACCTTTTACACTGCTACATGGTATGCTCAAATTACAGTGGAGTTAATTGAGGAATTACATCTCCATACCACATTCCATTGCCCAGAGGAAAACTAAGAGCCTATCATTTAAAAAAATATTTTGTTAGTTAGAAACACACATTTACAAAACCAGTTGTTGCCACATGACAATTTCATATTCTGCAAGTAACCTGGCTACAAATAAAGATAAAAATAAACCCCAGAGACCTGTAACTCACAAAAAGATGGTAAAAAGCTTGTCACAGGCAGAGTCTGAATGAAAAATATCTTCTAGATCTACCAGCTGGTAAAAGCACCAGATCACTTCCTCCCTATCCAAGATGTTACTGTTTTGCAAGACTCACTGAGAACCATTTCCTTTACATGCTACTACAAATTTAAGTCTTTTTGGGGAAAACAACGCTAAAAAACCAGCACAGTTACTTTCATAAATCTAAAGCTGTAAAAACAGTGGTATTGGTCCCCCCCTTCATTATAAATGTGAGACTGGGACTGCAGCATACTCACCTCCATCAATTTAGAAGTATTATCAGACCTTCATATAGTTGAATGACTTCTGAGAAGGCATAATCGAATGGTAACTCAGGAGATTTACACTTTTCTAATTAAATGCCAGTGCAAACTACTGTGCACAGTATTTAGCTATAAATCACATTTTTGTTGAAAACAATGCATTACTCTATCTGAAGGAACAGAAAAAAACGACCACCCTAAAACTGCTGAACCTCTTAATGCTCAAAGTAGTTTCTCTTATCTAATGCCAACGGACTACCAGCGATTAGGTTATGCACCTCAAAGTAATGAAAATTTGTGACTTAACATCCTGTTTACCCAGTCAAAATTTAAACTTCCAGAAACTGCCTCTGCACCATAACGTTACAGGAATGCAATAACAAATGAACATACTACACTGAAAATTACCAGAGCATATTTATGATTAACTGGCTGGTGCTTTCTTCCCTTCTTCCCATACGAGAGACGAGACATTTCCTTTCTAAAAATAAAATGAGACTAAAAGAAAAAAAAAAAACAACCAAGAAATAAAATCATTCAAGGCTGTTTGAAAGCATTCTCTGTACCTGCTGTCAGTCCCAGGCACAGGCAGAGCCCACCACGGTGACAGGATAGTTTGCTAGACGCACACATTTGACTGACACGGCAGGGAACAAATGAACGACTGTACAGCAGGGGGATGTATCGCCAGTGATGACGGCACAGAGGAAAGGTTTCCTGCATTCAAGGGTGGTTGCACAGCACTAGTTTGTTAAAAAGGCTAAAATTTTTAAAGATACAGAACAACTATTTTTTTAAAATGATTTTTGAGTATTGGAGAAGAAAAATTAACAACCCCAAGGACTGCTTGCAACATTCTGTTATACTCTAATTGTTCATAAGCAAGTTCTAATAGTAACAAATTTGCACTCAATATTAAAATAATAGTTTGTCTTGTGCTGATAAGCATATCTAAACCTCGTCAGTTATTTCTTAAGAGTCCAAAAGCAGTTTAAAAAAGCAGTCAATAAAGTTAAAAAAGTATTTAAAAAATAAAAAAAGATTTTAAAGCATTCAAGAACTGTTAGCCTCACAGCATTTTCAGTTTTGTAAGCTACGAGAAGAAAATAAATCCTTTTATCTACAAGCTAAATTTGCTGTATGGGTTAAATGCTAGCTCCAGCAATAAAGTATTTTTGGAATCATGATTTAATTTTTTTTCTCTTAAGGAAGGATGTTTATTTAAACAGGCACGTGCAACAGTAATATACACAGCAACCCTTTGAGAATTTCCTTGTAGGAACACATGCAGGCTTTTTTTTTTTTTTTTTTAATTTTTCCTCCTTCCTCCAAAAGCACCCAGTGTGCTGAGTTCTGGGTAGAAGTATTAAATAGGCCAGGGCAGCAGCAGGCAGCATCACAACAACATTAAAACATTGCTCACTCGTGCTGTTGCAGTGTGATCTAAAGGCCAAGATGCCCAAGCACAGAAAAAAACAGTGCCAGAACTTGTATTTAACTGTATTGCAGACAGTGTACTGGAACGCCTCACCTTGCATTAGTATCTAACTCAATGTAATTCAGACGGATAAAATGTTTTTCTTTTCAGTCAAAGCATTCTCAGGAGCTGGTCATTCTAAAAAATCAATTTGTTCCAACTTCTAAGAATTAAGGTGGCAAGTAAGAACATTTTCATCACTGGGAAATTCAAAGCTGGGATTTAGGAAACTCAAATATACAGTAATACACTAGATACACAGTCAAACAGTGTAAGATTCAAACAATAAACTGTATGCCCATTTATTTGATTTTTTTAAAATACTAAGCAAGCTAATACTGAGGTAAAACAGGAACAAAGAAATGGACAGCCTTAAAACTGTTTCAAATGAGACAATTACAATCAATATAAAAAATAAAATATGAACTACAGCCTTCCCCCCACTCCAAAGTCTGGCAAATCTTAAAGGAATGAAGAGTATGCAGAAAAAATATTTCAGACTATCTCTGGACATGCAGCTTCTAAACCAAAAAGCAAAAGCTAGCCACACAACTAACTCCCCCACAGCCAATTTAGCAGGCTCTTTCCCCTCCATTTTTTTTTCCCCTCAGAAAAAACAAATTCCTCCCTAGGACTAGCCAACGCACTGTTTCTCTAAAACTGGGGGGAGGAAGAAAAGAATCTGGGCTATCACACAATGTTTTATTCTAGAACATTTAATCTTAAACAATTCAGTCAACTTACTTGGATGTTTTTAGCTTCTCTCTGGATAAAACTGGCTCCTCCCACAGCTTCTCAAAAAGATTAAAAAAAAAAAAAAACTTGCTCAAAAGAAAAGAGCAATAAACTTCTTTGTCAGATCTGACAACTCACTTTTGCAGTTAATGGTAGTTGTAAAGTTTAACGGGAATAAATGCACGAACAACTCTGTCAGACCTCCTGCTGGTCTGTTTTGATGTCCAGCTTCCAGCAGCAGCAACTCCCACCAGCTGGGAGCATCTGCTGGAGGCGGGTGGAAAGCAGGTCAGGAGCCTGAGCATCATCGTGATGAGTGCAGTCCTAAAACAGGTTAAGGCTTTCTCTTGTAACTGACCTCCACCCCAGGCCTTTAACAGTCTTTTTTTCCAAATTGGTGGAAGATATATTTCTATCAGCCAGAGAAAGAAGCCCATATGAGAAGCTGGACCCCAGGAGCACCCCCCTAATTACATAAAACTGCCCTTTTATTCTTTTGTACATTTGTGGGTTATGTTACTGATCTGTTAATTTGAATCAGAACCTCAACTCCTGTGCTAGTTAATATATGCCTTGCCATAAAAGTTCTTAATTAAAAAGATTCTAAAGAGGAGTACCAGCTCAGACCCAACATATGTGCAGAACAGCAGCACACACTTAAGAGCACCCACCTATTTGCTACCTAGACAACAGAGCAAAACAAAACGTATCTAATTGCACTGAATGGTAATCTTGTTATTGTCATTGTTTGAACCAAACTAAATATCTCCACACAATCAATGTTCAAGGCAGAAGAGCATAGTCCTTTCAGTAATTGTTATTCACAATGTCATTTTTTCTCCTAAACTGATCTATCTTTTAAAATATTAAAGTAGCAGCAAAGAAAAAGGAGAGTGCCAACAAATACAGGCACAACCTATGAAATGTCTTATTTTCACTCCAAATCAATTACTTAGTTTAGACCTATTCTATAAGAGATTTAAAGTTATCAGCTGACAAGATCTCATAACTTAGAAACAGGACAGTAAATATGATAACTCTGTAAACCTGTGTAGGAAGACTGGATGCTGGGTGTGAAAGAACATCTTTGCAGTTTGATTAGATGGCATTATTCTGTTTCACCTAGTAGCTAACATAATGTCCTGATACCCACAGTGACAGAAAAGTTGTGATGTTCAATTCTACAATCCCTATATTTAACATGCATGCTTTTTGATCGATATTACATTTGTAGAAAGTAATTTATTTCCCTTGCTTCTTCCCTCTTAAGGGAGGGAGGGTAGCCCAGAGAGATACTGGGGGGGGAAGGCATAATTACTCATAGTTTATTTAGAACTTGCTGTTGATTCCACATGAAGCAGTCATGTGGGTGACCAGGTTTTGTGATGAAAAGCCAGAAGTGTGGTGCACTGAAGATAAGCATCTCCAAGCATCTCCTGGGAAGATTATGAGGCATATGTATAAAATAAGATTGTTGTCAGAATTTAATACTCCAATTTCAGAAGCAGCCCTGAAAATTGAGAAAAACACATATAAATCACAGGAACTAGATTGTGTAACTCGAGTGCCTCAGTGCAATTCATAAGTCATTTGCATTTTTAACTGATGAGAAGAAAGCTTATTTTTATGCTGTTTTATTGGTTTGCCTGGGAACAAACAAATCAATACGCAGTGACATTAGTTTCACTTTCAGTAGCCTATCTACTTGTTAGAATGTATTTTTAAAGAGATAAGATTGGTGTTTAGTTACATCTAATAGGCATGTTTCATAGATTATAAGAAAAACTCCCATTACCAAAGAGCCCAAAAGAAAAAACTGAAAGCTCCCTGAAGTAGTGTTTAAAATAGTTTCCATACACATTAGTATAATACGACAGAAAACAACTCTAGAATTATAAACTCTGTTACAGTCTTATAATATTTTTAAATTTAGAATAGCATTTTACAGCTCTGACAACATACGTCCAGTATGTTTACTCCTCATATTATAATTTTAGGATATAAGTTGCCAAGAACTTCAAAATTAGGAAGACACCTAATTTTGATGTTCAGGCCACCTAAACTGTCATCTTTGGAAGGAATCCCACTAGGTGAAAGAAAGGCAGTTTCATGTTTTGATGATATAAGGCACACAAAAGTCAGCTGAATAAAGGTTTACCTTTAGTAAGAGGCAGACAAGTTCTATTTGGTAGAAAAAGCCTTTCAGATGACTATGGAAATAGCGCCAGGTTTAGAAGTAATGAAGTTAGAATGCAATTAAAAATTGAAAAGTGACAAATTTGCTGGCTTCTAAGCAAAACTACTACATTGTCTTCCAGAACAGCGGGATCTTTGTAGAAGTTGTTGCAGGTGAAGCTAACATGGGGATTACAGCTAACTGAGGTCTGATCCCTTCTTCCCCCTTTCCTGCTACAAGAAACACACTCAACAGTACAAAAGCTGCCTCCTGTGGTATCCAGTACAACAGGACTGGCACAGCTAGCTGGCTGTTAATGTTTCCATAAGAAAGGAAGTCTAATTCAAGAAGTCATCTTTTGTTTCCTTTCAACAGCTACAGGGAAGCTGAAAAAAAAAAAAAAAAAGCGCAGTATTTTTCCATCCACAGAGTTTTCCTCGGGATTTTCAAAGGTACACTGAAAGCCATTAAGAGTCTCAAAAGCACAAGCTTTTTAGCTGAATGATTCTGCTTCAACTCAGCAGAGGGACTGCCCCAGTTCTCTGTTAGATAGATGAAATAACTATCAACTACAATTCCACATTCATGATTCCAACTACAGGACAGCTCCAAGTAGCTAAAACATCCAAATTTTCACTTACAGGTTATAAATAGATTCCAAATAGATTAAGTAGAGAAAATAAATACAGCGAAGCAAGAAATATCCCATGCATGAAGTTGAGAAAGAGTACAATATTTGCTCAAGTTAATTGCAAAAGCAAGAATGAGTTACCAGTCTCTACAAAGGGCATTGCATTATGTTAATGGGCACCAGAGTCTCTCTCTTCAATCACAGTAAATTAACAGCAACATTTCTAGTATTGCAGATGACTGCTCAAATTCAAGACAGAGACATCTTCCAGCACGAGAGCAAAGCCTACTAAACATGCTTATTAATGCACAGCAACACATGCATAGTGACACATCCAATCTCTTAACAGACAATGCATGATGTAAAAAACAACCAACCGTCTAGCTTGTATATCCAATATACTACCATAAACAGACAACCTTTCAAGAAACATATTGGAAAAATATTCCTATTTTGAGGACAGTTAATGTGGTACATCTTTATACATTGCGTGCACTGTTTCATTCAAGAAGCCTACAACTTCCAGGCTTCCTCTTCTCTCTGCTGATCCAGTATTATCCAGCTTGTCATACAGTATTATGATCATTTTAAAATGTAAGACACAACAAGGAGCTGTTTCACTAGCAGCTGAGCACTGAAATGTAGAGTATGGAATGGAAATAAATTTATAGAAAACACACGATTAAGAATACAAAAACTTAAGACAGCAGTGCATACTGAAACTGAAATGCCCATTTTAATATAGAAATGTTGCAGGTTACAGTCCAGATGCAATACAGAACTTAAACATCTACATCCAATACTCCAATCTTGAAAAAGCTTCTTTAGATGTTACCTGACCAGGAAACATAATTACTGTCTGTGACCTTCATGTTTCCACAAAAACCACAGAAATAGAAATTCTAGACATGCCAGAAGTTACAGTTTTGTTAATGTTGAAATGTTTAGCATCTAACTCAAATACTGTTTCACAAGGGCAGAACTTCATTTGCAACTAATGGCTTGATCTAGTAAGCCTTTTCAAACCATGTCTGAAGTTCTGTGCTGGTTTTGGCTGGGACAGAGTTAATTTTCTTCATAGTACCTAGTACGGGGCTATGGTTTGGATTTGTGCTGGAAACGGTATTGATAATACAAAGATGTTTCTGTTACTGCTGAGTAGTGTGCACACAGAGCCAAAGCCTTTTCTGCTCCTCACCCCACCCCACCAGCGAGCGGGCTAGGGCTGCACAAGGAGTTGGGAGAGGACACAGCCAGGACAGCTGCCCTCAACTGACCAAAGGGATATTCCAAACCATACAACATCTGCTCAGCATATAAAGCTGGGTGGGGGAAGAAGGAAGGAGGTGGGGGACATTCGGTGTGATGGCGTTTGTCTTCCCAAGTCATCATTATGTGTGATGGAGCCCTGCTTTTCTGGAGATGGCTGAACTGCCCGCCAATGAGAAGTGGTGAATGAATTCCTTGTCTTGCTTTGCTTGCGTGCGTGGCTTTTGCTTTACTTATTAAACTATCTTTAGTTTAGAAAACAGGAGTTTTCTCACTTTTACTCTTCCAATTCTCTCCCCCGTCCCACTGAGGGAGAGTGAGCAAGCGGCTGCGTGGTGCTTAGCTGCCGGCTGGGGTTAAACTACGAAAGTTCCAACTAAAATTCAGTTTGACAAGTGACTCACTACAGAGAACTGCTTTCCAGAATATCGTATCTATATCTTCTACAGAAATTCAATATGCAAAACCAAAGGTAATGATTATAAAATGCAAGTCCAGAACATGACCCAGTGAATCCGGGAAAAATCATTTGCAAATATCTGTCAACTCATGTTTTGTTTTGGAAGTTAACTTCTAGACAGCTTTAAAGGAAACTGATTTTCTGTATTTTCCAAACAACTGAAAATCTAATGGAAACAATAAAACAGATGAGCTTCCAACTACTTTAAGACCAGCTTGCAGGTCCTGAGACAATAAATTTCCTGTTTTCAAATACCTTGTGGATGAGTATTTAGATTTATGTGAACCTTCAACTATGACTCAATCCTGAATAATAGCAATAAATAAGATCTAATGACAGGATGAAGGGCAGAGGGAGAGAAGAAAGAATCAACACTTTAAATAATTAAGAATTATTCTGGTACAGAGCAATTCTTCTGTTTCCGTAACAGATTTCAGATTTAAATAGTAAATTATTTACTTAACTCATTTTTTCACAAGTGCCCCAGATGAAATTGCTTTAATGCCTCAAACATTTAGCTGTGGCTACATTTAGTAATTATATTTTTTGTATCAATACTCTGTCTGACGACCAGAGATCTGATCCATCAGCATAAATCCTGTATTTCCAATATGGCATGATGATAAAGACACTTAACAGCTGTAGTACCTTACATAATATATTGTTTTAATTGTTCTAAATTCAAATCTGAAATCCAAAGGTAGATTAGTAGTCTATGTCAATAAGTCATTATCACATATAGAAATAAAAAGTACATTTATACATATACAGCCAATATAATGGTACATTCCAGTTTTCCAGCTCCCTATCAAAAAAAGTTAACTACTTAAATAATACAACAGACCAAGTCCCTTTATTGTTCAAGGAATGTTCTCTCAACTTTGGGAATTATCTTCAGACCAACAGACGAAACATTAAATAAGCAAATTAAGGTGTTCTGATCTCTATAACCTCTTTTTCTTCCCCCCTCTCACCTCAAGAGACCAACTAGTCCTTTAGTTAGATATAAATTGAAGATGCAAAAATTTTATGATAAAACTCACATGGGAAAGCACAAATCCTATCATTTCTCCTTTATGCACTGATGTTTCTTACACAAGTAGTCATTTCCATTGTTTCCCCTCTTAATGCCCTCCTCCCTGTGCTGAATTGTTAGAGCACAGCAATTTCAGTTTATTTAACATTATTAAAACTGTAAAAACCTTGCTTGGAAATTTAGTTTCAGTTATCCTTCCTCCCCAGATATGGTAAACCGATTCTCTAAAGATCGTAATGGATTATTTACATGTGCAAGCCAACTTCTGTAGAAAAATATTTGAGCTTATCGGCACACTTTATGTGCACACAAGTTCAGTGGAAAGTTGATTTACCTCGTTTAACTCTATACTAGATCCCTGATATGGTTAATGACATTTTACATGAGTACTTGTTTTCCATGTCTTTTTCCTCCAATGGTCAACTTCAAAATGCCACCTGCCACTTCATATAGCAACAGCAGGGGAAACAAGCTCGTCAAGGCTTTACAATCTGTTTTAGGAAAACAGGAGTAGGATAACTGGATAATTGGAATTACTGGGATTGATGAATCACAGAGATATCACTTATCACCCCCAGCTTTTCTTTTCTTTCCTTTTTTTTTTTTTTTTAAGAGTATACATTTTTTTCCTGATTTAAAAAAGTTACAGTCTGCAAGAAAGGTTATGGAAAGTATATGCATACTGGGCAGTACTTCTTATAATCTTTCTTCAAGTTGTTCTATGACCAAATGTGGTTCATAATTTGTGCTCTGATCTATTGGGGTTTTGTCTTTTTTGTTAATTTTTGTCTTTTTTAAATATACAATGTATATGCAATGGAATAACATTTATCCTTTACAGGAAACATCAACAACACTTCTTTTAGAAAAGCAATCTTTTATGCAGTCATAAGAAACTTATTAGCAGTTATTTTATAGAAATACAAAATAGGTGTGTTACTTGAAAACTCATTTCTCAACCAAAATTTGGAGACTGTAGGAGAATTCAAGTAGTTTTTCACTCATCTTAAATTTCTTCAAGCATAAGACCAACCCTATTAGCAGTGCCTGAGGACCCATCCCTGCTTTCAAATACTGTGGTACCACACCTTTACCAACACCAGGTGACAACTCCTTAATGCTTTCAATCTGTGGTACTAAATGGCACCAAAATGATGTTAATGTATCAGCAGCTATCTAACGGCAAGCACCTTAACACTATATCATGAATTTCTAAACACATTACTATATATACACAACTAAGACTTCAGAAGGAAACAAATTTAGACCATAAAGTACTGATGGAAGTTGTTTCTGAGGCACTGCGCAACAGAAACAGTCAGCTTGCTGTCAAATCTGGCCACGTTTAGATGCAAGTATAGAATATGCTTTGGAGAAAGCATTTATTTATCAACACATATTGTGCTAACAGATAAAGAAAGCCATTATGACTTGAACTAGTACACACTAAGTAAAAAAAGAATACCATGATAAATACACCTCTACATCCTCAAGGCTCAGTACAAGTAGAGAAAAACCAAAACAAACCCAACCCAAGCCTAAACCACCCCTCTTCCTTGGTGTATGCTCATTCACTTAAGTACAAGAAGGTAAAGGAAATATTTGAGGAAAACGATGGGGATAAGACCACGAAGAACCTAGCAGCACACTTTTATTTCGTACATAATATATAAAATCAAATTCTTGTCTATTCATTTCTAATGGACAGACGCATCTTTAGCATGAACTGATCTTAAGTAAAAAATTGTCCTTTTCAGAGAACTTTGCCAATGGGACAGGTGGAGGCCTCTCAGCAAGGCCTGATATTGAGGAACGCCATCCGCAACAGGAGCTACAAGGTACCCCACACAGAGTTTGCTTTAAACCCTGTGTAACTGACAACTATGAATTAGTCACCTTTACTGATAGTAATGTTAGATAGTAGTAGATTCATGGTTATTTCCAATAAATCAGTTATCTATTAAGTGTGTAGCATGTAATAGAAAAAAAAAAAAGAGTCAGCTAAAGGATTTCCTGGATTTTTTTTTTTTTGACACTTCATACAGCGCAGCATTTGATCAAAGCAGCATTTAATATGATGACAGGAGTGTTGATTTCTTTGCCACTAGATCAGCTGAGGTTACATCTACTGGATTACTTCAGAGTAAAAGCCAATAGGGAATAGACTACTCTATACAGGTAAAAGAAGAAAGCATAATCAGAAGAAAAATGGGAATAAATCAAGAATAAGAGTTCAGTTCTATTCATTGATTTATTTAATAAACTTATAAACCAGCTCCTACTACTTGTTTCATATGTTACTGATCTTTGCTTTTGCTTGTTCCTTCTTCTTCCTGTAAGTCTTTTCCACTAAAAAAAAGCACAGTACTACTTTAAAGTCTATTTGGTAGTCCTATGTTAACACATTCAGCTGTAGCTTTTTATCAAGAAAGAAGCAAAAGCACTACAACTTGGTTACTCATTAATCCTCTTTCCTGTTTCTCCAGTCTAAGATACTGTACAATAGCAGAGAGAACATTTTTTGGAAAAGAAAGCTACTCTACTAGCTTCCACTTTTTGTAAGTCAACAGCATTTCATGATGTATTTGTAAATCGAGATTTTGCTTTCCATTGCCCTTTGTCCTGGTTCTGGCAAGGATAGAGTTAATTTCACAAGGAGCTTTAACTCTATCCTTGCCAGAACCAGGACACTCTTCCACCCTGAGTTTTCCCATCACTGTGTTCTGAAGAAGATAGCCCATTTTTCATCCCAATACCCACAAAAAGGTTTCAATGATACTGTTACAGCTACAATTCCCTGTATGTACTGATACTTTCCAGCACATACATTAAAAGCCACTAAGACGCAGTTGTACATAATGACAGGTTGAACCATCTGGTACTGTCAAACAGTTCTGATTAAAAAGTTAGTTTTTTAACAGCTTTCAGATTTGTGCTAGCAGTCAGTCATGAGAAGTCACATTACTCAAGTTAAAATGCAGAAGACCACATTAGCATATTTCTTGTACTTGCATAACATCTTAAAAAAAGTTCTCACTAATCACACTAACTTCTATATAAAACAATAAATTTTCTGGATTATCTTGAGAACCAAACTTGACATAATTTTCGCATAACATGTATAGAAATAACAATATTTTTGAAATACGTCTTCTACGATTATTTCCAGAGAAGACCTAAATAAAGGCTTAAGGCAGGAACTCATTCTGTAGTAAATAACTTCGACATTTTGATACATGTAGGAAAAGGACTGCCTCTACTGTCTTCAGAAGTAACTCCTAAAAAGTTACAACATTTAATCCTGAAGAAAACATTGCACTCTT
Source organism: Grus americana (assembly GCF_028858705.1). Lineage (NCBI taxonomy): Eukaryota > Metazoa > Chordata > Aves > Gruiformes > Gruidae > Grus > Grus americana. The sequence continues at coordinate 20,845,122 of NC_072853.1, forward strand.
TTCTGTGGAAGTTATTCTGTAACTATATTAAGATGCAAAGTTACTGAAGATCTCATTAAAAGAGAAATATACTGTGCCTTAAACCATAATATTGTAACTTGCCATTCTGATCCCCTTGTTCCAAAAGGCCAAGTTTATACCATCAAATACTTATAAGGGCTTTGACCAAGAGTCAACACCAAAATACATCACTGGTAACAATATTCAAGCAATATACATGCTGAAAATATGAAGATTCAAAAGACATTTATGATATTAATTTCAATGCCTTGAAGCAAAAATGCTCCATGCAAAATCATTGAGCTGCAGAGTGTTTTGTAACCACAGCCTAATACTTCACCTAAGTAAGTGAGAAGTTTGAAGTCAGAGTTCTACTATGATTCTAAGTTTTGGAGCTAAGAAGAAAACCATTACCCATAGTTAGACTCTTGCAGTTTTTTAAAATTTATTTTACACTCTACATAAGACACAAGAATAGACTTCCTTAATTTCAACATGCTCCACTGTGGGGTGGGGAAGTTAAAAAAATAATCATAAAAGTTATCAGTCTTCTAGTCAGAGATTGCAATTGCTGTCCTGAGACTCAAGTTAAACAGTGCTGATGGGATACTATTTATGACAGGAATCAAACTTTTGACTGACATTTGAATGCACAAGACTACAAGTGCTTAACTGCATGTACACTACAAAACAAAACCACGTAGACATGTAAAGATGTGTCCATAGAAACACAGTGGACACAGATTCACATGGGAGAAATGTGTTTGTTATAAAAAAAAAATAAAGAGCGAGCTCCAGTTACAGTATATTACTAAAATCCATGCAACAGCATCTTAGTGTATGAAGAAGTTGTAATGAGAATTACTGGATTATTGGAAAAACATGTCATTAATAGATTAATTTTCCTTTTTTGTCTCATCCCTGTTTTGAGACTTACCAATAAGTATTCACCTATTATTCCTGCATCTAGAATGTTATCAGAAAACTGTCAGTTTCCTTGACTGAAAACTAAGTCTGCTTCATCAAGTTGCAACTTCTTTGCTGTACTCATATTCCTTTCAACTGTGAATTTTAAGTTACAATTTGCTCCATTCAAAAGTGACTTGTATTTGTGAAATGTTACCCTGAACTGATGTTTGAGCAAAGCATTAGGATGGCATAAATTAAACAGTCATGATCATAGTAAGCAGACTAATAAAGCACACTGCTTTGTTTTTCTTATTGGAAAGTATTTAACACTATTTAACTATATTCCTATGAAAGTATTAAAAAAAAAAATTCTTTGACAATGTTCTTCCTTACCTCCCACTCTTTAGCAGCATCTTCGGTAGTGGATTCTTCACTAGTTTCAGGCTCTTCCTTCTTTTTTACCACTATAAATCCAGGTTCTCGAAGAGATTCCCCAGTATCTTCTGCATATATCTCTGGACTCCACTGGATAAAGAAGACATACAAGTGATCTGTCCTAGAGAAGTCAAGTAATGACACAGAAAAGAAAATAAGGTAAGTTTGTGATCTTTTGGGTCATGTCTAACAATTATCGAGTATTTAAGGTTAAAATGAAAATACTTACTATTTCATGTTTGTCTAGATATTAAACACACATTTGAAAAAAAGCTAAGTTTTTTGTTGGTTTGTTGGGTTTTTTTTTTTGCATTTTAATTATATGAAGCTGACACTGGAGGAAAAAGCAGGAAACAAGTTGGCAATCAACTAGCTGCATTTTCATATACAACTAATGTCCTTCAACCACTTCTGTCCCAGTGGAAACCTCTGTTTACAATTGAAATAATTTCCAAAATAAAACACTAAGAATTTTTAATTTTATTTTAAAAGAGTTACATAAAAACATAAACAAAATTGGAATTTAAAAGTGTTTGCATGTCTGTTTTCCCCATCCCTGAAGAAGAGCTGAACACTCCCAAGACATGTGACCAAAATTAAACAGACCGTGAGAATTACTACAGATATCAGAGAGAGAGCGAGCTAGATCATAAACTACAGACTACTCAACTGCAGTAAGTACCAAGATTCAAAGTTACCTCCTTGTAAGTTACCTGCCACAAAATGCATGGTTCTCCAGTTCGGAAGAACAAAATGCCCAAATTCCCAGAAGAAAGTTATTTACAACCCTACTAGATGTCAGTCTATACTGTTTAAGCATTTCCTGTAGGTGCACAGATGGAGCATTTAAGAAGAGGGACATGCAATGAATACACTAGTATCTCTTCATCATGGAAAAGACAGCTTTAGAGCTAGATCTTTAGAGCTCTGCTTACTAAGACTTTGAATATTTCTTATGCCTCTCTTCAGAGATACTTGCTACAGTGAATATGCATACTGGATTAGCATGAAGAACAATATTTGGACTCCCCACCGCCCCCCCTTCCTTACTAAATCCCTGAATACTGAAAGAACACCAAGAGATATAGAGCAACAAAGTCTCTCAAAACTGCACCTATAATTTTCATGTGCCTCTGTCTAAAAGGCTGTGATAATAGTTTCCAAACAGGGTCAGTTATTCAGTTACCCTTGTTAAAATCAAGGTTCCTGGATAACACTGATGAAAAGAGATAAATCTTTCTCTGACAGTAAGAGAATAAAACATTTCAGATGCTTTAAGTAGATAAGTTCTGTGACAAAGAACAAGAAGCTGCAGATTCATGCACTGAATGAGGTATCAAATTTTAAAAGTCTTACAAGTAGGAAAATTAAAAAAAAAAAAATCATTATTTTAACTTTAAGAACTTGAAATTTGGTATAATTATAGCAGTTAAAAAAGTAAATAAAACTTAGAGTTCCTTAAACATCAAGACACTCCTTCCCTGACTGGCTCATTTGAGATGAACACTGAAATAATGCAGGTTTGTCAGATACCTACTTTTTTTCTCTTTCTAACCACTAGGTGACAAAGACAACTGGGTTGACACTAAATATTTTGACTTACAGGGTAGCACTCAATAAGGTTAACAGTGAATTAAGAAAACAAACACCCCACTAACACCAGATCTGACTTTGTGTACAAAAACATAGGACATACACTGGATGGAAAAAGAACAGATTACTAATTCCCATGCAGTTAGAGAGAAACCCTTCATAGGTGGAGTGATTCCCAAGGAGATCTGATGCAGACTGTAAACTAAGAACTATTTCTTCTGAAATAGGTGATAAATTCTGCTTTGTGCTGAAGATAAGTACTTGCTCTGCTACATTAGAAAATGAATCAAAAAGACAGTAATCATTTTAATAAACCAACCTAGACATCATCGCCATATGTGAAACATTTATCTGCTTTCAAATTAAATATGAAATATGATATGAAAGAACAAGAAAATTTGAGTTGACTGTAACCACAAGAGGTCACCTGGCCCAGACAGGACTAGCTATACAGAACCAGTGTGACATATCTGTCTCAAGAAATTGCATAATCTCCACCAGTTAGGAGTAGCAGGGGTGATGTTTAAAAGCAGGTTAGTGACCTTCTAGTACAGACTCAATTCTTTCTGTTGGAAAACTCAAGTATTTTGATGCCATTTCAGTCCATTACACATCTCCATTCGCAGTGGACACAAAAAAAAGAGACTACTACCTTTCTTGCTGCAGCCAACTTTTAAGTATGAAAATGATTTTATGTTTGTAATCCTTTTCTCCTTTAGATTAAAGAACCCCACTTACTTCTAATTTTCTTTATATGTTACACTTTCTAGGTATTAATTAGTCTTGCTGCTTTCCTCTGGACTCTCTCCAATTGATCCATATCTGTCCTCAACTGCAGTGCCCCAACTGGATATTCTACGCCATTCAGCTCAAAAGAAAAGATGGAAAAGTGACTTGATCATTGCGTGTAGGTATTTATACAAGATGATAGCTGATAGTTTGTTGTTGTTCCTTCTTTCTTCCCACCCCCCATCTCTTCTGACAAGGATATAATAATCTCCAATACCCCCCCCAAAAAATCACATTCAACTTGAAAATACGTCACAGTTTCCTAGCAGTAAAGATCATTTAAGAATTCAAGACTTTACCAGTGAGTGACCATGGACATCTCAGGTCTTTGAATCACTGCAACAAATTTAGATATTTTTCTGGTAGATATGTTTAAGTTGCTTCCTGGAAAAGTTTTATGTTCCATATATAAAGATAAGACAAAAGAACCCCAGCTAGCTCTTCTGAACTCAAAGCTCTGAGAAGTAGAGAGAATTTTCAGAAAGTTTCCAAATAATGGGAAGCACAGATAACAACAACAAAAACTTTGTTGCAGAACTCACTTCCTTCACCAGACACCACTTACTTGAATCTTTCTTTCATTATTTACTTGCTATGAACACAAGCCTAAATAATACCATGAGACACTATCAGCTGAACTTGCAAGTAACTCAAGTAAATCAGTAAAATTTCAGTATGGTAAGGAGGTATTCCAGTGTTAAGTACAAGCCAATCATCAATATCCTCAGTTGTTGACCCTTTTTTTGCGTTGCTTTATAGACAGTCACTCAAAATTTTTGAGTGGTGCAGGAAAAAAAGCTCGAAGACCTATTGGAAAGCATGGATCTTTACAGTTTATCTCCTCCTTACCTTTCTTGTGGAACAGCAAACCAGTACTCGTGTTTTTTATCCCTCTGTGCATACTGTTGCATTGATGCACTTGCTTGCGAAACAAACGTTTTTCTCATGGGTTTTCCAACCCTGAGACGCAGAAACTTGTGAGATCGATGCCGTCTTTTTTCTTTTGTAAGAGAAGAACCTATTAGTAAAGAAAAAGTTAGCTATCAATGTACAAAAGAGCTTAACAAAATTATTAGCCAATTTTGTATTAGGCAATACAGGTATACAGGACAGATATATAAATAAGTAACAGGAGATGAGCTAACACAAGTAGTAATGATCACCTGTCTTTTTTTTGTTACATAAATTGCATCAGCAGAATTAACTTCAGAGTACAACACATTTGAATAATTCTAACATTCATTTCTGCTTCCTACCCCAGATCACATTATGATAGTCTTTCATCCATGCTTGAAAAGTATTTATTTCAGAAGGTATTCTCAATGCATACCCCCTCACCACCAAATCAGACAACCCTCCCACTGTTAAAAATATATTTTATATATATATGCAGAAGATAGAGTGTTAAGTAAGTACTTAGGCTTGATTCACATATGTCAAAGCTGTTCATTAGTTACTTTTCATTTAAAAAAAGAAAAGTTCTGGCACTACTAATAGAGGAATAAGATGAATTTTAATTTGTTAGCTACATCAAACACTTCAAAGGTATGAACACCACTTCAGGATGAAGTATATCGGATGTTGCAGTACGGATTTTTTTCCCCTCCGGTGGTATATTTAATTGAACTAATAGAATTATATGATTACCCTCAAAGTTGGATTGTCAAGTCACCACAAGGTAAACAAAGAAGCCTTCTCAAAATTGTTTTTTTGCTAGATTAATTGCCCAAATCCTAGAACGTGAGCTCCTGCCACAAAATACTTTTTAAAGCAAGGAAGGAAAATATAAATTTAAGAGTTCTTATGATCAGCTATGACAACAAAAGTATTTATCCTACCTCTAGTGTTATATGTACGTACATACAGATAAGTTCCAATTTTCTGGGACACTCATCTTTTCTTTACAGCCGAAGTACTCCTTCAGTGTCTGAACAGACTACAGATACACTAAGCACAGAAAACATCACCTTCTTGACCTATAAACACCTCTACTGTATGTTTTCTCAATTAGATTTTCCCTATAAAGTTTAGAATAGCATTGTTCCACAAAAGAATATTTTTTTTTCAGTAAATATTTAAATATGCATCTCCTAATTTTCAGTTACACTTTACAATTATACCTGCAGTATACAGTATGGTAGAAGTGTCATAATATGCATTACTTGGATGTATTTTATAAATCTAAGCTCACAAGTAAACTGTAAAATAAAAACCCCAAAACCAAAAAGAACCAAAATAAAAAAAAACATTCATAGGATTGGCACAAACTTTGTGCCAGTGTTAGAGAAGTACTCTTAAAATGATCTGATATTTGGGATTTTGGTCCTTCAGATGCAGCAGTTAAGAACAACTCTGACCTAGAGCTCAGAGAAGTGGGATTTTTACCATACCTTAAAAAAGAAAAATGAGTGAGATTATAGCTCTAGCTAGCAGAGAGATCGAAAACAATGTAGCCCTGCCCAAATCTCAAAAGGACTATTTACGATGCTCTTTTTTTTTTTTTGGTGTTTTCTCCAATATATTTTTTGTATATTTAACACAGAATTCATCAGAAGAGATTTTAGTAATGGCTATTGTGTGTTTTCTGCTTCCCCCCCCGCCCTTTTCAATCTCTGCCAATACCCAGTTAAGTAAGCAGCAGACATGTTATCTTTAACGAATTTTCAGCTTGTTTATATATACACAAAATTATAGATCATTACAACTCCGCCAAAGTATCAACTACATTAGCTATTATTTCAGTCCAGTGGTTAACATAAGTGCCTGTAAAAAACAGAAGGGAATACAAGAGTCCTGCGTTAAAAAGAAAAAAAAATATCCAAGGGAGCCTTTTTAGTTATTCTAGTCTACTCATAGTTATCAACTTGCATTGCATCACCTGTTCAACATTCAGATCAAATAGATCATTAATTAAAAAATCAGAAACATGTGAACTCTGAAGATCAACAAATGGTAGTTCCCAAAAACCTTGATGCTCAAAAGCCCCGCAAAAGAGAAAAAATTCAATTAAGTCCTTGCTATATGCAGGAGATAAAAGGACTAGGTAACAATCATACAAAACTCATAGTATGATTAATTCAGAGTTTTAGTCCAATAGACAGGATATGAGAAGAAGTTTACAGTGTTTCAATTTTTTAATGACCTAGTGTTTTTTAGTGACCTATTGTTAACAGACCTGTCATAGCTTGTCTTTGGTGACCCTCAAGAGTTAAGCAATAGATCTATGCTTTTACCTTGGCTCTATTTAAATTTGCCTGTAGACAAAGCTAGTAGAAGCTTCACCAAATCCATCTAGACTGAGAAATATTAATTCATAATGTACTGGCTTATTTGCATTCTGCAAATGCAACATGCAAGCATAAGAAGTATACAGTAATTTCAAATGAAGCTGGACTGAAGTCATTGCCACAAGTGTCTAAAAAGTAACCTGTGCTTTTTTTTTTTAAGTTTTTTTTTTCTATTGTACCCCTACCACTTTTAGTGAGGCTGTAACACCATGTGCAGAAGGTTTCTAGCCAGCACTCCTCTGTCTGACTGTATGCAGACACTTTTTTTTGATTATATATGTATATACTCTGTGACTGTACAGATCATCATGCACAAAAAACCTGTAGAGTCACTCAATGATGCAATCTTTTAGAAAACCCACAAACTAAAGCATTTAATACAACTGAATTACAAGTAATATTCAATTGTATGAAGAGCAGCAATTGTGGCAAAGAACTCTTGGTGCTTGCATTTTTTAAAAGTCACAACCACTAACTACTGCTAGCTGACATTTTTGCCAAAGGACTTCCTCCGATATTGAAGGCATAAAAGCCAAAGTTATCACAGAATGATGCAACTAGTCTGCTTTGAAATTGAACACTCAGTTACTTCCTTAACAAGGTGAAAAAAACCTGAAAACTATCATATCAGATTCTGAAGTGTAAAATTAAATTCTGTGTTCAATAGAGGGGTATATTCTTTGGTTGACAATCTCAACTTTTAATAATTAGCATAAGCAATCTGGCCTTCAAACACTCTCCACATATAATTTATTAGTTTGTGACAGGCATTAATAGATATGTTTTCTTTCTCAAAATATTGCACAATTAAAACAACTAGTTTATCTCCGTTAGTAAGATGGTAAGGCATCAGAAAGTGACCTATGAATATTTTAGAAAGCAAAATCAAATACATGTAGGAACATCTTTAAGTTATTTAAAAGACACAGTATTTTTTATATGAATTGAGTACCTTCAACAGACTTTCAAAGATGAGTTCCAACTAATAATCTTAGGGTCTGATCTTTGTAGAGGAATAAAAGGTACTCAAGAAATAAACCTAGTTGTTGCTCATATTCATAGCATTAGTTTCTTACCAACTAGCTCTTACTTATCCTGAGAAATGCTTTTTGTATGCTTAAGCTTGTTCTAGTCAGCACGAAAATACGACAAGATACAAGTGAAAGAGTTCTGAAAATATCAGTGTTAAGCCTCAACCTTGTTGCTCAAATAACCTTAACCACAAGGTAGACATGCCATAAATGAGATGAAATTAATTCCCTGAAATTCATTCATATACATGTACAGTGGGATCAAAGTTTAAGTGACAGCAAGCTGACTGCTAAAAAACATTTTTAAATTTTGAGCTCTACAGTGACCAATGCATCATGGATCTAGTTTTATAGGCTCATTTAAGTCACCTCTACAAAGACACTATGTATTAATATGATCATAAATATAATTTCAATAATGAAAAATGACAGTAACAAAGGTATCCATGCTTTCAGTTTCCTGAGCAATGTTTTCCCTACTAGTTTATATAAGGTATAACTTAGGTATATCTTCAAGCCAGCAAGAAATATAAGTAACATATGGGGAGATCTGTTCTACAGAATGCAAACCAACAAGAATTCTGGTAAGCTGGAGGGAGATACATCAGAAATCTGAAGGCTAACTGTATCCATAAATACTGACTCACCTAATTGCCCATCTCCTGCAGTCACAGTTTTCTGACTAATTTCTTTTTGTGAATCCTGTTGCATGTTTTCTCTTTGTTGTTTGGTTTGTTGCATAGTGTGGGTCTTCCAGAGCTTGCGGAGTTCTTCAACTTCTGTTTCAGAGTCTTGAGTTTGCGTTTTCACTACTTTTCCTTTGCTAGCTGTCTCTTTCTTTTGAGAGTCTGTGGTATCTTCACAACTTGGACATTCCTCTCCTGTCTTACCCTCTCCTTGTTCTTTTCCTAACAAGGAATCTTGATTGTTGCCCACTTCTGCCTCTTTGTTATGCTCTTCACTATCACATGATCCTTGTAAAGACTGCTGGAGGACATCTGCAATGTTTTCACTAGGTTCTTGTCCCCTCTTTGTAAACATTTCAGCACTTTCTGAACCTAAGCTACGGGTACCAAACTGTTTAACATTTACAACCATTTCAGCACTGGGTTTCAAGTCACTGGCAGCTTCATTTGAGTCCGAAATGATGGTTAAACATTCAGCACTAGTCTGGTTTATTGTTTGGACAGATTCTGATGATGCTCCAGAAGATTTGTCTTGTCGAAGCTCATCCGAGGAAACAAGTTCCTCACGTATTGGAGAGAGTTCTGATTCTGTGAAGACATCTTCTGAAAGAGACTCTTCTGTGCTCCTTGGGGCAGTACTAGCACTGTCATTGCCTGTATCACGAATCTTGGAATCCATTTCATCTGTATTGCTCTTTGCAGCTTTCTTGGAATGGCAAAGTTCCCTTACAGACAGCTGTTCTAGATCTCTGTTGAGCAAATAAGAATGTTGTTATAGCAGGTGCCTTTTACATCAAGCTCTTTTCTTTACTAATTTTTATTTAATGCTGAAAAACTTTAAAGGTGCTCTTAAAAAAAAAAAAGAGAAACTAAAAAACCAAACTTAATCCAGAGCATCAGTAATAAGAAACAAGCATAAAATATGTTCCCTTAATGGTAAGCTTATGGCAGACCTTTTGCCAGTATTACATAGACAGGACTTCCCAATTTCATGACATTACTTTTGCAAGGAGAAACTCTCCTATGAAACTAACAAGATCGTTTGAGATGCTTAAATTGTAAAAATAATATAAAGAACAGGGGAAAAACAACAAAAAGTTACACACAACCATGATCTCTAAAGGTAGAAATCATCCACAATCTTTTAAGCTCTGTCTACCAAAGAGGCCAGTGCAATGGTATAGATCTGTCCCAAGCTATGAAGTTGACACTGTAGAACATGAATGCAGGAAATCATCTGGTCTAACCTTAACTATCCAAGTTAGTCAATGCAGAATAACAGGAACCATCAAGGTAGATCTTATCAAGGAGGATCTTACCATTCTGCCCATAGGAAATACCTAATAGTGACTGGTGTCTTCACCAGTCAGGTATCCAACTTTGAGGATGCTACTGTTAAGCAAAATAAATCCCAAGCTACTTGATACAACTAAATAATTTAAAGAGTAAACATCAAATGTTGATAAAAAACTTTTTATGCTTACTTATTTTCCCCAAAGGAAATAATCTTATTCAAACCTGCCTTTCAAAATAAGCTAACCAAAATTCTACAAGTTTTACAAGAGAAGGACTACAAGGGGACTGTGAACATGCTCAACTATCTCTACATGAGTCAAGCTTTTCCAGTGTTGTCAAAAAACAGAGCAGTACACAACCTTCATAAAAAGTTTCTCATGTTTAAACATACTTTTGACTAGAGTTCTCAATGCCAACTCCCTTGCCGTCACGAGCACATTACATCTTCCATTACCTAGTATGAAATGCTTTTAAGAAGCTCATACCTTCATCTCCTATCTGCAAGGATAAATCCACTCCATATTTCTACAAAACTTTTTATTCAGCTAGGTCATATTACTAACATTAAGAGCATATGCACCCTCTTGTCCAAGTGCTAACATGAAGCTGAGATTAAGCTTGTGCTGAAGCAGTAATTTTGCTTACAAAGCATGTGGATTAGAGTTTAGTATTTATCACCTATTAGACTGGGCTGTTTTCTTAATTTTTCAGGATTATGCTGGTAAAGCAAAAAAAGCCAAATAGTGGGAAAACATGATTTAAGTCTCAAATACCTTGAGACACACAGGTCTTGTCAGATCTAGCTGTAGCTGTTGGGAGTTCTGGTTGCATACTTAAGAAATCTGAGGGGGTTTTCCCCCAAAATTTACAAATATGCTTCAAATTTTGATGAGGTTAAAGCATGAAAATTTTGGGACTAAAAAAACCACTGGAAGTTAGCGTCCATTTAATAGTATATTAAGTTGACAAGAAAGATAAATCAAACTGGACATACAGGGCTCTGAACGCACAGTGTGACCTTTTATTATTAGACATGTCTTCATTCCATATGCATTTATATTACAAACAAAACAGAAAATGCATGTGCTACAAGAGCACAAAAATCAACAGGGCATGGAAGGTAATGACATAATGTTGACTTACACATTTAAGAAACTAAACAGGCTAGAAAGACTTGTTTTGCAACTGCAATATTATGATTCAAATAGGTAGATTAAAAAGAGCCATCTAATTTTCATAATCTCATTACCTGCACTATACTTCAATTGAAGCAGGAACTACAAGCAACTTTTTAAAACTCAGTCTGGAAAATAAACTTCCAGAAAGCAATCATGCTGAAGGCATCATCATTCTTTATTAAAAGCCCCAAAAGCACTACTATAGTAATGCGTACATTAGTTGCTCTTTCAAGAAAAACATGACTTCGGGCAGGAAATAAGACCATGCCACGATACCAGTTTACTACCAGGATTCTGCTGAAATTGAACTTAAAAGTGGTACAAGACAAGTTGTTTCTCCTGGGTGTCCGGACATTTAAGATTATCAAGATGTTTTTAGCATACTAACCTGTAAGAACTGTAAAAGGGCATTTTTTAAAGAGTTATGCATCAGGCCAACAGCTTTCCTCCCATACATATAGACAACTCTACCTTGGTTAAAGGAGTCCACTTCCCTGCAGTTAAGATAGTCAAGGTGGTCTGCAAACATTTGTGCTTTATGGGCTGTGATAGGTAAAGGTGGCATGATTTTTTAAGTCCTTTTTGGCTTTAACATTAAAATTTATCCTATTTCTAAGGACAGTATAAAACTTAGGCAACAGACAGAATGGAATAAAGATTTTTCTTAATGCTGTTTAAACCCAGTTTTAAATGTCTACCACACTAAGTTCCGCTGAGTAAAGCTCACCAATCCAAATTGGTTCTGTTCACTCCAGACAAGGCTACACCCAAAGGTGAATACGCACTTCCTCCCCTAGCCAATTAGAAAAAAAAAATATTCTTAATGCCATAAAAATATACACAAATCTCAGAAAAATTAGTCTTACAACCACTTCTCAGAGAAAGAGTTTGAGAAGTGGAAAATGGTAAACAATAAAGATTTGCACCTAAAGCTGTTTAAGATGGACTTTGCTATTCTGTTCATCAGTTCTTTAATTACCAAAAAAATCCAATGCATCTGTTACTGTTTTCAAAGTGGGGAAGGAGCAGAGTAAGTGGTGTGGTACCTCTTGCTATACACTGATTTTTAAAAGAGACTATTGCAGGAAGTTAGAATCCATGTATATAGAAGAGGACTTATTCTCTATGGTATATAGAACGTGAGAATTTAAGGTAAAGCAAGCTTTCACAAGGGTCTTTCCAAGCCAATCTTTGATGTTCTTAAAAAGGAAAACAGAAGAAAATGTGGTTTTGCTAGTTTTGTATGGTCAGCAGTACGGCTACAGTTCATATTTACTCAAAGCTTTATAAATACTATTCTATCTTACATGGTTATTGAATCCTTAATTTTGCTGTCCACAATTTCTTTATACAGAGCAGCTGACATCACTTCTTCCATTGGACACATGATGCCATACTCTTCACAGCCGTTCTCTTGGACCAGAGGATCCATTTTATGAGGATCAAACATTATATTATTTGGCGTCACTAGCAGCACACCATTGACTGTACCCTAAAATGAGAGGGAAAAGAAGTGGTAAATTTTCTTCTTCATACTTTAGCTTATTCTCCATTTTTTGTAGGAAAAGTGTTTTCTAATTCGTTTTTAAAGCATCTTTATTTAAGCAACTTTATGCAGTTCCTTGTGTTTTGCAGTCATCTAGAAATATAACCGTTTTTCTGAGGAAGGAAATTAAGGCCACCTACTTTACCAAAGAGAACAGTTTTGTTCCTCACTTAATAGCTGGGTTGACTAAAAAAAAAAAAAAAAAAAAAAGAAAAACCCTTGCACTCTAAAAGATATGCTAAGCAGCTCCTCTAAAGATACATCCTTCCCAGATAACCACAGGGCTTATTGCTAGTTTTGCAGGAAGCTTCAAGCATTTTCTAAAACCTGACTCTTCACTCTTCTCAGTTTCTAAGAACTAAAAAAAAAAATCCTCAAAAATTGTCATTTATCTTTGTCTTCTTTACACAAAAGCAACAGCAGTATCCGATACAAGTCATTCTAACTTAATGGACCTGTTGACTGACTGGAAAAGTACATTTATAGAATAAAACTATATTAAAAAATATTAATGATTTCTGAAGATGCAGCTGCATCATCATGCAGCTTTGGATGGATTTAATCACAATCATACTGCTGCAGTACAGGAATACAAATAAATTTTCTAGTATGAAAAAAATTTAAAGAAAGTTGATACTTATACTATGGGCTGTAGGGTTCTTGCACAATACAGGTACCAAGCTAATTTACAACACATTGAATTTTTAATTTTTTTTTTTTTTTTAAAACGTCAGAAACACATGCAAACACCAACATCAGTTGCCCACTAAGGAAATTCATTAAACTGTTAGAACAGTAAGTTTAAGCTAAAACTATGAACTGGAGGAAATGTAGCTTTACGCAGAACGATAGCGATCCTTCAGTTATAGTTCTTGAATCCTAAGGACTTTAAAAATTTAGAAAAACATTTAAAACTTTTGTGCAAGAATCACAAAAGAGCTGCTTCATGTGCTTCTGAAGCTTATCAGGAATTGAACAAATATTCAGCTCACTGAAACTGTTCACTGTGATTACAAACACTGGATATTGGGGAGATTGTTTTCAGTTTTGTTTTAAAAGGACTGATCAATACAGAACAAAATACAATTACATTCCCTCCCATTTCCAGAAATTTGTTTCCAGCACTGTGATGGTCAATGACCTTCACAGCAGAAAAACAAAAGATGCCATATAGTGAGTAGAAAATTACAAGTTATACAAAACAAACCAAAAATAGCATTAAAGCCTACAGCAATGACCAATGGTATCACTAGTATGGAAAAGCAAAAACAGTCTCAAAAGCAGCTCAAGCATCTGTACTTAAGTCCTCTTAGTTGTTCAGTGCCTAATCAGGTTTTATATGTGCCTTTTAAAGTACAAAACATATGCCGAAGAGTTTAAAAGACAGCAGAACATATTTACATAATTCCACGGTGTTTAAGACACTGAAACAAAGCTGTTACTGGTATTTCTATTTCTTTGCCAGCACTGGATTGTGGAAATAGACTTTCAAGGTGCAAAAAGGAACTCCAAGAGTCAATAGAAGTCTACATTTGGTTATATTCACTGTATAGAACATAAATTTAACATGACTGCAAAAGTCAGTGAGGCTACTCAAAAAACCAATTGTTTCTCTTTAAACAAATACTACTTCCATAAATCCAGAACATAATGCAAAAAGCAGCATCATGTCTATATCTGAGCTCTTTCATTAATAACCACACAAGAAAGTGGAGTTTTATTAATATTCTCCAGATCTGACCCAGAAAAGTCAAGGCCATAGCCTTGATGGCAGCTGGACTAGATGATCATTGTAGGTCCCTTCCAACTAAAATATTCTATTCTATTCTATTCTTTCACTGTCCACATGTTGCATATGAATCTTCAGAACAGGCAGGTCAGGAAGAAAAAACAAAAAGCTAAGGTTGTATGACTGCTCTAGCTGAACTATTTAAATGTTTAACACCAACTTCTAAAATGATGTATTACTCAGTAGAAGCAATCCGTAATCAAGTTCATTGGAGAACTCTTCATTTCAGACTAAGATTTTGTCTTCACTTGTTAAGTATTTTGTGAACAAATGATCCTGCCTTGATAAATTAAGTAGACAGTAAGTGCTAAAGCTTTTGAGGCTGCAAAGGACTTTAGGCAATAAAAGGAGATGACATTTTTCTATCAAGGGGTGAGCCATCACAACTGACATATCACCCATGTCAACAAGTTTCCTGGTTTTATTAAACAAACAAAATCCAATGCTTTATCTGTGCTCTCAAAAGCAAGTTAAAAGACTACTTCACCTGGCAGTCCAGGTCAAAAACTGATTAAAGAATATTTTGTTGCAAAATAAGTTAAAAGTTTCATAAGTCAATTTTACATTGCTTATCTGAACACCAGAGTCTCACAACATTAGAATAACGTGTATGACGAACCAGTTGCACATCCCCTCATTTCAATTATCTTGCTTCAGCCTCAATTTTAGCAGTTCAGAAAATACCAACTTAGCCCTCCCAAACACCACAGGCCAGGCTTGTCATTATCTTAAAAAAATATCATCATATCCAAGACAAAATTCTGCTTCCAGGGCAAATTTGAATGTGTTTAACAAATTGTGTAGTACTTTGTGGTGTTTAGACTCTGACACTGAGGAACAGTTGATATAATCTTTCTGCAGGCAAGTGTTCAGCCAAAGAAGTGTGCCAGACTACTGACTACGTAAGGAAAAACAAGTTTAAGAGACCTTGTATTGTAAGTGGAAGCTTCCTAGAATAGTTGGACAAGGACCTGTCTGACGGCAGAAAAACTCCAAACCTGTATGTTAGGCAGTTGTACTTGACACGGATGGAAGATTCTAAAGCCTACCTCTGCAGCCTCAACCAAAAGACACAGCTAGAAATCTAAAAGCTTGCTTATCTTGATCTTAGAAGAAACCCTCAACACCAATATGTAAATATTCAGCATGTAAATGAATCTGAAAGTGGAATTCCATTTAAAATTTATTACACTGATAGAGGAAACAGAGAATTAAACCTTTGCAACTATCAGGCTTCCATGTGTACTTGACTGAGAAGCTGATCAAATACTTCACTTACAATGAGTATAAGCAATTGAAAGATTATACAGGTATCTTGCAAACACTGGCTTTATTGCATCTCAACAAAAGATGAGTCATTTCATTTTTATCTATTTAAAAGACAACAGGAGGCAGACCAATGCAACACTTCTGCCTCAAGTTATTTGATATGGTCCACAGTTACTACACGAACGCTTTAGGGTACATTTCTAGAGAAGAATTGCTGCCCCAAATTTACAGGCTAGAAATCAAATTCTTAATAATACACTAAACATCATTCATATTTCTGTCATTTTTTATTATTATTACCAAGGATCACTGAATGTTAACCTAGGAAGCTAGGTAAAACTCAGGTAACAGCCAGATAAAGAAATATTTTGTTTGGTCCCAAATTTTAATTATTCCTTTACAGACATGCTAGCATTCTTACAATAGATATACTTCAGAACTATTGTCTTAGAGTAAGCCAGCAATGAACTCTTAAGCATTTTAGTACCACGCACTCATTCTAGGTTCTGAACCAACTCTTCTGGTTACTCATATACATTTAAGCAGTATGGCAGCAGATGGCAGTTGTTCTATAAGATACCCAGAAATGGGTAACACCACTGATGCCAGGGAAAAACCTTACAGCATACTGTTCTTTAGTGACTTACTTTTGATAATCTAACTTCCCCTGCTATCTTAAAAGCACTGAAGACAACTCATAGCCTAAAGTCTGCTCCCCATATAATCTTCTTGATTCCTTGCTTTTGGAGCAGGAAGAAAGTTCCAAAGCTCCCTCTCTGGCCTGGTTGAGCTGCTGAAAATATTTTCAGTGTGGATATATTCTTCAGAGTAAAGAATAGCATGGGGGGCTTGCTTACTCAGTAAAGTCCATCCTATGCCCTCACCTACCCATATCAACACAAGGAGGTGAGCCCAGCTTCTTCTTTGTGGTCAAGCCCTGTCATACTGTGTTTTCAGCACAGATGCCCTTGACAGTAATCAAATATTTGCCAAACATTTTAGAAACAGCTCTTTGACTTTATTTTATACAAATTCAATTTTGAAAATATTTTCTAAAAGTTATTTGTACCAATTATGTAACTAGTGAGACAGATGAACAAATCAGCGCATGAGCATAAGCAAAAAGACTGGGGTATGGCATCCATGCTACAAACGCCTACATGACTCCCATATACTGCCAGTGTTTGCTCTAATCTCCTAATTTTCTAGTCCTGGGGAAAAAAAAAGTCTATAAGTAGTTCAATTGTTGATAGAGGCCCTTGGGAAACAGTTTTTTAGGACATCCTCCACCAAATAACCCATGATTTGTTTCTCTTGGACCATACTTCTAAGTAGTTGAGAAAAAAAATTACCAAGAACACTCAATGAAACTGAAGTGAAACTTAGACTCTGCATATAGCTACTAAGTAGTTCAACATGATACTGTTACAGAAGTACTGCTTCTTTAACAAAAATCCCCAAAACACCACTTGTAGAAGTAGAATTTCCTGTACGTAAGACAGATTCTTAAAAACATGAAGTAAATTTCTAATCAGGTGAAGTTCAGATTTAACAGCCTCAAGGAGGAACGCCGAGCCACTTTATTACTGAAAACCAGGTGGACACACCAGGTTATTGAAAATAGATCCCTTCAGTCTTAAAGTTGGTCCAGAAAAATATTAATCCAGATAAGCAAGAGCATGCAGACTGAAAGTAGATTAAACTGCACCTGCATGCAGATATTCAATTCTTAATCAGTTTTAACTTCTTTCCATTACAATTCCTTAAACCTCAGGAAGTGGGAGCTCTAAATCCTATACAATATCTGAGAGAGAAATTCAATCATGATAGAGGAAGGATTAGAGCCAAACTTTATGACATTGGTGAGCTCAAACATTAAGATTAGGCAGTTCAGTAAAACACATTTTTAAGGTTTGAGAGGACTTCTGACAAGCAATTTTCAACAGAAGTTACCTCTAAATAATTCCATTATGTTCTTGAACACGCAGGATAGAACAAAAACTGTAATTCGCAATTTATGAAACTTTTATCATAAAGATAACAATTTAGTGTTATTCTTTGTTTGCTGTAGAAGTTTTGAATCTCAGTGTCCTCCTTTTCATTTTATGAACAATGCGTTTGTGCTTTTTGTGCCCATATTTCCAGGTTGGTGGGTGCTTTTTAAGCCTTAGCATTAGTATTTTTCCTTTACCTTCTACTTTTCAAAACAAGGCAAGTATACTAGCAAGCATAAGAAAAAACAAAGAAATTCAAAGCTCCTCTATTGGTTCCAGTCAAGCAAACTGTTTAAGATACCTTCTTCTGCCTCCAGCGAACAGTGCAAAGAATGAAAAAACAGAGTAGGATAATTTTCTACAAAAGAAGCAAACAGTGTGGCTGCAAGAAAGGGCATGCCTGCATACGCAATAAACAGTGAGTCAAGGTGTGACTCTGCAGCACACTGGTTACTCTGCACTGATTTATTATCTGACCAGGATGTGGCATATTCACACCACCCTGTTTCTAACTGTGCCCAGCACCCTGCCTCTAAGAGGAGCCATAACCAGACAACAGAGAGCAAATATTGTAACAGAACAAATGTTTCCAGGTCCCAGCCACTGCATCTTGGAGAATTCCTGTGTGCTTGTCCAGGAAGTCACAGGTGTGACTAAAACCAACTCCAAACACATGCAGAATAAGCAGTCCTGAAAATTGAGAAATGAGACAATACTTACCTTGCAACTTTTGCATATGTGAAATTAAACACATTGAAGAAGAGGCTTTCATTAGATTTTAGTTTATGAGCATCAGTTACAGTGATGACTGAGACTTCACATCTGAAGCCCTATAAAGCAGTTAATGAACTTCAAAATCACTTCCAGACTGGGAAGCAGAAGATGATCTTTTAAGCTTTCTCCAGAAAATTTATCATCCTGCACCATCAGGAAATGGATCAAGGAGAAGACAAGACGACATGCCAGAGAACATTCCTACCACATGTGACATAAAGGCTAAATTACATGCTAAATTTATGAAATCTGACACTCAAATCTGAGCAAGTTAGCATTCATTTCTCTCCCCACCCATCTCCTCATGTATGGGCTGATAATGCAGTAGATTCATATAACTTTTTAGAAACAGAATTCTCCTTGAAGCCCTTAGAAAATAGGCTGAAAAAAAGTCAAAGACATGCTGTGAACACTCCCCATAATACTCTGATGAGAATTACAGCACATAAATAATATGCTGTAAGTTTTGACCCTAGATTATGTTTTTCCAGTACAGTCAATTTCTAACAGAGGCTCACAGTTCTCAATTCCTCCACATCATAGCACTTAAAACCGAGAAATAATGACATGTCTAGGCTCAACCTAAAAAAAAAAAAATCACCTAGGGACAGAATGCAAGGAGTGAAGCAAATTAACTGCAAAGTAGAACAAAGTAACAAATAAAGCTTTTCTAATACTTGTCTTACCAACTTCTAACACACAGCTTTTGCCAATATACACATACTGTCAAAAGGCTTCAAGTCTAGATATACACAGATGTGCAATCCTTTCCACAAGTAACAAAAGATAATGCAGTTTTAGGAGATTCCCATTAATCTGTTTATCATTGAACTTATCTTCAAACCTACTGCTGAGCAACACAGAATCAGCAATATTTGTATATACATACCTAAACTTCAGGTGAAGGAAGAGCTACTAGAAATACTTTGATTTTTTTTTTTGCATTCATTCCACTTGAGTGAAAGCATGATTGTTTATGATTAAAGTATTTAATAGTCATTTTTCTGTGTGGTGGGAAAGCAATAAATTTTGGTTTTTTCCTAAAGCATTCTAAGGTAAAGCCTTTTGAGGCGATCTCAGTCCCTAACAATCTGCACAAGACTTGTGTGCCTATGAGCTGAATGGAAGTTAATTAAACGTCACTTAACTTGGAGGCATTTGTGTAATGACAGAGAGAACTGTAACTACTACTTCAAAGAAAAAAAAAAAGAAAAAATAATCACGATTTCTACCATACTATAGCCAATACAGAAGTGTTTGTTTACAGAATCAGAGGTTAATTCTGCTTGCACTGTTCTGCTTTGGGAAAACAGAAGTGAAGCTACCCAACTACATATTTCCTTATAGTTTAAGGTATGTTCTTCTCTACTGTAAGTAAAGAGAATTACGATGAGATACTAACATAAGGAACAAATAGACCTCATGCCCTCAACACAAGAGAATCACTTAACAGTATGGCTACAGGGAAGTTTGTCACAGGTTATTTGCATATTAACTGCTTTCGTCCTGTCCAAGACACAAGTAGTCTGGGAATTCAAAGCAAACTGTGAATTAAAAAAATGAATATATTTATATACATATGTATATAAGCTGATTAATTTACCAATCAGTAACTAAATTTTACTATATGTTTATAGTTTAAATGTACTTTAATTTTAAATTCGATACAGTAACAGTAAAACTTGAATGTTTAAGTACCTTGCCGTTAGTGATGTACTTGCAATTAATTTTTAGAAATTTCTCTGTAAATGCTTCCTCTTCTTCGGAGGTGGATGATACCACTCTTGTAGGACGAACACATGTATGTGCTGCTGAAGCAGCTGACTCTTTCTGTTGGATTCCATCTGGATCCTAAAAGGGAATATAAAAAAAAAAACCCGAACTTAGCAACTTGCCTTCTTCAATATTAACTTTTAAGGGATTTTCTGTTGTGTAATTTTTGTTCTTTTTCTTTTACATGAAAGCAAATGTAAAAATAGGGTTCCAAATCCACTGCAGTTTAAAGGACTGCTTTGATCTCACAGTGTATATAACTAATGAAGCACAACTTAACAAGCCCATAATAAGAAATGCAAGTGGGCAAAGACATTCAGAATCAACCTGGGAATAAACAGCAGAATAATGATCAGAACTCACATAAGGAAACTGTCACTACAAAATTTGAGCAGAAGTTTGCAGAACGATTATTTTCCAACTTCAACAGAAGTCCTATTAAATGTCTTCTGTTACCCTTCCATAATACTATACGCTATGTTGGAAGGTCAGCTAGTCCAACCCTACATTCAAAGCAGACGTAAGCCTACATTAGATCAAGTTGCTCTTGGCCTTTCCAGTTGAGTTTAAGTCTTCAAGGCTGGAGATTCCACAGCATCTCCAAGAAACCTGCTCCAGTGTTTAACCACCCTTACGGTGAAAAATGTTTTCGTGTTATTCAACCAGGACCCCTCAGGCAGCAACATGCAGCTGTTGCTGCCCATCATTTTATTATGAACCTCTGAAGACCCCAACTCTTCTCCAACTTGTCTGCTAGGTAGTGCAACAGAGAAATGAGGTTGTCCATTAGTATTTTCTTCTCCAGACAAAAAAACAAACCAAAACAAAACCACCACCAACCAAAACAACCAGAAAACCAAAACACCAAACCAAAAAAACAAACCAGCACTCTCAGCCAATTCTTGTGCCTCATATGTTTCCATTCCCTGATCATGTTAATGGTGCTCCACTGGAATCTCTCCAACACGTCAATCTTTGTCTTGTACTGGAAGTGCCAGAAGTAGACACTGCAAATGCAGCTTCACAAGCCCCCCCAACAGGGGAATAATCATTAGGCTTAACCTGTAGGTATTCTTCTTTCATCTGGCACCTGGCACATGATTAGCCTTCACCATCGCAAGTGGACATTGTTCAACACCCCCACCAGGACACTAGCTTCAACCTCTCCTTGGCTCTTTTTCTGCAAAGCTGCTATGTAGCTAGCCAGTGCTCACCCTGCGCTGCCATATGGGCTTTCTGTCCCAGGCAGGTCTTAACCTTCATGAGGTTTCTGTTACTTCATTTCTCCAGACTCTTGATGCCCCTCTGATGAGTAGCCCTTGTTCTTCCCTCCAGTGTATTGACTACTTTCTCTACCATTTTTGCTGTCCCCCACCCCCAAGCTTGCTGACAGTGCATTCTGCCCTCTGCTCCAACATTCAGGTCACTTATGGGCAGACTATAAACAGTATCAGTCCCGATAGGGACCCTCACGGAGTCCTAACCTTCCACCACCACAGAAAAACAACCAACAAAAATTACCAGCCACACACACAAATGCTGAATCACTTTGAGCCCCAAAACCCTGCCAATTTTTCCAGCCCATCTTGTAGTCCACCCATTCAGTTCACATTTCCCCCAGTGTTTTAACGAGGCTGTTTTGGGACAGCGTCAAGGGCCTGGCTCTAATTAAGGCAAGTAACATGCAGTGCTCTTCCCTCATCTGCTGAGCCAGTCATCTTATCACAGAAAGCAATCACTTTGGTCAGGCATGATATGCCCATGGTAAGTTCACCCTGGCTGTTTCCAACCATCTTTGCCTTTCACATACCTGGATATAACTTCTAGAGGATTTCCTTCATGACCTTCCTGAGCAGGTAATGGGAAGACTTATCTATCTTGCTGTCTAACAGTACATCCAACAAACTAGTGAACATGGAACCCTACCACGGACAGGACAGACAATGAGAAAATGTTTTCAAATAAAAGCTACCTGTATAGTAGAAGGACTGCACCAAAGCCTATTTTTTAGCCACAGCAATTCTGGGGCTTAACCAACATTTAAAGACTTCCATTTCATACATAACTGCTATTTTTAGTTACTAATAAAATATTGCTATTTATAAAAAATGTGAACTTCTATGTTCCCTTTGGTTTTCTGCTTTTCTGTGCAGTTCTATTCACTAGTACAGATTGCAGCTAAATGCCTTTAATCACATATGCAGGAACATTATGCACAATTTTCAGTTCATCATCTCTCTGGCACTACTTTAGCCTGTGCCTGCATCCTTCCATTTTAGTTAGAAAGCAAACAAAAAACCCAAAACAACTTTCAGAACACTGAACTAAAGTTCGCTGAAAAAGGTAATGAAGATAACTAAAAAGCAAACTTCCTGGAGATGAGTTCTCTTTCTATATATGCCTTTCTCCTAAAAATCTTTGTGATGCATATAACTTAGCAAGTGGCTGCAAGAGTCTTCAGCTGATACCCAAGTCCACCGTGAATAAGCCAGCTATATCTCATTCATACTGTCATGCAGCATAGAAGCAGGAATAATACTGGTGGCAGACTTTCAAATTTAATGATGACAGTCTTGTCACTACATATTATTTTGAAGTGGATTTTAAGTTTTATAGGTAGTAAAGCTTATTGGATCTTCTTAACTATGCACATCACACTGCTGAATGAGGAAACCCTTCACAAAACCCAGCAGCATAAAAAAGGCTTAAAAATCTAAGCCAAGTTCTTACATACACACTGACACTAACAAACTTATTGAAAACACACTGAAATCTTAGCTTAAGTGTAGCAACATAAAAAACCCCAGCTTAACAGGGTTATGCAGGTCTTATACTAGCCACATGCTGGTTTGTATTTAGCCACATAGTTGTGTTAAGCTACACCAATGTTTCATCAAAACAGGAACAAAAGAACAGAGAGTATCATAGTTTATATTTTGCCTCAACAGAGGTTCAGATGTTGGTTAGTTATCTTATTCAACTTCTAGCAAGAACTCATCAATTTCAATGATCACAGAACAGAGCATAGACCTCTTTACATTACACACGCAGAGTAACACACCCTCTTTACTTTGAAATGTGCTTAAATTTATCCTGCAAATCTGGAGTCAAAATTGGAGGAGAGTCAAAGACAGACGAACATCAATACAGAGCATTAGAAAACATATTCTAGTATTACTCTCATTCATAAAGACAGCAATCAAAGAGAGAAAAGAGAAACAAAGAAAACAGGTGCTATGATGATGAACAAAATTGTTCTGCCTTAACTGCTCAATTAGAAGTTGAGTGCTTTTTGCATTGTTGGAGAGACTGAAAAACAAAGCCAAACACAAACACACGGAGAGTCTACACTGACAAGTGCAAGCAACTTCTGCTCTTCACTTTCTTTTGACAAACTATACCTAGGAACATGCCTTCCCTCCTTACATGTACTTCAAAAGACATCAGAAACTTCCATAAACACTTCATCATAAACACTTCATTATATATTGTCACGTTCCTCGTTTGTTTGACTTTCCCCAAAGTATTTAAGAACTGCTTGTAGTGATCCATGACATGTAATGAGGTGCACAAAATAGTTGTGCAACAACACACTAAGTGTCAGTTAAATGAAATTTAACACACACGCTGTTGCTAACATTGAACTGCCTACACTAAACAAAACCTCTTGCATAAGAGGATTTTCACTTTTAAAATATTTTAATCTACATTGTTTCTTCCACACTTTCAAGCTCTTTGCTATGTGCATATAATCAATAAAAAAGTTTCAAATAAATTACAGGCATGGTTACACTATTAAGCTTCCTTATCTACTATATACAAACAATCACATATAAAATAATCCACAAAAGCAAGAATAAGGTAGTTTTCTGACATGAGATCTAGTGCATTGTAGGAAGAGCTCTGATTTCTAGCAGTAAAACTAACAGTTTTCCCTTGAGTAACTTCTCACCACATATGCTATATGGGTAGGCCTATCCTAGCATTTACAGTCATTCCGAGACCAATATGGAAAAATGTATTCTTGCAGACTAGTCTATTTACTGTGCTACACCACCTTCAGTTTGCCATAAAAGAAATTATTCAGTACAAATGACAGCAGACACCTCACGAGAACAGGCATACTAGAGTCAGAGTAAAGATATAACAACAAAACCAAATAGTAATGTTCAGTAGAAAGGTCATCACAGCCTTTGTAATGCAGCTTGAGAACCTATTCAGCAACAAAGCAATACCCTTCTATTTAACTTCTCTGGCCCAAGTCATGCAAGCAAGTAAATAAATGTTTAAAAATCTCAAACCTTCCTAAACTTTGAGCACACAGAATCTTGGAATAGACATCTGACAGCTTGACTGAGCACTATGAAGTAGTGCTATCAAGAAAATTTGTTATTTGAGAGAAAAGATAATAACTGGGAAAACAGGAGTGACATATTAAGAAACATCTGAATAAGGTCATAATTGCATAAATTGCAGAGGAGCTCAGGCTCTGATATTGCATCTTCCTGGTTGGAGTTCCCTCTACAGAATTCTGTTGACAGCAAACCAGTGTTCCTGGAAAGGCATGCTTTTACAAAGCTAGCTCCTAGCAAAAAAAAAAAAAAAAAAAAAAAAAATCTACATTCAAGCTGAATTACAGAGCAGCTTTGATGGCTAAAAAATTTTGGTATTTGAAAGTCTACAAAAGTAGAACTACTGAGTAGAAGTCAGCTGTAATCAACTCTGCATTAGCCCTTCACTGAAACAGACTTTTTTTTTCCCCCCTTTACTTAGTTTTGCTAAATGAAGCTAGAGAATCCCCTCCTGCCCCTCTACAGGGAGTGGGGGAGGCCTTACCTTTTAGCTACTCGAGTATTCTTGCCAGTGTATCATTGCTACAGAAAGCTATCAGTAAGATTAGAGAGAGATGTTTAACTAGTTCTGAAAGGTAAACTAATACAGAAAGGTAACAGGAACTAGTATTTAAGATTTCAGTGCACAAGGATAGTATTTTGCTACAAATAACATGCCTTCAAATCAGTTTTCACAGAGAAAACTGTCATTTGCAAAGATTAAAAGCTTGTGTTTACTTTTTTAAAAGGCACTATTTCACTTTTCAACTCCAAGTGTTGTAAAGTACTTTCTCCCCCAAATGAAAAGATAGTTTAAGAAGAAAGCATAGCACCTGTAACACTTCTCTTGTAAGGGAAAGTTAATTTCAAGGACAACAGGTATACCTACATTTACTGTAGCCTTGTCAAGCTCTGCTTCGGAAGATGTAGGTGATAGGGGACTTATAGGACTTAGAGAGGGGGAGCTGTCCACGCTAGAAATGTAGTCTGGGTCAGGAACATACAAAATCTATAAAGAAGATATAATGTAGTTAGAACTCATGCTTTCAGGTTTACTTTAGATTTCCCACCAGTTCAGGTATATTTGCTATGATTTCTCAAAATAAGCTATGCAAAATCATTCCTATTTCCATGAATTTTAACAGAAATTATTAGTTGAGGGAATAAACAATACCACACAAAGTACTTCTTAATATTAGCTTTTAAAGTTTTTTAATACTATCGTGAGAAAAGATTGAGTTTTAGTCATAATAGAGGAAAAAGTTCAGATAGAAAGCATGAAAAATATACAGCATGCCAGAAACACCCAATACAGTGTCCAAGGAAGACCTGCCCAATTATTTCTCCTGCTATTACTCTATTTGAGCAACCAAGAAACAGGCTGTGGAACAAGTTCATAGACGTAGCTCTTAGCACTGAATGTTAAAAAAAACCCTATCAACTGGGGTTATTAATGCCTTAAATATTTGGCATTAAATTAAATATTTGGCCTTAAAATTTGGCCATGGCAGGCATTCAAGCTACCTAGACAAAGTTTTGCAGCAATCAGAAATAAACACAGGATTTTCTTCAAACAGAAGGCTAATACCAAATGGCCAAAGGTTAATACTGTAGCTGACCCATCACTTGTTTCCAAGGCTGGCTTTCAAAGAGAAGTGGAAAGTGAAGGCAAAAAAGGGAAAGAAAAAGCTGTTAGCAATAGGAACCTCTAAGAAGTGAGTGATAGCTCATGTACTGCTAGTAAAGACAGCAAGTTTTCAAGAGTGGAATAAAAACATTATTCAATTTATTAAAACAGAATTGCAGGCAGTAATATGCACCCAGGAATGTTGTTTGTAAGCTGTACCTTGAATTTGTCTTCTGAGTTAGAATTGGTAAATAGCCTGCTATATTTGCAAAGTAACAATTTAGCTTGTAACCAAGTGTTATTATATCATTAAGTATATTTAGTTTTAAAAGTCCTCTGATCTTATTTAAGAGACACAATAGCTTCATTACATGTTTCCTTTCTAGGTAGTCATTTAATAGGCATGAATAATTCACAAACTAGAGAAAAATGAAAAAAAACCTCTTTTACAAAGTCAAAAGGAAGACTAGTAAGAGAAGTACTTTAACACTTTCTCTGGTAGAGATGAGAAATATAGGGAAAAAGGTCTTTGTTGGATAAGTGACATACATAGTATAATAGTACCTGTCCAGGAACGACTGCTCTGGAGAAAAGCTTATTTAATTGAACCAGTTCATTGGGTGTTGTATCAAATTTCAATGCAATACTGTTTAAAGTATCTCTTGATTCCACCTGTATCAATTGGAGAAAAAGAAAAACAAACCTGTGAGCAGTTAGTTCAAATAGTGACTTACAAATTTTATCACATGTAGCTTTACTGAGATTTTAGTGAACTTTAAGTCTTCATATCTTACGATTGCCCCAAAAAGAAAAAAAAAAAAAAACAAACCAAAAAAACATACCTACCCCCTAAATATCAGTGTATTGCCACCACATGTAAGGACACCTGCCTTCCCACAATGTTTCCAGGTGGCCAGAACTGTCAGTCACATACGCTAGGCTGTAGGCTCTGCTATTGCACCAGAACATCTGGTCTGTACATTCACTGCTGGGTACCCAATACATGATTAACTGGTTTCACAAAGCCCTTCAGTCTCCCTCTTCAACTCTGCTTTTCTATTCTTCACTTACAGAAAAGCTGAAGCAATCTCTATAAATGTGAACACATTCTCTTCCTATTGAAATAAGCTTCTGTTAATCTGACTTACAAGTAAAATCCATCACTGAGATACAAAGTAAAAATACTGAAGCAAAACAGGTCAACCAGTATGACAGCAGATGGAACATAAGCATTTTGAGTAGGTGATTCCCGAGTAAGGAAAAGATTTTTTTCAAGCTCTTATTTTTACCCCCATCTCCCAAAATGTATTCAATATGAACTAAGAGAAGAAAGCAAAGAAAAAAAAATATTCACAGAGTATTTCAGAATAAAGAATTCATAGCAAACATTTGAGAATGGTGAAGATGATATGACAAAGGAGTATACAACCAAAAGAAGTTTACTGCGTAATGGCACAGGGCTTCATAAACACTGTACCACAAAAAATAAATCTTATCAGTTAATAGAAGATGAAGCAATATTAGCAAAGCTACATTTGTGTTGCTTAATATGGAGCACAGCTAGAAAAAATAAAATCTACTGACTCCTGTCTTAAATGTCTTCTCATTTGTCCCTCTTATTACATCTGCAGAAGTTATGCTATTTATATGGACAGGAAGGTGTATTAGACTAATTATTCACAGGTTTAGTTTTCCTTCTATTTTCAGATTATTCACTTTAACTTTTCTTGACAGTAACAGAAAAGAATGCTTTCACTTTTAAATTCCCTTTTCTTAATTTTCAAGGGGAAAAAATAGGAAAGGGGGGAAGTGAAAGCTAAAACCACGTTTTTCTTCATAGTGTATGTTCTACACACAACAGTTTTGAGAAAGCCAGTGGATATCATTAGCTGACTCTGCATACCCACTCGGTATCTTCTGCTCTTCACTCACTACCTTAACAAAATGCAGGAACACCATGTCTTATAGGCCTTGCCAACTGTTGCTAGACTTAAAGGTAGATATCTTTTACTTCTGCTTGAATGACTGAACAGGGGCAGAAAAAAAAAAAAAAGATTGAGGGGAGGGAAGGAAAAGTCTCAGCAAATACATGCTTTAACGGCTTTTGGTACTGCTTGCTCTGAGAGTTGACCTTGACGTTACACAGTCACACAGAAAGAGGCAGCATTCGGAACCAGAAGACTAAAACACTATTTCTGTAACCACACTGCAGTGGAGGCAAGTAAAAGCATACATGGGGCTAGCCTGCTTCGAGCCATACTCTATTGTGTCATGTGGACTGTTCCAGTTGAATTAGCATATTCCATAAAACTAATAAGCATTACACGTTTTGCTGTCAGTGGAACATAACGAGGCACATTCATTCTTTCACAGAAGCAGAAAACATTTTGCCAGAGGGGAAGAATATGTATCTACAGGTTATAGTATTAGTTGATTAAATATTTAATATTTTAATACATCTTATTTGCACTGTGAGATTAGCTGGCAGAGTTCCTATTGGTTGCAAAGCAAAAGTAGTATATAAAAAGTTAAATAATTGTTCCTCAAAATGCATTCCCACCTAAATGTTCCAAAACTTAACACTGAACAGAACGCTAGCCCCAAAAGAATTTAGGGGAAGGAATGCTTTCTATTAACTTTTTTCAAAGTTATGTCATGTTAAGGAACACACATTGACAGTATGGGAATCAAAAAGTGTAACTGACAGATACAAACAAACTATATCCTTTAAATAGAGAAGTGGGTTGTCCTGCAAGAAAAAGTGCTGCAAATATAATGTACTCTGAAGGCTGTTACAGTTCAACAGATAAAAATAGAGGGAAGTTTGGGATACTAAAATAATTAAGGTTCACAAGTAAGAGTTAAATAATTCCTTTCGACACAGAATTCATTATCAATTTGTAAAGGTGCATTTGTCAGCCTAGATTCACTAAAGAAATGACAATAAGCTTTTTTTAATAGATAAATTTCTAATTCTATTATAACAATTCTTTATATAGGAAGCCATTAAGCTAAATAAAGCAGCAATTCTCTTTCTACTGGTATATCAGGTATGAAAGACGGTATTGTTGTACCTCTCAGTAATTCAGTACTGTATGATCACATAGATATGCAAGAAATAAGAATATTCTCATATGCCACTTTTAATTGGTACTAAAGCTGCCATCAAAACATGAACCTAACCTGACCAGATAAGTACTGCTTGTTCCATATGTGGTAACAAAACCTGACAAACAAATCAAAGAACAGTAGTGTTGCCATCAGCAGCTCTACATAATACAGAAGGTTTGCTAAAATAAACTTTAAAGTGAGATTCAAAAGCTTTGCCTAATTCAAAAGTTTGTTGGAGGACAATGGTCAGCTGCTAGGTAGATTTTGCTGAGGTATGACTTAATGACTGAAATATTGGAGATTTTAGACTAACTTATGATACAAAATTAAAAACATTCAATTAAAACCCACAAAACTGAAGACCTTTAACAGTGTATTCACTCTTTTCAGCCTTAAGAAATAAAACCATCTGGCAAGATGTCTTAGCAACAAAAGGGTTTCTCAAATTATGAACACAACAGCAAATATAAGCTTCCTTTTCTTATTTGGCTGTAAAGTTTGCACAGGTGAATCTCCACACTACATGGGATTTCAGAGACCAGCACTGCTATCTTCTTAAAGAAAATTTTCAAATAATAAAGACTTCCTGAAGTATCTCCCTAAATTCAAAGGGCCTATTCTCCAATTCTCGTGCAATCTAGTATTTAAAAAAAAAAAAAAAAAAAAAAAACAAAACAACACCAGAATCTGAACTGCCAAAAGGTGAAATAACAACTTTGTGGAAGAGCTTAATTTAAGAACTAACACAGAAGAACATGCCACCACATACCACAGCTGCCCCCTAGCTTTTCCAATTATTTTTTCCACAGCAGTTCAATACTGGAAGAAAAGACAAAGTCATTCCTTCTTTCCCAGGAAACAAACTTTCTATACATTATCCAAGTAGCTATTTAAATACTATTCTGTTTATTATGAATTTTATATAAATATTTTGATATTAAAGCACTATGCTGAATCATCATGGGAAAACTCCCCCTTTTAAGGAGAGGGATGATGAACAGCAATTACATTGTTTCATGATTTCAACAGAATAGCAAGATTTGTTCAAATACAAGTAAACCTCTGAAACACAACCACCAGACATGTGAAAACACTATTTTATTCCCTGAAACAATCTGAAATGGACCTGGAGCAGGCCAGCTGGTGCTTTGAAGTGGGTCAATACATATCATGCATTGGTTTTGCTACATTCAGTATACTGCCTTGAGTATAAAGATTGAAAGACACTGATTAATGAAAATTAATGAAAACAAGAATCACAGTCAGGATGGCGTTAATGCACACGAACTCTGCTTTGTACAATAACTTCTGCTGAAAAACAGCTTCTTAAAATACAAGCTTTCCTATACTCAGTAGCAAAAGCTTCTAGTCATCAACTGTCTTATGTAGAGGTAAGACACATAAGGCCTACTACCTAGTTACTTCTACCTTATGTAGTCACATATGTATACAAGTAAGTCTAAAATTCTAAGTTATCTGTAAAACACGATTTTAGCTATGACTAGATACAGAAAGAGCCACACCTTCCATCTTCCTTTTCCAATAAAATCCAAAATCAAATACCCTCTTCAAATCACTGTGTCCCCCCCATTTGAGCAGAGGTACATCCCATTATCCCTTTTCCACTTACAGAGCACTACTTATAGACCAATGTTTGCCAGGTGTGCTTGAGTGCACCAGCAGACAAAGAGCTTCAGAGTCACCACTGGCTATGGTTCGAACTGCTTTTGTTTCTGTCAGTTTAGCAGCTGGCAAAGGTATTTAAAAACCTTATTTAAAGCCAAATTCTCTACTGATATTTTATTGAACTTTACTGTCATTGCATCTCAACAACTGGAGTTCACTCGTTCTTCCACTAAAAACTATACTTTGAATACATGAGAATCAGAGTGCACAAAGAATGAAGTAATTTTTTTTTTTTTAAATATTTCAAGACTAGTTGTCCAAGAACCAGAAAACAACAAAACAATGGTTTAAGAGTATTAAAAGGAACTGACGAAAAGAGATGGGAAGACTGGAAGGAAGGGTGAGGACAAAGGGGAAAAGAGAACACAACTTTGGTGCTGTACCCAAGCCTTCAAAAATATCAGATTATGACTGTATTAACTAATTGTTAATAGGTCTAATTTCTGTAATATGCAACATCAGGAAAATTGAACTTGTAAAAAAACAACTCCAAAAATCTTTTAAAATAAGGCAAAAGATACACCAGAAAGTAATATGACATCATTATGATCCACGTTTTATAAATTCCCCCAAATTGGGAAAAAGACTATGACAGTGGCACGCTCAAAGAAAAGCAACAGTCAGACAAGAACATAATCCCTGGCTTTGAAATGGAAGCACCAAGAAAAAAAAAAAATAAAACCTCTTAAGTATGTAGTAGTCTAAACAGCATGGAAAAGCTTACAATGGCAATAAAACTAGCTGCACCAGTGAGAGAATCTTTAGCACTCCCAATCCAAGCTACCCTAGGACTGAAAGCAAAATCCAATTATTCTAGAAAGATACCAGCAGAAGCTCACCATTTCTCTGCTCTCAAAATAAACATGTTCAGCAAGTCATTACAACCAGAAATTCCAAGTATTCATGCAGGTTTGGAGTCTAGCAAGCTTTCACCTGTTTGATGGTCACCACAAAAACACTTGCTACCCACATCCCTTGAGCTAAGAAAGGATCAGAAATTCCTCTTTGTTTTACCTTAAGAAGCTGACTTCAGAAGCCCCCGTAGTTTTGTTCTCAGTATACATACCTAACTAGTTTCTAACTAAAACAAAAAAGAGAGTCCAGACCCAGATTCCAGATGTAGGGCTTACCACTAAATAACTGGTAAAAGATCACATGCAGGAAGACTGGTAGTTCTACACTGAGGACTCTGGCTTAAAACTCAGCCACAGTTATTTCCTTTTTTTCCTCAAAAGGAAGAGGGGTTAGAAAGCTTTTGTTGAAGTCCTGCAACTGCTACCAGGCTAGCATCACTGGTGATCAGTAGTCAACACTGTCTGCTTATGCTCCTTTATTTATCTGTAGCTGGCTCTTCTAACACCTGTAGACAGACACTGGCTGTGTTTGTACAACAAGCAACACAAAATACTTCTAATGCAACAGAAACAGAATGTCAAATAAGCAACATAAAAATGCTATTTTCACAACATAAAAAGGACTAAGAGTTCTAGCCAGTAAGAATAATTCACCTATCTGCTCCGTTGGTCCTTAGAGCCTGTTCACAGGCATTAGATGTGTGCAGAAGGGGAAAACAATTGGCTTGGAGCACCAACTGTGAACTCTGAAATAATGGATGATATCAATTTGCATCTAATCTGCTGACTGACATTCAAAAGAACAGAAACTATATTAACTTAAAAATCATCTGTTCACTGTCTAAGCAGTACCAGTGAAAATAAACCAGAGTTTTCTGTATCCTTTAGAGGCAGTCACTGAAAATTAACTTAGTGACATTCTTTCAAACTTACCACCCTGGGTAAGCTTAGGACTTGCTTCCTTCACTTAGTACCACATCTGTTAACATGTTGCTGGTGCTACATACAGAACAGTAGTTCCACGGTTTTATGCTTTGGGAATGTTAGAATAAAAATCTTTAACATTAACTGCCTTTTGGCTTTATCTTTAAAGAGAAAATATGTTTTACTGTTTATTTGTCCCCAAAGTAACAATTTTCTTTTTTAAAAAAATTCTAGTGGGAAGTGTATTTCACCTTAAAAACCATTGTTTGCATCAGTGAGATTCCATCTTGCTCTAAACTTCAGGAAGACAAATAAGCCCTTTCGTCCTAAAGCCACGTAGCCACTGTAAAAATGCATTAAATTATTATTAAAAAAACAAAGCAAAAAACTCCACTAACTTTTCAACAGTACTGAGGAGGAATCAGGTTTCTGTCTTCATTATTCTACTACTCAAAGCAGCAACACATGCCAACATATAAATGTGTGTGTGTGCACACCTATGTATATGTGTGTGTCCATGTGTGTGCTGTTGCTTTGAGAGGTAGTAGGATGAACACAGAAACCAGATATAAGTTGATCTCTCCACATGGTATAAAGTCACAAATAGTAACAATAGCAAATTATCACAATAGTTACCAGACCTCTCTTTACACATATAGTGAATATAACCTTGGTTTGTAAGGTTAATCTGTGTATTTTCTTAAGACATATGTACACAACATAACTGACAGCTCTGAAAACTTGATGTTACTTAAGTGCTTCTGGAGTGAAGGTACAGCAAGACCAGACAGAATACTGCATTCGTGAAGCTGAAAAGTACCATGTTCCATACACACAGACTCCTTTAGAAGCAGGACTAAGTTTAAAGACAGAAAGTCTTTGATTCTTGTGAATCGTCTTTTTGACTCACAAGGAAATGACACATACTTCAGCATGTATTAAGAAAGTTATTTTTGCAACTAAATCCCCACCTACTGGAACACAAAAACCTGCAGAAGTACTTGCCAACTTGACACAAGCATACTAATTTAAAAAAGGAAAGCTTGGTGCTTTAGCTTTGCCTGGTATCTTACGCACCAAGGTAAGGGCATGCATGTGCTGGCAAGAGACAAGTTCACGGATTTACTGACTGAAGAGGAATCCCAGCTTCACAGAGTTACACTTAAGTGTTTTTTCCAATTATTTCAGACAAAATGGGGTTAATATATTAGAAACAACAGTCACATTTACTTAACTATTCCTCAGCTGCAAGAACCTAAGCAGCAAAAAATTCATTTTTATTTTTAATTTCAACTTCAAGGAAGTCTTTAGTGTAGGCTAGAACTATAATTTGAGTTCTGAGTATAAGCCACACTAATGAAGTGCTTCTTGCTCCTATACACACATCCTCTGCCTCTCTCCAAATAACTATCACAGCCTTCTCAGTATTTAAGCCATATCACAGCTTGGCTTAATATAACATCAAGAGTTAAGTCTCCCCCATATCTCTTATTCTTGGAATAAGAGAACATCAAGAGGCCATGTAAAGACTTTTTATAAAGAAGATCTCATTTTTATTTTATCATGTCCAGCTTCAAAAGCACTCAAAGATAACTGTGACAGACTTTCCCTATTTTAATGTAAACCCTATAAGCATTATTTATAGGCTTAATTATCTTTCCAGTATATAATACAAGACAGATACTTCTCACTTCAGTTTCCCTTAGTAACCACAAATGTGAAAAGCTGACTGCAGTACAGTTTGAGGGTCATTTCAAGAACAGAACAGGCAGAGAAAGTCTCCATTTTCAGATACTGCTGCAGAAACAGATCTGTACAGTAAAAGGTATAAATCTATGAAAATTATGAGAATGGCAGAAGGTCAGTATCAAGATATAGTTCCCCCCAACTTCATTCTGTTATTTCTCCTGATGCCAACAGTTTATTAATAATGCTGAAAGCAAGAAACTTGCACATGATTTTATAATTAATGTAATTTACTGTTTCTAACTAGTTACTTAAAAGTGAGCCGGTCAGACTGATTAGCTTGGTTTTTTGAAAGAAAAAAGTAACTTAAAAAACAACGGAAAACAAATGTAAAAAGCATTACTCGATAATACCTAATTCCAGATTTAATTCCTGTTAAAACAAGCTATCAGATACACAGAATTCTAAGATGAAAGGTAATGCACATTACTGTTTTGCTTCTATTTTGTAATGAAACTAAGTCTGCACTTGCTATGCAATGACATTCTAACAATAAAGCAGTAACTTACAGAATATTCAATAGTCCCTTTAGGCTTTTGAAAAGACATTCGTCGCCCATCTTTCTTGTCTGGGGTCTTCTTCTGGCCAGTGTCTGAAAAAAATTGAGGCAACGTGTGTGTTAAATTCATTTTCCTCTCTCAGTACTGTCACAGGCTGCTGACTACAGCCCCGTGGGCAGACATCTAATTCACCAGTTACACAGCTTGCTCCCGGTGACTCTGTCTAACAGACAACCGGCTGCTAGAATTGGGACTTCATTCCTCTGCAGTGCTTTAGGAATTTGACCAATATAAACCACTGATAACCGGGAATTAATTAACTGCGTAAGTACTTGCTGCTATCCAGGAAGCTATTAATGAAGACTAAATAGGAGTTTGACCCCATCAGGCAAGCAGCATTGCTGGAACTACTGTGTTTGACTGGCTTTACATTGTACCCAGTCTGCTTTTGTCTAGAGGGGAGATGATCTGGAGTTCCTGTACGTTCCATCTAACCAGTTGAGATTTTTTGTCTAAATGTTGTTTAATAAGTACAGAGTATTTAAAGCTTTTTTGTAAAACAAAGAACATTAGTGTTTAGCTTCACGATTATCCTGTCTGTAGCAAACACATACAGCCTATGCATAAACAATAAAGACTCTGAATAAATAACACAAGATGAGAACTGTTCTTTTTATTGAGGCATTGTATTTTGATGACTTATTTCATAAGCCAAATCAACAATTTATACTTGAAGTATACTCTACTCTTTGATACTAATTGGCTTGATATTATCATAAAAGACAACGCAACAGTGTACTTGCATGATTCAACAGAAAGCATTTAATGCTACATCTCTAGAAAAGTTTTTTTGTTGTTTAACATATCCATTTATATACACGCATGCATTTTTTGAGATGAGTCTCTTAAGTCTCTGTCACAAGGCCTCCACTTTCAACAGTTAAATATCTGCTATAAGGAGCCCAAAATACTTACATGAATGAGATGTTAGGTTTTCATGCTACAATGAGATTAGTTATACTCCCATTTTGATACATTCGAATTTCTGTTACCGTAACTGAATATATTTAGTCAAATATTTCAAACCAAATTGAAAAAATAAACCTTAAAAGTACATTATTTTAAAATATTTTAGCACAGCTGGATTGAGAATAGAAAACATGCTGTAAGTCTATGTAAGCCTCACCTGAGGCACTAAGGAAACTTGCTATAAATTAATAGCAATTTCTGTGCATTACTATTTTTATTTCACATCCTGACTGCAACACTGGAAAAGAAACTAGACAAATACTTGTACAAATTTCATGTACCCCCCAAATTTCTACATGGGTAGCTGAAATTATGAAGATGGGGGGGAGGCACACAATATACAGGAAGTTCTGCAGTGTTAAAAAATAAGAAACAGAAGACAAAAAAATAAAACCTCAACAAATCTCTCACATTTGCAATATTGGGCAAGCTACAGAGGGCAACAATAAAAGTTATTTCTAGCAGATTCAACATAAGTACTCTCCTGGGATGTTCTTTATACAATGAGGAAATAAACATTTGACTAATACTACTTTTTTAATATACTGAAAAAAGTCTGAGGGAGAATGTGCCCATACCTACAAGATAAAAATTGATCTATAGATGGTATTAATTAAGCTAAGTTTTTATAGCTATGAATGACAGTCAAGACTTTAAGCATACTTTTAAAAAATTTCTAGAAATTCTGAAAATCTAAACACTGCAATTCTGTACCCTACTATGTTCATTCAATATATTAACTGGTATTTCTTCCCTGATTTACTAATCACAGCTTTTAAAAGTTACCAAAAGGAAGCTTTTATTTCTGATTACATTAATAGGTTTTAAAGACACTACAAGTGTCTCTAGGGGAAGTTAAGCCAACTCAGTAATGAATAAAACACACTAGAAGGTTGTGTGTAGACTAACAGTAGCCAATATTCTCCTCTTCCAGGTCAAATATTTTGTTACCCAAGTTTCTACCTGACCTTGCAACACAAGGTGCCTCCTCAGCAAGGGACCGAAAAACTGCAACAGCTGCTACACTGTAGCTGTTCCAAATGTTTCAGCCCATATCAAAGCTTTGCCAGCAGCCTACACGTTTTCTTTCAACAGCAGTCTGGTTCAAATACTCCGAAGCAAAAGTCAAAGGATGCAGCTGAAGGAAGACTGATCTCATCCAAGATCCTATACGTGCCTTAATCTATACATGGAGCACCCCTACTGTAGAACAAGCATCTTCTTCCCCTGCTTCCCCCCACGCTATTAGAACTACAGAAGCCCCATACTGCAAATGTATATACGCACTTCATTTGTATATAGCCCAATGTTTTTTGTGGTGGTGGTTTTTTTTTCCTATACCCAAATTTAAGTTTCCTTTTTCTTCTTACTAGTTCACATATGTGTCTAAAGAGTTTGCAGACAGGTGCCACTCCAGAGGTCAAGTTATCTTCTCCATCTCCAGTAACTGAACAGTAGAATAAAGTCTTGCACAAATAATCACTTCTGTTCCTTATGCCAGAAATAAAAAAAGGAAAGTTATTTGTTCTTCAGGGCAGAAAGACCTGCTGCTTTAGACTTCAGAGCACTCTGGTAACTTCAGAAAAGCAAAAGCAACCAGGAGGTAAGGGTGAGGAAGGCAGGTCCCTGCTGGAGACATCTCTGAGGAAAGCAGATGCAAGAACTCCTACCACAAATTCCCCAGGAGCTTATAATCCTCAGTTTTTCTTTTTTTTTTTTTTTTTTTAATGTCATCCCCTCCCATACCCAAGACAGTAATTCCTACCCTTCCTATCAGTGCCGCTTTCATGCCTTCCCTCTGTGACAGCATTATTTCCCCCTCACTACATGGATACAGGATTCAAGTGTTTCATAACCTGCTGTGACCGAAGTCCGCCGAGTCAGGAAGCGATGAAGGCAGGCAGTGCCAAGCTACAACTACCCAGCTGGCCAGGCACCGGGCACAGGTACCAAACTGCGTGCACACCTCTGCCCTCTGCCCACAGCCTGAGTGCTTCAGCTGTCTGTTCATACAGAACCCATCTGTTTCACCTCATGTCTCAGAAACAAAACTAGGTGGTATTTCAATTGTGAAAATAGGTCCGAGCTGCAAAAACATGAATTCAACCTCCCTGATGGCATACTGCAAAGCCTCCAACTCTCTCTCACTGAATGAGCAGGCTATTTATTTTTGAGGGGAAGGTAAATGCACCTTTCAGCTGTCCTTGCGCCCCTAGCATTCTAGGAAGCATGTGAAAGCAGACACAACTTCCAGCACAGGATGCAGTAGTCTGAAAAGACCTCAGCACCAGCAGGAATCAGTCTTACCCTCTCATTTTACTTGTTTTCCTGATAAGTCTGTTGCACATGAGCTCATCTTGTCAGATTACACAGTCATTACCTCATCTGCCAGCAGTAAGCCAGTGAGATTACCAAAGGCTGATGTTCTCAGACCACAGGTATAAAAAAAACCTGACACCACCGAGCATGCTGCGCACAACCTCAAGAGTCAACAGTAACTTGTTTAACAAGGGGACTGGTGGTGCTAGGTTATCAGATCTGTAGCCATACTGTTTTAGACAGAAACAAGACCAGACCTTTTGTAACATCAGGGTTGATGTTTTAATTCTGAACTGCCATTTTGCACGTACAACAGCTTGAAACACTGAAGTGAAAAACCATGTCAGATTTGCAAATGACATGCAAATATTTCAACTGTCTAGGCTTTAAAAGACTAGAACTAGAAAGATGTAGATGGCAGTGTTCAAAATGACACCAGACCAATATTTAATCTGAATGCATGCATACAGAAATTTAAGATTAAATGACGGTAGCATAAGAATAGTTACATATGATCATCAACATAACCAGAGAGAAGGACTTTACTGTTCCAACATATTTATCCAAGATAGGAAAAGGGGTCTTAGGAACATACAGTTTTCAATGAGGCATTTTTGACCTTAAAATACGTAATCGTCAGTGGTGTTATTCAAACAAAATTTGAAGACAACTGAAGTTAAAATTCCAACGTTTGGGGGGGTGGGGTGGTGTTCCACTAACTGCCTCTGTATGGCCCTGTGCCAATGAATTTTGGTTGACTGAAAAATATTCCTGTGGCACTGCTAGTTCAAAGTGACATGAGAAGAGTGACATTCCTCATTTCTTAGTATGCCAGCTGAGCTGAATTGTAGACCTTCATTTTTCTGTTTGCTGATGCTTCTAGCACATCCCTTGGACTTCTGGCAATAAAAGCCAGTCAAGAGAAATCAGGATTTGTACTGTGAGTAACAATACATGCTAAGAACTGCTTAGGAGTATCTTCAAGCTCTGCATAGAGCTGATTTTTCTTTACCCTACTATTTTTCTGCATGCTAAGCTTATATCTCAAATAACTTGCAATGTTTCTCAGCTGCTGATCTTCTATTTGTTTCAATGTTAACAGAAATTACAAAGATCACTTCTTCCAGAGTAATAAATTGATAAAACAAACAAGTATCCTCTGAGATAAAGCAAGTAAGCTGGACAAGTCAACACTTAATGCAAACTGTTTACAATTAATAATTGAGCTTATTATGGTCAAGAAGATGAGAAAAAAGATTATTTAAACATGGGAACTGCAAGCTATGCATTAGATTTACATGTGTTTAAAGAAAAAGGCAGAGGCGGCAGCCTTGTTAAATGCTTGTCTAGGACAATTTTTCACAGGATCTTAAAAAAACATGCAGCACATATGGGATAAAGATTTTTAAAAACCAAATCACAAGAAAGTAAGGGAAGAAAAGTAGTTTTTCTTTGGAATACTCAAACACATTGTTATTTAACAGCACATGAAACAACTTTCTAATTGATAAAACAGAGGAAGCATAGATACTACATCTTCATTAATTAGTTCTGGTCAATAAAAAATAGATTTTTATAAACTAGTCATAAAGAAACAAAAATATTGAAGTAGAAAATCTTTATATTCCATAAGGCTTGGTGACTTGGGGTTCCTAACAGCAGAGGCCCCATCTCAGTATAGCAACTGTCTAATCGACCCTCCTCCCCCTCCTGCAGTTAGATATGCTTACGCTAGTTACTGGAATATTATTTTTTCAGTTATCTTCTAATGTCTTAGGAACCAGAAACAAAGAGGCCTCAATAGTAGCCTACAAGATGCTAGTAGCCCACAGTTTTCTAGCAAAAACGGTTTGGTTTTCAGTTAGTCTCCTCTTGCTAAGCAACTGCTACTCAGTCTAAGTCAAGCTCTCAAAACTCTTGATCCTTATCACTGCTCTCCACATGACTCTTTTGTTCACATTGT
Source organism: Grus americana (assembly GCF_028858705.1). Taxonomy (NCBI): domain Eukaryota; kingdom Metazoa; phylum Chordata; class Aves; order Gruiformes; family Gruidae; genus Grus; species Grus americana. The sequence continues at coordinate 20,885,561 of NC_072853.1, forward strand.
TCTCAAGCAAAACCCCAATCTAAATGCGTCCAAGACCTTGTTAATGCTGCATCAGCACTTCAAACACATTAAAACAGCTTTTTCCTGCAAGACAGATTCAGCACTGGTTCAAGTTCGTTTTCTGATTCCCCCTAACACATGACCCTTTTTTCTGCTATCCAGTGAGCTGCATAGCACATAGGCAAAAATAATTAAATGCATGATTTCAGGATGAAAAACAATTCAATAGAAACAAATTTAAGGCAGGACACTTCTACAAATGGCTAGGAGACATAAAGCCAGCTCCATGCATGGCACTCCTGGTATGTACATCACATGGGCTTTCTTCTAAAATAAGATTTCACATTCAGGGTAAACAGAAATGCTTCACCAAGTTTTCAGATTATGCAACAGTATGTATTAACAACAGTAAGCTTCCTGCCCTGTTCCATATGAATTATATATGTATAAAGTTTAATACATTACAGACTACCTAACTGCAATCTCCACCTACTGTACAATCTCTCTGCAGACCAAATGTATATATTAATGAAAACTTGCAAAATCATGACTGCTCTACTGAGACAAAGGAAGTCAACTTTTTCAATCAATAATTATTGTCTACCTCTTTCAGATATTTAAGCCCATTTAGTTGTACATCTTCAAGTCTACATAAGACCACATAAACAGTTTGACCATCAAGCAGCAATATCAAGTTATCCTTAGACATCTTTTAAGAGTTTACACTTTGCCTTATAATGCTTAAGCCAATGATACCTAGTTTTTCTAAGAGCTCAACTCAGCTTATCCTAATGATGCAGCAGACTTGTGCACCACAACCACTCTGCTAACATGCAAACAGATCTACTGTGTATGTGAAGTTATACCCAATGCTTCAGCAAACATCTCACTGTACAAGTTTATTGTATTAAGTTTACAGCTGACAGCAAACTAGGGGGGACAAGTCAACATAGTTGAGGGCAGGGTTGTCATTCAGAGGGACCTGGACAGGCTGGAGGAACAAGCTGACAGGAACCTTATGAAATTCAACAGGGTAACAGTCCTCCACACAGGAAGGAAGAGCCCCTTGTGTTGTACAGGTTGGCACTATCCAGCCAGGGAGCTCTGCTGAAAGAATCCTGAGGGTCTTGGTAGGCAAACGTGAGCCAGCAGTGTGCCCTGCCAACAAGGAAGGCCAACGGCATCCTCAGCTGTATTAACATGAGCACAGCCAGCAGACTGAGAGTGCCAGAGAGAAGCAATTATTCTCCTTAACTTGGCACTCAGACTGCTTTTGGAATACAGCTCTAGTGTCCCTGTCCTCCCTCCCTAAGCAGCTCCTTTCAATACAACAAAGTGAAAACTATTTCAGTGAAAGGCCAGTCAGGAGCTGTGAGAAGAGGCTAAGAGAACAGAGCTTCTCCAGCCTGAAGAAGAGATGATGCGACGGACTAACAGCAGCCTTCCTACACCTTCTAGATAACTTCCCCACAGGTGTCAAGATGACAGAGCCAGGCTCTTCAGTGATGTACAGTGGGAGAACAAAAGACAATAGATACATGGACAAACAGGAGAGCTTCTGACTGGATAAAAGATAAAAATATAATTGCCCAGAGCAGTTGCAGTTTCCATCCTTGGATGTTTTCAAGGTCCTGCTGGATAAAGCACTGAGAAACCTAGCCTGAAGTGAAAGTCTTCCCAATTTTTACCAGGACTAAACAGTCTTGCTTGCAATTACAGTTATTTGTAATTATGATTCCTTCCACATTTTTTGTTAGGCAATGCAGATGCATGAGGCCACCACCAAACCAAGCCAGAGGGAAATCCACACATATAACAGAGAGATGTGATGGGTAATGATGAACAGAAAGGCATCATTTATACATGTAGTGAGATAAAAGGCAGCCATAAGCATACAGGTTCTTAATAAAACATCAGCTTCAAAACAGTTTTATGTTAGAAATAGGAATTAACTATAAAAATTACAATAAAAATGCAACATGACACATTAAAACAGATGCAATACAGTCAAAGGATACCAGATTACTAGAATAAATCGTATTTAAATTATAAACTAATCTAGCAGATGACTGAAACAGATACAAACTAGACTTCAGTCAAACATCTGATACATCAGAATCCTATTGAACAGTAAAAAAAGTGACTAAGAGTTGTAAAATATGTAAAAAAAAAATCACTAAAAGGGACAGTGAAATAGAAACTAGCAGAATGGAGGGGTATATTCATGAGTTCCCAACGGGCTAGTTTTTAAAACAATTCAACTGCACATCAGCAAACAAACTCAGAAACACAATCAACAGCAAAGGCTGGGCAAAAGGACATACAACAAATTCTGTAGCACCGAAGCTTGGAGGAAAAAAAGCAGGACGAGATGTAGTAGTACAAAGTATAACATGAAGTAAAAGACCATTTAACTTCACATACACCCAGGGAATAGTCAAGAATTTCTATATTCTAGTAGCGCATAAGTTGGGAGAAGAGATTGTGCATACATTAACATATCACAAGATGACTGAGTCACCAGCTTGATACGTTCCAAGATCACATTTGCTTCTAATGCCTGTACCAACTGAAGTATTTTCAGACATGAAAGTGAAGCATTAGTGTCTTTGTAAAGTGTGCTGGTGCATTTCACATGTGCTTCATCCGGAACAGCATGTACAAGAAAACTTGCAGAATTATGTCTCCCCTGTTTGAAGCTCCTCTCATACTTTATCAAACACCTGTTAATTTCTTAAAAGTACTGAATAAGGATGCAGTGAGGAAAAACCCCCTACCTAATTCTTATGCCTGCTTTATTCTGAGACACATTTTTAGAAAGGAAGACACTAACTTTTACAGTAGGACTTGACAACTGTACTATAACTTGGCCCTGCACATTTGTCTTTCTAATGCACTGCTGCTACCTTCAGCATAGTACAGAGGACTGATAGGCCACATGGCTTACCAGATATACTGTGCATGGTTATCTTACCAATCAAGACTCGAAAGCTGATAAGAAAAAAATGTAAATAAGCCCACAGGCCACACAGTTCAGAACTGAATGATCAAGTTGAGCCTGAGGAAGAAAAACAACAACAAAAATCTTTTAACAGAAGGCAGATAGAACAATTTCCCTGACAGACGCGTTAAGAGGATTCTCTGAACAAGAAGTTCTGAATGACTGATTTTTATTTCTTTAACTTCTGTGCTTAATGAGGGACACACTGCAGGAAGTCAAGACTGCCTGCGCAGTGTTCGTCTCCCTCCATGAAGTGACCGCAGACAGACGTGAGGTAAAAATGTCTAGGAGGGAAGAAGAATGAGACTCCAGGTGTGGAAGTATATCCTCACAGAATCAAACTGTTATGTGGAAGAAACTGCTTGAGTACATCTACTCCAGTCTCCAGTTTGAAGTGGGAAAATCATCAACATCAAATTAGGTCAGCTTAAAACCGTAACTTGTCCCAGCGATGGACTATCCTCCTTGTGCAGTTTTTTCTGTTGTCCAATTTAAACATCCCAACCCAAAACTCATAGCTGCTACCCCTTCTTTTATCATCTGTTACTACTGAGACGAGTGAGCCCCTTTAGGCAGATGTAGGTCACTATTAGATTGACTCCGAGTCACCTCAGTCTCCTCTTTGCAAGACTAAAGCCCAGCTCCATCGATCCTTCCTCACATGTCATATGCCCTATGCCCCTAAACATGCTGGCTGGACCCTCTACAGTTCCTCAGCAGCCTTCTTTAATGGTGCACGAAACCAAAGCACATATTCAAAGTATGGCCTCCCTGGTGCCACAGAAAAGAAGCAAAACCACATCCCTTACTCTGCTGGCCACACTCCCCCCCCCCCCTTACACAGCAGACAAAGCAAACAGCATACTAAACTATAAGACATGCTGTTGGCTCATTTAAGAAAGAGGTTTGTATAGATGAGACTCAAATTAAACTGAACATTTAAGTTAATTCTGCAGTAAAGATAATTCTTAATCACACATTCCCTAAAGCCTTGAGTAGCATCTTAAAGCAAATAAAAATGCATGCAACTTCAACACGCTAACACCTACAATATGTACCAATAAACAAGAAAGCTACATTCTGTTCTAGCTAAAGTTTCTAAGTAAATCCAGTCCTTGAAGACATTCCTACTAGCACTTTCTAGAAATTATAACTTCTAGAGACAGTCTATTGACCACAAAGCCCACAAAGCTTTTTTTTTTTTTTAAACAAATTTTACACTCTGAAATTATTGGTAGCACCTTTACTAAAGCCAGATGCTTTCTCTAGAATTTCTAGTTCTCCCTGCATTTTTATCCTCCACCACAATCATTAAAAGACAAAATACCTTTCCAAACTTATTTCACTGACTTGGCTGCTGACAAAAACAATGTAAACTGGTTAAACAGGTTTACGGCCTCCTATGGCACTACTCAGTCTCCCAGTTGTCTCCTTTCTCCCTACTAAGAAATGCTATAAACTGTTCTGCACGTACCCAAAGAAGTACACAAGCTCAGTACAGTGATTTAAGGTAGTTTGACTAGACTTGCCTCCCTGAACTTGGAAACCTTATAGTGCAGCTGTTGAACTGTTTAGAAAGACAACCAAGAAAACAATAAACATAAATTTATTAATATTACATGAACAAAATTGAGATACTGTATTGTAGAAATGAAATTAAAAATAATTAAGAATAAAAAAAGGTTGCTTTTTGTTTAGGAAATGTGGAAACAAGGTTTTAAGGTATTTATAAAGAGCTATTCTTTTAAGAAGTAATGCATAGTCACAACTGAACCATGCATAGACAATGAACACTGAAAAGTTCCTTCTGAAAGTCCAAAGTGGGGAAAAAAAAACCATAGAGTAATAGGTAGGCTTGGATCCAGAACAACACATAAAGAGATAGATCATTTGGAGTAGTTAGAATTTGCCATTTAGGTTTAAGTTAATGTCAGGAGACCCATCTCTAATTAAAACAGAGGTTGGATTTCAACTGAAGTATTGTAATCATTGTTACAGCTTCCACAGCACCCATTACCAGGGCACAGGCAGCTTGTGAAAGCCATCAAAATGCTTGCCAGAAGAATTCTACAGTCACAAGAATTTGTTTCTGCCCATAACTGACAGAAACCCTGTGAATGAGAAGACAGCATGGGAGGGCCAAGATTTAATTGCCTCGCACAGTGTGCTTTGACTACGTGAGAAAAAACCCAAAGTATGGTACTGTCAAAAAGGCACATCAAATTCTCTATATACAGAAGCCCACTGTGCATTCCAGAATTGCAGTCACTTTTCATTAACACAAATTTCAAGTATTACCTTATGAAATTATCTGATGAAATACACTTCTTGCTAAAAGCCAGGGAAAAACCAAAACATTATAATGCAGTCTAAGTTAATTCTTTGTCCCAGAGCAAGAGGGGAAGACTAGTCATAGAGAGCTTCTCCCTCCAAGAAATTACATGTCACAGGAGATGCTTTAGACTAGCAGCTGAGCACATGGCCTTGTAACTGATTAAAAGATGCTAGAGTGTTTTATTGCCATTTTGCTTCTGCAAAAGAATAAAAGCAATCTTTGTCAACAAGCCTTTAAGAGTTTGTAAAGGCCTTGATATTCAAGACAGTTCATCTTAGTGCTGAAAAGTTGCTGTCTCTTTCTCTCCCTGTATGTCTTGAGAGAGAGGGACACAGAATAAAGAAAGAAAGAATGGCACTGTAAATATAGCTCATTACTTATTATGCTTTCTGTGTAAAAAGTGCGATCCAGGACACGTAATGAGACCTCAACTACATCTGACAGACTGCATGGGCATTCCTGTTGCCTTGCCTGCTACAGTAAGTAGACCTTGTTTCTCTTGATAAAAACCAATTACTTTACTCTTCCAAAATAACCTAAAGTAACAAAGAAATGTAATGGTCTCTAATATTACCTTTCAGCAGAGGCCTGACTTCAACCTTACCTACAGACTACAACAAACGTGCGATCATCTACTTAGAGCTTCTTCAAACAGGAAAAAAAAGAAAAAGATCTATTATTCACTGAATACTGCTCTTCAGATTTTTAGAAAGCATTTTCACAGACTTAACTTCATATGTCTTTGTCTTTCCAAGCAGTCCTTAGACCATGCTGCTTTTACTAGTTATGTCATGGTTTGTTTTTAATCTCCAATCAATAGCATTACCGCCCTAGAATCCTTATTGCCCCGTCCTCTTCTGCATACACAGTCTGTGTACATTCACTTGTCCACCAGTTTACATCGTATTTCTTGTCTATCTGGGTGCTCACTTCAGATGAGTAAGTTAGAACAGCCATACTTACAGCCCAATGACATTATCAAGAAAGGAGGTGACAAAGGCAGCCCTCTTACCCCCACATGCAGGACAAGAAGAGTCAGCCACTGCCTCCTGACTGACCTGTTTGAGCACTGAAAGGCAGGTGTACTACTTCCACCCTTACCATCACCATGCCTACTTCCAAAGTACTACTGCCTGTTCTTCAGGAGCACATGAGAAGTAGAAACCACCTTGTACACAAAGGAGACCTCGAACCATTCAGTTTCCCTCACCCTCGTCAATAAAAGTACCAGGAAAACGTGCGTAATGAAATTAAATACAGAAATCACTGAAATCGGGAAGCTGTGCGGCAAGAGTAAAGTTTTTTCTGTTGTCGTTATTAGATCCATCTTGTGGTGCAACCCCTCCGGGGCGCAGCCTCGGCTCTGGCAGACGCCGGCAACAGGGCAGAAGCCCCGGCAGCGCGGCGGGGCAGGCCGTGGCCCATGTGCCGGCCCTCCCACGCCCTCCCTTCGCCGTCCTCCACCGCCGCCGCGGCCCCGGGAGCAGCAGCCCGCAGTAGGTCTCCCTGACACGGCTCGGCAAGGCTGCGAGCCACGGGCACGGCGGGGAAGCCGCGGGCCGCTTCCCGCCGGACAAGGGACCCTCTCCCGCCCCTGCACACTCCCGCTTCCCCCCGAGCTCGTTCCCCTCCAGAGGGGGTGACAAACCCACCCCGGCGCCCAGGGAGGCTCCTGACCGGCCGCGGCCGCTGCCCCTGCCGCCACCCCGCACCCCTCGGTCCCTTCCCCACCGGTACCTGACGCCAGCTCGGCGGGGCCCGGCGCCCCGCGGCTCCGGCCGTCCTGGAAGCGGACCTGGCGGAGGCTGCCGGGCACGGCCCCCCAGAGGCGGCTGGCGGTGCCGCGCAGGAGGCGGCCGCCCTTGCCGGTGAAGGTAGTGAGGTAGTCCATGGCGGCACGGGGCAGCGGGCCGGGGGGCTCCTAACGGCCGGGGGGCACCATGCCCGGCCGGACACACAGCTCCGCGCGGCGCCGGCCCCGCTCCACAACTTGTGCAAACTTTGGGGCCCGGCCCCGCCTCCATTTAAAGGGGCCACGGCGCCGAGCGCGGACGGGCGCGACCCGGGGACCGTGCGGGGAACGAGCCGTGACAGCCGAAGCTGCGGCCGCCGCGGGGGTCTGCGGCCGCCGCACCCCCACCGGCGTGCTCGGGGCCGGGGCAGGACCGCGGTGGCGCGGCGCGGGGTTCCTCCCGCAGCTGCCGCAACGCTCCGCATCTTTCCGAGGTTCCTCGTTTTTCGGCGGGACCGCGGAGGGCAGAGGCAGGCCGCCTGCGCCTCTCCACTCCAGGAAGATGGCCCGATCGCTGCCGAAGAAGGCTTTTAGGGGTGTAGGCCCTGAGGGCGGTTTCACGACGGCCATGAACAGGAGGGGTGGGCGCCTGGCTCTCCTCACCGCCTCTGTGGCCGGGGCGCTGGGACATCGCTTCCTTTCAGTCTGGGGCAGACTCACGGCCACCTGCACATCTTTATGAACTTACCCGCAGTTTGGGGGTTTAGTTATGTTTTGTGAAAACTTTGCAGTCATGTGCTGCGAACTTTGCGTCTTTGCATCGTGGATATTAAGATGTTTTACCACTGCAACTGTAAAACAAGACCAGCTGTGTGGTTTTGTTGTTTCGCTTTTGATCTCTCACACTCTCAGACTTTACTGCCATCCAGGACACCACCATCTTGGCCGTGCTGGCCCAGCCGTGTCCCCTCGTCCTACCTTGTAGCCAGCTTTGATACCCGGCTCAACCTTTGAACTGACTACGTCGCTTTAGTCTTCCAGCAGGACTTACTAGGTATACAAATGTTTCCTTCTTTTTTGAAAAAGACATTCGATTTGTGGTGTTCATTTGTACCCTTGCATTCTTTGTCCTCACAATTCTTGGAACTTTTAAGGTTTGAAGAAATAAAACCAGTTAGAACATGGTCCAACATTTTAATGGAGGAAGAAAAATGTAAGGCATTGAATCTCATGATTAAGATCTGCCTTACGACGTGCATTCTGCATGTACGGAGGCTGGAAGAACAGCCATATCATTATATGTACTACCTGTGCCATACACCTTAAGAATGCAGATCTGTAAGCTAATGTGCTTATATTCTAATCAGAGTATGATGCAATTATATGCTGCATCTAGCTGCAAATGAAAGCACTGTTTAATAAAAAATGCAGTTGTTGAGCCAAATCTATTGTGTGCATGCACAACAGAGGAACAAAGTGCTGAGCTATCTCAACTCCTATTCACTTGTAGCAGCTGCTCAATTAAATCAGAGTTTAACGTCAGCATTTTGGAGTGCTGATTTCTGAGGGTTACTTGATGTAAACAGTACCCTCAAATCAACCTTTCTACTACTTAAATCAGTTCCTGCTCAGGAGATAATGATGTTCAAGACTTTTTTTCAAATAAAACCTTTTCACTGAAACAGAACAAGAAATTTTCAGCAGAATTAGCTCTCCCTCCCCCTGAAACCTGCCAGCAGAAATGGCTGTGTAATCTGTCTGTCCGAGGACTAATGAATAAATGAGGAACTGCAGAGTCACCGCATGGTCTAAGTACCACTAGATGTTTAGTATATAAACTGTTCTGCCTACCAGATCTGTCTTGCCCTAAACACTGTAATTAGTTTTCATTTCATTACAGTATTTCTGCTGTGAAGAAGTTATGGTTGGTCTTTTGCCCCATTGATTCTATTTTAGGCAATATTTACCTACGTCTTTGCACCAGGCGTGAGTTACAACTGTGGTGCTCAGCACTTTCGAAACTTTGAGCTGGCTTGTCCACCAGTATTCTGGCCACATACGAACCTCTGTTACTGTATCGATTGCATGTATTTCTTCTGTGGTTTGAAATAGTTTTTTTTTTTTTTTTTCTTCCTCTTTCAAGCCCATATTATGCAGCGTTTATCATACTGTAGTGATAGAGGCTACAGATTCAGATTCAGCCAACATTTTGATGAACTAGTCACGGTAAATGTTTTGATAACTATGAATTTGTTACATTTTAGCTGCTTTCATCTGCTGTGTTCACAAACAAACTGAAGGATAAAATGATCACCTATTACTGTAATGCATTTTTCACAATATTGAAAATCATTGCCCATACTGAAAAGCATTCATTTAGCAATGTTTTTACTTAGGAAGAATAAATTCTTCAACTGAACTGTCTTAACTCCAAAAACAAGATGTAGGTATCTGTGCTCATAAAAGGTAATAATATTCTTTTTAAGATGTGACACTCATTGACTACTGATAAAATTTCAAGGCATTGAGGTAATAAAATTATTATTATTATTACATTATTATTATTGCATTGTGAAGAATATAGCCCAAGCTATATTATTTCAGTAGGCATCTTCATCACAAACATTCAGTAGTACTATTATGAGCTTTAGGATGCTATTTCTACTTAGTTGTGCTACACCTATGATAGCAAGATTTTTGACAAAGATCTTTGGTCTGAAAACTGACCAAACTTATCCTGTATCATTTATAAAATCTAATATACTGAGATTTAAGATTATAGCCCACATTTCTGTCTGAAAAGCTTTGCAGCATTCCTCAACTTCTAAATGGATAGGAGCAATGTAAAAACTATGTACATAAGCAACGTGTGTCCCTTTTGCCATAAAACTAAAACAAATATAAATATGTTCTACAATATTTATAATAATTTTTTACACTTATATGGATCTTGAACACCTTTACAGAAACTCGATCATACTGCCTTTATGTCTTCAACATCTAGAAAAAAACAGGATTTTGCTGAGGGGGGCTAATAAGTTTGTATTTGATCTCTGAATGTGCAACACGGGTCTCTCCTGGGTTTATTTTCTGGCCTGTGGTGTAAGTGCAGACAGCACATGTCTGGAACTTTACAATCACTTAAAACTGGCCCTCCAAAAGAAGGAGCTGGTCTTACCTGCTCTTCATTGCTTGTGCCTGTTGCCATGCTACCAGTGTGAGCACCAGCATTCATTTGGCAGGTGAATGAACTGTGCAGTAAAGCTGATCCATTTAAAAGTATCTCTTAGTTTAGTCAAAACTAACTAAGCTTTTTTATTTTTTGTGGGGTTATTATTATCCCCAGTTAGTTCTCCAGATCTGGTTGAGTTGTGTGGAAACACCTGTGGAAGCACAAGTTGCAAAGCAACAGAAGAGTGAGTAGCTGTAGCTGGAAGAGAGCAAGGGGAGGAAGTGGCAGTGGATGGCAGCTCAAAGTGATAGTGAAACTGTGGCACAAGTGGACGTGCCTTCTTATCGGTATTACACACAAAACCACCTTCAGTAGCTACAGAAATGTCTGACAGAATATGTCTGCATTTATGATGCAGCACTTAATAACACATTATGCTAATCTGTTGCTGTAAATAAAGGCACAACCTGGTCTTGTAGCTAGATCCCTCAGTCCCAAACCAGAGCAGACAGAGAGCTGCTTGAGCTGCAGCCTAAAAGAACTGGTGGTGTAGGGAAGAGAGAACAGGGATCAGTTTTGGACAAATAGAAAAGGACACAATGAAGAAATAATATTTCCAAGGTCTGACCATAGAATTATATATAAAAGTATTCCAAAGGACAAAAAAAGATAAAACCACAGCAAGTGGTAGTGACCTATAATTTGGGGACAGATCTATTGCTTGTGAAAATAAGTGCAAATTGCAGCAACTAATACCAGGCAGAGTGCCAGCAGATGCTGTGCATGTTTCCTCAGGTCTTGGCCAGTTCACGTACCTGGTATACAGCATATGAGCCTCTTACAATTCATGTTGCCAAACTTCCAGCGCTACCAAGCTGTGGGCAAAAGTACACTAAGCACTAACACAAACCCCTATTTTATTTTGTGAGAAACGGGGTTTGTACATGCTTTGCGAGGTGAAAATCTTGGCTTTAGTCATTTGGCAATCAGCTAGAATTAGTACTCATTTGTATATAAGCAACCTATATGCAAGTATGTAATTTTGACAGTTGGAACCAAATGCCTCGCCTAAGCTTCCTTACTCATTCTGGAGGCACCAGCTCTCATTTGATGCTATGAGGATGCTGTATGCCTTTGTTAAGTATTCTAAATTACCATGTCTAGTCAAGACCCTACCATTTACGTGGTTGTAAAACCTATAATGAGTGGCTAAAATAGGGATTTCAATTAGAACATGCATAAAAGCCTAACCTCTCTCTTAATTTTTAATGAAATCTATTTTTACTAATGTAAAATAATTCAGAAATTGTTTTTTTCTAGTGAAAGAGCTAAACTCGTAAGACAAAGAAAACCAGACTGCAGTCTTTTGCCAGTGCTGTTTCAGTAAAAATTAAATACAATGCAGAATGCACACGCAGTCCCTGAAGGAGGGACTAGAACTGAGGCATGCAGAACTCCCACATTCTCAGGCATATTTCCCTATGAACCCACTAATTTGAATGATGAAGTATGGAAGTACACAGTTCTAGAAGTAAAAACGGTCGCACAAATCTATATTTGTGATTAAGAAGGTCTAAATGGTTCCAAAAGGCCAATTCAGTGTCACATAAATTTGGAAGAAGTTCAGAAGAGATTACCAGTAGGTGACACTAAGTAAATGGGTGTGTTTAAAACAGTTCTTTATAGAGAACTGTGGGTTAGGTGTGTCTGTCCATGCAGATTTCACAATACCACATCCTCTTTTCAGATTAGACACTCGGCAAGAAGGAAGCTATCATCTGCATACTAGCCTCAGAAATGGTAAAGCTGGCATTTCAGACTTCAGCAGGTAGGGATATAATTCTGTTTTTACTCACCCACTCCCTATATGATTAGAATGAAATGGGGGCCAGTCTCCACCTCAACCATTGATGCTGTTCACTGTTCAGCAGAAAATGTCACATTGAAGGGACAAGACAGAATAAACATGGGGAACAAGGGAATTTGGCAGTCCTTGGTTCTGAACTGAGATACTTCAAGTCTAAGTTATGCTTTCTATCTGATTATTCTTGAAATAACATCAAAAAAGACAGGAAGCCATGACAGCCTCTCTTTTAGGGAAGTTGCTTTCTCAGTAGAAAACTGAATCAAACTCCTACTTTATTAGTATTGAAAATCTGGCTCAATAAATCATTCACTTCCTTTTGTAGAAGCTGTATAAAATAAAGGTACCAGAACTTACAACATTAGACACAGCTTACCACAACTAGACATTAGGTTTCTCCAGGCTGACGAGAACATTAGGACCTTGGGAGACCTCAGCCTCCCCCAACAATGCATTTAAGCATCAAAACATACAGTTCTAAACACTGTTCCTTTGCTTTAATTTCATAATATATAAGTACTGTAACATTCACTGTATTTAGTTTTTGCCTTATTAAATCTAAAAAGTTTCAAGAGGACAAGTCATTCCTGTCAGATGCCATGGCAACATCTGACCTGTTTGTGCTTTGTCTGTTCTGATATAGGTTGTAGTTACATAAATGATGCATTTCTATTTGTTAGGTTGGTATCTAACCTAACCCAAGTCAGACTATTTATACTTAGGACAGCCCAACAAGGCCTTTTCACCTTTGAGGAAAAAGAAATTTTTGCTTTTCTAGCCAGGTTTCAGAAATCTTCATTCTATAATTTAAATTAGATAGCAAAATAGAATCACCATAAAAATGAAACATACAATCAAATTTGGGACATTACTGAAACAGAAAAAAATAAGTTAATTGATTCAGAAGTGTCCTGTACTGGCATACATAACATAGTTACAAAAATGCATACTAAGCACATGAAACTCAATGGAAGTGAGTGTAAAGTGAGTGAGTGTATTTTACTCCATAAAATACACTTAACTTCATCCTGCAAAGTAATTTGATCAGATTTCAAAAGCATGCCACAGTTTTTTGACACTTCTGGAAGCACCAATTTCAGCTGCATATGATCTGAATGTTCAGAGATTCAGATAAACTTTGTTGCCTGCAGTTACCCATCTTCTCTGAAAAATGTTATTACATAGTCACTATCCAACTCTTATTTATACTAGAAGTTGGTGTGGTTTTTGTTGTGGGTTTTTGTTTTTTGTTTTTTGTTTTTTTTTTTCAAAAAGCAGTGACAGAAATAGCATTACAGAAATGTATATTCTAAAATGAAATCTATATTTTTCTTATTTTCCCAAAGTATAATATTTATGCTTAGATGTCGAAATGTTAGATTCTACAGTTTGTTAGAATATCAAAGATATCAACAAGGAAGTTTTCAAATACGGCCTTGAGGACAAATGCATATCCTACTGGGACTTTTCCATGTTTACAGCAGAACTTAAGTTTCAACTGCAATTACACAGCTCTATATATAGACCACCTTATCAAACAAACATGAAATGACCTCCAGGTCTTCAGTTCATACTTATTTGGTCAATAGTGGTACTTATTTGGTCAATAGTGGCTTATTATAAACTGAACATTCTGTTCTGTTCAGGGAATTTTATGAAAATTAATTTGGACCCTGAGGGATATGTGCATGCATGTACAGACACCCATGCACTTTAAGGATGCTCACTAGGTGTAACACTAGCTGAACAAAGTTAATTTTCAGTAGACACAGATGTTTCCTTGTCTTCGTATCATCCTCTCATTGACATTTTGTTTTTTCATCATGTGTTTTGAAACAGAATGTGGAAAACTGAGAACATAATTGATGACTCCGTAGTATTTACCAGTTAATCCCATCCTCCACAGAGGCATAAATAATGTAAATGATAAATAATTGCTTATGAAAGGTGATCAGAAAATTGATTATTCATCAGGTAGTTGAATCTTAGGCAAACAGTCTTGACAATCTTTTTTTTTTTCCTTTTTGCAGTATAACTGTAACTATTCTTTCCTTAACACTCATTAAAATGCTTATCATGTTGTTAATATACTGTATCCCTGTAAGGAGGTTGCTGATACTTGTTCAGATACAACAGAACCAGATTCAAATTCACAATAGACGTTTTTACATTGCCAGATTGTTTCATAATAAAACAGAATGTCCCTCTGGTAGGATAGAGTTGTTAAAGTTCAGTTTTGTTGTACACCATTTCCGAAGACTAAGCAATGATAACACAACTGAGATTTCAAATCAAAGCATTGATTCAGATCATTATCACACAAAATGTCTGTTTTGTGATCAATATCTTGCCACCTCATGACCAGCTGTATTCCTCATATTTATAGCAAGATCCACATCCTTTAGAAAGCCATAGTCTTGCCACAGGGGGAAAAGCTCAGGTTAATAATCACTGAAGTGACTCTGTATAATGAACAGGTTCTGTCCATTTGAAGACATAATCAACTGCTTGTCACATGCTCCCATTATATTCAGTTGGCACCAGATCGGTTTCCAGTTCACAAAACATCATGGCTTTTAGTTTTAGGTTCTGAGTTTTAGTTGCAACTTTTAGAGATGAAGATAACTAAGATACAAGGATCCTTTTAATGGATCGGAACAAAATTATTCTTCTCAGACACCTGGAAAAAGCAGACTTAAGGACAGCTGATGAGCAGCCACATAATGCCAGTTCTAAGTCAGAATGCCATCTGAAGTACAGTGATATTTTTTAGATAAATGGGTAAAAAATATTATCAGAATTTATCAGGAGCCAGAATAAGGCTAATGGCAACAGCTGATCCTTCTGGTTGCAATTTTATTCTTGTAATAAGAATTACTCGTTTTCTATTCTACTTGCTCCTGCTTAGGCAGTGCATTCTAGGATTAAGGATTAGTTTAAAAAGAGTGAATTCTGCTCCATTCTTCGCTACCTGTTTTTTCTGGTTGTTTTCCTTACGTAAAGTAAGTGCACGAAAGCCTTTTGTACATACCTTTTCCTGAGCCATCTAAATCTGTGCAGGACATTCCTGAAATTTTCTTTTGAATGAAAACCAAGAAGGAGTATGTTGATCTTATTAGGAGGAAGTTCTGCTTTTTCTTTCTTGTTAAATCTTGCTTCTTAAGGAACATCTGGTCTCTCTCTTCTTCCCTCCCCCACTGGCACCACATCACAAGCATATGCCTGATTCATTTGCTCCCATAATATCATGTAGAAAACCTGTGGATGGTTACTCACTCTGTCCTTTTGGGGATAATTGCTACAATTTATCCTCAAAAATCAAATACATTGCTTCTAGCTAGCTAAATCATTTGAAGGCTGTCCATTACTGCATTATCTCTGAATTAAGAAACTGTATCCTATACACGTTAGTTTCCCCCCAAAGATTTAGCAGCTTAACTCTCGCCTCTCTAACGCATTTTAGTATCTTGCTTTGATTACTGTCACAGTTTTCCCCAGATATGATTTGCAGTATGTTGTCTCTCTCGCATTCAGCCACATTTAGCTGCAGTGCTGTATACACCATTGAGAACCTATGCACATACACAGCTTTACAGATCCTATTTGCCTCTGATTAATTTCCTTCTACTCATTTAGATGGGCTCTTCTGTAGGCTTCATTTAGAATGTCTAATGGCATATCTCACTGTCTTCCTCATATTTCATCTGAGGATGAAATCCTGTGTACATATACTGTGTACAAAATCCCAAAGAACCACAGTTGTTTTCATAGATAATTAACGGTTATCTGTCAGTTTCTTACTCCAGTGCCTCAGGACCAAGACTCAGAATGGGTAAGTGATTTGGCTGACTAGTGGCGTGCTTCTCATCAAGAAAACAGGTTGCCGTGTTTTGCAGAAGTCAAAAGCTTATTTCTCCCAACTATAGGTCCTGATATTATACTAGTTCTAGGTTGGAAATATATAGAACATACTGGTTTGGCCATGAACCTTAGAAAGGTCAACAAACCCCAATGAATGGAAAGGTTATGCCGAGAATAGAAGGGATAAAAAGCTATTGTCTAGCATTGATCTGTTTTCTTATTAAATACCAATGGAAAATTTAAGATATTTGAATAATAAAGGAACTTGCCTCTCAAGTTCCTGCTAATCTGATGTTGAAGTCCTGCACTGGGTATGGCTCATAGTTCAAGGTTTCTGAAGAAAGGTGTGCTTTCTAGTAGTACAGTACCCTAACTGTAGTGTAGTGCAACTGTCTCATTTCTGTTCCAGAAGTCTGAATGATTAGTTCTGCTAATCAGCTGGGCTGGGTGCACGATGCAGTGGTGCAGAAATAAGGTAGTGGTGTTGAATTCTGAGCTGTTGGTGCTGTTGCTGGAAACCAGGGCCATATAAGTAAGTCTCACTCTGCATAAAATCATAGAATCCTAGAATGGTTTGGGCTGGAAAGGACCTTAAAGTTCCAACCCCATCCTGCTGCAGGCAGGGACACCCTCCACTAGACCAGGTTGCCCAAAGCCCCATCCAACCTGGCCTTGAACATTTCCAGGGAGGGGGCATCCACAATGCAATTGCTTAATTTTTATTAGTAACCCACCCTAATAGTAGTTGATTATACTCAGTTTTTCTTAAATATAGAGTATTAAATATGATGTTGTGGTCTTTCTTATTTGTCTCTTCAAGCACCAAAATTACAACAGTTTATTTTGAAGTTCAGTAGTGCTGACAGATTTTTTTATTGCTGCAATTAAATATTATCTTTATTAGGAGCCTGAAAGCAATTCTGGAAAAAAACACAACAATTTTAATATTTTAGACTTGTTTTAGATCCCAAGTAACTTTCCTTTTTTTCACAGAAAGCTTTGATGGACTCTGTGGTAGTAAAGGACCTCTGGTGTTACTCAAGACTTCATGAAGAAATTAAATTGTAATAATACAATTAGAAGACATCTCGATAAGTAAAATAGTAAAGTATCAACAAGTTTTGAAGTCTTGGTTTGTAAATCTATAGTTTTTCTTTGAAGGAGTCAATAAGCACGTGGATAAGAATAATCAGTTGATAGCAGTGTACTTATATTTTCAGAAAGCTTTTTACAAAGTCCCTCACCAAGAAAATGAAGCTGTTGTAGGATGAGAGGTTTGTCATTTAATGTCCTTTAAAGTACAGTAAGCAAGAGGTCAGATTTCACAATAGAGGAAGAAAGATTATCAGTGCAGCCCAACAGAGATCCATGCTTTTCAACCTACTGGATTATTAGGCTAAGAAGAGAGAACAAGAAGGTGATTGAGTTTGCTGATGATACAAAATTATGTGGGAAAGTCAAATCTACTGAAAGAAGTTAAAATGTATTTCTTAGTACAGATAATGAACAAAATGGCAACTGAAATCATTGTTGATAAATGCAGAGTAAAGACAAGTTTTCCTCCGAGTACATAACTATGTTTATACATACACATAGTGATGAGCTTTAAATGAGCTATTACCATCCAATAAAGAGATATTTGAAAATGTCAGTCAGCAGACATCTGAAAGGCAAAATAAATATGAATTATTAGAAAAATATAGTTACACTACTCTTTAAATTCTTCTCATAAATATAGATTGTCTCAAAAAAAGATGCAATGTACCCAGAAAATGTACTGAGAAAAACAAGAAAGGTGTCAAGCTGCTTCTCTCTAGGAAAGCAGAGAAAAAAATACAATGTAGGTAAGTGGAAGATAGATCACAGAAAAACTATTCGCTGTTTCTCATGATAAGAGAAGTAGGGACATCTAATGAAATTACTAAAAAGATTTAAAGAAAAGAAAACATTTTATTACACAACATAACTGAATCACAGAATTCATTACCACAGGATGTTGTGTATGCCAAAACTATGAATGGTTCAGAAAGAAATTAGAAAAAAATCATGGAAAGTCCATCAAGACCCATAAGCAGAAGAAGGCAGATACAGACTCTGGTTTCTGGCAGCCCCTATGCCACAGACTGCGTAAAGCTTAGAGGAAATATCAGCGAAGCGTCTTTCCATACTTGTCCTCTTCTGTATTCTTTCCCTAATTACCACCTGCTGCTGGCCACTGTGGGAAACAGGACTCTAAGCTGATGTGAGCAAAATGTTACCTTTACCTCATCCTGCCCAGCCATTCTGATGTTAGGACTTGCCATGGCACTGCCCTGCTCCCCTTGCTCTGGAAGCAGGAGAGGTCCTCCACAAATTCTTTCATTGGATCATTTGCAGTGTGAAGGGGGTGACCTCTACAGACTGAGGAAGCTCAGAAGAACAGGTCTGGGGGCTAAGAGACATACGAGACACCTCAGTTGCTACAGATCTTGAAGCACAAAGGGAGAAAAGCTATTACTTTGCCTTCCTTTTTCTTCTTGTTTTAATCTTCTGAAGTGAACAGCAGTTGGTGTGGCTTCTCCATCTCAGTTGCCTTATCCAGAAAACTGGAAATCTCACCAACTGCTGGTGTTGATAACTTTGTTTAAAGAGGAGTTGTAAACATAAAGTGTATGGAGTCGCAAAGTCAGGAACCTGTATGGAAAAGAATCCAAAGGGACTGTCAGGAAATTTTCAAATGTCTAAGTCTGAAGTTGTGCTCTACAAAGGAAAGCAAACGTGGAAAAAATAAAGAACTGAAGGACAACCCCCAGATTTTGCAAAACAACCTGAGTATATTACAGTGGCTGTAGACTGGCCTGAGAAGTGGCTCTGAAAGGGCAGAGAACATATCCTACAGCAGCTTTAGATTTAGCATGACAAATATCCCTCTCTGCTGGCACAGCTGCAGTGCCAAGCCTGCTGGCAGGCAGGGAGAGGATCCTGCCCACGCCCCGGCTCCGCAGATGCTGCTTCACACGCTGTAATACAAATAGCTGGCACAGAAGTTTCACAGCACTGTTCCTCCACGTGCAGACGTAAGATAAGTGATTCTTTGGTTTTCAAAAATTAAACTGAATCTTCAGAATTCAGGGCTTTTAGGAAGTGAGATCATATTTTTTTTTTTTTATAAACAAAAAAATGTTTTACTGGCGTGCATACTTATTGTCAGGAACAGAACTGTTACAATTGAGAGGTTATGTGGCCTACAGAAGACAGTGTTACAGAGAAAAGCCTATAACCCAGTATGAATATTTCATCTTTTTCAAAAATGAACCTGGAAACAGTCTATCATCAAGTATGACGGTCTACTCATGTATGACTTGTCAAACAGAGGATGATACTTTACAAAAAGACAACAGCAGCAATTCCCAAGATTTGCTTGCCAAAGTCTTACAGTCAGTCCTCTAATAAGCTACAAAATTCCTACTTGCAAAATGTACAAGATTGAGCTAAAATAATTTTAAAACACAGTCAGAAGGAAGATATTCTTACTGTTAATTCACAGCACAAATTCACAGCTGTTACTTTGCTTTCTTTGCCTAAGCACAGAGACTATAATCATGACTACAATTTTTCCCCCAATAATTGTGTTCCGTGCTCAAATGGAGAGAAATCTGAGGACTGTGCCAAACAGCTATGATCACTTGTGACTTAAGCTTCCAACACTCAGGTGTTCTGATTGCTCAGCACTTTGAGAAATTGCCAAAGAACTATGGTGTACTTTCTATCAGTTTGATTCATCAACTGGTAGAAGGCTACATTTTACCTTACCTCTCTTACTGCTACTACATTTTCTCTCTTGACACGCTTGTTGCTGATGGAACATTATGGGATTACTTGGAGAGTGCTGGCAGGTTTTTTTACAGCATCTTTCTGATAGCTCAGCAGCGTAGTGCAGCTGGAGCGACAGCACAGAACTAGCCCTTGCAGATCCTACAAGAGACCACAGGAATCAGATACTGAATTATCAGAATGAATAAACTATTTTAATAAATTCCATCATTCTTCTGACTTCTCTTTCCAACACTTCTAGGAAAAGTGAGAGGCAGATAATTTGGATTCGTTTGGCATTGAGATTGTATGCAGATCTTTAAAATACACAGATATAAAACACACCAGTGGCCCAAACAATTCATAATCTAAACAGATTCCTGCAAACTGAAGTCATTCTGGCTTCCTGATGCCAAAATCCTTTCTGACAAAATGATTTTGCTTCAAAGGTGAATACAGACATTGCAGGTGTGTTTTAGTAGATGCGTAATGTCCACTCACCTGCAAATATTTTAAATTCTTAGTATCCTGTGTGCATCCCATGTCCTCTGGATTAAGAATATTCTACATGATTTTTCTGTTTTGTATGTACTTCCTTAGTTGACTGTTTGATTTTGTTTTTTTAAGGGAATTGTATTTTCGTTGTTTTTATGAAATTCAATTCTTTGAAGCTTTAATATTTTTAACATAAGTGCACCACTTGTTTTCATATGATACTCATTTTCAATGTATATATAATGAGCAGTTCTTAAATTAAGGTATGCTCCTCTGAAAAATTCTTTTAGCCTCAGTACCATAAAGTTTCCAGGCTTTTTACTATGTAATTTGTATTCAGCATTGTCTGCATAAGGACATCAAACTCAACACCACTTCTGGCATCAAATATTTTATTTCAAATTATTATTCTTTTACTATCAGATGTGTTTTGTTTTATTAGTCACATTCTTCCAGTATTCTTTCAAATGAGATGTATAGTAAGTTTTACACTGAATACCATTGGCCTTCCCTTAATTTCTTTGAAGACTAATGTTTTGTCTTTACATTTTGAAGCCAGCAGGTAGAAGACAAGATAGCAAAATGTCTCATTTTATAAAGTGTGCTTTATATGCTTTTTATGCATGCAATGTTTACTAAGGTGTTAAAAAATGTTGAGGTCAATTAGAACTTGTAGACAGCACATTGCAATTGACTATTTCTCAACAGAATTAACATCTAATATTACTTTTAATGGGCACGATAACATCAGGGGAGCATAAGCTACAACATTCACTTTCCATGGTTATTCAGACTGGATGACACAAGGACTTGCTGATACCATAAACATTCCCCACTCCGCCTACATGGACTGCACCTAAGCTTGCAAAACAAGCTTGCAAGTGCTGCAGGGCCCTAGATGAGTGGTTTGGCAGATGAATAGGAAAAATTTTTACTGAACGAAATAGCAGAGGGGAGTAAACCTCTAGTGGTGATATAAATAGGGATTTCAGGAGCAATGTAATGATCTGCGTTCACCATAACTAAGTGCTACCCATGACACGCTATGACCAAAATGGTCTGCGTGTGGAAGCTGTCTTTGCATTTGGTTAACCGGTCTGACTCTGGGCAATGGTGTCTCAAGTCAACAAACCAGCCTCACTGGTGGTTAGCCTTGACTATATTCTGTGCTGGGAAACACAATTTATTACACATTCGATATCCACAGCAGTGTTCTGACTGCTTAAATGCTTTTCCATTTGTTTGGATAGCAAGGTATTTCTTCAAGTATCAGCGTTATTATCCTAAAGAAAAAGAATTAGGAACAGAAATTGCGTGCAGCTTGCACAATCACACAAGTCTTTCAAAAGAGGTAATTAGACCTTAGAGGGCAGATTGCCATGACTTATTGCAGATAGGAAAATCTTGCTCAATTTTGTGGTCTGCCATGCCTCTTGCATTTTGCAAATGCATTTTGCATCATTTGAAGGTAAAAAATCTTATAAATATTAAAAAGCATAGCAGCTATGGTTTGTTTTATTGCAAAGCACTATTGTCCTTTCCTCCTCCAAAATTAATTTTTTCTTTTTCTTAACAAAAATGCTCATAAAAGCAGATTTTAGTACCACCACATTCTCTCTAACTCCCTTTTAAATGATCTGCTCTTCTAACACTTTTTCAGACTTAGTGTCAAACAGAATCTTGCAGCAGTTCTGAGGCAATGAAGGTGTAACCATGCTGGCCAGTCAGCCCTGCTGTGAGACAAAAGGCACTCCATAAAGAAATATTTTATTGCCGTCTACATATATAATGCAGAAAGTTGGATTTCTTCGATATCAGGATCTTCAGACTGATCTTCAGTGTTTAAAGTGCTTTGTTTGTAAGGTCTTTGCTTTTTGTTTTCCAGAACTCATGCTTCAAGAAGAAAATCCAAATACTAGTCTAAGGTTAAGTGCAAATAGATTCATAGGGATGATCTCCAAATCATTTTCCAATGATGTTCTTCCTTCTTTCTTTCATACTGATAGACACTCAACCACACCCAAACTTACCTGAGATATTGCTCTTCACATTTACTCCCTGTTACAGATAGTGATAGTGTTGGGTTTTTTTTTTGGGGGGTGGGGTGGGTAAAAGAAGTGAATTTCAGTGAACGGTTATCAGTAAGTGAAATAAACTATTCTTCCATTAATTAACAGTTGGATGATCTTGTGAGCCACTTTATTACTAACAGCAAAGCAGCATGCGATTGATTCTGTTGTACTTCACATTCTTCAGAAGGTTTTTTTTTCCCTCTTTCATGGTTTCACTTATATAAAACATACAAAATATTTTAACTAATGCCATTGCACTTCTCTAAATTAGGTTTACAGATGTTCAGTGGGCTGGGTCTATAATAAAAATGTGGTACAATCAGTGAAACGAGAGCATTACACAAGTTGAGAGTGAGCTTTTGCAGTGTTGGGGAGAGAACATTTGATTTCTCTAATAACTGATAAACTATCACAGCAAGGAGTCAGCAGAAAACTGGAAGTGGCAAAGTGTTTTCATGTATGACGGTAAACAAATTGTGGACTGCCTATGTGGGAATCTTATTCTTTACATAACCAGTGAACAGCAAATTAAAAAGAAAGTGTACAAACAATCCCAAAAGAACAAATTTTTGCCCTTCAAAATATGGCTGTCAATTAAAACAGCCTTACTAGAAAACAGTAATAAACTGCCTGACTCACCCAGTTTTCTCAAGGAGACATTTCGTTACCTGCTGTGAACAAAGTGCAGCTGTTTTTCAGAGTTACGATGCTAAATGCTTCCATTTTTTTTCTCTCACTCCATGATGATGAGAACAGTCTCTTTTCCCACCTAAGTTCTCTCTGAGCTAATAATAATAGTTTTATACAACTGATGATACAGATATGCATAAAGTGCCTGAAGCTACACTGAGGAGACACTTACTGAAGTGTGTATTAGCTTAGTATCAAACAGCATCTGTAAAGGCTGATTTTCTTGAACTCTTGGCCTTACTTGATCCCTTTTAATATGAAGGACTGTGTACTGGATCATTCAGTGGGGATACTGGGGGGAAGAAGCTAAGAACTGTTCTGCTCACAAGAAATGCAGTTCTGTGGCCCTTTGTTTCTACCGCTAAAAAGGCTTAACAAAGAGCATGAACTTTTAAGGTCGTATCTTCCATTACAACCCATGTCTATTGGTCTGCAGGACAAAATTTACAAGTGAAGGAAGCAGTTATTTACCACATCTGACATGATTTTCCAAAGAAAGGACATAGTATCATGATCACGTACTCTGAATGAATTCCTTATATGTACAGGAACAAATCTTGCATTGCTGACCTCCAAGGAGGTACAATCTCTGGCATCAGCTTTACAAATCACATCCTTGAAACTTCTCCAAAGGGCAGTCTCGTGCTGGTACATTCCTCCAGTGCAGAAGTACTTGATCAGAGATGACACTGGTGTAATGGCTTAACTCCAAGGCACATGAATCTACTGAATGGGCATGGTCAAAAATGAAAAAGATGCTCTGGGCGAATTTCTTCTGGCTTCTTGGGTCACACCCTAACTCAGCTTTGTTTTTGGGTCAAGAGGGAGGTTGTTAGAAGAGCACAGAACGGGATGTTTGGAAAGCATGGAGTGGGGATCCATGAGATTTTGCAGCAGGACCCCTGTGGTGCTACTGCAAGTCCTGCACTTTGCTTCTCTTATTCCGCTATAAAATCTTATTGCAGATGTTAATAAACTGGCTAGTATCTTGGGCAGAAGAGGGCTAATCAAGAGAAAAGTGAAAGGGGAACATTCTCTTATTAATTGTTTTCAGAGCAAACCCAGCATGCAGAAGAAGATTTAAAGCAAAGCATTTGACGAAGATTTGTTCATGCCAGACACACCTTTTCTTGCCTCCTTACTGAAAACAGAAATGTGTGTCTCCCTGAGGGCACTCTGCAGAGTTTTGAGATGTGACGTTTTGACAGTGGAAAAGTACAAGTCTAAATATAGTACGTTTTGTCAAACTTTGTTTAAAAGAATGTTCCAATAGATATCTGTTCAAAACTGTACCTTGCTATGGGTTCCTGTGCAAAACCCTTTACTAATGGGGACTGCATGTCAGTAATACCAGTATGTGACCATTAGAGGGGACTGATTGTTATGGCAAGTATTCAAGCCACACA
Source organism: Grus americana (assembly GCF_028858705.1). NCBI lineage: Eukaryota > Metazoa > Chordata > Aves > Gruiformes > Gruidae > Grus > Grus americana. The sequence goes on from NC_072853.1 coordinate 20,909,981, forward strand.
ATGGACCTCAGGTTCACATTTATCTTTGTCATAGCCTGGAGTGCAGGAGGTCTTACTCTTTTGTTTCTTCCTTCTTGTCTCCCCTTCTCTGGCACATAAGAAACTATGTCCTTGAAAGGCAAAAAAAGTACAGTTAGCTACTTTATCTCCAGAGTATTTCCATGATGGATTCTAACCCACAGTTCACAAACGTCTATTTATACAGGAAGAGGAAAACCTAGCAGTGAACAAGCAAAAAGAAGGACACTGTAACAAGTCTTTCAGGCAAGGAAATTCAGTATCTGAAAATCTATACAGCATTGAAATCACAAATATCAAAGATGGAGAGTTTTAAGGAAAAATAGTAGAACAAGTAAAAAGACCACTTTCTCTAGCAGTCTGTTCTTCTAGCATTAGAGTTCCCTCATTATACACAAAATGTCACGATACCACACATTTCATATGTAAACCTGTGAGAGGGTAGTGGAGGCATGGGCACAATTACGGGAAGAGAAGGGAGGATGCATGTCCATGCAATGTTTATCCCTCTCTTGAAGTTTTTCTTAGTGCAAATGAAGGATTCGCAGATAGTACTTCATTCTCTTCCCTGCTTCTGTTTTTGATGGAACCCCCTGAGCAGGGGCAGATGACCTCCAGGAAGCAGCCTGCAAGGAGTAACAAGCAGGTCAGGATCTCCTCACAAATAACATCACCTACTGCGGGAAGCCTAAGAAGTGCGATTCTTCATATTTTACTGAAGCTCTAAGTCCAACCTTTGACTTCTCCTCTGTGACGGCATGCAGGTATTCTGCCTCATCTGAGTAGCTAGAAAATACCTTCTTTTTCTGATTTAAAGCTACATATTCCTTGAAGTAGGTTTTTGCTCACATTACATAAACAGCTCTTCAGGCACTGCTGTGATACAGTACATGGCTACTGGAATGAGATGAGAGAATGATAAGAAAATAAAAATGATAAAGAGACAAGGAAAAATAGAGAAGAAGAAGTCTCAGCTGTGATGAAATATAATATGGAGCAATTTCACAGCATCTTAAGTTATAAGATGAGACTTAGATTTAAAAAATACTTCAGAGCAGAAATTATGTCTTCTGCACACTCTTCGATGATAGCAATTCTACCACCTTTCTTTGCAGCAGCCAAACTGTGCTGGAAGACACAACTCCAGTTTCAATGTAGAAACATAATGGTGGGGGACACACACCCCCTTCTCCCACTTTCCACTAGCACTTGTTAATAGCAGGTGAAGACCCAGCAGGACACAGAAACTGAGCTGGTTTTTTCAGCTCTTCTTCGTCCTCTAACCCAAGAAATGCTTAGAAACCCCCCTGATCTGGCCCTTTGCACTAGACTGTCATTTTCTTGCTGAGGAAGCACAAACATTTCAGTGTTCCCCATTCCTCTTTGGGAAATCCTGTGCTGGCACTGTGATGAGGGGTCACAGCCTCCATCCAATGGGTTATGAGAAGCCAATGCCCCAGTGGCATCACCAATGGCACAACCTGAAAAGAAATACCAAAATGCTTGTACATAACTTAGTACATAACATAACTTAGCAAAGCTGCAAGTCGCCCCATGGCTCAGGATCTTCTCAGTGTCAACAGTGAAGACTCAGCTATATTTAGTCAAGGATCATCCTCAATTTTTATTCTGTCTTTTGTCATCAAACTTAAACTGACTGCAGTGCCTTCTCCTGGGCAACTCTTTAACCTATAGGCAGTACAGCTCTGCCCCTGTGTGGTGGGTTGACCATGGCTGTGCACCAGGTGCCCACCCAGCCGCTCTATCACTCTCCTCCTCAGCAGGACTGGGAGGGAAGAAAAATAAGATGGAAAAAACCTTGTTGGTGACGATAAAGGCAGTTTGATAAAGCAAAAGGCCACACATGGAAGCAAAGGAAAAAACCCAAAAGATTTATTCGCTACTTCCCATCAGCACACAATGTCCGGCCAATTCCCGGGAAGCAGGGCTTCAGTACACATAGTGGTTGCTCCGGAAGACCAATGTTGTAATAACGAATGCCCCCCTTCCTCCTCCTTCCTCTCAGCTTTTTATTGCTGAGCAGACATGCTATAGTATGGAATATCCCTTTGGTCAGTTTGGGGCAGCTGTCCTGGCTGTGTCCCCTCCCAAGATCTTGCCCACCCCCAGCCTACTGGTGAGGGAGGGGAAATGTTGGAGAGACAGCCTTGATGTGTGCCAGCACTGCTCAGCAGCAGCCAGATCACCGATGGGTTACCAACACCTTGCTCGCTACCAATACACAGCACAGCACTATGGGGGCTGCTGTGGGGACAATTAACTCCATCACAGCCAGACCTAATATCCCCTGCCCCTTGGAAGGCAAGACGCGATTGGAAAAGATTGCCTGGATAAATACTTAGAGAAATTTCTCCAGTATCCATAAACATATATCATAATTTCTGTGAAAGAAGAACTGTAAAAGTGCAAAGGATTCTGGGTATTCTAGGCATTTTCCCTCTGAGCCATTTCCATATCTGGGAATCTTTCCTTGCAGCCACATTGGAGACAGACCACATCTTGCTCTGAACTCGAAATGAGGAACTCCTCAGGAAGAACTGTCCAGAATTTTATATTTCCAAGCAGCTCAGACATGTAGCTCTCCCTTTGTAACTGACCTTTCAGAGGATTTTTTTTTTTAAATAAACAAAATGTTTATTTCTTTACTGGATGGAAAGTTGTTCTCTTTAAAAATGCTGAACACATATTTTAGCCTTCATAAGAGATGTTCTTTTATCCCCTTAGAAACGGATTGGCAAAGAGAAGAGCTCCCAGTAAGCAAGCCCCAAGGAAAACAGTGGCCAGTAGCCATGCTGAGATGTGTTTTGAGAAGTCCTCTGTCACATCAAGTCCCAGCGGGCGCATAGCTGATGTCCCCGTCCAGCTGTGAAGGGTGGGGATCACAGAAGCCTGGCTAAAAACTTCTTTCAGTTAGTGGCATGAAATCTGAAGTAATTTCTTAGAAATCCCTAGCACTCTAAGCCACCACGTGGAGACTGCCAGTCCATGGCTTTTAGAAAAAAAAAAAAAAATCTGAAATCTCCTGAATTTCAGTGGGAAGGAAAAGTCCTCTGTCTCTTCCAACTGCAATGAAGGAAGTTCCAGCCATATGATAGGGGAAACTCCATGCTTACATGGTTGAGAAAAATCATAGAGCCCCTCCTAACTTCAACATGATTTTTTTTTTTCCAAAACCTCCTAAAAGGCACCAACTAATGAAGCTATGTTGATGAAGTATATTATTTACAGTCCCTCATAATATTCTTGTTGCTAAATTGGAGAGATATGGGTTTGACTTTGATGGATGGACTGTTAGATGGATAAGGAATTAGCTGGATGGTTGTGTCCAAAGAGTTACAGTCAATGGCTCAATGTCCAAATAGAAATCAGTAACAAGGAGTGTCCCTCAAGAGTCCATACTGGGACCAATACTATTTTAATATCTTCATTAACAACATAGACAGTGGGAATGAGTGCACCCTCAGCAAGTTTGCAGATGACACCAAGCTGAGTTGTGCAGTTGACTCACTTGAAGGAAGGGATGCCATCCAGAGGGACCTTGACAGGCTTGAGAGGTGGACCCATGCAAACCTCATGAAGTTCAACAAAGTCAAGTGCAAGGTCTAGCACCTGGACTGGAGCAACCTCCAGTTTTGTTACAGACTGGGGGACTGAGAGCAGCCCTGAGGAGAAGGACTTGGTGATACTGGTGTATGAAACATTGGACATGAGCCGGCAATGTGTCTTTGCAGCCCAGAAAGCCAACCTTATCCTGGGATGCATCAAAAGAAGTGTGACCAGCAGGTCGAGGGAGGTGATTCTCCCTCTCTACTTTGCTCTGATGAGATCCCACCTGGAGTACTGTGTGTCCAACTATGGGATACCCAGTACAAGAAGGACATGACCTGTTGGAGCGAGTCCAGAGGAAGGCCACGAAGATGAACAGAGGGCTGGAGCACCTCTCCTATGAAGACAGGCTGAGTTGGGGTTGTTCAGCCTCAAGAAGAGAAGGTTCTGGGGAGACCTTCAATATATAAAGGGGGCTTATGAGAAAGATGGAGAGAGATTTTTTTACCAAGGCCTGTTGTGACAGGACAAGGGCAATGATTTTGAACTGAAAGAGGGTAGATTTAGATTAGATATAAAGGAAAAAATTCTTTACTGTGAGGATGGTGAGGCACTGGAACAGGTTGCCCAGAGAGGTTGTGGATGCCCCATCCCTGGAAGTGTTCAAGGCCAGGTTGGATGGGGCTTTGGGCAACCTGGTCTAGTGGAGGGTGTCCCTGCCGGCAGCAGGGGGTTGGAACTAGATGATCTTTAAGGTCCCTTCCAACCCAAACCATTCTATGATTCTACGAACCTATGATTTGTGTCCCATAGCTCCAGTAATATTTCATTTGGTGTGAAGTTCCTACTAGGACTGTCTGGTGGGCTATATAACAAACCAAGGGTAAAGTGAATCAAATGTCATTTTCTGGAGGTGGTTCCCTGTCCCTTTCCTGTCCTACTGCATGGGTCACAAAGTCTTTGAATGCTTACGATTTTATTCAGGGACACATATGCAATACAGGCCTACACAGTGTCCTTTCAGTTTTCCTCAAAATGCATTCACCACTGGTGCTTCTTTTTTCTCTCCTTTTTTACTCCTCAAAGACTAGTAAATTTTGTTGCTTGCAATCAACTTCAAAAAGAACAAAATCTTCAGATTTATAATCATATCTCTAATCTTCTGAAGAAAAGGAGAAGACTAAAGCTAAAGCCCTACATGAGCTGTCTGTCCCAAAATCAGACATGAATGAGAGTAAAACATGAAGGCTCTTTGTATATAAGACAACATTATACACAAAAAACAAACAAACAAACAAAAACCCCCCAAAACACACCACACCTTGTAAAGCAGAAGTTCTATATTTGTTCTCCACTTGGCTTTAAGGTAGCAATCACATTTATCAAAGTGTAAATATATTCTAAGGACATAATGTTCTCATTCACTATGCTTCTGAAAGAGTGCTCTGTAATTTCCTTAGTGAAGGGTGCTGATAAATATTCCTGTGAAACAGACTGGCAGGAGCTGCAGAATATCTCTGACTCAACTTGGATTCAACAGTCTGAACCCTAAAAAAATTCTGGCTTCAGCCTGTTAATGTAGAAACTCTTGGTCCACCAGAGGCAGATCCTTCAGGAAAGACACTGCATCGAGAACTTCAGAGTCTTCCAAGCTGTATCCCATGACAATTAGAGTTCTACATAAAGAAATGAATCGCAAGCTATACCTGCTGCATTCTTCCAAAGATTTGTCAGTAAGTAAAGACATAAACTGTCAAAAGGGCTTTTGACAAGAGTAGTAATTTCTCCCTGCTGTCCTCCAGTCCCTTCTACCTCCCAGAGAGAGACTCTTCAGTGCAGTTTGAGTCTGCAGGTGATCCTTTTGATGTTACTTCCCTTAAATTTCTGCATTGCACCTGTATATCTACAGAGCGGGCATATTTGCCAGTAGTTGAAAAATTACATTCAGGAGTCCACAGACTGTCCACAGCTTCTCTTCATTTGGAGCTTTTCAAATCTTGGCTAAATTGCTTTACTGGGATGAAAAGTACCTCATAAAATGAGTTCTCAGGAAGGATATATAACAGAATGCAGTTGCTTTTTCTATGACAAAATTATTTTTTTCCTTAAAATAGTAATTAGTTAACCAAATTTTTCATAACAATAGAGGATAAAGGATATGCAGTGCTTCATAAGGAAAGCACATTTAAAAATAGGAGCTGTGGTTCCTCTCAATCAAGTATGATCTTAAATAAAGTAAGCAGCCACCTTTTTGATAACTTTCCAACCCCTGAATTTAAGTTAGCATTCATTGTAATTGACTTCTCATTTTTATTAGAGATGATTTAAAAGTAATTGAATCCTTCTCCTATAATGCATGAAACAGTGCAACAGAACTATATTCAAGCAATAAAAGCAGCCTGACTGTGATTCGGTTGTAACTCTGGTTCTAATGGTGACTTCCGAGTACTCTGGATGAAAGCTTTAAGTTTTGACTGCAAGTTGTTTGTGGGCACAAAACTGATGCTAGAAGGGATGGGCATCAGGACAGAGTCAGTTGAAGCAAAGCACATTTTAATCTCACAAGGTGGCCAGACCTTGGAGCCATATGGAAATACAAGCCAAAAGCTGCAGGCAATGGAGGAACTGCACGAGAGTCCCTCATCGCTAAGGTGAGCACCAGTTTGCCGTCAGTCTCAGCCCCAGGTTCCTCTCATCAGACTTTTGCCAATATGCAGACTTTTCACATTACCTTGGTCTATGTATTGCAAATCGCAGCAAAACTACATTTCAGCTTCACAGATGGTAGGTTTGGTCTTCTGGCTGAAAGTATTACAACTTGTCTTGGAAATTTGAGATCTGGGCTTGCTTTCAAGGGAATCTCAAGTGTATGTTCCAGCAAACACATCAATTTCATCAACTAGCCAAGCCTCCAATATTAAAACTCAACCCCAGTCTTCCTTCTGTGGCAGAATGTGGCACTGTTGACATTCTAATTAAATCCAAACATCCTAGGAATGTAAAATGCAAACCATAAGAATAGCAACTTGTAGGAATAAATCTATATAGAGGTAAGGAATTCAAAACCACAAACACAACTTTTCTAATTACACATTGCAATAAAACTACATTTTCTGAAGAGATTATATGCTTTTAGCTATTTGTGATGTTACCAGTAGCAATGTAATCCTTGATTCATATTTATAAACCTGACATCCTCTTTCGTGGTGATTCAGTAGATTGCAAAAGTGTTCTTTAAAAAAAGCTATCTCAATAAACCCTAAGATATATTTTAATCCTTTGAAGGTAAATTGAGTAAGTCTCCAGTGAAATTTTACTACCAGGAGATGGAGAGGAATGAGAAACAGAAAATTCTAGTTGAAACCTTATGTTAGAACACTGGACCTTCCTAAGTTAGGTTATTTTTCTTGCTCTTGCTGTCTTACTAAGGAAAAGAGTTTCAAGTTAATACTTCCATACAGTTAATTTCACATTTGAAAATGCTGCTGTTGTGAAGAGTTCTTTATAATAGATGGTACCAAGCTCACACTTAGATCTGCTGCCAGCTGTGAAAGAGATCAAAAATGCCCCTAGATGAAGGGGGCTGGACTAGATGACCTTTAAAGGTCCCCTCCAACCCAAACTATTCTACAATTCTATCATCTGTCACAGACTATCCTAGATTGGAAATGTCCAGTACATATAATGTATACAGACGTCACAATCATTTTTGAAGGAAACTTGCACATACTGGAATGGAACTAAATAATGAAACATATATGGTACATCAAAGTTGTTTAGGGAACCAAGTAAATGTTTCCTCCTGGGAAAGGAGGAAAAAGATTTAGAAGAGAAATGTTTCCTACATTGCTGCTTGTAATTAAACAATCATTCAGTAATGCCTCCTTTTGCCCCAAGATCTTCTTTGCCATTTCAGATATCATTTATAACTGAATATAATAATAATTTATGGTGAGGTTATTGTACATTCATGCAGAATGATTCATATTTCAATCTTTTTTCTTCCTATAGCAGATTGTTTCTAATTATACTAATAAAATATTTTGAGCACTAAACTCTTTTGCTAATCTTTTGTAATACCTGGTATTCTGGAAATAATTATTTCATTTTTTTTTCTTTTTAATTTATTTTATTCATAGCTACACAGCTTTATATTGGTTCATCAAAAGCCCCAGTCTACAGTAATCGAACAGCTATTCTGAAGTCTGCCTGCTGGGAATGCCCCTGAAATGCCGGCCACCAGCTGGGAACAGCTACAGCACAGTAGCCACTGCTCTGATCCTCTCTGTTCCTCCAGTTTTCTTCAGAAAAAAACCCACAAAACAACCACCACCAAACCTACCTCAATACCATTAATTAATTTATGAGTATCTGCTCTTAACATTTTGTCTAGCTTTGTAAACTGTTCCTTGCTATTTCAATTGTTTCCAAGTTATCCCAGCTTTCCCCTTCTGACCTCCTTTACGTCTACATCTTCACCCCCATCATCTCTGTGAGAGTGATCCAAAGGCACTTTCAGGGCCACGTTTCGTGGGCATCCACATAAGGCATAGGTTTATGGTGCTCTCAGTAGTGCTAGAAGAAAGTCCTAACAGGCATAAGGGACTAAGACCTCAGGATTGCTGATCCTTTGCAGCGCTCTCGATTGGATACTCACTGGCAACTGGGATAAAAATGTGCATCTGAGAGTGCCTTAGGTCACTCCCATGTAGTGACACACAAAGTACCATCACCTGCCCTGTGCTCCCTCAGGGCTCGGAAACCTTCATGCATAGGAGGGTTCTTGGAAAAAATGAAATGGCCCAAACTGTTCACCTTGAGTCAGTTTTGGCTGAGGTAGTTTTTCACTGTATGCAGCACAAGCAAATAAAAAGTTTCTTCAGCTTGCATTGGACTATCTCAAAAGGCAGCCCTAGCAGAGCCTGGTTTTGAGCTGGGACAGATGTTCTGCACTGGCCACACATGGCTGGCACGGCTGGGACTGGGGACCCTCCAGCAGGCAGGTCAGGGGACTCTCTTCTTATTGCTCCTCTTCTCTCTTCGATCTTCATTTGGAGGCTGACGGAAAAATACAGGGTATGGTTTTCTTTGGATGGTTCCTGTGCTGCTCACAGCCAAATGTTGCTGCCAGAAACACCAAGTTTCTTTGGGGGAAAGGTGTGGCTTCTGTACAGGACAAGAAGCTGATCTTGATATTGGTGTTGAATCACATACAAAATGGGGAATCACATGTAAAGCGGGCTTGAAAACAAGAAAAATGTTTCCTTTACTGCAAGACTCGCCAAGTGGGCTCAAGGTGCTTGAACAAGAGATCTCTAACATGGTCTTTTCTATACATGGGCTGAACAAGAGACTGGTTGGTAGAATGTGAGATTTTTAGGAACTTTTGGGTTTTGTCACGTGTTTCCAGAGTTCATACTAAATTGTGACACATTAATACATATAGACAAGGTTCATCTCAGACAAAGCGTTCTCTAAAAAGGCAGAGCATATACAGCAAAATCAATAAAAAGAGGTACCAAAAAAGAGAGAATAGTCTTGCTTTGTAACTCCGCTCTGTGTTCCAGCGAGCAGCACATGCTTTGCAGTTTGAAAGTATTGATTTACAATTATATCAGAACTAATCAATTTAGCACATTTAAAAGGAGTTCTTTTGCAGGTATATACGCTACTTATTCACTCTTTGATATTCTAAATTTATTTGGTTTTCAATTCTGGTCCAGATTGGAAATAACAGCAATAAGTTTTGACAAGAAACTAGTCTTATTGCAAACATATATTTCCTGGTTGCATGCATGGTGCAAAGGAGCCTGTTATCCCCAAATATAGGTGCCTATGGAACCGAAACCGTAGAAATCAACCTTTGCTTTATGTAAGGAAAATAATTTTGCAAAGAACTCTATCTTTCAGTGGAGTTCACATTTCAGAAAATCTTCCACAGTCAGTGGAGTTTTAATATCCCAGCACATTGGTGTGCAGTGACCTCCAAGCATACGGGCCATGGGCTGAAGCAAAATCCCACTAAAGCTAATGCAGTGTCATGGTCCTTGCTGTCGCAACACCATGAATAAGGAAAGATGGTAAATTATGCACACAAAAAGAATGCAACCCAATGTAACATTCATTCCCTCTCCTCACAGCTGAGTAATTTCTACAAGCATCACGCAGTAACTCTGGTTGCTCTAGCCCAAAGGCAGTATGCGTCCTGCCCACACCTTCCTGCGCTGGGTACGTCAGTGAATCAACTGCAGTTTTATTAATCAGCAGCGATTCCCTCTCCACAGTTTTAACAAACTTCTGAGAATTACTAATCAGAAAATTTTACTGCAAGGTAAAAATTCTATCTTTTATTTAATCATACGCGCTAAATAAATTCACTAGAACACTTTTACATAGAGCTATGACTGCACATGCACAGATCTGCAACTAAAATAACTGACTTGACTTTGCATTATCCCCGTTGAAGTTAGTTAGATTTCTTTCTTCCTTTGAAGAGAAACAAAAAGATCGTTCCTCTGAGTCCAACAAAATGTAGTAAACTTATTATTTATGGTACGAGTATTTTCGGTGCTCAAGTTTCCTTGTAATCACGGGTGCACGGCCAGGGGCAGTATGGCAGGCTGCAGGCAAAGCATGAGGAGCTAATGCTGAAGCACGAGGTGCCTCCTGACAAGCAACCTTCCAGCTGACCTGTCCTTCCCCCAGACATGGGGTAAGGACCAGCCACCAGCTTGGGGCACCCGGATGCACGCTGGAAGGGATGGGTACAAGGCAGTGGAGATGAAGAAGCCCAGAGGACATGACACCTTGGGAGAGCAGAAGGCTCTGAGGGGAGGAGCAGGGCACAACATGGGTGCTCTAGTTCTAACCCATCCCTTGCTTGCTAAAACACAGATGTGCAAATACTACTTACAGAGTCACCTACTTGTTGTATACTGACCCGATTTGTATTGAATTATCTTCAGACGCTTGTAGAGTTGATCCGAACTTATTTTTGTCATAAGCATGTCTTTGGCTTGATTCAGCACTGACTTACTTCACTTTCTGGAGGGAAGCAGATGACACCAGAACACATCCATTCCTAACTAGGATTTACCAGATTATACAGTACAAGAAGAAAGGGGTAGAGATTGGAAAGATGCAGTCATACAGAAATATGGAAGAATGCTATATGATAATGAAATCTTATTGACTCCTTAAGTGTTCAGCACTTTTTCGATCGGAACTAACCTTGCCTGAAGGCATCACGTCACCACCTCATATGACCATAGAATCATAGAATCGTTTTGATTGGAAAAGACCTTTAAGATCATCAAGTCCAACCGTTAACCTAACACTGACAAGTCCACTCAACCATGGCCCTAAGTGCCACATCTATGTGTCTTTTAAATATCTCCAGGGATGGTGACCCAACCACTTCCCTGGGCAGCCTGTTCCAGTGCTTGCTAAATATTTCGGTGAAGAAATTTTTCCTAATATCCAATCTAAACTTCCCCTGGCACAACTTGAAGCCATTTCCTCTTGTCCTATCACTTCTTACTTGGGAGAAGACACCAATACCCACCTGGCTACAACCTCCTTTCAGGTAGCTGTAGAGAGCAATAAGGTCTCCCCTCAGCCTCCTTTTCTCCAGGCTAAACAACCCCAGTTCCCTCAGCCACTCCTCATAAGACTTGTGTTCTAGACCCTTCAACAGCTCCATTGCCCTTCTCTGGACACGCTCCAGCACCTCAGTGTCCTTTTTGTAGCGAGGGGCCCAAAACTGAACACAGCACTCGAGGTGCGGCCTCACCAGTGCCGAGTCCAGGGGGACAATCACTTCCCTAGTCCTGCTGACCACACGATTCCTGATACAAGCCAGGATGCTGTTGGCCTTCTTGGCCACCTGGGCACACTGCTGGCTCATACTCAGCCAGCTGTCGACCAACACCCCCAGGTCCTTTTCCCACTACACAGCTTTCCAGCCACTCTTCCCCAAGCCTGTAGCATTGCATGGGGTTGTTGTGACCCAAGTGCAGGACTGGCACTGAGCCTTGTTGAACCTCACACAACTGGCCTTGGCCCATCAATCCAGCCTGTCCAGATCGCTCTGTAGAGCCTTCCTACCCTCAAGATGGAACTTGGTGTCATCTGCAAACTTAACGAGGGTGCACTTGATCCTCTCATCCAGATCATTGATAAAGATATTAAAAAGAACTGGTCCCAGTACTGAGGCCTGGCCGCCAACTGGATGTAACTCCATTCACCACAACTCTTTGGGCCTGGCCATCCAGCCAGTTTTTTACCCAGCGAAGCGTACGCCCATCCAAGCTGTGCGCAGCCAGTTTCTCCAGGAGAACGCTGTGGGAAACTGTATCAAAGTCTTTACTGAAGTCCAGGCTGACAACATCCACAGCCTTTCCCTCATCCATTAAGTGGGTCACCTTGTCATAGAAGGAGATCAGGTTAGCTAAGCAGAACCTGCCTTTCATAACCCCATTGTGACTGGGCCTGATCACCTGGTTGTCCTGTACATGCCATGTGATGGCACTCAAGATGATCTGCTCCATAACCTTCCCCGGCATGGAGGTCAGACTGACAGTAGTTTCCAGGATCTGATGACCCATATCCTCCTTCTGGTAAGTTATCTTGCCTTCATGTACTTGTTTACTTTCCAGAGTGAAAAAGGTGGTAACTTCTTCTAATGATTCATTCTCTGTGCCTTTTACAAAACACTATTTTTCAAGTTTTTTCTGCATGGCTTTTGAAGATAGAGTTAAAAATATAAATACCAGTATATATATATATACACACACACACACGTACGTATAAACATATGTCTCTCTAGTACATTCTAAATGACTAATCTGAAGGTTCATGATTCTCCTAAAATAACAATGTCTACAATGAAGTACAGCAAAACAGTACAGTAAGAATCACCAGACAAGTCAGGAAGTAGCATCAGAAGTAATCTGGCAGAACATAAGATAAACAAGCATGCTATGAAGGGGCAGAGAGTTCAAACCCTGGAAATGTGAAGGGCAAGTCATATTCTTATTCAGCATTCATGTTCCTTTGGGGTTTAACCACAGCACATGTCAATACTACTGTTGTTGCTAGACCAATTTAGGACAAGTGAGGAATCAAAAGAGTCTAATCTAAATTAGGCAAACTTCAAATTATTAACAAATACAAAGAAATAATGGATAAACTAATTGTAAAAAGAGCTGGTATCATCTACACAGGCAGAAATCTGCCTCCATTGGTGTCTCGTAAGAGGGAACAGCTACAGTGGTTGTCAACCAGGACCCCGTGAGCAGAACCCCTGATGGTGTCGCCCTGTTCTGAGTGCCTTCTTACACCTCGGGAGAGTGACAACACCGATACCCATCAGCTTGTATTTCAGATTGTACATAAGAGGAAGCAAAAGGCTCAAAGGGGGAATGCTCGTGGCAAGAAACAGCAGCTGAGCAGGGAAGCTGCCTGCATGCAGAGCCACCGGCAAGGCTGTGAGGATCCCCACCAATGCCTTCTGGGACATGCAGGGAGGAAGGAGCTGCTGCATGACCATGTCGTCCCCAAAGGGAGCCAGCAGTGATCAAAGCTATGGGCACTTCACTACGCATGTGAGGTGAGAAACGGGTCATGAGCTGTACACCTGGAGCTGCTGAAGAAATGGGATCTACCTGACAACTAGCAGCAGTGATGCAGAAGAGGTTTTGAAGAGATATTGAGGTAGTCTTTTACAATATGTCTACATTATTTGAGAAACTGAGAAGCTACATATGCTGCCTACTAGGACTCCGCTGGATTGCCAACTACATCTGCAGATGACGTGCTGTAGAAGTATCTACCATGTGTAGCCTGAGGAGGCAGACAAGATCAGCACTACACACTAACTCAGACTTGCCCCATTTTCCTTTAATTAAACTCCACTGAAATTTTACGAAGTATCGCTAATGCATCCACCTATGTCACTGAAGGCAAATCCCAAACTCATTCACCCGTGCTTTTTAGAAATGGTAACTGAAATCAGTATACCCACAGAAGCAGTGGGTTTTACTGCTGAGTGACTCAGGACGTTCCCTCCCATTTTCCTAAGGATCTCTTTGCAGAAGGAAGTTTCCATGTAAAACATAGCAACCACAGTGTTTTGTCTGCACTCAGCTGATGGACACCAAACTTCTTCCTACCACTCACACTTCACTTCCCTAAAGTTAAATCTGTGATAAAGATAACCCTTATGACACTGAGTAATATTTTATAAGCAGTGATCAGCTTCGGCCACATTCAAGCACCACATTTAATCCTCTGGGGCACCTCCAAGAGAGGAAGCCACCTGGCAGGCAGGCCCAGGTAGAGAGGAAAGCTGTAGCAGACTGACCCGCTCGTTTGTCCTGAGGATGGAGGAGAACAAGACATGAGATTGCTACAAGTAGAGGGCAGGCACAAAGGAAAATTTGCAGGGCGGGGGGATCCTCTCCCACCTTTGGGTTGTCAGCCACAGCAATCCAAGATCAAGCCCATCTGGGGGCAGAGGAAAGAAGGGCCAAAGGGCAATGGTGAGAAGAGGCACAGGCAGGACCTTGCTTGAGGGAGATGCTCCAGGGGTGACCTCAGAAAAAGAGACAGTGATATGGGAGCGTGAAGAAAGGTAAAAAGTCTGAGAAGGTCTCTTTTGAGGAAGACCCTGGTTTACATGTGTATTTGGTGTCCATACTTTAAAAAAGGATGTATTACAAAAATGTTTTACTCGATTCACTGGACTTAGATAAGAAATTCTTCTGAGAATTTACCAGATAGGCTTGCAGTCAGAGTCCTAGGATTTCTTGTATCAATCTTGAGTTGTAGAGTTTGTACAGTTGGAGCCATCACATTTTTTCTTTAATTGTGACTATTTTGTCACAAATCTAGGCTTGTCTAGATTTGTAATTTGATTATTTGTATTAGGATTGTTTTCCCATTTTGCAATATAAAGCAGACACTGTTCACCTCCTGCCTCCATAAAACAAAGATACAAGCAGAGGAGCAACACAGAAATGGCTTTTGTAGGCTCACTAAGTGCACCAGTACACTACAAAGTTATTGAACTCACTCTCCATTTTGTAAAATGTTGAAATTCTTTGAGCTAATTTGGTGAGTTAAAGGCTGGGGTTGAGCAGGAAAAGGGAAGATTGAGTTTGCACAATGAGGAATTATTCAGTATTAATAAAACTTCCAACTTAGCATAAACCAATTTTATCTACTCTGAAAATCAAAGTCTAAAACTGTCTTGCATTATGCAGGAAAAAACCCCCACCCAGTTTTATTTCATTCCTGCCAATGAAAATACTGAAAACTGCATGAAATCAGCTCTCTAATAGCACTAACCCATCAGGAAAACATAGTTTCATAATTAAAAAGAAATAATTTTCCCTGCTTTCTACCTTGTTATATGAAAGATCTGACTGATGGAGAATAATCCACGACAATGTTTTTTAGCCGAGGAGCCGCTCCTGCGGAGCTGGCAGCCGGGAGGTCACGGGGCAGCCTGACACCGGCTGCTCATCCCCTCTTGCTGCCGACCTCCACACGTTTCCATCGCCTGCCAGGTATTGACCGTGTAACGGGGGAACAGGCTCGGCTCTTTCAAAGTACAACGTGAAGGGCAGCCTCTCCTCAACTTTCATCTGAGCAGCGACTACAGCGGGAAAATCCCCGCCTTCACCCTGCGCTGACGGCGCATCAGGCCTCCCAGCACAAAATACGGAGGAAAACTTAATGTGCATTCACGTAAATGGCTTGTCATGGGTACATGCTCTCTGCCTGCTGTATTAAAATTTCAAGGTGATCAGCATCTGAGTATAACAAACACCCTCAAAGCTCAGTTGCTTAATTGAACCAAATCTTTCCGACACAGCTGGACTTATTCCTGGATGCAAATCAGGAATAATGAAAAAATAAGATCTTCAACAAGTAAACACTCCAAATCCAAATAATGGTTCAGCTCATGAAATCAAGGCTAGAGATCTTTTTTCCATATTAAATATGTTGTTAAATATGCCTTTGACCACCTAGGTGTAAGTCACACCAGCTGTAAGCAAACCCAGCCACACTAATTGGACACCTAAACAAGATCCAGTCTGGCTCCTTTTTTTCTGGAAATTACATGTTCGCTTCTCCTTGCAAAAATACATTATTCCAGCATCAGTGCAAATACAATGAGTCAATTCCAAGCACCAGTATGATCCTATAAATACTTTTCTGCACGTTAGCAAAAAGTTTCAGGCCAGCAGAGTCTCGGCTCTTGGAGCAGGGGTTTTCAGACACCCGAAGACCACAGCAGCGTGGGGAACCTCCTGAGGCTGCAAACGCCCAGGACTCAGCGTCAGGAGCCTCCTGGGTGTCAGACACCGACCCTTCATCCCAGTCTGACCCAGCACACGCATGTGCATCGATGTGCAAAGATACACTTTGGATCTAAACATACCCTTTTGGCCAATCTCTTTGCAAGATGGACTCACGACAGAAACAGATTCAGTTAGAAGGGCTTTTTGTCCCAAATTAACTGTCATCAAATATGGGTGCAGAAGATTTTAATTAGTAGTTTATTAAGAAACACTTCATCAAAGAGAGAGAGGAAAAGAGAAAGAACAAAGCAGGCTTATCTCCTGAATCATGAAAGGAACAAATCCACAAATGCTGACAAATTTCTTCTAATTAGTCTTTAGTAAAACAGCTGATGCCTCATTAAAAAAGGAAAAAAAAGAAAAGAAAACAAAACCCCACAAACAGCCCCTCAGAATACTCATTTTGCTTAGTAATGAATCCGTCCTATCTGCCATAGACTTTCCTGAGGGCAGAAAACTCTGTTCTCTTCTGACGTTACCAAAATTATTTATATAGACATTTATCATCATTTCTTTGAAGTTCATGTGAAAAAGATCCTAAAAGGTCTTTAAAGGGTATCATCTATATTTTACTGTTAGTGACTACAGAGGGTTAGTGACTCATTCTTTATCTCACCCTAATCAATGGCATTACTCATTCACTTTGATAGACACAAGATGAAACTCTAGAGTTGAAATCCTAATTTCCTGAAACCATCAGAATTTTTCTATCCATTTTACTGCATTCAAGATTTCAGCCTGAAGCTTTGAAGAGAGCAGAAGTTATTCACTTCTTTGCAGAGGCCTAACACAGTGTCTGCGTGCCTTAAATCCCTCTTAAGTCTGGTCTGAGGGCTCTGGTAATGTAGAGTGCTTGTATCTCTCACCTGAATAATGGCAATCTTGTCCCCAGAAAGCAATAGAGCCACAAACATTTCTGGCATATTTTACAACTGACAAAGTCTACAGAAAGAGGTACAAGTCTGCTTTTTTTTCAAACAAGACTGCATACCCTGTACGTGCACCTAGTTAGCAGTTTACACTTATATTTTGCCCTGTGTTGAATGCCAAAATCTGTTTCCTACTTACGCTCCAACATCATCGACAGACATTGCGGTATCAGCTTCATGGATTACACACGTGCTGCCCTGGGTCCCTTGTTTAACAACTAGCCCCAGGAGCAAACTTCTGTTTAGAAAAAAAAAAAAAAAAAGCAGGAACATACTCCTTTTATAAAGCCAGTTACGTCTAGACAGCATGCATTATAAATAGACCAAAACATTCTTTTCCATATATATTTCTGATTCTCATTTGGTTAAGTAGGAAGAAGAGAATCCCAAAGACTTAGTGTGTTTATATATATTTATATTACATATATCTTGTATACTTCAGAGTCAGTCTAAATCAACATATAAAAACCATCAGTGAACTTACTGGCCCACATTTAAATGCTGCATAAATCTCATTTGCACAGCTCTAACCTCCTGGAATGAGCTGGTCCATCCCCCTTTGAGAAGTTTTTCCTATAGGCTAGGTTAGCATTTCTTCCCAGACAAAAAGCACTGATGTGCCACATATCTCTAGGGAGTCTTGTTGGGGGAAAAAAAAGAAGGGAAGGAAAGTATTTAGTTTTCAAATGGACTATTTAACATTGGGCATGCATACTTTCCAGTTTAATTTCTCCTGATAAATTTCAGGTGGCTTTGGATTTGAGAACAGGACTATTAGACAAAATGACAAAAGACAGTGGTAAATTAAAAATCCAACTTCAAAATCCAGGTTATTCATTTACCTAAGGAAGAATCAGAAGCATTTTTGCTATACAATAAAAAAACCTCAGGATATGGTATTGTGGCTTTGTACTGTTCCCGTTCATGTGTTACTTTTTATTTAGCCACATTATACGGTTTAAGCTTCTCTATGTTGTGTTATTTTCCAGCTGTAATCATTGCTTAAAACCACAAAGATGAATTATCAGATTCAGAAACATAGAGACCCAAAATATATTCCACCATTTGCTGGATAGATGGTTCTTGTGATACCCCTCCTGTCCAAACCGCTCCCAGCCTCAGCAGTAGGTCTCTTTTAGTTACTAGTCCTCAAAAAGTCTTCTGTTTCTCCCCTTCGCCCATGGGGGGAAGCGCTGACACTGGAGCCATCGATGCACCTAAGTGCTGAGAGCATTCTAGTCAGAACAGCACAAAGTACCTAGCCTCTTGGCCATGCTTTCCTGCAGGCCAGGTTTCATGGTGTCCCAGATACACGGCCAGCAGGAATTCAAGCTACTCTGGATACATCTCCCATTAAAGACAGGAGGTGTCAGGATCCTCAGTCCACGGGCCATAGCATCCCGCATCCCTACTGTCATTATTCAGCGGACTCAAGTCTATTTTAAGCCTTCACGGGTACTATGCAGGGTGACCCAAAGAGCTTTTTCACAACAAGGTATTCTCTAACCACAGCAGTAGGATGGGAACATAACAGAAGAGTGAGGTGTTCAAAATAGCCAGTTCACAGCCAAATTTGTTTCTTTTTAATTGAAGACAAAATACAACTCTAGGTTTTTTTCACTGGTGGACCAAGGCCAGTATCTTTGTGAAGACCACGTCTCAGGTATACAGTTTAAGACCTAAGCCGCCTTTGTTGTGGGAGTATCTTAAGAGCATTGCATGGATTCACAAGAGTCCATGGACTATAAGCTGAAAACCACAGAATAATTTAGGTCAGGAGTAGCCTCTGGAGGTCATTTTAACATATCCCTGCTGCTCTCCATTCATCCAGTGAGGCAGTCATCTCATCAGAGGATGCATTCATTTTGTTCAGACACTATTTGCACTTGGTATATCCATGCTGGGTGTTCCCAGTCATCACCTTATCCTTTGTGGGACTGGACATGGCTTCCAATTGCTCCATCCCAGGGACTGAGGTGAGTCTGACTGGCCTACAACCTCCTTCCTGAAGACAGGTACGACATTTGCTTTTTTCCAGTCCTCAGGAACCACCCTGATCTGCACGACAGGTGACAGACAGAGCCCTTCCAATTGGCCAACTCCCTCAGCACCTTCAGATGCATCTTGTCTGGTTCCACGGATTTGTGTATACCCCGGTACATTCTGCATATTTAATAAAAGAACTGTCTTTTGTCAGTTTGACCTTACAGACTGGACATTTTAGACATGATCTTGTGTATTTACAAAAAACCTCTTACTTGATTAAGCATACCTGAAAATGTAAGGAATATATATACACCTGCTTTAACAGTAAGTCATGCAGATTCAGTTTATCCCAGGCATCCTAGCCCCTGGAGTATGAGGTCTCCTCAGTTTCCTATTAATCTCTTCTACCTTTTTTTCTTTGCTCTTCTGCCCTTTACTTCTGTTTTGGCCTGTCCCAAAGCTTGGGGATATTTTTTCCATACTCCTCACCACACCAGAGCCATTCCTACTGATGTTACAAGCTGTACCCCTAAACTCAGGAAGGATGAGATGGGTTTTCAATACACTGCAGAAATGAAGGCATCTTTGTAACAAACCTTTTGTAATCATATAGAAAACAAGCTAAGAACAGAAAATACAACACAACTCTTCCATCCTTCAAAAAAGTAATAAGCAAATTTCCTCATTAAGGGATGCTATTAAATTGCAAACAAACTTTT
Source organism: Grus americana (assembly GCF_028858705.1). Taxonomy (NCBI): domain Eukaryota; kingdom Metazoa; phylum Chordata; class Aves; order Gruiformes; family Gruidae; genus Grus; species Grus americana. Next base: position 20,929,568 of record NC_072853.1, read on the forward strand.
TGTGGTAATAGATGTCACAATACTAGTGTTGCATTCACCTAGTCCTGGCACATGGGGCATCCAAATGATGGTACCGCAGTAATGCTTAATTCATGCACTTTAACTATATAAATGGGGAGCCCTTTATCTTATTTATCAAATACTGCAAAGAAGCCATGGGAATCTCTCAGTCAGTTCCACGCCCATAGACACCCGTTCCTCCCCAGCACGGCACCATGGCTTGACTTCAAACCATCCCTACTGGTACCAGTGAAAGGATAGAGCCTGAATGAGTGACAGAAGCCCCAGAAGACAGTCCTGGTGTAAGCCAGCCACAAACTCAGTGATGCTAATGAAACAGTTCAGCTATCTCCCCAGTCCAGGGGTGAACACAGACGCAGTATCACATAGGTTAACTGAAAGATATTGAACCTGTTGGTCTGGATAGACTACGTGGACATGAAGATATCTTAACGTGAGATGGTGTTAATGGGTGCCATCAATCAAGGCTTTGCTCTCTAGACAATATCAGATCTTGCCTCTAGGCAATGACAGTTCTTAAACTTAATGGGTATGCTAACAGCCTTCATTCAGGCTACATGAAAGCAGCAGCTGAATACTTCAATGGACTGAGATAACGAGACAATAGAAGCTACTGCCCAAGGCAACTTGATAAAACCTAAGTAAGGTGATACTTTTAATATCCCCAACTATCTTATTTGAAAAAATGTTTAATTCGTTCTCCATTTATCCAGGGAGAATCAAAGTCAGCATATCTATTAGCTTCCACTGTCTCTGAAATTACCTAAGAAAAATTCACACAAGTGCCAGCACAGCTTATCGACTCAAGGGCAATGCTACTGTTGTTGCTTCCCAGATCTGCGGACAACCTGACCACTTCGTGCTACCCTGGGCAGGCATCCTGCAAAACCAAGGCAGCTCACAGGCACGCTAGACAGCTGACGAACACGGACATACAAATGGCTCTGCATAGTCAGCTAAATCCAATGAGATTTTCTTAGCTCTGCTCAGCCTAGCGGAATCACTCTTGTGCACCAATTTTCTCAGCACGCATGGCTTCGTCAGCCTTCTCTCAGCTGTGTCCGAGCCAGCCGAGTGCATCTCTGTTCAAGCTAATGATGTCTCCCAGAAACGGGAGCACTGAAAAATAAAGTGAAGAGATGCTGAATGGCTCTGTGAGAGCCAGGCTGTGCTTGGCAAGGATGGCAGGCAGGTCCAGCTGCATCCCAAGCAGCTCCATGCGATGCTGCTCACACGCCTTTGCATCATACTTCCCATCCAGGCCCTCCCTTATCCACAGGTCCCTCTCTTCCCCCTCCCATTAACCCGGGACATAAAAGCGGGCTGCTGGAGGCAAATCCTCACACAGCCACTTTGCCAGAGAGACAGAACAGGCTGCTTGGGGTTTTTTGTGGGGTCAAGTTTATTTTTTTTCTCCTTGTTCTTTCAGGGCCTGCTGGTTTTGCCAATATTATTTCATAAAGACAATCTTAGACTTACTCTAGCGTGGAGTAGTAAAATACTCACCAGTCCTCTGAAAGCTCAAAATCATCCCAGTTTATGAATGCAAGAGAAGATATATCAATGAAAAACAACAACAAAAAAACCCCACAACAATGCAACAAAAATATTGAGAGAAATCAAATGAACTCATATTTCTTCCTGATTCTCTTTAATGTTATACTCTGTCAAAAATTAAAAAAAAAAAACAACTTCTAGTTCTATATAGTGAAACTGTGAGATTCTCAAGCCATACAAATATCACCAGGAATTAATGTTATATTATAAAATACTACTATTGTATACAGATTTTAAAAGAAAAAAGACAATGACAAGTTATTTACTATGTTTCTAGAAGCCTAAGGCATAGATTTAGTTAAAATACACTGTAACATGATTGTTTCCTCAGAATTATTATACAGCTAACATCTCATATAAAATTGAATGATTAACATGGTAAAACAAACTTACTTAGCAAAAGAAAAGCTCTGTCTCAACATGGTATTTTAGGCACAACACTGTATTTATAAACTCTCCCCCAAAACATTGGAAGTGCCAAATCTACACTTGACACACAATCCATACAGCCCTGCTAAGAAATGAGTGAAACCAGGCAGTGCTAGGGATGTAGGCGTGCAAATACCATCTGAAGACATCTTTGTGAGAAAGTGCCATTTTGATCATGTAACTGGGGGCTCAGAATTCACATCAAGGAATAATTATATTCTCTACTACAGCAGCAATAATCTGATTACTTCAACCTAGTTGATAGATGCCACTAGTGATTTTTATTAGCAAATTGGCCCCATTGCATTTGCAGACATGACATTAATGCTATTTGGGGCCCGTGCCATGTCAAAAGAGCAGGATTTATGCCTGAACAAGTCATCCACATAACATGTCAAGAAGGAAGCTTGCCAAACACATTGTGCCCTTAAAAATGCTATTCCAGGAAGAATCAGTCACCACACAAGTTGCTTCCACAGTTCACTACGGCAATTGCCTGTCCTCCATGAGCTCCGTAGGCTAATAGGAATGATCTGGAGCACAAAACTAAGAGAGAAAGTAGGACTAAATTATCCCACAAGGAATCGCTCACAAAAAAACCCCTGGGATGTTTGTGTGTGAGTTTTAAAGGTTAAAAATCTTTTCAGGTAGAGTGACAGGGTTCTGCAGTCAGAATCTTAGTGGCTGCTGCAAAGACATGTATAACAAACATGACACAGACTTTTATTTTAAATCATCTTTCCATTATTCAGCTCTTTTTGCATGCTTAGAGATTGCAGATGCCTCATCACCTCACTTCTGATCATTTTGTACCACCACATAAATTTCAGTCTGTTGTATCTGCAGACCTCGTAGCTTATTTAAATATATAACTGAACCCTGACGGCTCAACTGTGTGCGCTGAGGGCAGCATAAAGCTACACCAAAATTTTGTGGGTGCTGAGAAGATGCTTCATCTAAGGAACATGCAAACACCCCAGTCTTTGGGAGTGACTGCTGCCGGGGTTGTGAGGCAGACAGAGCAGGCAGCTCGCTCCCCCTGCTCCCCGGGCACCGGCAGTGTGTTCTGTACGAGCCTGAACGGGTCTTGTTCCAGCTTCACCCCAGGAGGATGGTTCTGGGCCAAAAATGAAAGGAAGGTCCTCAACAACCTTCTCCCTTATATAACCAATCTGAGGCTGGAAGCACTTTGTCCCTGAATCCCTACGCACATTCGTAAACGATGCATCGCTTCTGAATTAACGTACCATACATCATAAGTGCATAGGTGCTTTCTCTTTAACCATACAGGAACTGAATATTTAGGAAAAGGAAACAAAAAGGCATGTTGTGTTGATTTTTTGCCTGTTTTCAAGGTGCTTATGCGCTCAAAGTTTGGGCCAGCATCAGTCATGCCTAAGAGCCCTCCAAGGTATAAGCACAGGTCAGGCAATCTTCAAATTGAGCTGTAGGTTTTGTTGCCACAAATAAATAAAATTCCCCCTTCTGCCACGCACAACTGGTTTTGTAGTTGCTCTCTGTGACTTGCAATTGCATGTAATGGCAATGATGGGTACATTAGAGCGCTGAAGACTGGAGACCCTGCTTTATTAGCATGACAAACAGACCGCACAACCACAGCCAGAGCTATTCTCAGTACCTTCTTACCAATTAGGTTAAACACAGCTCTGGAGAGATCACTTCATGGGTGAGAGACTAATGTTTACTTTATGATTCTTCAACTTTCAGTCTCTGTGCCATGGCTGCTACTACAGCAGCTCATTAGTATTAATTGGGATAGTCTTTTATGACACACCTGACCAGTAGAAACTGTTCCCATCTCACCAGCTCATTCCAGAAGCACGGATCCCACCCAGAGCCACGAGCCTGCATTAGTTCTGGGCTAGTGACCAGAGTGGAAAAGCTCGATATCCTTCTATTCATTAAATGAGCTTTTACCACCATAATTGCAGCATATTAGCTCAAATAAGGGTAATATTACTTTTCCTAACAGTTTAAGGGTTTTTTTTCGTTTTTCAGTTTTACTAATATTCAGTGTTCAGTTGCGAAGCTGGTTATATTCTAGACAGAATCACAGAAAAATATTTGACCTCTCAAGAATAAATAATAAGTACCTCTGTAATTTCAAAATATCATAACACTGAGTTATCTTTACACAAAAAAAATTTTAAAATTACATAGGTCCTGCAGTTTAATATTTCAGAAGAGCTTTGCTAGAGAACTATAATATATGAGATTGTAAGGTAAATGGATGTTTGTCTTGGGTATTTTTTCTGGAGGACAGGTACAGAACATTTTCCTTATATACTCCCTTGGCTGCACCAAAAAGACCATCTCATATAAAACATAACTCTGTTGTATAAAACATAATACACTAACAACAGATTTTTTAAATACCCTTCTGAGAATTTCAACTACATTAGATAAATAATAAACAAACTCTAAGAAATCATTAACATCTACAACTTCAGGACATGAAAAAATGTCATTTCAAGCTCTCGTCTCATGGCTCATAGGACAACTAAAGATCTTATTCAGCCTTGGATATGCCAATTAGGCCAGATTCAATTAATTACTTTTATTGCCCCAGTACTTTTGTTCATCTCTAGTACTGCTCCTTGGAAGGACTGTCTTACACACTTCCAAATCTCCACTAAGCTGCTGCTCAAGTCTCTTGCCACACTGCCTTCAGTGATGTTGAGAGCAGTAAGAGAAGCCACGGTCGTTGCCTGCCGAGCACGTGACACGGCGCTGTACCCAGATTTCCAAGCTCCTGTTAAGCTGATTTGGTAAATGCATATGCTACAGCAAAGCAGAGAAGCAAAGGGCGATGTGGAAGCAGAAGAGACGCAGTTCTGCACAGGCACAACTTGCACCTTAATGTCTACGGTTGGATCCCCTTGGCTCAGTTTATCACCGTGTAGGCAAACCCAGGTATCTACAGGCAGGGCAGATGTCTTCAGACCAGCCTTCTGGGCTGGTTCTTGCTCCCACAGGACCAACTCCACCACAGCATGGACACACTCACCATTTCCTCTGTGCTGCTTACCCCCATGCCTTCCTCAGCAGCCCCTCAGACTGGAAATCCTTTGAAGCAGGGACTACATCTCTTGTCCTGCTTGTAACCCATCAAGCACAGGAGGTTTGCTAATGTCACTCCCAGGTGTCACAGCAATTAAGAGTTTGATCACTCACTATTACTTATAAACTACTATATGAGCTACTGGGAAGACACTGTGTTCATTCAAGTTACTGTCATTGCCTAATAAAGGAATCTTATAATTAGTTTGAATCAGTCAAAAATTTTTAACTCAAGAAGTGAACCATGTGCTTTAACAATGCCAAGGTGCCCTCAATATCAAATTTCAGTAAGTGTCCAATCTTTAAGAAACTTTGCATGACAAGGAAGGTAGTTAATTCATTATGTGCTCATTAGTAAAATATTTAGAGAAAGATGTTCTTAATCAAAATCTTCTACGGTTTGAGAACAGAACATACAGAAGTATTTTTAACCTTTGGAATGAGCCACTTTTCCACATTTACATCCCTTTTCTAGATAACAGGAATAGTTTATGTTCATATTTATCAATGCTATGAAAAAATCACAGCATTTATTTACATGATAGACATAGAGCTTGTGTCTCCCAAGTTGTACTTTCATACTGACAATCAAGCAGTAACAGGAGACCTACACTTACATCTTGAAAAAGTATTTTTGCTGCCACATTAATGTTACAGCAGAAGCAAAAATCTCTTTGATTTGATTACGCATAGGCACAAGACAGATGTCTACAGATGGTTTGGGGTGGATGGCTGCGAAACCGCAACAACTGTGCAATTGCATGTAAGAAAGATCTGGAGCGAAGAGGTTTATTTCCTTTGCTGCTGCTGACTGCTTTGCGCAGCAACCAGAACCCAATTTCCACTCCAGTTTATGCCTCGAGAAGTTTTACTTCAGTGATCAGATCCTGATTCATACAGTTATTAGAAATTCGCAGATGGTGCTCTCACTGCACATTTTTATTTGAAAAGAGGTCACTGGTCTCCAAGAGGGCCACATTTTAGCTCTACAAGCAGCACAAACTGCACCTTCCTAGGCTAGCTTCAGTACTGTGAAGTAGTTTGGCTGAATTCTTTCCTGAGTGTCGTTCAAGGTTAGGGGTTTTTAAAGGAAAAATTAACAACACACAGAGTATATAATTATTAAAAAGCACCTGTTTATTAAAAATCATCGTCATTTGGAGGGTCCAAAAGCAGATGTGGGCACCATTTGGGCACCACAGCGATAAACAGCTAGAGAAAGCAGAATTGAACATTTCCAATTAAGTTAGCAAATTATTCAAGTTGTAAGAGAAATTCCAGTTCTTGGATTGAAGCTGTGAACTCAGCGGGGCATTTGCTGTTCCACTGTCAGCCCAAATCTGTTGGGGCAAGAAGTGAGAGGAAGAAACAAGCAAGTTGCATCCCCTCCTCTCCCGCACACCCCTCTGCTCGCGCAGTGCTCTATGCACACACACGTCCTGCCTGTGAGCGGGGACCTGTCCCCACCACCAACACAATTCCACACTCCTCTTTCAATCACTGTAATTCCTAACGCAACACCTTTATGCAGGTTACCCCATACTGCTGTGCAGAAACCATGCGCCAGATTCTGTTTAAAGCTTAGATGAAGCAAACTTGGAGTAAACTTTATGAACGCTGACAGCTTGCACAGGTTTATACCTTTACCTAGCAACCACGACTGAACACAGTAGTGTAGATTATATTTGTGTTGTACATAAAAAGTCATACATTTTTGTATCAGTCCACAAGTTTTGTGAAGCTTAGCTGTTGTTTTTAAATTATCTGTGTTCACAAATTCTACGTGGCTGAACAGAAGGCATTTAATCTAATTTGATAATCAGATTTGTAGGCATTGATGTTTTGAAGTAGTTAACTGGGTAACAGCTAATTTCCCTGTGGGATGTGCAATGCGCTAACCACCCTCTCCTCCCCTGAACAATGGCAGCATATAAATATCTGCTGCATTTGAAAAAACTCTTAAATCACTAGCCATTAAGAAACACTAATAACTTGACTGGTGTCACACATAATTTACTATGTATGTATTAGAGCATGTCTGCGACCTCTGAAACTGTTGGGGTTTCTTCCCAACTTCAGTGACTTCTGCTAGGATTTCCAGTCGGTACAAACCACCAGGCTGCCAGTACTGCCAATTACCAGGAAATTTTATTCCTCTGATGAGGACAGTCTGCCCTCACATGTCTGTACAGTTGTTCACAGACAGTAATCAGAAATATGAGCTGGACGTTGGACCAAGGAATCCTATAAAACAGCAGAGCAGATAATTCACCTTGCAAAGAAACTGATGTACCTGCTGGTACTGTCAGCATTATGAGAATGAAGGGGATCAGCGTTCGTACAACAGAGGAAAGCTACCCGTTCATTCTAGCCCACGGTCACAGTGACTGAATTTTAATCTCATGGGAGTGGGTCAGTTCACTTGAACAGGAATTTGTGTATATTTCGATACAAAACTTAGAGCATTGCAAAACGGGAAGACAGAGGCTTGGTTTCTAAAGAAAAGAAATTATATCTCATTGATTTCAACAAGCTTTTTGGTAGGGTTCTACTAAGAAAAGTGGTGGCAAATTGCTTGATCCTGCTTGCACCAGTGAAACAAAATGTCCTGAAACAAAACTTTAAACCGCACCGAGATGAACAGAAATTATCTGTATTTAAGAGTTTGAGCTGAACCTGTTCGTGCAGTATTGATGGCAGCGAGATTACAACCGTTTGTAGCCTAAACAGACCAAAACCATTCTCAAGAAAATGGCTTTAAGTCACTTAAATACAAGATAAAATTACATTTAAACCCTCTACCCACCAACAAATATTATAGCTGTTTACAAAGTATGCTTCTATCAAGCTGTGTTTACTAAGAGAAAGAAGTTGTTTTAGAATGTCTTTATCTTGCATACAATCCCACTTTTTCAAATGAAGAAGGATCACAGAAAATAACAAAATGGCAAGTAAAGACTCTCACTAACTTTAAGACATGTAGCACAAATTATAGGGAAGAAAAAAAAAAAAAAAGGCACACATCATCTTCCTTCCCTCTCCTGAACAAGAAATGTAACTTCCCAGAGTGGCAAGACTTGCTCTCTGTTTCTTTACATCCTTGCACTCGATGAAAGAACAAACTCTGGTAGAGGGAATACAAGTATTAAACTGAGAACAGATTGGTTCCCTCACCATTCATTAATTCAGCAACTTGTAGCATTTCCCTGACTGGGATATGCATCGGGGCAGGTTGCTTCGAGCAATGAAATCCAATTACACTTTAACTGAAGACCCTGTTTTTATTAAAAAACATGAATATAGCTAAAGAGGAAATTATTTAAAAACTTTAATCATTCTGTATTACCTTTCTCAGTGCTTCCTGAATAGACTGTGTTGTAAGGGACTCCTGTTTATTTAATTTTCTCTTGCTATGATGGCAGACTGCATGACAACAGCTTCCCCATTATGCTAATATGTCTAGAGTGTTAGCAAACAACTAATGCTAGTTAGCTGACGAACTCCTCAGAGCTGCGAATATCTTCTTTTATCAAGATGAATTTCCCCACTAGGATGGGATCACATTCCTAGCAACTTTTCAACATAAATCATTCCAGCAGGATCATGACAGATGTCACATACAAATTAAATTTGCTTTCAAATAACATTACTTGATGCTAAATAACCTAGATTCAAGCTGGCATCAGTAACAATTAATATATTTATCCCATATGCCTTGGGGTTTCACATAAATGACATTAGACTGATATTTGTTAGAACATTGTCCTGATTCTTCTCTCATCTGTGCTATATCAGAAGTAAACAAGCTCAGAGAGATGGATCCCTCTGCCATAACTTAAACATGCCTCCCTGAAACCCACAAAAATTGCAAAGAATCCCAAAAGCAACCCACTCTTCCCCCCAAAAGCCCCCCAATAACACCCCCATACACAGACACTGTCTTTAGGATGGATCTTATAACAAACACACGTTAGTTATGTCTGCAGATCTACACGCACTAGCCTAGAGAGGAAAATTATGCTTTATGCTTTACAACAGAATCGATCTGCAAATAACTATTGAACTGAATTACTTTAGCAGCAAACCCTACATTTTATGCTATCACCTGGTGGCACTGTTATACAGCCTTCTAAATCTCTGCTTCAGTGCCCGGCTCCGGGGAAGAAGGCACATTGCGCTGGGGTTGCACAGGGCCTCCGCAGGAAGGCTTGGGATGGAGGAAGTCAACCGGATATTGAGTTTGGCTTTGGACTTTAAAACAGAGCTGCCCGCCCCAAACAGGCATGTTGTTGGCTTGGCGTTTGGGAAGAACATATAGCTAACTTACATCTCAAGGTGTTGGTATAAATAAGAGCATTTTGCACATACATTTCATATTTCTGATACTTCTGCCTTAAGCAACGAACTAGCAAGCTAACTGAAGACCTGGGAGGTTTCAATGAGATAAACACCAGAAGAAAGCTGTAGTATTATTGCAGATGGTTTTAAGGGAATTTGTTTCATTGAGCAGATGAACATGAAGATCATGGAATATAACCCCCGGAAAATAAGAATAATTGCAAATATTAACAATATCTGTTGTGTTTGTAGAGATAATGGTTTTTTTCATTGTTTCATTTAGCAAAGATAGAACAATTTATACATTTTGCTAAAAAAACCAAACCAAAACACAAATCCACCATCTCCTATGTGCATCTCCTATCTTCCAGAGCACAGAGGCATTATACTAATTTAAAGGTAGCTTATGAACATTCAAAATTGAAACATCATTTGTGTGTTAAGCAACAGATACCTCTTCAGTGTATGAGGTTAGATACCACTATACATCATTTTACATTCTTACATACTATGTGCATTGGTTAGAAAAATATGATTGCACTGAAGTCTCTAGCAACTAAAAATCAAATTATATTTAGGTTTTTTCCTCTCTATTTTTACATCTTATTCACACATAAGTAATTCTGACAGTAGAAAAAGGGCAAGTATCAAGTCTGCAAGTGGGTGGGTACCTAAAATACGCTAAATGTTTCCACCTTTTCCCCCGTAAGGGAAGAGTATAACTGAAAGAAAGCACTTCTTATGAGTATATTTGAAATGGGATTTCTGTATTTTTATTAATAAAGTAAATTAGCTAGAAATTCTCTCCCTGTTCTTTAAAAATGTCTTAATACCAAATGTGATTGACAGGAACATCATCATCAGAACAAGAATCAGAAGTACACGGGCTGATTTTACTAATAGAACATTAGATTATGGATGAGATGGGGCTTTTTTGGTGTACTGCATCATTAGTCACACTCTTCTCAAGTGAACTTTTTTGTAGGTCCTCTCCTCCTCACTCCCTGGGCTCCTTTCTTATTTTCTTGCATTTTGCCCTTTTGCCACTTTCTTCTTGTGCTGGTGCTTCACTGATTCTACATTCTTCATGCCTGCAAGTGCTGCCCACTCCTTGTCTCCAACACCTTTAGCTCAGCAATCGGATATCTCTTCCCATACCCAAGCAGAGCTTATTCACTCATGGTTTATTCAGCTGAATTATAGATCCCTCAGACATATGACTTCAACCATATGAAATCATCTCTCAGCCTTTCTTTTCTAAGTAATACAGATACAAACTTTAATAAAGAATTTTTGTTCTCTCCCAACGTAAGCCAGCTTCACTATTCATGTTTAAAAAGTAAAACATCCTGTTTTCAAGTTGTCCCTAACTGTCATTTAGCAAACCCTCACAGAAAAATTAAAATTAAATCATTAAAAAATAACTTACTTGCAGCACATTTTTCTTACAAGTATAGAGAAAAACGTTTATTGCCCCAAAGAAGAAATTGGCAAACTATCCAAAAGAAAATGAAGTTATGCATTTTCTGTCTCTGGTAAATGAAATAAGAAAAACAATTTGATGGTGTTTATGGTAGTAAAATAGTGAAGGAGATGGGGCTTCTAAAAGACTATCAAATGCAGAAACCTTGTTCAATGAATACCGAGACACTGAGCTGAACCCGATCCACCTTTATTAACAGAGCTTATTGGAAAAAGTGTTTTCTGGCAGGTTAGTGACAATCAAGTATAATAAGGACATGCTATTCCTAAGAATATGCTATTCCACTGGATGTATTCTCATTTTAAAAGCCAATCTTTCAGAACAGCCTTGTCATCGAAAAAACATATTCTTCCATCTACTTCTCGTATTTTCCATCTGAACTCTCAAGCTTTTTACTTGTGAGGAGTTACAATCCCATCTGTAAGTCTTAAAGAGAAACGTAGTCTGTAGAAAAGGCCAAACTACTTGCCTTACTTGGCTCAGTTTGTTTTCCAGAAGACAATGAAATCTTTGCTAATAAGAAATAAGGTTTATCTTTTAAAACCCTTATATTTTCCTGTTCTATCATCTGACAGGTTTGGAAGGTATGTATTTAGTACTTATAACCAAAACAATTCTATCATTCTGTGATAAAAAAGCTCACAACGAATCAGTATAGGTTTAGATCAACGTCAGATAACATGAGAAAGTTGTTCTACTTTACCTAAAAACTATCAAATCAAACTCAGTTGTGGATTATGTAATTACAACCCTGTGTGGATTCATCACCTTCTACTAAATCTGAGTTTGGGCCATGACCACTAGGTGACCTTTTGTTACGTCAGCATCAGCAGTGATGTCATTCAGTATTTTTGCAGGATTCATACTGGTGCCGGTTTCTCTCTGAGATCCCAGCAGTTTTCAATACCCAGCTGATGTTAACGTTAGCATCTATGTTGGAAAGTCTTTACTTGTGAGCAATCAGTGTTTCCTGTTTTACTAAAATGAGCATTTCTTGTCATTCGTTCATTTCATTTGTCATTTAAGTTGTAGAATGAATTTAAGTCAATTTCTCAAAACATTGTTTAATTTGCTTAGTACATTTAAGTTGCATGTTTTAAAAAATGACTATATGAAGGACTTATTTTCTCTCAGACTTATTTATAGCAAGAGTATCAGAACCTTGGCAAACTATTGAACAACCAATCTCAGCACTGTTTTACATACAAATGAAAAGAGAACAACATAAAATAAACTGTAGGTAGATCACAAAAGCACCTAATTACATACCCAAGTGGTCACATATGTTCTTAAGCAAATGTATGGCTAAGGTGGCTGAGAAACTGCAAATCAACAACTCTTAGAACAGATCATGCTTGCCACATTTCCTCTGGCAGAGGAAAAAGACTGTCATTCTATCTTCCGCAAATTACAAGAATAAAAGAATCTCTCAAGCATATTAATTAATGAGATTCATTGGAATAGTGGGCTGCTGCCACTATTTAGTTTTCATGAACATATCTTGCCAATTAGTATCTAAATTTATAAAGAGGCTTCTTTCATAAATGTTGAATATTTTATACTTGTAAAGTCTTTGCATACTTCTATGTGCATACTAATGCTCTGTAATTGCGGAACGCAACAGTACAATAACTCAACAGTACAATAACTCCATGATAAAATCCAACTGTTCTTCATGGCCCAAGATAAAAATCAAGGTTTGGCAACAACACTCAGTTCCCATAGGATTATGGGCGGGAAGAGCATAATAACAAGCCAGTTGTTTGTTAAAATCCAAAAGGAACTTCATACCATGCTGTCCTGGAGATGAACCTAACTCAGCAGCTCTGTCTCCTGAAAATTGCATCTCATTTTTATTGATCTAACAGTATAAAGAAAAAGCTTGAACATAGGAAAGGATAAAAATTAAGCTTGGATACAGGAGAGGGTAAAAATTAGTTAAAAAAAAAAAAGAAAAAAAATGGCAGCAGCAGAGGAAGCTTTTCAAACAGCTTTTTTGGAGCCCAGTATATGCTGGGAGATACTTGGTAAGCCCATCATGTTCAGGACTCAGAAATATTAAACAGTGGCTAGAGTCTGTCCTAGTACAGTAAGAACGGTGTAAATTAGATCATTGCCAGATGTGCAGAAAAGCAATCTGCTTGTAGGGGAGGGAGACAGTCCCATCCCATCAGCACAGGCCACCTTGCCTCAACAAAACCGCAGTATTCGAAACACTGATCGTGGCAACAGAGACTGGTCGTGCTTCCCGCACCAAGGGTTGTGTAGGGTTGGAGGTTGCTCAGTGTTACCCATTCACAGCCTCAGCCAGATTTGGCCACTGTCACTGTATTCCAAACCGACTTCTGCTTTAGTGTAGTTATTCTAGAATAAGTAGCATCAGACTTTGATCTTGGATTTCATGCTTGCATATATGTGGTATGGAAGGAAACTTACTGGCTTCACCATCTCAATGTTAGCTTCAGAGGGAAGGGAAGTCACTTTCCAAACAGATTATCTGTGGTATTTGTGCTTTGGTTCTTTCCAAAATGTATTTTTCCACCCAGACCCCCATCTCTGTAGGCTTTTTTATGGACTTTAAGAAAGCTTAAGGAAGCAAATAAAAAATGTGCTAAGAGACATTGACTCTCCCCATGTGAAAAAATTTTTCCTTCTATCAAGTCTAAACCTCTCATATTTCAATTTAGGCCAATTGTCTCCCATCATCCTACCATGCACCACTGCAAAGAGCAGACTACCAGATGTCTTCCTGGTAGCCTCCTTGCAGATAGTGGTAGGCTGCTGTAGGGTCCCCCTGAATCTGTCCCTTCCCCAGCTCCTTCAGCCTTTCCTCACAGGGTCGATGATCGTCATGGCTACTGCCTTTTGAGTTTTTCCAGGCATCAAGTAGTCCAACCACCCAGGCCATAATGCCCCAACATGGACATTGGGATGGTCTGGAAGACGATGACCGTGATAAAACATGGTATTTGCTAAAGTAATGGTTCATGGTATCTACCAGTCTCCCATCCTTCACAGATCTCTTCATTTCATTCCAGAGGGCAATAAAGCTTGAAAAGCATGATTTACCCATGGTAAAGCCATACTGGCTATTCCAAATCACCTTCTCTTTCACTTGTGCAGAAAGAGCTTCAAAGAGGATCTGCCTCATGATTTTCCTGGGGTCTAAAAGTGAGGCTGAACAGCCTATAGTTCTCTGGATAATCCTCCTTGCCTTTTTCAAAAAAGGGGTGCAATATTTGCCTTTCTTCAGTCATCATGGACCTCTCCGTGACCTTTCAAAGATGAGAGAGCAGCTTCACAATGACCTCAGCCAGCTCCTTCAGCACCCTTCACAGGTTTCCCATCGGGTCCTGTGAAATTCTATGGATCAAGATTTTTCTCAAGAGATCCCTGACTCAGCCTTTCCCACTACCAGTAATTATTGTCCTCCCTGAACTCTGTCTGAAAAGCCTCAGCCTCATCTGCATCTGCTATCACTAAATCACTCGGCTATTTCAGCAGTGAATCCACACTTTCCTTGTTTGTTCTTTTACTGCTAGAAGGAAGACTTCACTATTTCACAATACTCAAAAGACTGGTGCTCTGAGGTGTTAGAAGGCACGTCCTTTTCTTCAGTCATTTTTCCCTTATATAGAAGGCCTCTAATGAGAGAGAGACTGAAGGTGATGCACCCTCTATCAGCCTAGAGCTTACAGGACAAATCAGTTTCTCTGTTTTTCTCCCCAGAGATTCAAATTTTAGTATCCCAAGAGTACATACTGTTAGCTGATCTTGCAAGTTAAGTAGCTTGCCTATAGAACTAGAAAAGATTTCAGCTTTGTCCTGATGTAAAGCAGGGAAATTATAAAATCCCGAAATACTTCTTGCCCAAAATGACTCAGCAGATGATATGATAGCAATCTATATGATTAAAAACAAAACCAGGATGCTAAGAAAAGGGACATGCTGAGATGAAAGGACATTAATGAGCATCACTCTTCTGGTGGATGCTGTCTCTATAGCTCAGAACTCATTTATATTCAAAGGGTACACAGAGTATCTGTAAAGGACAAAAGAAGGATACAACACTAAAACCTGGCTTTTAATGGCTCCAAGTTTTAAATTATAAAAAAGAGAAAAACAAAGACATGAACAAATGCTTGCTTGCTCATCCAGAGTAGATATGTGATCTGAATCACTAATAAATATCTTCATGAAAGGTGAGTAAGAATTTTGCATAGTTACTGTTGCTATGAAAGCACTTCCCTTATTATCCACACATTCCACAAATTATTTCCCTTTCCTTATCACTCACAAACAGGTAATGAGGTGCTCAGAAAATGGCCTCCTCCCCTAAAAGTTTCCAAGATTACTTTTGAATGGAAGCAGTCAGAATGATGTTCCTCAAAAAGCAGTGAGTGTTCAATAAAGAAATTGAAAGTGCATTGAATGGGACAGAGTCAGACTCTGCAAACGTGTACAAACAGCATCTGGATCGTCTGAGAGAGAGTTGGCAACTTCATCTCCCATCTGTCCTTCTCTAAAAGGAGAACAGCCCAAATTTACAGCATCTACTGCACCAAATTCCACCACTTATCCAGCAACTTCTAACATACCTACCTATGTTTCATACTTTGCTAGTATTAGCAACAAACAAGAAAGGTAATTGTGCAAATAGGAGAAAAATTGGGTTTTCGGGAGCTACTACAGAAAGGAACCCCATTCAATTCTGCGAAAGAGGAGAAGCAAATATATTCAACTGCTAAATGATAAGAACCACCTTTCAAAGACATGTTTGGAAAGAAAGTGGAGTATTCTTTGCAGGAAAACCTTTCTACAGTAAATACACCAATTATTATCAGGTCATGTCCCCTACAAGGAATAAGATATTTCTAGAGTACCCCAAATAAAATCTCTGGGAGCAGGAAGGGATTAGAGCACTAAAAAAGAAACAGCCACAATACCATAATGTCTGCCCTTCAAATAAGGTTGATGCCTATGTTTGAGGAGAAGGCAAGAGTAAGTCCCCTAACTTTGTTTTTAATCAGTGTCTACCATAGCAAGTAGTCTCATGAGATAAACCCCATAAGATTCTCAGCTTGGTTGTAAATAAGTGCATATTTTCAGGTGCAACGATGTTCTCCTTTTGCAGTTTTGAGTCCAATAGCAGATTCAGTGTGATGTCTGACCAATGGTCTATGGCTCTCCCACACTGGCACTCCAAAATGGCTAAGCTGCTCCATGAATGACAAAGCTCCA
Organism: Grus americana; assembly: GCF_028858705.1. NCBI lineage: Eukaryota > Metazoa > Chordata > Aves > Gruiformes > Gruidae > Grus > Grus americana. Next base: position 20,945,718 of record NC_072853.1, read on the forward strand.
TCAGGATAACAGATCTCTGACTTACAATATCACCACTCAAACTGATGTTAGTCCCACATAAAAATTTTATATTAGCAGATAGTGTGACACCATATAAATTTAGTAACAAGTGTGGATGAATTCACAGTTAATCTGGTAGCTCTGGAATATTTTAAAGCAAGTAATAATTTTACGGAAGCAGTGTGGAATGCATGTAAACAGAAAGAAAGTGAAACTACTGCACGTGTAAGCAATATGATATTTATTTATGCTTCCAAATCATTGTAAAAGTCATGACTTAAATGGACTCAACTGAAAGCATACAGCAGAAAGGTTAGGTACAGTTATAACCACTAAACAGTAGCTGATCAGTTTTCATTTAGTTCTCCCTTTCATGACAGGAAGAATAGACTATGACTTACTAATCACTTGAAAAAAATATTTTGTTTTAGGTTTCCCCATAAAATCTTCTCTATTATACTCTCTAACATTCTATAAACTGTTTTACACTGCTTTGTGCATTAATAATAGTTCTTGTGATCAGTCTTACATTTATATGCCATTAAATTCTGTGGAAGATCCATCCTCTTTTCACAATAATACATTTTGAAGTACTAAATTAGTAGTAGTGACTAAACTAATCCCAACTAAATTTAAAGTGACTACCCACTGAAACTTTCTCTCTTACAAACAAGATTAGGAGCCTACAAGAAAGTCTGTGTTTTCCTATTTATCACTTTGGAATTAGCTAGTAGACACATGTTTTGGAAACTCAGTCAATTAATATGTATTTATTCAGAGTTGTTTATCCCAAAAGCTTCATTTTTCTTCCACACTGATTTTATATCAGTTAATTCCACTACTCTGAATAGGCAACATGTTGATATTCAAGGAATATACAAGCGTAGAGTACAAAGAGTACAAATATTGCCAGGTCAAGCTAGCAGAAAATATTTTCTGTACTAAGATTTCTTCTGACCTCATTTGCAAGAGAGACTGGAGAAGAAAAGGGTTTGTTCCCTTTTTTTTTTTTTTTAGAAGTAGAATCTGAAATAAATTTTTAAAAACTGAACCACCGGAGCGAAGGGAACTTTGGCAATTAGTATTTCCCAAGTGTCCTCATGCTGTGTATTAGGTACACATACCCACGCCCATGCATTCTGTCTAAACTACTGTGTAGCCGTAGCAGCAATACCTCCTCCTGAAGACAGAGGCTATACTAACAAAAGATGCCTCCTGAGATAGTTGAGAGTTGTCTTCTAAATGAAATAAGCTGTGCTAGCAGAAGCCTGTATAGCAACGTTTGAATTAAGGCTTTTATAAGATATTAGCAGATGTAACAAAAATGGCTACACTCCTCTCCACACCAACTTTGTACTCTAACAACATTTTCTAGTACGAACTACTGTCCTGCTTCATGATTTCTTTTGCCCGATTCCTAGAATCAAGAAAATATTTTTATGCAACCATCGTATTTTTAAATAATGCATTTACTCTATATCAGTGCTGCAGATTTACTTTAACAGTAAGGAGAACAAATGAAGGCCCTTTTACATCTACAAAACCAGGGTTACTAAATAGATAGTCTATTGGGTATATCCTGTATTTAAGCACTATACACCAGGCTTTCACGGCTTAACGAGAACCACAGTATACACCTCTGATGTTACATTTACGAACACAGCCTGTTAGACAATTGCCGGTCTTTATAGGGTAACAACATTAGCTACTTCAGTCACCTTAGTGCATCCTGAGGCATCACACCATGAAGTATGGTCCTACAACCCTTCCGTTGGGTCCTACAAGCAACACAGCTGTGATGCTGCACCTGGGCTAGCTGCAAGCTGGCTAAGAAGAGCTAGTTGTAGCCTGGACACGGCATTAAGCTGATAAATTCAGGTTACCCATATAATTCTCCATTGTATAAGATTCCAGCCCACTTTTTAGAGTGCTGAAGACCCAGATACCATCTTTTTCTCTTTCAAGGGAGCTGCTCAACAATAAGCACTTCAGAAATACGTGGCCTGAATTTTTAAGTGCCTGAAGCATCTAAAAAGTCTAATTTTAGGGTTTTAAGTGTCTTGGGTGCTGTTTCTAGAGTTCTCCAAAAAACTTCATCCAACCCACCAGGCAGACTGTTTTTCCTACACTTGCCTTATTAATCTAGGAGTTCCCACTCAATTTCTTCACACCAGTTCAGCACTGGAGGTGCAGGAGCCTTCCTGCCTGCTGAGCCTGCCATATGGAAGACTTATTTCTCCCCCTCACTGACTCTCCATTTTCTGTTTTATTTCATCCGAGCACACAACTTGTTCCCCGTTGCCTATTTCTCCGAGTTCTTCTCTCTCTTACCTACTTTTCCCCCACTTTTAAAAAGTGGAACGACACCCATTAAGTTTAGGAAGCATCTGAGATGTTGGAAAGATGAAATGCAAAATAAGAGTCTTGTGGATAGCTCTCTGAAGTAGGAGCAGTGCTGATGAAATTTTAAAATCTCTTGGAATTACCAAGATATTCCTTCCTTATTATACATTCAACTTTGAAAGGCCCAAGGTAAACCTATGTACACATCAGGTGACACAAAAAGCTAAAAAAATATTCTGATGCTACATTTAGGAACACAGCCTGTTAGACAATTGCCTGTATCTGCTCACAGTAGCTGCAAGCGTACACAAGCTGCTACAATTTCTTCTGCAAAGGATGTGTGTGCAAGGTAAATGCCCACGTGTCTCTGGGTCTGCAAAGCTGACTGAGGTTTATATAAAGAGCTCTGAAGTGCTTTCTGCATAGCCAAATCAAAAAGACTTATTTTTAAAATAATTTTGGTTTTACTCTTTCTAAGAGTTGATAAAGTAAAGCTGGTTATGCATTTCTTTATACATAATTTTAAGCTGCATGGCTATTCAATAAAATGGGCAGCCATTAACAAATCCAGCAGGGCCTTAAAGTTAAGTTTTAATAGGCAATGCAATGCTGACATTTAGATTTTAAAACATATAAACTGTATATATGTATATGTCTAAATATAGATGTTATACTTCTTTTATATATCCAGATTTGAACGCAGTTCTCGTATCTATAAAGTACTTTGAAGATCATGATAATCACCGAAAAAAAGTTGTTAAGGAAAATGAGAGTAACACAAAACACAAGTGGCTTTAGTTTGCTCAAGCTCCATTAGTCACTGCCATAAACACTGTCATTTGCCAATTTGGTCTGAGGTTAATGTATCAGAATACTAACTTTAAAACGAAAGCAAAGCCAGCTGAGAGCATTCATTTTCTAACCCATTTTCTTAATCCATTTATCACAGTAATGATTGGTTCATGTCGCTTGATCTTGGACAGAGATTGCTCTTAGTAGAGAACAACATGCCAACAAGGGCAAAACAAGGTAAAACCCTGTGTAATTGTATTAGGCCAGCAACAGGTCTGATGTGTTTGTTTAAGCTATTTAACAGCCAACAGTACATAAAACATCACTAGAATCTGAAATATTTCTAGTTTAGAGTCCCAGCCCATTGTGGGTGTGTCACTACATTCATCCTCAGAAGCTAACAAGCTACTTGATTAGACTTTGTCTATTAGAAATAATTTTTGAAACAAGCCACAGAAAAAGAAGTAGTTTTAAATCAAGGGGACAATATAGGTCATAACTTAAAAGTACATTGAAGTTGATGGGAGCTCTAAGAAGATAATTATTGTTTCTCTCAGGTTATCAAAGCCATAGACTCAGTATCGGAACAACTCAGCTGTTCGTCTGGTATCAGCACTGTGCTGTCCAAGATTAAACCTTTCATTTTCACAGTGTCAAGGAACATGTGCCATTAAACGTTTGTGAAGATACAGAAAAAGTCGTTTCTTCAGTTTGCCTGTCAGCAAATTTTGAATACTGTGTAGTACACAGTAATCCTGGCTCTAGCAACTTATGCCTTGTGATTTAGGCCAGTCAGATAGACAAGGCCATATGTACAAGAACACAAACCCAACACACCTCCCATACTGGGTCAGCCCAGCTGGGCCACCTCGCCAGTGCTCTGTACAAGGATAATGGAAGATGATATTGAAGAAAAACATGTAAGCTTGTCCACATTCTGTGGTCTGTTCCCCTCATACTTCCCCAGGGTCTACAACTGCTGTTCACAAATGTCAGCATCTGTTTATGGGCAAGTTGCCCGTGAATGCTGTTGTCTATGGACACGCTGTCTATGTTCCAGCAGGATACGCAGAGAGGCTGTGGCATATCCACCCCTGGAGATTGTCAAGGCTCGGCAAGACAAAGCTTTGGCTGTTCTGATCTAGTGTTGGCTTCAGATCCACTTCAAACAGGACACCTGACTACATAACCTTCAGAGGTCTTTTCCAGTCAACAGGTCTGTCAAATCAAGTGCTGCACATTATTCAAACACGTTAATCAAAGGTATGAACAACATTCTGTAATTCCAGCACTGAGGTTAGCTCCTGAGCAACTAGTGCTCAGACCTTCTGACTATTAGAAGCACATCTAGGTTACTAACATTGATGGAGTTCACGTTATAAGGATTTTGTAAAGGTTCCCAACAGAAAATGCAGGTAAGACAAATTTAACAAGCAGATAAATGCAAACCTGACTCTGTGCTTCCACACACAGGCTGTGTTTTCGATGATCACAGAAGAATATTGTCAATTTACCATGAATATTTTTTAATCCTGAGTTAGATTAAGAACTGATTTTGATGATTTGGTGGATTTCTACTTTCATTATTATTCTTGTGCAAAACTCCCCCATTCCATCCCCTGCTGTAGTTATGAAGCAATCTTGGCGTATCTTTGATATTCCTTTAAGATTATTTGGAGGAAGGAGTTTTCAGAAGGCAATTGCACAGCCCATTTTGAATACAGGGCATCAAAAAAATGCAAACGCATACAATCATTCACCACCTAAAATACAGGCTTCGTTATTAAAATCTGTAGATTGCAAATGCATTTTCCTTCTTTAAAAACAACACAACTTACGACGACAGCCAGCTTCAAGGGTTCAGACATAACCATCAACACAATGAAAGATGTTTAAGGCAACACATTTTTCTTTACCTTTTAGGCAAGTTAAAAACACACAAATAGTTACTTTGGAATGGAAGAAATGACCACATTATACTGCAATAATTTAACAGCACACAAACCCACAATTAAGATATATAACTTCTTTTTCTTAAATCTACTGACAATTTGTCTCTTCAGAGCACAGTATTAGCATCCACCCCTCTTGTTTGTAGCATTCCCATTAGCACATCTGCCTCTCACTCTCGCTAATGAACTCAGCGCAAACATTACAAGGCCACTCTCAGTTTTAATCAGGAGAGGAGCAAAAAGTTGCCAAAGGAACCAGTTAGACCCAGTCCCGAAATAACTTATGGGGAAGCAAGTTATGAAGCATCTTCTAGGGTGCCTAAGACGGTTTTATAAGAATCATGTAGATGCTGAAATCCCAGAAAAACATCCAGAAAACCAAAAAACTCAGAGAAAGATATCCAGAGATCACCTAACTAATCCTTCACACTCAGCAGGCCTTCTCCCTCTCCAAACTGGAAATCCTTCCTGACCAGGAGCCTTTGAAACCATCTCTGCCAAAACTCTGACACAATCCCTCATCAAAGGCAATTACGTTCTTCCTATATCTTTCCTCCCAAAATTGCTTCTATGCTTTCTTCAATACTTGTTCTCAAGGGAAGAAAATGGTGGAAGAAAGAATTCTTGTAAACAGTGCAAGTAAAGCAGGTTAATTCTTTAGGGTAGTTTGACACCAGCATTAAGATACGACATCTTAACACTTGCTGTGGGCATGCGTAACCTTAGCAGCCAACTGCAAAAGAAATAAAATACAAATAAACAGGAACACCTTGCCTTTTTTTTAATAAGTATATTTGATTTTTTCTGTGAAAGAAAACTCACCGATGGTGTAGTATCTCTTCAACTCACTCCTCCGTGGATTGCGCCTTTGGGTGTTTGCGGTGTTGTTCTGTTCCTCCTCAGAAGCAGCTGTCTTAGTGGCAAGCAAAGATTTACTGGGCTGAGGTGTCTGAGCTTCGGCTGCCACTGGGTTGCATCCTGGCCCACTAACATCCACCGACTGGGACTTTTTCTTTAATCTAAAGGCAATTTAAGGCAGTCAAGTATTATTAATTATCATTCTATACCTAGATTTTGTATAGAATAACAGCAATATATTCATTTCACAACAATTTGTGCATGTCACAGCAGAACACAGAAGAACAGCAGTGATAAATTAGGCGTAGTATTAATTTCCCCTTTCAGCTCCTGCTAAATCAGACTTGCATCTCACAAGTAGCTGCACATGGTAAACTGCCCTCAAATCAGCCTGCTGAGCTGCTTGAAGGATCAGTCCCTAATCTATTTCAGAGAAGATGAGCTGCCAACAATTAACCTAGCATTAAGTTGCCCAGCTTAAGTTTCCACAGACGAGGGGAGTACAAAGAAATTAAATCATTTACACAAAGTTGCTGAAAGTCCCAAGAGAAAGGAACAGACTTCTGATCTTCAGATGTAGCTCTACAACTGCATTTCTCATTCTGCAACAATTTCAACGTGTTGTTTCTCGCTGAAATTCAAGAATCCCACTAACTCCAGGTACCATTTTGTGCACTGCAACAACAGTGGACAGAGGAAAAGAAATTGTCTGTCTTATGGAAGAAATTAGTGTTACTCAACTCGTTACTGGCATCCAGGTAGAATACAACTTATTAACCACTATCCTCAGAGCCCGATCATCCAACCGGTTTTTTACCCATCTAGTTGTCCTCATGTCCAGACATAACATCACAAATTGAGTACAAGTATATTGTGAGAGACAGTGTCAAAAGCCTTGCTAAAGTCAAGGCAAATGACATCACTCGCCACTCCTCCCCAAATCTAGTCATTTTATCAGAGTTTTGTGGGTGAGAGACTTACAAAGACTCTCAAATCCTACTTCACAGCAGTGGTGAGTACACTCCCATCACTGAATCACTGTAGTTCTGGCATCTCCTCTATCTCTAGCAACATAAAATAGAAGTTATTATGCTACTAGAGCTACTGAGCAGAGACAAATGCTCTGTTATGATGAAACTCACTACATACAGAGAGGATTTTGTTAACACTTTTCTTAAATTAAGTCTCTGTAAGTGTATATAGTTTACTAAACAATTTGATCCAGGAAATAAAAGAGGTTTATGGCATTGCAATGAAATATTGATTTGAGATGAAGGTATCATAATAATTCTGAAATTATGAAGCAAGATAAAATTCTGTAATGCCAAAGGATAATTTTGGTAGCGTAACGGTTTAATGCTAGGCAGCCTCCCTCTTAACTCTGCACTTCCTTATTTTTAAAACATTTTTCCATGTATTGGTTGCAATTGAACAGCATGGATTCCTGCACTAAGAATGGAATCTGCTAGTTTAAGAGATTAACTGATTAAATATCATAATAATAATTACTGTTATTAGTAGACTGGAAAATCTTCAGGTCATGATCAAGCTCTGGAAGATCTATTAAAGTATCAAAGTGTATGCAGAATCTTATGAATGACATTATGAAGGTGAAATTACTATAGTCACATGAAGTAACGCTAGTCCAGGGAAAGGACTAGCAGTTATACAGTTAGCAGTTAGAAATGAACTTCTCTATGTGGTCCAATGATAAAGACTACTTCCACCATAACCTTTTCCCTAGACTGGCCCAGGGAGTCTTGTATTTGAAGCAACGCTCCTCAGCTCCAATGGCTCTGCACACACAGGTCAGGATGATGGGGACTTTTATCCCTCCTACACATAAGAAAGGCTGTACTGGGTTAAAGCAGATATTCATCTAGACAAATGTCTTGTCTCTAACAACTCCATCAATGGATGGAGTACAGGCAGGTGCACAGTGCTGCCTGCCTCAGGGTATCCTTCCAGCCTCCAGCAAACTGTGGTTTAGGGATTTCCTGAGTCAGATGACGTGCTTTTTTTAGCTCTTGGAGTTATTTTTCTTGCTTTGTCCTTAATTACTCCTGAACTCTTCTAAACTTCTGCTATATGGGTGGCATCCTGCCTTGACGGTTACTGGTTTAACTATGCACTGTGTTCATTTTAGCATACAGGAGCCACAGTAGCTTATTTAATGACCTGTAAGAGTGGCATTATGAGAAACAATGAACAGCTACTACTCCATATATACCAGCTGCTTACATCAGCTCCTGCTGTTCAAAGAGCCGTACAGATATAGGAAGAACAACTTGTCACTGTAATAAATCTTTACTTTGAGAATCTTGGTCCAAGGTCCCATATATGGAGTCAGTGGGGACACCATCCCAGGCAGCTTGGGATGAACTAACTAAATACTTCTATGAGCACTGTTAAATTTCGCTCCGCTGTTGAATACACCATATTTCAGGTGATACTAAAAGCTTCTATTATTCCTTACCACTTGAAATCTTTGAAGATTTAAAGGATGACTTTTGGGAAGAAAATGACTAGTTTTCAAGAAGTAATGCTCTACCTCAGACTAAAGCTTCCACTGTGATTACAGTGTCTTGCTTCTGTGTTGTGTAAAATAGTTGTGGGCAAAGAACCTACAAAGTCTTTAGTACCTCCATGACCTCCAACCAAGGCAAGTGAGACCTACAGATTGCTAAGTGTACACATGTCCTGCATTATGCATTTCTATGCTCTGCCCCAGAGGAAGACAGACAGCAGGTGAGTTGGAATAAATTACACAAATTGAAAAATACCATTATGGTTTATATTCTCAACTATGTTACGAACACATTCTTTGCCACCAAGGCTGAAGGACAGTCCAATTAATAAAGCTGCAAATTACAGTGTGGAGATAGCTTTCTGCACTGTGGGGAATACCAGATTGTTGTTACAAATATGCTGTGTCTATTCTTCTAGATTCACATGCAAATAAAGGGATAATACCTGTCATCTGAGCAGTAAAAATGTCACATGGCCTTTTTCAGATGACTTATGATTAATAAAAGACTGGGTTTAAATGCCTATAGCAAATTAATATGCCAAAAGTTATCTACTCTTGCAATCCAAAATAACTTAAATGTAAGAATTCCAGAGCCATAGGTAGTCAAGTACTAAAATTAAAGAACAGGAGCATGAAAGACAAGCAAGTGCACATAATATTGTCAAACTGTTCTTGAGAGACCATGGCGACAGTGCTTTTGCTGCCAGGAAAGACAGAAAGATACAGGATCTGAATTAATCCAGACTCTGCCATAACAAGGTCAGCTGAGTAGGACGCAGGTTCAAGTAAGGACGCAACTTTATAGGAATGACTTGACAAAACCAAGCGACTTACTCAGGTGCATCTTCCTTCAGCCCACATGAACTGTACCGTGATACAGTCGTGGTTGGTAAATAGTTTGAAAAACACTGCAGCTTTAAACTGCATCTTCACTAGACCACCATGCCTTGCAAAGAAAGCCTGAGTTCTGTGTACGTTCTGTAGCCAAGGGAAGAAATTCTTAGTAAGCCTGACCCTCTTCCAGCACCCTGCTTTACTACTAGCTTTGTGTTGCGTTTGTTTTTTGGGTTTTTTATATTAAAGCTGCACAGTCAGGCTGTAACAAGATTTATTCTTTGACAGAAAGGAATCCGAATGTGGAATGCCTTAGGATCACATTCATGGTTCGTGCTTTGTTTCAGGCTGACTGCTTGTAGAAAAATAAATAAAAGATATAAGAAATATGGCCAAGCTTTTTTATCTTTTACTCTATGTGTTCTGCAGGAGGCTTCAACTAACTTTTCAACAACGGGCAACACAGGTCTTTCAATATCACTTGGTGTATCCCAAAGATCTAAAGTAGAAGGGGGGACAATTTATTTTTCTACAGCTATCCTTAAATTATAGGAGTTCCGGGGGAGGGAAAATGACACCACAAGAAAAGGAGAATCTGCATCCTTTGAGAGGTGTGAAACCCCAAGCTGGTCATGCTGTTGTCTTCTGGCTACTGGTGGCTTCTGCAAAATACAGCCGTGCTCTCACTTGGTTGTTAAAACAGGCACTTTCACAGCAAAAGGGGTCAGTTCAGAGGCAGGCTAACGTGGAACGAGAATGAAGGCCCAATTATCGACAATTAATTGAGGCAACCCATCCTGGGTCAAAATTCAAGCAGGGCCAGAGGAGGTGTTACTCAGCTGCTGACTGGATCTGGGAACGCCATGTTTGCTTGGAATGTGGCAGAGCAGCACCTCTGTTTTAGATAACCCTGTTCAAATACACATTTCACAGACCTATTTGTGTAATTCAATTGCACTATTGCTAATAACCCATTACATCCCCATTTGCTTCATTTATCTCACTGTATTTTCCTAGAACAGATGTCACACACCCCAGTAACTCCAGACGTCTGAGACCACAGTCACTCCTTGGTGCCTCCAACCTAGCAGACAGAGGCAGAAAGCCCAAATCTGCCTCTCGGCATCTGCCAGTTACCAATCGCAGAGGATTTGCTCATTTAGCTAATCCAGGAGGACTGTGCATCTCCAAGCTGTGTGATATGACATACCTGTAGGTAGATACACTGACTAGGTTTTGAAGTTGCGCTTTATTTCTCCTTCCATCCTCTCCATACAACTGCGAAGTTCTCTGCTGCATCTTAGAAACAGCCTAACAGATGGCTCCAGCTTTTACCTCCTCCTGACCAGCTGGCACCCTGCGCTCCCCAGCAGCACCTCCAGGAACGGGTCACTTTGAACAGATTCTTACCATTTCCCTCAAAAAGAAAATGCGGTCAGGTGTTCAGGCATTGACCACTAAGTCTGCTACAGATTTTAAGAGCATTAGGATTTCATTCCTAGCATTCACTATCATAAACCTATTCAGTTCCTAATATAATCCATGCACTTTTTCATGTTATAATTGCAAACTGAATTTTTGTAGAGCAGCATGGAAAAAAAATAAGGCATTATTCTCTAAACAGAACTTGAAAGCACCTAAACCAAGTACGGCTGGTAGTGCAGTCCAACAGAAAAGGAAAAAACCCAAAAAACCCATTTAAACCATTTATGGTCAAACAAACAAGCACACAAAGCATCCCGGGGCTGGGAATCTGTACAATTCGATCTTTGTGAATTTCTAAGTAAAAATCCCTTACTGCAACAAAGATTTGGAGGAAAGCCTAGCTCATTCTTATCTACTGAATACAAAAAACCTCCCTGCGCCCCTTGTGACTATCGCAGAGATTTTACTATACAGTTAATAGGAGAAGCAAAATCATTCATTTGAAGAGTGATGCTTATTCTTCAGAGATGCATTTAGTATTTTTGAATGCCCAGAAGAGCTTGTTATGAATTTGATTTCTTTGTAGCAAGAAATGTGATTTAAACCGATGTCGACAGCCAGGATTTATCTGATTCTGGAAAAAAGTAAACTACTTCTTCTGTTTTCAGCACAGCACTGCAAAGGTCTGACAACTTACACAGGAGAAAGCCTAATCCCCCAGTGTCTGCACATTCTAGCCACAAACCCAGTTATTTCATCATAGAATCATAGAATGGTTTGGGTTGCAAGGGACCTCAAAGACCACCTAGTTCCAACCCCCCTGCCATGGGCAGGGACACCCTCCACTAGACCAGGTTGCCCAAAGCCCCATCCAACCTGGCCTTGAACACTTCCAGGGATGGGGCCTCCACAGCTTCTCTGGGCAACCTGTGCCAGTGCCTCACCACCCTCATAGTGAAGAATTATTCCCCTGTGGACACAACATCCCTCCAGCCTCCACATGAATCTGCATTTGCACACAGCCGGCATTTTTTGGCTGCTGTGGCAATTCGGAGGGATCAGGTAAAAGGCTGGTGGTCTGCAGTCTGGCTCCATTTCCCACCTGAGGCAGCGTGAGGCAATGCCATGGAGGGCTGCTGGAAAATCTTTTGTTTAATGCTCTCGAATACCACCTGCAGCTCTAGCCATCCCCTCCCAAAAAAGAAGATAGCAGGATTAGACTAATACAGACAAAAAACACCCATGATGACGACGAGTCGGTTCTTCATGAGGTGAGACAAAACAGAGTGCAGGAAGGAGCCGCCGGCGGGGGACCAGCGCAGGGACCTGTGCAGCCATCGGCCAGGGGAAAGGGCAGTGGCAAAGGGGTTTTCACCGTGGGAGGTTTAATAAGCACCAAATGGAGGCAAGCAGCAAGGTAGAAATAAACACAAAGAAGTACTTTGAACTGTATATAATTGCATGACAGAAATAATTGTGCAGGCTAGGAGTATCGCTTGGTTCAAAAAAGAATGACACGAGTCAGCCGGAAAACATCCATTAAGGGCTATGAAGCATGCAGGTACTTCAGGTCAGAAATTCCTTGAGCCAAGGATTGCTGGAAGGTGGAGGGGTTTCACAGGGAAAGAGCCACTCAATGCACGTTCCATTTCTCATATTATCCCTAAGTATCCATACTATGTAAGTACTACACAAAGCTGAGCGCAACATACTTGCAATTCAAATCTGAATTGGTCATTATGAATTGCAGAGGGAAAGAAAACCAACCACCACAAAGCAGCTAGAAAACAGAACACCACAAAAATCAATGTCAGTCAGTAAACAAACAAACAAAAAACCACAGAAGAGCCCTTCAGACTGTCACTTTATGTGTTGATCTTGCAGCAAAGTTTTCTGATAATGCAAGCAGCTTATGAGATCATTTGATGGCAGAAAACACGAACAAGACGACCTTCACGCGAGTGACGTTATGAAAGGATTAGGAATGAATTCACACCTACAAAACCCAAAAAGCAATTCAAAGCAGCAGGTATGTATCAACAACGCAAGATTTGGTGCTGGCAGCAAAGCTACGTGCAAGAAAGTAGTGGCATTTCAACATCATATTTTGCTTTATACCTCCCAGCACATGTATCTGAGCATGTAGAGCAAGAATATAAAACGCTCTTTTTTTGTTCCTTTACATATACTATCAAAAATTACGGTCCAAATTAAAGACACAACAGTTGTTAATTGTCAGAGTATGAGAAAGCAAACCAAAACCACCCTCTCTCCACTTCCCAGTCATCCTTACGGAAGTTGTCCCAGCACATGCAGGAAAACTGCCACCATCCATCATTCTGTAAGAAAAGACAATGCCAAAACAGAATTTCCACCAGGCTTAAGGGGAAAAGATGAAGAGTATCTCACTGACTGAAAAACTGGTTTTGTGATGTGTGGAAAAGGCAACCCACACCCTCTTAACAAAGCTCTCACAGACAACACTGGCGCCTCATTGTTTCCAGGGCACATCAGAGAATAAAGACTTAACAAAAATGAACACAAACCTTGTGATTATTCCTGGGAGCATGACAGCACTGCTACAGGTAAACCCTTGGAGGACCATTTACAGAAGACATATAGATTGGTTGCTGCCAGGTTACATCCATGAAATCCAAGCGGGAGAATCCAGAATCCACTTGTGGTTCAAGTGTGACAAGGCATTCTCACTGCCTGGGAGAGAAGCGTTAGTGAGTCCACAGGCAAAGGAGTCAAAGCGCTCTACACACCACAGATGGGCCTGGAGATGTACGTTCGCAGGAGGATGAGGCATGGCAGAAGTGGGGAGGGTGGGGATGATGATGATGATGGAGAGGAAGATGGCAGCAATCATTTTAAATACATAACGTAACTCAGATATAGTCACAGCATATACAATTCATTCTTTTTTTCCTCCCTAAGGTTTTGGAATGATTAAGAGCTCAAGATCATATGGCTTCACCATGGCTGTATAATATTTTACTGCTGCTTTCCGTGGTGGAAGTAATATGCTCTGCAACTAGGGTGTGCGTTTTGTCAGGAATGAGAATTTCTTGATCGCTTCTTTCAGGATTTTTGAGAGGGTGGGTTGCAATGCTCTACAATTTGCTGACAGTTATCTTGATTCTGGACATGTTTTAGAAGAGATGTGTAAAGTAAATTACTATTTTGAATCTTGCTATTTTGTTAATAGCTGCTATACTGTTATTTAAATAACTCCCACTAGTTCCATTTTCATAAAAACTCTTCCAATGCTTTATGCAAATCTACTTTAGTACAATTTGCATGGGTCTTGAAATTTCCAGCTCTGTCACATTCAGCACAGAAAAATTCTGCATAATGGTTTTAAATTGATAATTTCTATTTCATTCATATTTGTCTCATTAATGCTGCAGCATTCTATCTAATGCAGCCTTATTTATAAGGATGGATTCAAATCGTCCAAACTATTTTAAGGTTGTATCACTAAGGAAAGTCTTTACCTGATTAGAAGGAGCTATTTCTGAAATTTCTTTATTATAGGCTATGCAATCAGCACCCAGATCCTATTCCCCTGAAAATTACCATCAGATTTTCACACATAGTATATTATGCAGGAACATATCCTATATTACCATCTTCTCTCTCCCAAATTCAGGGTTTTCAAAAGCAGGCATGGCCAGTGGTCTGGGAGCTGCATGACATACCCTGAATACCTCACCTACCGTGAAGCCATATAAACTCGTAGCATTTTTCTATAAAATTAACTTAACTTTGTCATAATATCAGTTATTTTCTGTGCTAACTGCAAGTAATTTATACATCAGCAAAGCTGGTTTATCCATAGCCTTTTAGTTAGGCAATTGCATTTACATTTCTGATTCCAGCCCTAGGCTTGACTGTTTTCCAAGTTGTTTACAAGTCAGCTGCAATATCCCTGGGCACTTAATGTTCCTGAGATTGCTACAGTATACGCAGTCATAACACTCATACATTTATGTAGTCAAATTTGGAAGCAAAAGGGCCTTTTAACTTCTCAAAGAGACAGCAAAGGAGTTTGGAAGTTACAATGCTCTTACAGTACCAGAGATTTGTGTGTTCTAGTTCTACCGTCTCAACAAATAAGCAGCATCACAGCAGGCAACTGCTGCTCAGGTTTGAAGAACCTGCTGTGGATATGCTTGTCCTAAGATACGGAAATGCAAATCTGCAGATTCTTCTGCCTTGCCCAGTAGCTCATGCAACTTGAAACGTGCACTGTGAAACAACTTAAAGACTTCTTTCAAAATATAAAACCAATTCATCATTATATAAAACCAAAACATCATTATTACCTTTATTCCACAAAACATACATGAGATAAGACATTCTGAGCTCAGTACTGAAATAAATAAATGAACAGTGAGTCAGACTGAGCCAGGGGCATCTCTGTGCAACAGCCCATCAGCTGGAGTGTTGTCAGGCAACTGGAGACCTTCTGGTCTGGCCTTCCTCCTGCAGCTGGGCAGCCCGCCCTGTCACGCCACAACATGCCACTGTCATGTCACACCGTGCTGCTTGGCAGCCACGAATGCCAGCCCTGGCACCAGAGCTGCAGCAAGCCACAGAGCCTCCATCTTTAGTCTGAGCATTAGGACACGTTGCAGAGAGCACAATGGCCACGCTCTGCGACCTGCCACCAGACCATGGGGCTGGGGGAGGAGGGTCAATCCAGGGCAGCAGAAGACGCAAACCTCGCAAGTGTATATCCAAACTCTCCTCATGCTCCTTCCCAAATGGAGCCTCCCCTCCTCTTCCTAGAGCCGCAAGACTCATCCTCACACTGAGGTTCACATTGCCCTTTGAGCAAAGCTACCCGCTGCCCACCAGGAGTGGTGGCTATGGGGCTGCACCGTGAAAGCCATTATTCCTGTTTTGCTTTTCTAAGAACTAGGCACAGCACATTACACAGATGTTAGGACTGAAAAAGTAGCTATTATCTAGAGGTCTTTGGAAGCACCCACCTCTCTTCATTGAATACAGGTCAATGACAGGACTGGACAAAGGCTAGCAACTTAATCTGTAAAACAAACGGTACCTATCTTAGGCAGCTAAGTTATCCAATTTGTACAAATACTGTGTCTTCACACTTTTGCAATATAGGTTGGTCTCGAAAGAAAGATTACATAGACTTACAATATATTATGTGCGCATAACATGTTCTTCCATAAGTCCTCACAGGGCAAAAAGCAACTGTCATAAAATGAAGCAATTAGCACCAACTCACAAAGGGCAGGGTCTCGTTACAGTGAAGAGAGGCAGAAGCTGTTCCTTGAAGAGACTAAAATATCTAGCATTTCTCCTTGCTAGGAACATAAATTGGTTCTCAGAGTGCTCTGTAGGATATAATAATATTGGATAAATCTCTTTGGAAGTACCTAGCTTGTCAAAGGCAAGTTAGAAACTAGGCAAAATGAGAAATCTTTCATCATCTTAGCCAAAGGAGAACTGAGTTTTTGCCTTTCAACTCATGCATAATGCAAGTATTTTGAACAGTGAGTGCAATTTTAGCTTTTTAATGAAATGTGCGGAAAATGTATAGATTGTATAAAATAAGCATTATATTGGTTGGCTTTTTTGACCATTATTTGATATATACAAGACACTCTCCATTGAAAACATGTTCATCCAAGCTACTTTTTCTTGAGGGAGTTCTACTGGGCACTAGCCACACAGGTTTGAAAAAGTGCTTGTCTTGTTCTTTTTGCATTTCTGATTCATAAATCAGGTTAGCCAAGCTTATACCAGATGGGAGAGAAACATCTTCAAAGATCCAGGAATATTTTGTATTTAAACAAGACAAAATTATCCTCCTACCCTTCTGGCAGGAGACCCTCCTGCTCTAAGTATTCATCTCTGACTAACCCCACCCAGCTTTCTCTTTTCACCTGAGGTCATAGCATGGCAAAGCAGTCACCGGCATTTCCCCCAGAGCTCCAGGAACAGCCCAGAGGGCTGACTGGGTATGCCAGCCCATACTCTGTTCATTCGGATGCTACAGCCACACAGTAGATAGAGATCCAGAGCCTTGTTAAGGTCCCATCAGAAGCAATTAGAAAATGGGAAGTCTGTTCATTGCGCCTATTGAGAAAATGCTACCTTGACCATATGTTTTCATGTCTTGTCATCCCAAAAAGTAAGCAATGCCACTTGATTAATAACAGGTTGTACTAAGAAAATCTATATATAAAGGAGAAACATACATCTGAGGAGATAGGTTGTGAAATAGTGCCTACTTATTTAAAAACAAACGGAAAACCCACACAACTATTTTGTTTCACAGTTCTGTGGTAGTAGGAGGAACATTTTTAACAACTTTTTACTTTGTGCCCACAAGAGTGTAAAGGTTGTAAAGATGTTTCTTTATGTCTCACCCTCCAGGCACAACCCACAAGCACCTTCTGATGATACTCTGCCTTGGCTGCAGAAGGGACCATGCACCAGGAGAAACTCTGCAGCAGCAAGAACCGGGGCACAAGCATGACCGTCCCTCAGGCAAGCACAGAGTTTATGTTCAATCTGAATGCAAGCACGTTTACTGTGGGGACAACAAACTATGGTAAAAAAAAGGAAAAAGAAAACCCTTCAAGAAAATGGAAGTTTTTTATATTATGAGAATGTTTGAGATTGCAACAGTAATTTCAATATCCCCTAACTATCAGGATAGAAAACAAACGTGACATGATCATGCTGAAATTCCCACTCTCAGTAAATTCTAAGTCTGCAGAGCTGTAAGCAGGAGTCACTGCTGGTATCGATCCCACACTGAGCATCTATTTTTTATTTGGATGTTGGCTCACAGTGGACAATGTCTAGGAACTTCATCAGGGCCGTGAATGCTCTGTTCACTCCCATCAGTGCAGTTTTCTCCTCGTCTTAGCTTTCATTTTAAACTAGGAATTATGACAGCCAATTTCTCAAGTTTCCTTCCAAATGAAATCCCCCCTTGCCTCTCAAGATGACTTAGTCCTCGGTCCTTTCAGGTTCTGCCCTGTAATTCTGTATTCTGCTCCCGTTACCAAACCACTGTGCTTTGATGACCCAACGATCAAAGCATATCACTGGCTGCTGGAAGCCACCAGAGATTTAGATAGAAGATTGCCACTATTTTAAAATACCCATCTATAACAAAAGTGTCACCATTCTTGATTTCTCCCATTTACTGAATGTAAAGACACTCCCAGACTAAACAAAACGTGGTCACTGCCAGATCTCCTGCTGGACAAGGAGGCAAGTGCCCCGAACGCCGTGTCGGTGCCCAGTGCCAGGGCTGTGGGCTGCTGGGGGGCCACCGGTGTCCTGGTGGCCTCAGCTTCAGGCAGACAGGGTGGGCATTCCACTTACAACTGTGACAGACAAAATAAACATGTAGTCCAGTACTTACATAGTTCACATTTATATAAATACGTACGACTCTAAAAAATGGGGTTTAATATTTACATGGGGTTTAATATTTCAATAACCAAAGGTATTTTTCAGTCTTTCCTATCATAAAAATATAAATCCTGATTCTATACCATGTAGCAAAACTTTAACATTAGGAAAGGAAATTGCCTAAGAAAGGAAGGGACTCTCTTATTTTGTATCCATAGCAATGATATCAACAAATATTGAAAATGTTTTTTAAAATATAGCAAATTTTGTTTTGCTAGCTACAGATTGAAGGCTTCATTTTTAAGTTGTGTGTTTAATAAACCCACCTTGACATCAAGTACTGCAGTTACCAAGTTTGTCAGTATTTTCACAGAAGCTGAACTTTCTTCTGACAAGTGTTGCCAGCCAATTAAATTAAAATAGAGAGCAGCATGATGAAGGGTGTTACTGCTCAGTCTTTAATAAGCCAGCTGTGTATTTCTAAGTCTCTCCCAGCTTCCTGACAGGGGCCCTGATTCAGCAGCGTCCTAAGGTCCCTGCCTGATGCTGAGACCACCAGCAAGGTGGCTCAGCTGTCTCCATCCTGGGAAGGAGGTGGCCATTAAGGCACAGCTTATCAACAGATACCATCCAACTTTTTTTTTTTCCACATGTGCAATGTAAATCTCTAGCTGTCAATTCAAATGCCAATAGTAAAAAGATCAGATTTGCAGGAGTTAAGGTACCTGGACTACTTTCAGCATCCTACTATGGCAGAACTGTATTTCTTGAAACAGCTGTGGAGGCAGGTCACAGCTTGCGGAGGACCAGTCGGCTCAGCAGGCACATGCATGTGTTGAGATTCAAGAGGAGGCAGCTAGCAGCCTTCTGTAGAGTTATTTAACAAGCCATTACACCACAAAAACACTTAAATATCAAAATGCTTTATTTATATTGCAGAGCATCTAGAAGCCTTGTAAGAAATTGCATTAATAAATGCAATGCAGTTGACACCTGAGAGGAAGGTAAGTGTCCAGGATGGTTCAAGCCTGATCAGGTCCTCACCGTAAGGCTCAGCTCCTGAAAAGCAAAATATTCCTGCACAACACCAAAGCAAAACGAACTCTCTCAGCTTTCTCCTTACTTTCTTTCAGGATGCATCTTGCATCTGTGCTCCTGTGCTTGAAGGAACTCTTGGGCTAGCAGTGTTTGAGCCGTTGTGTGCTCAGTAATGGCATTCTCTGTCATGGGCATGAGGAGGATTTCAGGGACCATGGCTCCTGGCTCTGCACATTGCAGTAAGCACGGAGGGTTTAGCTGTTCCTTCGCAGAGATTTACAGATGAGCTACTTGACTTTTATGGACAGCTAGCACTACAACCTTGGTGGATCAAGCAGGGAGGAACGCGCTGCCATCAAGAAGTTAAGAGACAATACCAAGAAGGGCAGTCCTCACAAACACTGCAGTGACATTGAAACAGCATGAAAGAGATCATCAAGTTTTATCGACAGATTGGGTATCTTCTTATCCTTTCAGTTGCAGATGGGGGGAGACAAAGGAAAACCAGGAAGGCAGGGGAAGACTAGCAGCACTCCCAGGCAGCCACCTACACTTCTGCGGTGGTAGTAATGGCTGTAAGCTTCTGTTTCTCGAGCTCCAGCTCGTGCCTGGATATGCTATGAAGGGCCTCACTGCCACTTATTTCTCTTTTTCCTTCTGCAGGTGGGATTTACAGGCGGCACATGATGACACTGAGATTCACGAAGACAGCCTAAAACCATAATTCAGCTTCATGCTGAAGTAAAGACATGTCCTCATCAGTGGAAAAGGATGACCTTTCCCTCAAACCACCATTTAGATTTATGCCTCTGTGTTGGGTTTTATGTGGCAAGGTTTTGGTAGCGGGAGGGGCTACAGGGGTGGCTTCTGTGAGAAGCTGCTAGAAGCTTCCCCTGTGTCTGATGGAGCCAATGCCAGCCGGCTCCAAGATGGATCCGCCCCTGGCCAAGGCCAAGCCAATCAGCGCCTCTGTGATAACATTTTTAAGAAGGAAAACAAAGGAGTTAAAGGAAGTTTTTGCAACCAGAGAGAGGAGCGAGAAGATGTAAGAAACTCTGCAGACACTAAGGTCAGTGAGGAAGGAGGGGGAGGAGGTGCTCCAGACACCAGAGCAAAGATCCCCCTGCAGCCCGTGGTGAAAACCATGGTGAGGCAGGCTGTCCCCTGCAGCCCATGGAGGAAGGATGAGGGGGTGTAGAGATTCTACCTGCAGCCCGTGGAGGACCCCACGCTGGAGCAGGTGGAGGCACCTGAAGGAGGCTGTGGCCCGTGGGAAGCCCACGCTGGAGCAAGTCCGGGCCGGACCGGTAGACCCGTGAAGAGGGGAGCCCACGCCAGGGCAGGTTTGCTGGCAGGACGTGTGACCCTGTGGGAGGGACCCAACGCTGGAGCAGTTTGCTCCTGAAGGTCTGCACCCCGTGAGAGGGACTCCATGCTGGAGCAGTCTGCTCCTGAAGGTCTGCACCCTGTGGGAGAGACTACGCTGGAGCGGTTTGTGAAGGACTGTAGCCCGTGGGAGAGACTCCATGTTGGAGCAGGGGAATGTTGAGAGGAGTCCTCCCCCTGAGGACAAAGAAGTGGCAGAGACAATGTGTGCTGAACTGACCGCAACCCCCATTCCCTGCCCCCTTGTGCCGCTGAGGGGGGAGGAGGTTGAAGCCGGGAGTGAAGTTGAGCCCGAGAAGATGGGAGGGGTGGGGGGAGGTGTTTTAAGACTTGATTGTATTTTCTCATTGCTCTACTCTGTTTTGCCTAGTAATAAATTAGATGAATCTCCTCTCTACATTCAGTCTGTTTTGCTCCTGACGGTAATTAGCGAGTGATCTCCCCCTGTCCTTATCTCGACCCAAGCCTTTTGTTAGACTTCTCCTCTTCCATCCCGCTGGGGGAGGGGTGAGTGAGCGGCCGCGTGGCACCCAGCTACCGGCTGGGCCTAAACCACGACAGCCTCTGAGAAGCAACAATCTTTTCCTAATTTTTTTTCATTCACAATGACACAAAATAGAGTTGGACAAACATAGAAACAAGAGATTGTAGAACACAGCTGCCCTGCAGGGTTTTTTATTATTATTATTTTTAAATCAATAAGCCCAGAGAGCAAAATTGCTATAAGCACCGCAGCTACACCCACTACTGGACACTAGCAATCTATAGGCATCATAGTAAATGACATTATAAAGAATAATCCAATCAAAAAAGCACTATATGGTGCTTTTCCAAAGCACAGTGAGGCTTTTTTCCTCCCTTAGTCCAGAACAAAGAGCACCTCAAGGCTGGCCTGGCATTGCCAGGCTAAGATCCCTGTGATCAGACATAAGCCTCACCAGAGGCTTATGAACAGAGAAGGTACAGGAGGCGAGGGGCTAGTGCCTGACGGTACGAAAAAGAGAAGCCAAGGAGAGATTTAAACACAGCTGGAAGTGATCAAAACCAGAGCCCAGAAGACAAATGAGGCCACAGCATGTTAAATGAGGCAAGTGAGTTTGGAAACATTTATGCATTTAGCTTCCTAACTAGAGCTCAGCTCCAAGGCAGAACTGTTAAACAACCACCTGATCAGAATTTGTAAGAAAACTGCATACAAGCTAAAAGATGGAAGCTGCATTTAGATGTGTGCAATAAAACTGTCTAGATTTTAGAAGTCCTATCATATAAA
Source organism: Grus americana (assembly GCF_028858705.1). NCBI lineage: Eukaryota > Metazoa > Chordata > Aves > Gruiformes > Gruidae > Grus > Grus americana. Next base: position 20,967,556 of record NC_072853.1, read on the forward strand.
TCAGAGGGTTTTCGTCTAAATGCAAAATAAGAATGAGTAAATCACATTTTCTTTTCAGGAAGAATTGGCAGGATTTCAGGATGTATTTAACTAATCTCACAATGTGTGTTTTTTTCCTTGGCTAATCTTCTATGAAAAGCAAGTATTAGGAAATCAAAATATCATGGTTAAGCTTTTCTAATTGCTCTTACGAACAGAAAGGTAAAACCTCTCACTTGCAAGTGAAAAATATGAGGAAGAGGAAGAATTTAGGAACATAAATCAACAGAAGAAAATGAAGATTTTGTATCCTATTCTCTCCGTTCACTTTGAAAACCCTCTGCATTTATCTGTCCCCAGTGGGATGGCTGGGGGTGCACAAGGAGTTGGGAGGGGACACAGCTGGGACAGCTGACCCCAACTGACCAAAGGGATATTCCATACCATATGACGTCATGCTCAGCACATAAAGCTGGGGGAAGAAGAAGAAAGGAGGGGACGTTCGGAGTGATGGAGTTTGTCTTCCCAAGTCACCGTTACCCGTGATGGAGCCCTGCTTTCCTGGAGATGGCTGAACACCTGCCTGCCCATGGCAAGTGGGGAATGAATTCCTTGTCTTGCTTTGCTTGTGTGCACGGCTTTTGCTTTAGCTATTAACCTGTCTTTATCTCAACCCACGAGTTTTCTCACTTTTACTCTTCCGATTCTCTCCCCCATCCCATCATGACTGCACCTGCGGTCCCTGAGCACAGTCGGGAAAGGGCCAGTGCTCACCCCGCGCTCCTGCCTGTTGCAGCCGTGTACGAACAGCTCTGCTCCAGCTCCGTCTGCCAGGCAGGGTCCTCTCCTTGCAACCCTGGCAGCATAAATACCCATGCCTAGCTCCTTCAGCAGGCGCTTGAAAGATCCAGTGTTTCATGCAGTCAAGATTTCCTCTTTCAGAATGGTTTAGGCTCAAAAAAATAAACTTTTCCACCGAAGTCAAAACCCCGACAAGCTTAAGCTTCGGATTAGGCAATTCTTATGCTTCACAAATTTGGTGTAAAATAATACTCTCCTGTAGAAAAATGCATGTTTTTGGTAAATGAAATCCAGATTGAACTAACTTGGTTTGGCTATAAGATTAATGCTGGGTTTGTATTTTTATAGAAGTATTTTAAAGCAACACAAAGACTCATTTGGAGATACCCAAAATCAGACAGAAAGCTTGTTTCTGCTCTGCAGTGGGAATATGAATTACATGCACCAGCCCAGAGTCTGTCTTGGTATTGATCATTACAGTGACCTCCCGCAGATGCAGTCCCACAGCATTTCCAAGATAATTGGGTGCCCAAATGACATATATCCAGAACATCGTAGTACTCATAATTTATGTGAACGAAATACAGAGTTCCTTGACCTTCCATTCCATTTATTCTGTAGTATACACTGCAGAAAAAAATTGGCTTGGGATTCAGTAATTAATAAAATTACACATATTCTGAGAATATAAAGCTTTTAATGTTAATATGGTAGAAATTAGCCATCTGCCTCTATAAAAAAAAATAGGACATGTAACATACAGGTGGAGAAAGGGCAGACACAGTATTTTATGTATGAGAACTGACCTCTTCATCTGTGCTGCAGCTACTGCATTTCATCTTTACAGAGGGCTGAGAAATCAAGAAGTTATATAACTTAGTAAAAAGCTGATAGGGCCAGCGTCATTTTAAATCCCACTGTGTGAAAATCAATTACAAGATGTGAAAAGGAAAAAAAACACTCTTCAGGAACCAAAATCTCCATCCCATAATATATGCCTATATATATGTATATTTTTAACTAAGAAAGAAAGAGCAATAAAACTTTAAAGAAAAGGAGAGTGTGGGAGGGAAGTGGAAGGACAGGCAAAGCAGAGAAGGAACAGAATAATCAGAGATCGTTTCAGAATGCTGTTATGATGAAGTAAAAAGACAAGTCATTTTGATGACATAATTTTGATTCTGCTTATGCTAAATAGTAAATAGATAAAATAATAGTGATTTACAATATGGAGCTTAATTGGAATAAGAAAGGCAAACAATTCTTGCATGCTTGGTACGAAAGCATGCACTTTTTTAACCTGGAAACACAGTCCTACTTAGATCAGTCTGCACTTTTTTTTTTTATTTAAATGGAAAAACAGTCCCATCAAAAAAATATGAAGCTATCTTTGATCAGAGGCAAGTTAGGCCATGTCAATTGATCTATCTTATTTTCCAATTGTCTCAGCATGGAAAACTCAAAGAAACAATGCTGCTGGCTCAGGAGCCATACAAGAATCTCTATAATCCACAAAAATAGATCTTTTTTAAATCCCTGGGTTAACCAATATTGGCTTTTATCGACTCAGACATAGGCCACTTGGAAAAAAGATCTGTTAATTCTCATTTGATTCATTTACAAGTGGAGTGAATTTTTAGAAAAGGAAAGCAAAAGAAGACATTTTCTGTAAAATAGGTATGATGGAAGAAAAAAGAGCTAAGGCAAAATATGGCCAAAGAACATGAAAAGAGAATTCACTGAACCAAAGTCAAATTAAAATGACACTGTGCAATCAGAAATTCAGAATGGTTGGCACATTTTACTTCAGGAAAGTAAATGGATACAATCATACAATCATAGAATGGTCTGGGTTGGAAGGGACCTTAAAGACCATCTAGTTCCAACCCGCCTGCCATGTGCAGGGACACCCTCTGCTAGACCAGGTTGCCCAAAGCCCCATCCAACCTGGCCTTGAACACTTCCAGGGATGGGGCATCCACAGCCTCTCTGGGCAACCTGTGCCAGTGCTTCACCACCCTAATCATAAAAAATTTCTTCCTTGCCCACCAGACCAAGATCTTCACATGCTTAGGCACAGAACTCCATCTGGAGCAAAGGTGAGAGCTGCTTAACCACATGGAGACAAAAGGCACCACTGTCCATACCCAGAGAAGGAAAACTTTGCATTGAGGATAATGCCAAGAGTTAAAACTCTTGCTTGATGATCAGCAAACTACAAGTACTTTGGTCAGCTGGTCTGTTATAAAATCAAAGCTGAGACTCTTCAGCACAGCAAGGTGGAGAAACACGTACTTGCCCAGGCTACACAACGCTGTCCTACAGGAAATAAAGAGCAGTTTCATTTACCAGTAATCTTTGCATGATCAGGTCAGCTGCCAGCTGAACCTGGAACGTGCTAAACTTGCTTTCACAAGAGTATTTTTTGCTCCCAGCATTATATTTAACATATTTTAGAAGCATAAATATAAAGAAATGTTCACTGCATTTTGTTCAGCCATTTCAGAATTTCCCACCATTCAAACAGCAGCAGCAGAATTTTAATTGACTGGGAATGCAGCAGTGCCATAAGAGAAAATTGTAATGCAGCAAATTCTGCTTCTCTGGGTTTCCCTCCCTGTAACTCTGATCTTCTAAATCTTCTACAGTGCCAGTACAGATTTCTTTAAAATACAGCTTCTACAAGAGATCAATTTAAAAAAAAAAAAAAAAAAAAAACAAGAAAAGAAAAGCAAACTTCCTATTCAAGTACTATAATTACAATACCTGGGAAGGATCTAACCAAATGCAGAATTCCCAAGTAGCTCCCACTGCTATCTGATGATATGATTTCTCCCTTGACTTCCTTCTTTTTAACTAAAATGCCTTTGCATTTTAAAATAGCCATGTGTTCACTGTACCCTCCTGCCAAAGATACCTTCTGGGTAGCAATTAAATGTATAATTGAGATCTTCAAGACATTAGAAGGCAAATTCAGTGTCTTTTTAAATGGCTGCAGGGAATGAGACAACACAAATCAATTTTACGCCAAGACACACTTTTGCACGTATGCGTTCAATATGCATCGCACAACCCCTCGTAAGCCTGAGGGGCTGCTTCTTCCAGAAATAACGCTTCCAAGGTTTTCAAAGAAGGGATTTTCAAAGCTTTAAGATGACGTTTGCAATTGTACTGTGGATGAGATCATCAGTCAAATGTTAAGATTTTAAACTTTACTGATGGTAGACATTTGAGACTAGATTTGTAGGCAGCCATGTTGGTCCAAAGAAGACTTGACTTTCTCCTCTCATTTTGTTCACTAGTCATTACTGGAGTATGACTGACTGTCCTTTGAGACTCATTCCCCTATTTACAACTTACGGCTTCCTGCAGGAGACTGGTAGGAAGCACTTTATCCATATTGTTACCTTCTTACAGTTATGTTCTTGTTTATTTAGCATCACTTTAGTTCGCCACTCACACAGAGGAACAGATATTTAAGTCACTCACCACTGCTCAGAGAAGAGTCATTGATAAAACTCTGTCTCCCTAGAGGTGACAAAGCTAAAAATTCAAGGTGCTGGTTCCAGCTCTGTCAGAGCACTGCAGAATTGCCAAAACCAACAATCCTGCTGATTATCACTTCAGCCTATCACTAAATGCCTAAAAAGTTTCCAAACAAAGACAATATTAACTCACTACACCTCTTTTCATCTCCCAATCTTCAAATCCATACAAACAACACACTACTCTGGATCTGAAATTAAGCTCAGCAGACAGTAAGTGGTCTCTTTCATCTGGCCGACCCACTAAAACCACAGCAAGTCTCCTGCTTCCCATGTTTAGCTGCTTCTGATTCCTCCTCCTCCTCCTCCCATCGAGCGGATGGCACTATTCTGAAGATCCCCCCCATCTTAATCTCCTTGTTTTTCTCTAATATTTCTCCATCCATATCGCTTCACTTCCTCCATGATTACAGCACTAAAGGAGCACATAAGAAAAATTTAGATAAGAAAATTCATGGAACTGAGCTAAGCCACTTCAATACTATTTTTACACAGACTCTTCTCTGCAGGAGGGATTTTTTTTTTTTTTTAAAGAAGAAAAGACGGATGGAGAAATAATATAAGCAATCAGATTTTGGAAAGCTTCCAAGAGCAGAAATGTCAAGAGAACTACTGCAGATGTAGTAGCCTGTGCATTTCAATCAGGAATACAAATAATGGCTACAAAATCCATTTAAACTGGCTGCACACGACACTCCGATAAGAAATCACTTCTTTTTTGTTTCTTAGGCCTTTATCCTGGTAGCAGTTTGAAATTATCTCCCCCCGACAGAGGCCTTCACTCAGGAGGGCAGGGCTCTGTCATGAAAGATGTGCCCTATAGACCTGGGACGTCCCTGCCTTGTCATTTCAACTTGTCTCCCTCTTGCTCTAGCAGACTCCTCTCCTACCCCAATGGTCCATTCTGGGAGCCCCATGCCTTCTGCATCCTCAGTTCCCCCCCTCTCCTCTTCCCTTCCCTCCTCCCTTTCTTATTCCTTCTCTTGGGAAGCAATGAACAGCAGGGCATGGATACCCATTTAGTCTCTCTTGAGACCTGGGGCTCCTTTTTTTCCTCTAGGAGGGTTTTTCTGGTTGCACCCCTGATAGTCCATATTAAAGTACCCCCACCTGCATCTGCTTTGTTCTGCTGGAGCAATGGGAGGAGAAGAGAAACATGGTGCCATCAGCACGGAGGGTAAAGCAGGACCCAATGGACAGATTAAATCTTTCCGGAGACTGAGGCATTACACACACACACACAGAGAAAAAGTAAGAGATTATTGATGTCTGTATGCTTTAGTTTCTGGTGTATGACCACCTTATTCAGGCTACCTGAAAAATCAGGACAGAGAAAAACAAGTCTGTATGGGACAGACGTTCCCTTGCCATTTTAAAGATTCTACAATTCTACAGGGAAGTCCTACAAGTGAACGATCATTGTACAGCAACAGAACACAAGAGACACAATTAACAAGGCAATGCCCTCTCCCTCCTCCCGCTTCCCTCCCCAGATTTCCTGGGGGTGGACCCAAAGAAACATTCCCATGATTTCAGCCTGGAAGATGCTGTGCTTGATGCTGGACCGATCGGTGCCCACTGCAGTCCATCAGTCCTGCAAGCCCCTCATCACAGACACAGCCCTGGGCTCTCCAGATCCCCAAAGGGGTCAACACAGACACCTGGCTGCACGTAGCACCTTACACGATCATTGCCTATTTGGGGTTTTTTGGGTCGCCGTTTTTTTCCCCACAAATGGCTTTAAACCAAAAGATATCCCCTCTATTAATGTAACAATGTGCATGTGTCTTTATAAGCCAACTGGAATTTTTTTTTACTCATTAGCCTGCTTCTGAGAAAATGAGAGAGCTTTAAAACCAAGGCATAAAGTTAGAAGCACCTTTGTCAGTCAGGATGCTGTCACGAGTCTTAAAGCAAAAAGCCCACTCCATTCAGAAACTGTGGGTACCTTCACATACCACAAACCAAAAGGAAAAGCTGTTTTTAACATATTCCTGTACTCAGCAAAACAAGGTCTGCATTAAGAAATGACAGCACCTTTTAAAAACCATTTCTTCGCAGAGTTACTCTAATCCCAGGAACCCTCGGCAAAAGCAATCTATTTTCTAAGTGACTTTCTCAGCAACCACCCGCCGTGACACTGACGTCAGCCATCTCTCAGGTCAGCGCCTGTCTCTCATAATCAGAGTTTATTTCTTGTCACTCTGGAATTATTGGTGCCTTCATAACTGCCAGATCAGGAGAGTGTTTAATCGGTGCTATGATCTAAAGTGCCCGCTTGCTATAGAACTGTATGTTCTAGGAATGGGTATCAATTCACTTCTGAAATTAATAAAAAAAAGGCTGAACATTTCCTTCTCTGGGTGTCAGTCTCTTGACCTTCCTCCACCCTGTGAACCAAGCCTGTCAAAGAGGCCGTGTTGCCATTGCCATAGCCAACTCCCTTCATCAAAGCTGCTAAGCTTGTCAAGGAACTGCATCAAGGGTTTGGTTTTGTTTTCTTTTACCCCTAGATACTCTGTGGAGGAACGCCTCAAGTAACTGCTTTTCCCTACCCCTCATCCCATCTTCTGTCCCTCCCACCAAACAGGCCACATGGGACAGGCTGGAATGACAACTCTTGAGCCAGTTGCCTTCCCTCGCCACAAGCCATCTCACTTCTACTTCAGTGACTCATCCAGGGCAATCACACAAATAGGAATTCTCCAGCTTTTCTGCAAGTCACATTTTATTTTTCATGCTCTTGGTTTTCACCAGCAGCTGTTGAGTGTGCTAGCTAGCTCATACAGCCAGCTTGACACAGGAGATGTGAGAAGATAGCGAGCCACAAAACTTATCAGCAATAGCAGGCTGGCAAAACTGCGGTTTGAAAGAAAACTTGCAAAAGAGATCACTGCCTTATAGACCCCATGAATCACATTTTGCAGTTTTAGAGAATGACAGGGTTTTAATCCTGTTGGAAACTGGGAAACTGCAACACGTCTCTTCTTCTGATCATAGGTAGGTTAGAAACATTGAAGGTCAATTCTGAAAGGAGGCATACATCCCTAATTTCCCAGAAGAAAACCAGTTTGAGAAATAAACAACTTCTTGCATTGACATTAACTATAAATAGCACAGGAAGGCAAAGAAATACCAGGGCTGTTAGCGAGCATCCCTGAAGTTCAGAAAGCAGGTGGCTAAAAGTGACATTTGGAAACAGATAGGCAATTTATTCCCATTTAGCTGTCATTTACAGGAAGAGGGAATATAAAAAGTATGAACTAATTTGGTTATTTACCCCATAAAATGATGTATCATTGACAACACCTAAACTTGTTATGTTTAACATCATGTTAGAGTGATCCATCTTTGTGACAACTGTCTTTTAAAACAAAGCTTCACCAAAAAAAGAAAAAAGAGGGCATTCATGTTTCTATTTGATTCCCAGCTCCTGTAATAAAATTAATGTTCCAAAGGCAATAACAGTAAAATTCAGTGATGACTTTAATCATTTCGGCCTCTTACCTGCATCTTGAAACAAAGGTTTCAGTTAGGAACAGGCTGACTCCTAGTCTAAATTTTCCTTCTAGAAATGGCATCTAAGGGACATATATTGTATTTCAACAGACTTTTAAAAGGTGGAATGTAAATTTAGGAACCTATATCACCGATGACCTTAGGTTTCACCATTTTTCTTTCCTAAAACAATACTGATCATTATGTTCACCTTCAAAACAAACCAAAACACATTATGCAGCCGATGGTGTTAACATCTATGCTATTATAAAACATCATTAATGCGGTTCTGTTCCTCTCTAATGGTTTCTTTCTTCCTGTCCTTTCAAGGAGAATACACGGACAGCCTTATAACTAATACAGGCCCTGTCCAGTGCTCTTCTTCACTTCCACCCCAAAATCCATCAAATCAAATTTCTCCTCCTTGCAATTTATGAAACAGAAGTGCATCATTAGAAAGGCTCATTTCCCAAAGTAAGTGGGTTGCTAACATCCTTCTTTGTACTACACAAAGGTTTTTACAGAAAAGTACCCAAATAAGAAATGGATAAGAAATAACTATTTAAAAAATATTAGACCAATCATGCCAATTTTTTTTTTCAGCTTGGTATTTTCTAAGAAGCTGTATTTACAGCACTGCCTGCAAACCCAACACTAAATTGCTTGGTGTCGTCTCTAGGAAAAAGGTCTCATTGCAATTTCTCTTGTTGCCTCATAATGTAAAAGGTACAGGAGGGTATAGGCATTAAAGCACATAGTTATAACTGCAAGAATATACTCAGGCAGAAATTAATGTCTAGAAATGGGGAGCAGAAGAATTTCCATTTTCTGTAAAATGCAGAATGTGTCTGTGAATGCAGACACATCAGCAAACTGATACAGCAAGGACCTCTCCGGTACTTTAAGTGGTGCTTAAACTCAGCTTTGCGCTGGGGAACTCATTGGATTACTGGTCAGAATCCTCCCAGCTGAAAAGCTACAGGTTCACTTCTCCATCCCAGCCACTAACCCCTCACAACCTCTCCCTACTCCCCTACACCCACCAAGTGGGTGGAACACCTTTCTCTGCAACGAGCTCACCGTGCTCAATTCCAGATGTTCCAGCTGCAGGAACTTGTGTGCTAGGAAATCAGATAGAATTTTAAAAGTTAAGAAGCACAAATAAGAGGAAAAGGGATGTGCTGTGATATTCATGGCATGGGCACTCCGATTAATTTTGTCTTAGCAACAGTTTTAGCATCAACCTGTCAGGAAAATGAATGCACATACTGTATCCAGAGTGCCTTGGCAAGCAAAGCTTTGTCAAGTATAGCAGCGCAGTAGGTATTTTCCAACTTCAGAGTTGGAATAGAGTTAATATATAATAGAGTGGGATAGAATTAATTTTCTTCATAGCAGCTAGTACGGAGCTATGGTTTGGATTTGTGCTGGAAACAGAGGTGATAACACGGGGATGGTTTTGTTCCTGCTGAGCAGTGCTTACACAGAGCCAAGGCCTTTTCTGCTCCTCACCCCACCCCACCAGTGAGTAGGCTGAGGGTGCACAAGGAGTTGGGAGGGGACACAGCTGGGACAGCTGACCCCAACTGACCAAAGGGACATTCCATACCATATGACGTCATGCTCAGCACATAAAGTTGGGGGAAGAAGGAAGGAGGCGGGGGACGTTCGGAGTGATGTCGTTTGTCTTCCCAAGTCACCGTTACCCGTGATGGAGCCCTGCTTTCCTGGAGATGGCTGAACACCTGCCTGCCCATGGGAAATGGGGGATGAATGCCTTGTCTTGCTTTGCTTGTGTGCGCAGCTTTTGCTTTAGCTATTAACCTGTCTTTATCTCAACCCACGAGTTTTCTCACTTTTCTGATTAGAGAAGAGGAGGGGGAGGGAGCAAGTGGCTGCATGAGGCTTAGCTGCCCGCTGGGGTTAAACCACAACAAGTAGATAAAAAGTGTTTCCACAGTGAAGTACAATGTTTCTTCTCTCATTATTTACATTGACATGTTTCCAGTGCATTCAGGAGGAACATTTAGAATCACACCACTGAAAAAAATACAAGTTGTCCCCATTTTCTGTTCTCTGCAGCACAAATGTTTCTCTTGAGCAGATTTCTCTGCTCTGAAAGGCAATGCAATCGGATGCTGAGCAGTAAAATGGAATTATTTCAGGCCATGAACTGCACTGTGCACAGGAGCCCATAGTGAAACAACCATATTCCAATTTAGAAGAGCATCCTGGTGCTGAACACACAGAAACGCCTACTGAAATTAGAGCTACTTAGTGCTCAGAACCAAAGCTAGGTAATATTTAATTTAAAATTTTTGCATTGAACAAGGAGTCTAATTTCAGCATCCAAGATGTTTCATCCAGTATTAACCTCCAAAGTTTGGGATTCAAGTTTGGTTTGTTCATAAACAGAGCGAATGACTTTACCCCCGTGTTTCCCAGGCAGTTGCTCACATCTCCGTCTGTGCGATGCAGCGTGCTGGGCAGGCTTCTGGGCTAACGTAGCAGGGCTCCTGAAAACCAGAAATAAGCCAGGCAGAGCACAGGAGGGTTCCTGTGCAAAACCTGCCTGCATTGCGCACCTACGGCATCTGCCAGTGCCATTCATCTTCCACGGTCATAATCACCACCAAACACAAAGGGAGAAGACTAAGGATGAAAGAAGCCACCAGCCACAGAAGGTGAAGGCACCGGGACATCGAGCAGTTCTGGACAGTGACACCCACAGCAATTACAAAAAACTCTGACTGAAGCCTAATGGCTGATACAACAAATTTGTTTTTATTGTCACAAATCTCTGACATTAAATAAGGACCCCTAGCCATGGAATGTGTGGTCTATCTAATTAACATAAATTGAGCTGGGAGTCCAGGATGCAGAGATGGAGGCTGGCATGTGGTACGTGGGCATACATTCCTGAGCTTCCTTTGGAAGACCAGGCTCCTCCTTGCTCCCCGCCAAGCCACGTTTGTAGCAAAGCTGAGTTGTGATCAGTAATAGTAAATTGCCGCTACTGAGAAGCTGCCACTGTCTCTGCACAGCCACTTTCACAAAGCTTGTATTTCCTGCCACTGTTCTTCAACTCTTCCTGAATTCACAGCCTCATACTTGACCCACAGCTTCCCAAAACAACACTGGCTCCTTAGAGTGTCCTCTAAAGCCTCGTGTCATGGAAACCACCCACAGCTGAAAGGTTTCTTGGTATACCCAAGCCAGTGGGTATACTGTGAATACTCCACGGATCCAGAAAGGAATACCCTACAGTGTGACCCAAGCTGATCCCTTCTTCCTCAGGGCCATATTTCATTCCCAGTGCTCACTGATTCACCTCAACTCACTTACTTGTTAACTTGAAGTGATATCTGCGTACCCCAGAGAACTGTTACCTGTATCCCCACCTCCAGCTCCCCAGAACACCCTCCTCAGAAGGGACAAGTAGGAATCAGCCAAAAGGGGAACATGCATGGCAGCATGGGGGAGGGTTCAGGCACTATGAAATCTCTGGAGCTTCCACCACTGCTCCTGAGGAAATGCAGGAGTGATACCCTGCTAACACTGCATCCTCAAAGGCCTTCGAGAAGGGAGTAAATACCACACAGGTCCTCCTGCCCGTAGATCTGACCTTTCATTCCTTTGAGTGGATATGGATACCACAGAAGAATACACATCCTTCTGCCTATGATGGTCAACATATATCTATTACATTGCTTTCCTCACATGTTCAGTACCTATGCATCCTCTTGTGCCTTGCAGGACAAGTATTCCAAATTAGCAAAGCCTGACTGGCAGTGGTTAAGGCCTAAACATACCTCAAGTCACATGCATCAGTTGATATTTTTTCCAAACCCTTAGTACAAAGCAAAAATGTAAAAAAAGCATCACTGTTTTTAATGCCAACTTTTGATTTCTTTTTCTAATGATGACTGTAAAGGAATTAGTCCTAAATTACAGTAGCTGTCTCCCATCTTAAATAAGCTGTTTAAGAAACCATGACATGCAGCAATTAAAGAAAGGTGCTAGGAAAATCCAGAACTAAGGTCCTGATGTGGAAAAAAAAAAAAAAAAAAAGCAGAAGGATGCTTGAGAACTCATTAGGGGTTCCTCTGGTGCAAGTAAGGGATGATGACATGAAGACCACTCTCACTCAGTTCAGGACACAATCTATTTGACCCAACATACATACCAACTCTTCTACCAATGTAAAAAGAAGCAGAACCATTTTCTTGATCCAGCACGACACTCATGAGGCTGGAACCAAGGCTTGCATTTCTGTGGGCACACAAAAAAGCAGCAGGTGCAGGCAGAGATTGTGGCACATTTCCCCTGCCTCCATGACCCTCTCTGACCAAGGTAGGACTCCACAGGCACATGGAAATGTCCATCGCAACCTCACTACTCCACTCTGCCAGGAATACAAGACTTATACGTAACTGGAGGCAAATTCACAGACTTCAAGATTTTAAGCCCTACCCGAGCCCTAACCCGACTGATTTAACATCCCTTTATCTATTCACCATATTGCCTACCGAGGAGAATGAGAATCAGGCCCATTGCTTCCAGACAGTGGGTTCCTGGTACCTGGTAGAGCTATGCCAGAGAAATAAAGCTTGGCCACAGGTAGGAATGTTAATGTTTAACATTCTAAAACTAAAATAAACATTTTGTCAGGCTTTTGTTGAATCCTGCTTAAAGAACTGCCTATGACTCCATATATCTACTGCTCATAAATCTTCCATAGTGGAGAAGCAAAGTAGGGCAAGTAATAAAATACCTGCCTTTGTAAACTGCGGGATAAAATGAAATGTTAGCTGAGGAAAGCTCTGAACAACTGGGGGTTACTTATTTATTCACCACCTTGTAATATACCGAGGGTGATGTGGCCATTCATGCTATGGCACCTTGAGGTATAGTGTGTCCCTCGCCAGCTAGTTACACAATCTGGAAGAACTGTAGTGACTTCACAATTCTAAATTTAAATCTAACATTTGCATAGTAAGGACACATCTGTCTGCAAGGGGCAAACTTTGGACTTCCTTTAAGCTAACTGGTCCACTCTGCCCTCCTGTACATTCTCCCAGGTCAGTTAATCGATAGAAGATATATTTTTGGTGAAGAATATTATCTGACATGTACTGTAAATTCTCAAAACAGCTAATGCTACCCCTTTACATCATGGGAACATAAGACTTCCGTACTCCACTGTAAGCGTGAGCAGAAGCTATATGCAGCTGAATGTAAGGTTATGTGAAATTAATCATAGAATCATGGAATCATAGAATGGTTTGGGTTGGAAGGGACCTCAAAGATCATCTAGTTCCAACCCCCCGGCCATGGGCAGGGACACCCTCCACTAGACCACGTTGCCCAAAGCCTCATCCAACCTGGTCTTAAACACTTCCAGGGATGGGGCATCCACAACCTCCCTGGACAACCTGTGCCAGTGCCTCACCACTCTAACAGTAAAGAATTTCTTTCTAACATCTAATCTCAATCGACCCTCCTTCAGCTTAAACCCATTCCCCCTTGTCCTGTCACTACACTCCCTCATAAACAGTCCCTCACCAGCTTTCCTGTAGGCCCCTTCAGGTACTGGAAAGCTGCAATTAGATCTCCCTGGAGCCTTCTCTTCTCCAGGCTGAACAATCCCAACTCTCTCAGCCTGTCCTCACAGGAGAGGTGCTCCAGCCCTCTGATAAGCTTTGTGGCCCTCCTCTGGACTCTCTCCAACAGCTCCATGTCTCTCCTGTACTGGGGCCCCCAGAGCTGGACGCAGTACTCCAGGTGGGATCTCACAAGAGCAGAGTAGAGGGGCAGGATCACCTCCCTCGACCTGCTGGTCACACCTCTTTTGATGCAGCCCAGAACACGGTTGGCTTTCTGGCCTGCAAGCGCATGCTGCCGGCTCATGTTGAGCTTCTCATCAATCAATACCCCCAAGTCCTTCTCCTTGGAGCTGCTTTCAATCCATTCCTAAACCAGCCTATAGTCGTGCTTGGGATTGCGCCGACCCACGTGGAGGACCCTGCACTTGGTCTTGTTGAACTTCATCAAGTTCATCAAGGCCAAGTGCAAGTGAATCCTTTCAATCTCACATTTTCCATGGGTTTTTCCACTAAATTTTTTCCTTGCTTCTTCCTTTTAAAGTTGCTCTTGATTTTTTGCACAAGTTTTAAGTGACCACAAGTATTGTAGTGGCCCTCAGCAGAGTAATACATTTTGGCTCACGTGCATTATCACTTTCTTGAGTCTCTTTCTTTTTCCTACATATCCTACACCTTACTTCTTCGTAACTTTTGTTCTTCCAATTGTCGCATCTCATTTATTTATCGCGTTATTTCTCTTTCCATTTTCATCTTCCAGCAGACTTGAAACAAAGTTTGCAAGAACTTTAGTTTTACAACATACTAATGCTATTTTAGGGATACTTTAGAAAAAACTCTGAACAGATGAAATTTTTTGTGAATCTCTGTTCTCTCTGCAGGAACATTTTTATGTCCTGTCATCATAATGTTGCATAATCAGCAGTCGGAGAACATCACGCGGACATGGACGAACTCTGCCTGCAGCAGTGGGCTGCACGGAGGGCTTGGACTGACGTTACAGCACTCGTCACATGTCTTTTCTATCTGACAATCTAGAAGAATCTTGTGGGAATTCACTTTCCCACAGAAACAGGATATCGTTAATGTCAGAACAGGAACATTTCTTAAAGAAAAATTAGGAGAAGGCTCAGATAAAAGAAAGGGCAACAATTTATAATATATCCAGACAACAATGCTTTTCTTCTCATTCTGTTGCATTACTACGGCAAAGCCTTCGTCTCCATGGTGGGTATTGACAGCTTGCCTCCCAATTTACTCCATTCCAAACAAACCAGTAACACGAACCAGAACTGGACCTGGCAGCCTGTTAGCACAGCACTCAAGCAGAAGCTTAAAGTGTCAACTATACTCAGCAGTGGAGGGAGCAGCAGCTTTTCACAGAAACAACTCTATTGGAAAAGATTTAAGGAAACCTGAGAGAAAAGAAGGTCTTTGTCTACAGTCTAATCAGCTTAATTACAGTACTGCAGGGCTGCTTTATCCTGCTGACCCGCAGGTGATCAGACACGTAAGAATATGCCGCTTCCCGTCACGGTCTTCAATGCATCAGATCATAACTGTCTTCCCGTCACTACTGAATGGGACGAGACCCCTAACGTAGGTTGGGAAAGAGGTGGTACAAGACACGCTCCTTTACCTGCTGCCCAAACAGCAGCAGCCAGGACTGTCTCCACTCAGAGCGTGCGTCCTCCAGGAACCCCCGACAGGCATCATTTCTTCTGAAACCCAGAAGAAATATAACTTATAAGCTCAGATTGCTTAAGAGAGAAATCTCTGTATTACATAAATGGGTCTGGATTCATCCTGCCGAACTGAAACTGGAAATGTCATCCTACAGACCTCACACTTACGGAAAAAAGAGATCTCCAGACTGCAATTCAGGTCTCAGGAGAGCTGAATCACTCCCTGGAGATGATTCTTTCTCTCTCTGGGGACTATAAAAGGAGCTTAGGGCAACTCAGCACAGAATTGTGCAGGATGGACTTCAGTGTGACTGTTTACGGTAATTATGAGTGATCACATTTAACTCTATCAGGTCTTATTAACTCCCCTGTTGAGAAATGCATAATAATGAAAAATACAGCCAGGCAGTCTAAATATAGTTTCTTCATTGCTAATGAATAGAAAGTTAAGCTTTAAAAGAATTCCTTAATATTCTTTCTCTTCCTTCTGTAGTTTAAACAAAAATATAGAGCAATACATTACTGTGCAAACACAGTAATACAGAACAAAACACAGAACACGTTTAAATGTAGAAAACCAAAAGCCGTTAATACAACTAAATAGATACAATGAATTTGCACATGGCCTTCAAAATGGATACTGATTCAACTAATATATAATGTTCTCAAAAAAAGGGAAAGTGATAGCTGCATCACATTCTCCAAGCTACAGCTGGTTGGAATATTTTTTGATAGAAGTGGAAGAAGTCTGCTCATATTCTTCCTAAAGTCTCCATAATCCCTGATAGCCTCTCCAGTCCCTAGTTGGGTCCAGTACTTAGCAGATGCAATGTGAACTTCCCTCTCAGAAAAGGCTTGTCTCATCTTCATAAACACCTGAGCTAAAAAGTGCATTTACAGGCATTTGAGGATAATCTCCTTACTGAATGTACGACCCAATTCAAAGTCAGTCTCTGTTTCTTTCCATTTCAGTGGATCAGGACTGTGTGATATATCTTACCTTCAGGATGTGGAAAAATACATAGCCATACTAATAAAATGACAATCCTAATGATACTGAACACAACTTTTTCAGCTTTTCCTTTTTTATAGGATGATTATACATGGTAGAGTAAAAAATCAAGAAAATGTCTTCCCTCCTTTCTAACAAACATAGTCTTTTTTTCTCTTTACTCATCCTCTCTAAAAATCATTTCTCTGGATTTTGCCTTTCTAACATTAGGGCAAGACAAATGCATTATTTTCAAAATTTCGTACACAAGCCCAAAAGCTGGTGGTCCTCACATATAAGAGATTAATAAATGAGTAAAAACTAGCAAGAGTTATACAGCTAAGAGAACGTAGGCATCGAGTCCAGTGACAGTCAGAAATTATTGGAAAAGCCTGAATTTCTTATTTTTAGAAGTTAATGACAAATACTTCCGATTTTCTTTAAAAAGGACCACAGTGCGAGATTTGCTTTTGCTATATATATTATTTTCATCGATTCTAATGAAAACAACAACAAATAATGCAGCAAAGTGATTAGTCTCAGAGAAAACATCCTGTTTTAGCAAAAGCCACAGTAATTTTTACTTCAGTGGAAACTGCCCTATTGCTCCTTTCTGTCTCTTGAGGGACTCTGAGAACTCTGAACATTGAAAAGGCTATAAATATCAAATAGATACATATATTTAGACTTTCCTGCACCTAATATGAAGTAAGCAAGTGGTCTGCTTTAAAATACAATCTTGCTTTCTGTTTGTAAACAGGGACACGAAGCAAGGCTCCATTCCAGCCATTTATAACAAAGGCAACACGCGATGGGACGTATTCTCGGAACTGAACAACCTTTTTATGTTCTGGCTACTTTTTAGAGATACTGGATAGAATAAACAAATGAGAACCTTAATTTTATCAGCTTCTATTAACTCTCTAGCCTTCATATATTGAGAGCTAAAGTCAAATGAAAGTAAGTTTTACCTCTTCTCAATAAAAACATGCAACAAATAGGCCTGTTCTGGTACCTTTGCACTTCAAGACTTGGCAGCTTTGGCACCTACAGCATTCTTCATTTTTCACAACACATCTGGGCTCTTCCAGAAGCTTTCATACCAGTTTAAGAGTAACTTGAAACATATGGCTACCGTGAGAGAAAAGTAAGTGTAATATTATTGTTTTCTTGCTACTTCATTCCTGGGGTCCAGCGTTCATTCACTGTGTAATGCCACAGTGGCAATATTCCGCATTAGAGTGCTATTTAATCTGAAAAATTCTTTCCTGTTTTGTGTAATTCCCAAGGTGTTTTTTTTCTGCTGCCTTCATCCTGGATCCTTAGGGCTGTACAAGAACCTGCTGGGATGAGCACGAGAGGCTGAAGGCACCCTCAGCTTAATGCATTTCACAAGGGAAAATTCATCATTGCTGAAATAACATCCCTCCTTCAAAATCCTATTAGGCTTCTTGTCACAATTCACATTAACATTGACAGGTCTAACTACGAGCAAGGGTCAGATTTAGACCCAAACTTTAAATAAATTCTGCATAAGTAAAAAGGGCTACCTGCACAGACACCACTGGCAATTGAAGGTGACAAATCATCTCTGCAAAAAGAAGTAGCTTGAGGTCAGAATCTTATCACTGTAAAAATAATCATCACGGTTTTGCTTTTCAACAGAAAAAATGCTCATTTCTATGCCTATTCCTTGTCAAGATAGATTTTATATTTTAAAAAATCATAGACATTTCAGCACAAACCTTCTAATTCTGTGACGTTTAAAGTTAGATATTTCCCTTTCCAATCAGTGTCACATTTTCTTTTTTTAAGAGCAAAAGGAGGCAAGTTGATTTCAAATGAAGCATCACTGGAAATAAAGTATTTTGAGCGTCACTTTTTCCCTGCAAGTCTGAAATATAGCTTAAACGTACAGTGAGGCACCAACACATGCTGGTATGTTGCATCAATACATTTTTTTTTATTATGTTTAAAATACTTAGAAACGGTAAAAAACATTTAGCAAGGAAATGCCTCGTAATTGCAGTTATTATAGAGTATACGGGGGTAAGGCAGATTGATGTGGGAAAATCCACTGAAAAGTGACTTTTTGTAATGGCAGACGGTAACAAATACTGGGAAAGCAAATGTGAAGAACTGGAAAGATACAGATTGCTGTGGTGGTTGGTCCAGCCTGGCAGCCAAGCAGCCACCCAGCTGCTTGCTCCCTCTGTCCCCAAGGGGACACGAGAGAAATCAGGAAGAATGAGAAAACTCGTGGGTAGAAATAAAGACAGGGAAATCACTTACCAAGTACTGTTGCAGGCAAAACAGCCTCAATGTAGGGACACTTCATTTATTGTCATTTAGCATAAATATTTAATTAATGATTCAAGTATTGGGAAACAAACAAAAAAGACAAATATTTATACACTTAGGGGAAAAAACCACCTCTCTCTCTTCCCAGCCTCAACTTCATCCCAGACCCCCCTCCTTCCCCCTTCCCGGTCTCCACTCCCCTTGTTCTCACCCCAGCCCTTTCAGTGAGGTGACGGGCGGTGGAGGAAGGGTCGGAGCATAGCGGTTGGTCTCAGCCGCTCTCTGCTTCCCACTCTTCTCTTCCACTGCTCCTTCCGTCTTACCTGTTTCCTCCACCCCAGCACGGTCCTGCACAGGCCGCAGTCCCTTCGGGGCAGCACCTGCTCCAGCATGGGCTCATCTCTGGGCCACAGTGCCTTTGCTGTGGAGCACCTCCTTCTGCTCTGGCCTTGTTCCTCCCTTTGGTTACTCTCTCATCCTTCTCTCCATATCTTTGTCCTTTCTTAAATACGTTTCCACAGAGGTGCCACCAGGTTGGTTCAGCTGTGTCCTGCAGCGGGTCTGTTGCAGAGCTGGCTGGGACCTTCTGTGTTGGGCACAGGGCAGCCCCTGGCCTCTTCTCACCAAGGCCATCCCCAAAGGCCCCCTCCACCAAAACCTGGGCATGGACACCCGATACAACTGTTTAGCGTAAGAAAGAGACCAATGATTTAAAACACTTGGAATAAAGCTCATGTAATTGTAAACAGGAAGCATGGAGGGGCGTTTTAAAATACATGCTGCATTCTCAACAATGTAAAATATTTACCTTAGTAAAAACAATGCAATAGAAAGATCTTATAAGAAGTAATAAAAATAGCTAAATGAGAAAAATGACATAAAAATGCATTTCCTAAGATTTCTCAAATTAAGCACTGATGCAAGACATACACAAACCTGTGCAGTCTGGCACAGTCTTATTCCCCACACTTACTGTCAGTGGCTACATGACTACTGTTTTCAAAGAGAAAAACTGGATCTTCATTACATCAAAGAAAGACAGTTGTGGGAAGCTTGCACTGGCAATGCCACATCTCTTGAAGAATAATAGTCACAAAATTCAGCAGCCAATACACTCAGGAATATTTCCAAAAAAGAAGTTATTAAACTGCAACCAACTGCTTATGAGTAGTGGATTTCTCAGAAAGCATTGGTGAATCTAGAATTGCTTATTGTAGTGATATTTAACAGGACAAGGATCAATATTTTTTTCTGAAAATAAAGTTTCTAAAAGTTTTTCCACTTCTTAATTTTCTACTGATAAAATTTGTTAAAAAAGAGAGAGATGTTACATCATTTGTTATCATTAAAACCTTCCTAGATAATGCTATTTCTTAGCTTTATCTTTATACTTGTTTTGTTTAATACATAGTTAATAATAGCAGAAAAAGAACTCTGGACACATGTAGTTGATGGCTTTAGTCATCTGTTTCTCAAGTTCTGTTTAGGAAAATTGTAAAGTTTTGAAAAACAGATTCTAAAAATATGTTTTCCCAGTCAGGGCTTCCTTTCCTCCCTCCCTATTCCAATTTTATCTTGCAGCTTCTAATGACCATGCTCACCTAGAAGGGGAGGGAAAAGCCCCACAAAGCTTTTGTTACGGAAGTCTCTGCACATCATGGGGTGGATTGGCCACAAACCTGTCGGCTCCCCGGGGTACTTCTTTCAGACAGCTTATGTTCCTGCCTTCTCATGGAGTTCTAAGCCCGTATGAGCTACTGCCGCACATGGCATTTGCATACACCGCTTGGCGGTGTTTTGGAGAAGATCAAAGGATGGCAAAATGCACTGATTTTGAAACTATTTTTGACATTTATTGCAAGTAAAACAAAGAACAATTGTGGGAAACTTTTCCCGCAATAACTTAATCATCCAGTAAATCTGATACAGTCAAGCTATATTCTGTTTGACAGTATTTGACGTGAGCTATCAAAGGCTTGAAAGCAAATGTGAAAACACTCCAAAGCATTGTCTGAAAATGGCCACAGAAGCGCTCAGGTACTGAACTAGAGCTACTTTATCTAGCGATAAACTCCAGAGGATTTCAGTGGTCAGGTGATTCACATTCTTACAAACTTGCAAATAATTTCTCCCATAAAAACAAAGTCTTAATAATGTGCCTGCTGCTTATCTTTCCCCCACACATCTCAATCTAACAATTCATCTCAAATCTGAATTAGATGCTAATAACACACTACTGCAGAACACACATCTTTCACACATTTTGGATATCAGTCAGGATGCTCTTAGACACAGTAAATCCCTACGCCCAAAGCCTGCTTCAACAGTGCACAATGTCCTACGCAGTTTCCCAAAGGCCAGAGTGCCTCAGGGCAGCTGCAGAAGAGGAGGCAGAGGTAAAGGTGGATCTGCCACCCCTTGGCATTGCATATCCAACTGGACAACTCAGGCCAGGCCTTCCAAGGGCTTTCAAGGCAACAGAGAGGTTCAAGTTCTGATCAGAGACATCCTGGGGATATGGTGGCAGGGGACAACCTACGTTACAGCATGTTCTCAGTTCTTTGTTGCTCAGCATCAGCGGCTCCTCCTCTGCCTGGCTCAGCTAATAACAAGATACCAAACATACTTAAAAAAATTTGCAGTACAGTAGAACTGAGCAGTACGTTTAAGAAAAATTATCTGATCCCAGTTCCTCACCGTGTTCAGCAGTAGGCTCTTGGAGCTTGTTTCATCACCTATTGTCACTGACTTCAAAACTGAAGAGCAGCTGATACGAATATATGCCGTACATGCAGAGTTATAACTTCAAGAACAAGTGGTGTCAGTGCTTGTTCTGTACAGGAAAATGAGACCGCGACAGTACTGGAGTGCTGACCAACCTCAACCGCAGTGACACAAACAAGGCTATAAAACATGTGCAGTGACAAACGGATGTGTGCAGAGAGCTCAGTGCTACGTTATGCCAGCCAGCACCAGGCAGATCTGCAAAATTCCAGCTTCTTTCCACCAGTGACAAGAGGACCTAAGGACTTATCTCCATGATAACCCCTCCTCCTTACCTTTCCTCTGCTAGGAGGTCAGCTCTATCACAAGTCCCAGCTGGGAGTGCAGCAAGATCATCAGTTCCTTCCTAAGGGACGCATCAAATAATGAGCTCAGCCCAGCCCTACTTATTCAAGGTACGTGCATCTTTGTTACGACAACCAGTTCACACATACGTGTGCTTCAAACACCAGAGAACGTAAAATGCATCTGGAACACACACATACGCAAGCTTGGCTTTGCTGAGGTAGAGGATGACAGCATAAATCTAAAAAACATTTTCAGCTTCTCTTTGAAGAGAAATTGCCTTTCTTGGCTAGCACTATTTATTCAGTGCAGAAGAGTCACTGAGTTTAAAAGCAGAATGACTCACACTTGTTTAGAGGTTTATAAATTACCTGCAGTTAAGGAAGATGTTAGGAAAAAATGTCAGGAAGGTTTAAATACTGTTCTTTGAAGGTGCGGTGAAGTGATAGATAATGTATTAATTTCTGAGGGCAGCTAGCTGAGCATTAAAATCAAAGTGACTTGGCTTTTCCTTTCATCATTTTATCGGTGTACAACACTTGCTAACAAAGATCTTTTAAATATAAAGCAGAGAGTTTTATAAAGAAACTTGCACTGTTTCAACAAATAGAAAATCTGATACAGATTGTCTTGACATTACAGCCTCAAAAATGGCACCTCAGCACTGCCATTTTACAGTAAAGACACACAACTATGGCTGATAGGACTATGGGATGGACGTAATTATGCCCAAATTACCCAGAGAAAGGTCATTTCTTAGGTCTGTCAGTATAATTAGAGGAGCAGAATTGATCTACGACACACAGTGATACATTCATTAATGTCTTTGGTTCCTCTGCTTAACTTGCTCAGGTACCAAGGGCAGAAGAAGAAAGTTGTATCATTCCATCCGCTACCAGCTACTCCTGGTCTCCGGTCTGTGCTCACCATGTTCCCAACTACCCATGGAAGATAAGACAGACAGAAAAATAATTTTGTATGCCACGTGGAAGTGGTTGTTCTTTTTACTCACTGGATGGTCTTGCTGAGGCTTACTCCAAACCTCCTTTTCCTATCCCCTAGAAAAGGAGGCAAAGCAAAGCAAATGCATAGCATATCCCAAGATAAATCTCCTCTCCCCCGCCCTTCATAAGAGCTGAGTAAAGACAAACTAATCAGAGGATAATTAGTTACAATTTGCACATTTGTAAAAGGACTTTTTCTCAAGATTAGAAGGACTGGAAAGCACTATGTAAAACCTTTCTTGACTTTTTCTTCTCAGGGGAATTTTTGCAAAGCTTTCTTACAGTACTTCATGCAGGGATCTGATTATGTATTTTAATTTATTTTCTCTGTAATTAGTCTAAAAAGCTGGGTCATATGAATATTTAAGCTACTCTAATTTGAGCAAATCTTCTACAGGGATACACAATATATGAGTTCAAATTTGGGACACTGAACTCAGTATGACCACTGGTTTAAAAGGGACTAATCAGCTTTGGAGGATGGGCAACTGCAAACCCTCTCCACCTCAAAGCAACCAAGAACGCCTGCATTTCCTTAAATTTATAAAATTTATAAAATTTATAAAAGATCTAAAAAGCACATTCTCGGCGTAGCAACCTATGTCATGCATAAGGATATGGTCAAATGTCCACCTATCAAGCAGCAGCAATGATTTTGATCTCTGCTGCTGAGATGTCATAATTTACCACAGAGCTCTCATAATCTGTGTTAAACTAATTTGTCTTCCCTTCTACTGAAACAGACCACGAACACTCATATCTTTCAGTAGAGGGGACAGCAATATCTTGAACTACTTTGTCTCATAAGGAAACAATTTTCTAAGAGGGATACTTCCTGGCTGTATACCAACCTAGCTGGTAGTTGACAGCTGGTCATTACATAGCATCCACCATACAATGAGCTGGCCATCTCCTTTAGCTTCCACTAAATCATCTGCCCCATGACCAAAATAAAAATTTGCAAGACTGATTAGCCTTCCTAAACATCATGCCAGCAGCGGCGATGGCTGTGGCACGCGCTCCTGCAACACTGATTTTATTTATGATCGAGAGACAGGGTTAAGAATTTTCTCTGATTCACCGTCATGGAGAATTACACATAGAAATCACTTTGCTTTGCTCTGAATTCCAGACAGCACGCTGAAGAGCTGCATGATAACAGATATACCTAACTCTTAAAAAAGAAATATCTGTGATGGGAGTGTTTGCTTGTTGCATAGCACGGTCAGGAAGATTGCCTCAGGGGGGTTACATTTTCTTTTTTTTACTTCTCAACTTAGAGTATTTCATTACTACAGCAAGATGAGTGGTGTTAATATCCTAAAAGTTTACAACCTTCTGTTATTGTGTTTGAGCAAGAAATGATGATATTACTGGCAACTTCAATAAATTTTTTCCTTTAGGAAGATTGACCCAAAATATTGGCCATATATTTTTCCTTGATAGCCTTGTGATCTCATCACTGTGGACTAGTGGATTATGCTAACTGTTTTGCCACACTTCTGTTCTGCTTTAATAGAATACACTAGCCTAACACTGTATTAATGTACTACTTGGTTTGGTATTTTAAATTTTTCATCTTTAAAAGATGATCAAAAACACATGTTCAAAAATGTTGTGAATCTAGAATCTGACAGGAAGTCTTACTACCCCAAAATTTCTCAACTTAACATTTTTTTAAATGGATCTGTTTATTCTACAAATCTACTGACCAAGTGTCCATTTTAATAAATGGACATAAATCTGTCAGTACTATTGGCCACCATCAAAAATAAAGGATTTATATATGCTGAGCTTAAGTCAGATGATGACTGACTGAAAAAGCAATGATAGATAATAGCAGAAGAAAACTGGAGGAAGGTTTTTGTACCTGTGATAGAAGAGAAACAATTAATTGCAACCTGTTACTACTAGCAGAAATGTGGATAATCTGGAGAGCTGATAAAATCTAATCCAAAATCAAATCTAATCTAAAATGAAAACCTAATCTAAAAATGAAAATATAAACGAGGGCTAGCAACATTTTACGTTTAAATAATACCCCATTCTTTGGCTTTCTGTTGATACTTGCTCATACCTTATCTGCAGCAGAAGTATGAACATAATATGGATACTGTTCTTAAATTCTTTGCTTACATCTGTATTTTCCAGAACTGTGCTTTAAGTAATATTGCAGAGAAGTATTTCTCCTTAACACCCAGACACAAACTGAGGCTCTTTTAGCTTGGACAAACTAGTTAATTTGCTGGAGCATGCCTCATTATAGTCAGCCCTTCTCTAATCAGGTCAGCTGTCGCTGTCAGGTCCTCCATCCATGCCTACTTTAGGTTTCTTATAAATTATGACAGGTATTTTTCTTCCCACACAATAAGTTCAGTGACATGTCTTTTTCCCCTGCTGCAGGTGGAGGGGACTCGTGCCCTATCACACATGTGGTGCAACTAACACACACGTATGATTCTATGATTCTGTATCTGTTCCTTAACTCTTTTTCAATACAACATGCATCAGATTTTATAAAAATCAGCACTAATCTGCCTTTCAGAGACCCTCCTCATCAGCAAAGGTTTTTATCACCTTTGCCATATGGCAAGGAAGAAATATCCCCACCTTAGCCTTCAAAGCTAAGATCCAAGACAGATTTAGGCCTGAAATGCAATATGGGTAAAGCCTCTCCTTGAGCCCATTCCTGCCTGACATCCAAACTACACAGATTCAACCATGCTTATGCCCGGCTGTGGGCTGTGGGTCAAGCACTCCTCCCATTTTGCCTCGATTCAACCTTTTTATCTTGCTGGATTACAAGATGTTTCCTTCCTCCCCACTCCTTCCGGACACTCAGGCAACTCTTAGTCACAGCTCCTGCAGAAAAGAAGTTTACCACAGCCTTTTGTGCCCAGAGCTGGAAGTTCATACATATTGTTTTGTTTGCTGAGACACTTCTTCAGTCTATGCAAAGCACAGACATGTAGATCAGTTTGCATATTTCCCTGTCTACAACCAGCAGACTGTCTCACACCAACGTGCTATTCAGCATCACAAGTCTACGGCTGGCTATAAAAAGCTTTGCGAGGCACCGACAGCAGGCAGGCAGCAGTCCTGCAGCACATTCTGGCGACCATGAAGCAGATGTGGCTTCAGAAAATGTGCTGCCTGCATGAGGTCCTGACCTTGGGAGCTTCGTATCTCCGGGAGCACACGGAATAAGAATGAATTAATTTCTCATTAAAAGTTTTAAATAACAAAATACATTGTGCTCACTTTCCTAATGCAGCTGGGAATTTATCTTTGTCCCCAAGCTGTAGTTTTACTTCTTTTTAACGTTCTGTGCTGATTTCACAGAGTCATGCGTTTGGTGAAGTCAGCCTTGTCCAGAAGGATGAATCCAGAACAATAAAACAGGTGTCCACCCCCTAAATACTGGTGTATCTGCTCTGTTTCACCTTCTGCTCAGCTACCAGTTGAGTTCACATAGTCCATTTCTCAATTACTAAGTGGGGCTTGGGCTTTCTAATGTTTTCCAAGACTTGTAATGTCTTATTTGAGCACTTAATACCAATGCTGAAAAGAAAATGAAGTGACTGGACACAGAGTGGGAAGCTATGTCCTTCATGTGTGACACTGATATTGGAAGACAGCGTCAGGCCAGGAGGATGGAGGACACAGGAATAGGAACCATGGCACACTGTTTGGGTGTCCACATCGGCACAAAGCTTGCGTCACCTCGTGGCTCAGAGTCTTCGAGTTCACTGATGTTCTGTGCTACTTCTGTACAGACTTTCTACAAAGAATATGCCCCTGGTCAAAAGCACTGAGTGATCATTTCATGTTGAAGCCCCAGTGTGACCCCTTGGACAGAAATGACTGAATGCATTTAGATTTTTTCATGATGGATGCACAGGTTCGGGATTAATATAAAAACCTGTTGTTACAAAGGCACTTGAAATTGTCCCTGTATAGAAACAAAGCATGCAGACAAAATACCACAGAATTTTCCAATATTTTTTGGGGCACTAACATATCGACTCTTACACTTGGCATAATCAATCTCTTACTATAAATTAGGCAAAATAAGGAAAAAAAGATACAACTTTATCTGATTCTTGCTTTCCTTCTTGTAGTTAAATTCAATAACTAAATGTAGTTAAAATAAAGAAAAGCATGGAAGACAGTCATGGAAATTTTCATAGCCCAACATTGCAAAACAGCTACAAAAGTTCACAGCACTAGTAAGAACTGAAAATTAATGACACTTGTGCTGAAACCTCATTTTACTCTAGTAATCTGAATGTGTATGAACCAAAGTAATACAAAAGCTATTTGGATACATGAACTAAATGAAATTTTACAAAACAGATTGTTACATAAATTATAATATGCAGATTGTCTTTAAAGCAGTAAAGAAAAAAACCCTTAACAACTAAATATTTCTGAGCTTTTATCATCTTGCCCAGGAGTCTGATCCAAAACCTGCTGACATTCAGCTCCCTTGACCACAGCTGATTTAAATGGTCTGACCCCAGTGAGCCTCTTGGGCTAGACCCTCTCTGACACACCCAGGAGAACGCCCCGCTGGAAATCAAAAGGGTAAGAGTCACCTCACTTTTCTCTTGGCTCTCTTCTGCAGTTGTGGAACTGAAGTCTTGGGCAGTTCTGGTTTAGAAATGATACTATTTTTAAAATACCTCTTCACCCCCTATTTTTGTGATTTTGAAAAAGCTTTAATTAAAACAAAATGAAAACCATTTTAAAGCAGAGGAGACATTGATTTAGAATAGCAATATTTCCAATGCCTGGACAGAAGAGTGAGAATATTCTATAAAAACAGTGCTTCAGAAGCATAAGATAATCTTTTACATTTTAATACACTTTTCAGTACCAGCAATTTTCCGTCTCTCCACACTAAATCAGAGGCTAACTGGCATTAGTAACTTTAGAAAGAGCAATTTCTCCAACTCCCACGATAGCTGGCACGTGGTGAACACTGCTAATTTGAAACATTTACAAGAGCACATTACACCTGCTTTACTGCTTGCTACTCTCTCTGCAGGATATGATTTTCAAAGAAAACACATTAAAATGTTTAGGAAACATGATGCAGAGCAAAAGTAACTTCTAGTATTATGAAACCACATGAATAATTATCAATCCGGATGTAAAGATATTACACACAACTACTGTAAATCTACTTAAAATGATCTCAAATCACTGTAAAAGATCTATGCCGAACTTAATTGCAAACTAAACACAAAGCAACTACACATAAAAGCTCTTGGATATGCCACATATGCCCAGAGTTTCCTGAATACCAAAAATCCTGATTTTTATGCAAGTTTCATAACAGCAGAGTTATACACCTTGCTGCCATGAATTATGCAAACTCTACGACATATGGCACGCATATTGCTGTGAGAGAGAGGAGCATGTGCCATTTAGACTGTCCACTTGCAAAATGTTTAAAAACGCTGACATCTTCAACAGGATTGGTATTTCCGAACATTAATATTGAACGGTGCTGTCATTGGCAGTTTGTTATTCTACACACCCAACAGCATGTAAATAGGTATTTGTTATTACATTTATATTTTTGATCAAGCATTTGCAGCTGAGCAGTCAAAGCTCCAACAGCATTTCTAATGGCTACAAAAATGCCAGTCTTATCCTCCAAGAAGTCGCCGTAAATCATGGTGTCAAAGTGAGCCAGCAGCAATCCTGTGTTCCTCATCGCAATCAATGCACAGGCTCATCAATATTACATGGACATTCCTAATTTCATGCAGAGCCTTAGGAAGAGGCAGGCAGGCACAGCTAGGTTGAGCAGATATGTCTGTAATAGCAGAACAAGTGGGTTTTTTTTCTTTTTTTTGTTTGTTTTTTGTTTTAAATATTGTGTGACCTGCAGTTTATGTACCCAGCGTAACTGTGACAGCATGGGAACTGCCACACCAGCCAGAACAACTCTTTTTCTTCCTCAATCCTATTCCCAAGAGTAGCCAAAAACTGGAACTTACAGAAAGAGCATAAGGAAAAGGGAAAACATATTATCCCTCTGTATTTACCCTTCTGAAAATTGGTAGCTTAGGAACTTGCTGAATAGATCAAAGAGATTATATCTGGACCACTGTGTTTGATCCCCTTTTCAGTGTAGTTATGCTTTGGGCCTCTGTGGGAACCTGTGGCAATTCACTTTGGTTTGGGTGAAAAACAACTTTCTCTGTTTGGTGGCTGGTACTCCCTGTTCCTGACCCCAGTAATATGGTTAGAATAACCAACACCATTTTCTAAGACAAACAGCTGTAACACGTCAGCGTGCTGATCACGCGTCACCCCCTTCTCTCTTCCCCTTTTCAACACTGTGGCTGTCACCAGGATGTGATGACCCCCGTTATAGAACGGACAACCCCCCCGTCAGCATTGTGACAAGACCATTTGCCCACCAAGCACCACCACCAGGATGTGGTGACACGCGTTAGAGAACACGGAAGCATACCAGCACGTGAGATACTGCCTAAAA
This sequence comes from Grus americana, assembly GCF_028858705.1. Taxonomy (NCBI): domain Eukaryota; kingdom Metazoa; phylum Chordata; class Aves; order Gruiformes; family Gruidae; genus Grus; species Grus americana. The sequence goes on from NC_072853.1 coordinate 20,996,546, forward strand.
AATCCAGCAGCTGCAAGTCCCAAGTGGGACACAGACCGAAACTGCTGCTGGATGTCAAAATCCAAGATCCCCCGGCGGTCTGGGATGCCCCCATCATCTCCTGCTTCCTCTGAGACTGAGTCACTCGCATTGTTTTAGGTAACATCTGAGTCTAGATTATGGTTATTGTATTGCACACTGATTATTAAGAATTTGACATGATCTGCAGAGGGTCCAGGCAAATAAAGGCTCTAGATAGTACAAAAACCCCTACACTAATTATTAGAAATTCTGTTTAACTGAAAGCTATCTCTAACTGCTAGAAATTTTAGATAGCAATAACGAATGCTGATTACTAAATGTTTATGTAATAATAAAGCTCTAATTATAACTACAACGCTGTGGTCAGTCCCCATTCTGCCAAGGATCCCTAGAAGAACCTGCATGTCCCCATGTCCCTGTGGCATTGGGTGACAATTTCAGTTCTATTGAGAGCTACAATTAAAGGCTGCTCTACAGACATTATGTATATGTGTATACATATATTCTCAAACTGAATAGTCCCTGCTTCCTCTGCTTGTACGGAGGCCACACCATACCTCTGAGCAGCTTTGCCTTCTTTCTCTGTTTCTGGTAAACACTGATTAAACAAATAAAACTCTACTAATGCCAAAATTTTGCTAGCTACAGCAACCATCCATCCCCATTGGTCACTACTTGCCAAAGCAAACATGAAAAACTGCTTGGAAGTTTTCCACAACAGCGCAGGCAGATGAAGCTGGCAGTGCACCAACTTTTCAGGTTTGTATCTTCGCTGAATTGTTGATATAGTTGAAACAGCTAAGAAAACAAGTCAAAGTCATTTCACTTGTAATACTTCCATACGTGGCTTTACATACATGGGGAAACACAGCTTTAGGATACTCTTTATTCAAAGTAAGCATGGTGAATTATAGAAATACAAATGAATCAAGTACTTTGAACATAAAGCTGCCTTTGGAAAGTATCACTTGAAATAAAAATGATAACTTTGAGTTACGCAGTAAAAATCATTATTAAGACTTTGAGTTCCAGCACTGGTAACAACTCTGCATTCTGGAGTCTCCTGCAGTGCTCAGGCAGAAACCTAGGGTGGATCTGTCTGCTGAACTTACACAGTGTAAGAGTGCCCAAAGGCTTACATTTTCTGCTTGAAAGAGCCATTTCTGTCACCATGGAACACATGATTTGCCCTTTCCAGGATACACTATAGTGCTTTCCCTTCAGCTGCTAAATGGTTGTCCAAATTGTTCATTTTCCAAGTATAGGTAGATTGACAGACAGCCATCTTATTTATCGTTACTTTTTCCTGGTGTTTCTGGGTGTAAGAAAGGGAGATAACAAGCCCCAAAGAGATATATGACAAGCCATCAACACACTACAAACTAGACAAAATCTTCAGCGATCCCCAGGGGTAGTTCCATCACCTTTGCTTTCTGCGACCACTCAGAAACATCCATCTGTTTTGGTTTGAGTTCTAACTTAATACTCAGCCTGTCACTACATCAAAGCAGGTGGGCCAAGGAGAACTTTGAAGCTCCATGGTACTCTCTAGTTGGAGACTGCGCCATATAGCAATGACCGCACGCAGACCTTGGTTATTTGAGAAGGAGAAATAGCCATGTGGTTGAGAAGGAACAGTGGTACGTCTTGGGTCCTCATCTGGGACAAAGAGGAGATTAGAAAGGGAACACAGCCACCACTCAATCTAGAAGCAGCTGTCATAGGGTCAAGTTTGCCAATAAAGGCTAAAATCTGTAATGCAGGGCTCAGTGAAGTCTGTAGGTTCACTGCCAGACTTTCACACTGCTCCACTCAAAAGAAACACATGACTCAGACATTAGTTTATAAAATTAGTTTTCAGACAAACTGAGCACTTCTGGAGAAGAGTCAAACGGCTCTGCTCACATGTAGGAAGGACATGCTGCCCCGTATTTCAATACAACATGAAAAAGGAGATCAAACCCAAGGACAGGCTCCATTTTGCTGCATGGACAACGCGTCCATCCAGGCATCGCTGGGGTCAGTTTATGCTCTTGGCCATTTGAGAAGTGTCAGCTCTTCACATCTTGAAAAGAGATGCAATATGATATGATTGACAGAATCAGCCTTTAAAAGATCATCCACAGGTTTTAGAGAAAAGCAAGATATGCAGAACATGTCTTGCATGCAAAAAAGGTCCTCTCTTCCTTCAAAATTATCTGTCTCCATGGAAAGGAACCTCAGACTTTGGCCACTACACAGAAGAATATTAGACCATTTAGACCAAGTCCTGTTTCTTTCATCAAAATTCTCAGCTTTTAGGCTTGATATTACTTAATCAAAATATTCCTGTTCAAGAGGAATGTTTTAAAAGGAAAACTGAAAAGGTAGATAGACAACAGGAATGAGCAAGACACTACCAGTGCCTGAGGCACCTCTGCTACCAGGGAACTAATTAGGTTAAAAACACCCAGATGAACCCAGCAAGAGAATCACTTGGTCCCCAGGTAAAAGATCTGTAAGACACAAGATATTAAGGGGTCAGAACTGTCATTTTAACAGCACAAATGCAAAGAAATAAAACTTGAATCAACACTTCAGCAACAAAAATTCTTTCTACAAATCCTTTTCTGAACATTTAGTCTCAGCCTACAATTGCAGTCACACTACGAATTTAATTCTGTTAATATAAAGGGACCTAGGAACTCCAGATTCATTCCCTTTTTGATCTTTGGAGGGGGGGGCAGGAGGGAACAAGAAATATAGAGCTACATTGTGGTTTCATTCCCATCCTTTTAAAACAAGTATGCAAAAAGTACAACCAAACAAACCCAGAACAAAAGACGAAAAACTGAGAAATATACTGAGACTACTGTAAATTGAGGTAAGAATCCATTCATTTCTAAAGAGCAGGAGTTCTGAGGAGTGCACAGAATCTACCAGGGACTTGTTACTGCAGATGAGTTTGCATGAATCATGCTTAGCTGCTAAGAAAAGCACAACAGTACAAAGCTCCAACATATGTCAGAAGACCTTGGAAACAGAGAGCCCATCAGTTTCGCATCGTCAACTGTTGCTGTGTCTCCCCAAGTGTCACTGAGACCTAATTCTTTCACTATCCAATGTCTAACTTTTGTAGCAGCCTGTGGGACCTGCTCAGAACAGCCCAAGGAAAGCAAGAAAAGAGGGCCCTTCAGGCTGCTGCCACCAAGAAACTGTAAGAACCGTAATATCTCTGTATAAAACACTTCAAGTCTGTCAAAGCGTATCCAGACAGCTTAGCTTGCATGACCACGCTGCGTTCCCTGGTGCTCTTGTATCACATACCATAATAAAGTCACTGGCAATAGCAGGGCACGCTGCTCTTTCTTACGTACGTAATACAGCATCATGCCAGATCAGGCATGACAGCTGCCTGCATCTGCTGGAAAGGGGGCAATTTTGGCACGGAAAGCTTCACCTGCGCTCTTCTGCCTATTGATGGCATCCCCAAGAGAAGGGGTGTCACCAGCAGTCCTGGGCAGAGAACTGCAGGGACAGCACCAACACCAGCCGCTTCTGACCAAGTGGGAGCCCTCTGACCAAAGCGGCCACCAAGGACGGCGTGACCACGAAGAGGTTCAGGAGAAACAATTTCACGCTCCCTGAAGAAGGCTGAGGATGGTAAACCCTGTCAGACAGCAGCTGCACCTCTGCGGGGGTCAGAGCTGCCTAGCGCTGCTGACAGTATGACGGCACCGCTGCTCAGGGGCTCTTGCACAGGACAGAATGGCCCAGGGGACACACAGCTCCTCAAAATCTGGGTCAGGGCACACAGAAGGGCCCCAGTGGGCACCTTCTAGGCTGGGTATCCTTTCAAGGATGCTGCTGCAGCACAGACTCTTCTGATGAATTTTAAGGTAGCATTAAAGGGCCTCCTGTGCAAAAAAATACAATACCATGTAACAACACAACAGATACATATTCCCTGCAACACATTTTCATATTGTTTGCATGCTCTCATGTGAAGGTATGTGAACAAGGTCATTTTGCACTGATTTCACAAAGAATTGTGCCACTGGATTACTGGCAATAAGATCAAAGTAATAAGCCTTAAATAGATTTTTAACAACATTTTAAATGGATTGATTGTTAGGGGATAAAAACCGAGCTTAAGTCACTTAGGGAAAGCGATCTTAATTTCTGTTTAGAAATAGATTCAGATACGTAATTCCTTTTGCTTCAGGAATTATGGAAGAATTTGGGTCAGGCTGTTATTAAAGTATTTTTTTTTTCCTTCTTCACCTCAACATCTTAAAAGGGTATAAATTAATATATTCCTGCAAGCAAACATATGTTGGGGAGCCCCTCGTTCCTTTTAAAAAGCATTGTTTTCCACTGCGCAAGCACCATGTCTGTACTTTAGGAATTCACATCCTTTCTGAGATAACTGGGTTTTGTTATCAAGTCGTGTATGTGTATTTTTATATTCTATAAAGCATATCAGTATACAGCTCAGCCTCTGTGAATTTGTTTAAATGTTGGGAAATGGAAGAAGAGATAGTCACAGGACCTGCCTACTGATTAATTTTACTTTTCCTGATTGAGGATGTTTTAATCTCTCTATTGAGAGATTAAGGGGGAAGCTGAGGGAAATTTGACAGCAGAGTGAGGTCCCAAAAACGTGTCATGTGAGTGAATGCAACTCTGTGTGCCAAGCACTGTGCAATTCTCTGGATTCAGGCACAGAGCTCATATGAGTGGGTGCCGTGCACTGGGGATTAGGTTGCTTTTGTTAGTAAAGCTCAGAAATCAGAACTTTCCTCAAATGACAACAAAATTAAAATTAGGAGATGTAAGAAGATCAAACATCTGTATCTGCAAAAATAGCTTAGGATATTGTTTGTATTCTTCTTGATTTTCAGTCTAATATATTCCATGGATTTTCCTTTTCCAGAATGCAACGTTGAGTCAAAACTTAACTTTCAGGGAGAGGGAAGGAGGGTAGGGGAAGGCAGACATGAAAGGAAAACAGCCATAATGAAACAAAGCAAGAACTCCTTTCATAAAATTAACAGTCTAGAGCTGAATTGCATACATATGCTCTGGGAATCTATATGCTGATGTGCATATATATATATATACACCTGTTCTCCTAATGCCTCCATCAATTGCATATAGATTACATGCAGGAAAAAACCCAACAAAAACAACAAAAAAACACACGGAGGACAATGCATGCTCTTTTTTGCAGTTTGATGCCTGGAATGTAATAGGATTTTGTGGAAATAAATCCTGACTTTGATGTTACATGCAATTTTCTAAACAGCATAATTTCTTCTAAATGCTCAGTTAAGTAACCAGAGCAGATACTTATTTTATTCATCCCAGTCACTAAATCATTATTTAGGTTTCTGTGAGGGGTATATGGGAAACTACTTCTGAACACTAAAGCCAGAGAAAACAAAGAAAAAACACATTAGTATTATTAGTAACTGAGAAATTTCTCCCAACTTTTCTTTGTATAAAGCCGGAAGTGTATGATACATTAAAGTCTCTGTCTCATTAAAGCAAATATTTTACATCAAGTCAAACCAACTGCAAGGGAATATTGTCCAAAGTGACTGTGCGTTCTCATTGCTTGATATGAAGATCAGCTCTGATGCACTGGCCTGACAAGTTGTATTTGCATTGGACATGGTGCCAGGTTTTAGTGATGTATTTATCAGCTCTTGAGGCAAGTTAAGCAATGGACCATGAAACACAGCAGCTTACTTACAACCAGGGAGCCAAAGTCACGAAAAAGTTTCTAAAGCAGGCCCTAAATGGATTGTCAAAATAAACAGAACAAGCACCATGAAGAACACAGTGGTTTTGCTGCTTTTTTTCCTTCATTCTGAAAATTAAATTTGTTTAATGCTCTCTATATGAACAAGGGTTAAAGTGTTAGTGTTGAGTCTAGATACATGAAATGTGATGCTAGACATGGGGTTTTGTTTTATTTTTTAAATCCCAGAGATCCTTTCCAAAAACTTTGTTTTAAAATCTTATGTTTTTAATGGCACCTGCAGTCAGGCAATGTTTGTATGGGGTGGGTTGACCTTGTCTGGCTGCCAAACGCCCATCCAGCCACTCTCACTCCCCATCCTCAGCAGGACAGGGGAGAAAATAAGGTGGAAAACCTCATGGGTCAAGATAATGACAGGGAGATTGCTCACCAATTACCGTCACGGGCAAAACAGACTCAACTTGGGGAAATTAATTTAATTTTATTGCCAATTAATAACAAAGTACAATAACTAAGCAATAAAAGCAAAACTGAAAACACCCTCCCCAACCCCTCTTCCTTCCCAGGCTCAACTTCACTCCTGACTCTTCCACCTCCTCCAGCATTTTTTGCCCTTTCTTAAATACGTTATCACAGAGGCACCACCACCGTGGCCGAGAGGCTGAGCCGTGCCCTGCGGTGGCTCTGTTGGACCCGGCTGGACCCGGCTGTGTGCAGCACAGGGCAGCCCCGGCCTCTCCTCACAGAGGCCGCCCTGCACCTGGGCACCAACACCCAATACACAGTGGTTAGTTTAAGACAAAAGAAAACCTGTTTTTTGAATCTTATTTACAATTTTAAGGAAGAATTATAAAGTCATGCTAATTTACATCTCCTCTAAGTTACTGAAAGACTAGATATGTCCAAAGACCTTCAGAGATGTCTGTGAAACAGAAAACTGTCAGGAATTATGAACACGGGCCTGGCACACACACAGCACCTAAACTGTACAGAGATTTTACTGAAAAGGGGCCCTTATAGCTTCTTGCAGTGCAAAACGCTGCATTTTGCAGAGAAGAGAAAAGTCCTACAGGATGTCCATGAAACAAAGTGGGGGTTTGGAGGGAGGAATGGGAAAAATAGCACCTCGGGAGGAGAAGGGTAAACATTTCTGCGTTACTAATGTTCTACTTTCTGTCCAGGCCGGGAGAAGCAAACACATCTTGGACAGTTGTTATTAAAACCAGGAGCTCTTCAGAGAGCTCTGCAGGGCTACAACATTTCACCATGTGGGTTTGGATGGTTGAAATACAAGTCCTATCCACTTTGTGAGGTTTATTAAAAATAGTGCGGTTTCACAGGAGGAGTTGGCCTCCGCAAGTCACTCCCAAGTCAAAGCAGCTGATGATCCCTCCAGGACATTCATCTGTCATTAAGCTCAAAGCCCACTGCAGGTACAGGTACTTTTCCACACGCATATGAGATGGGAGTATGGTAATAGAACCATTGAATCATAGAATGGTTTGGGTTGGAAGGGACCTTAAAGATCATCTAGTTCCAACTCCTTGCCATGGGCAGGGACATCTTTCTCTAGACCAGGTTGCTCAGAGCCCCGTCCAACCTGGCCTTGAATGTTTCCAGGGACGGCATATCTACCACCTCTCTGGGCATACATAACAGTCTGCTTCAACTTTCATAAAAAGTTATTCCCCTTTTCTATACAGAATAGTTTTAGTAAATGAGTATATTTGCACTTCAAGAAATGAGAATGTGTAAATTTTTCACAGAATTACAAATATGCTCAATTAATTGCAACCTAAGGAAATACCATTTGTTATCAAGAGGCCTGTGATAATTAAACATTCTTCTGTGCTTGTCCTGGTTTCAGCTGAGGGTTAATTTTCTTCACAGTAGCTAGTATGGGGATATGTTTTGGATTTGTGCTGGAAACAGAGTTGATAATATAAAGATGTTTTTGTTCTATGGACCTATCGTTGAGAAGTGCTTACACAGAGCCAAGGCCTTTTCTGCTTCTCGTGCTGCCCTGCCAGTGGGATGGCTGGGGGTGCACAAGGAGGTGAGCCAAACTGACCAAAAGGATATTCCATACCATATGACGTCATGCTCAGTTTATAAGGAGCCTGGGGGAAGGGGGCGGGGGGTGGGGGGTGGTGCAGCAGCATTCAGAGTGATGGCGTTTGTCTTCCCACGTCACCGTTACCCGTGATGGAGCCCTGCTTTCCTGGAGATGGCTGAACGCCTGCCTGCCCATGGGAAGTGGGGAATGAATTCCTTGCTTTGCTTTGCTTGTGCATGTGGCTTTTGCTTTACCTATTAAACTGTCTTTATGTCAACCCACAAGTTTTCTCGCTTTTAACTTTTCCAATTCTCTCCCCCATCCCAATGGAGGGGGAGTGAGCAAGCAGCTGCGTGGTGCTCAGCTGCCCGCTGGGGTAAAACCACGACAGTGCTATCCATGCTACATATCCAAAAGTACAGGCATTTATTTTCCAGTCCCAAGGCAGACTTATTCGCCCCACATCTCCCCAGCATTTATGCAAACTTGTAGACAGTCCAGTCACCTCCAAAGAGGTAAGAAGTCAAGAAGCAGAACAGCCCAGGCCAGTCTCTTGTCTATGCTGTCGTTATGTCCTCCGTGGCACTACCAGAGCCGCCGGGAGCTGGAGCAGCGGAGTATCTGTCACCCCCAGAGCCAGGAATCTGGTGGCCGGGCACAGCAGCAAGGACAGGGCTCGGCTCAGCCTGTGGTCCGGAGCAGCACCCAGGGAGCAAATCACCGCTGCTGCCCAGAGCAGCTATTTATTTTACGTGCAGCTTCCCTGCAAACGGTCCCATAATCCTGTGAAAGGACTCCGTTCCTATTTCCACACCGGCGCCCCGCTCTGGCTGGCTGCCGGGAGAGCCTGGGGACACGCCAGCCTGCGCCCCCGCCACCCAGGCCTGCAGCGCGGCACGGTCAGCAGAGGCTCCGCATCGCCGAGGAGGAGGACGGAAGCTTCTGCTGCTCGCGGTTTTTTTGAAACACAACTACGTGCGGCTTGTAAACCATTTTGTACAGCGGAAGAAAACGGACGGGAAACAGAACGCCCATCTGTAGTTGCAGCTGGGGCAGAAGCATTCCCGCCGCTTGCCGCACGGGAAGGCAGCCGGGGAGCAGGGCTGGCGCCCGCCGGGAGCCGCCGGACGGCGGTGCGGGGCTGCCACCTGCCGCCCGGACCCGGACCGGTCCCGCCGGGCAGAGAGGGGTTTTACCGAGCCGGGGCACGGCCCTGGGGGCTGCAGAGCCGTGACACCCGGGGTGCAGGCTGCTGCCGGCGGGCACGGTGGTGGTTCAGCAACCGGAGATGCAACACCGACGCTGCGCGCAGGATGAACCGAAGGAAACGGGAGACGCAGCGAGTGGGTTCGTCTGTGCACACTGCCACAGCAGTATCAAATTATATTATAGTAAGCTGGACTTCACTCTGAGTTCGTTTTATTCATGAAAGCCAAAATAAATTTTAGTTTCACACGTAGGGCTTCCAGGTTTTTGCTTGATTGCTTTTGTTAACAGTAAGTCAACTTGCTGGAGTTTGCCCATGACTTGTAATGATTTCTTCTCTCTTTTAAATAAGGTGATCAATGCAGAAAATAATATTTTTCATGCACATATCACCCAGTACTTTCAAACCAGCGGTGTGAAATAACATTAAAGCAGCTGTTTATTTTTCAGCTAACAAGCCCTAACCAGTTGGACCTGTGTGCAGCACACAGTGCTCCTCTGCATACATAAGGAATGTTTGCAGTGACAGAATTTTGACTGTCAAAATGCAAGACTTCACATGCCAATGCACCTGATCCCCAAAAACATCGCCAAACACTTGGTGTCTCCTCATGTGCACACTCCTGAAAGGAAGTCAAATCCCCAAGAAGGATGAAGGATCCACTCACACATGTTTTTTGTAGGAGAAAGACTGTAACAGAAACATCTGTAAGTGAATAAAGAAAATATAATTACATCCACATGCTAACACAGGCTTCAGTTCATGTGTCCTATGTCTGCTTGTTAAGACTACGTTAAGACCTGTGGCTAGAAACTCTCTAGGTTAGAATAGCTCTGTTCATGCAGATCTAAAGAGAAAGGGTGTGCAAATGCTTCATTCAGTTCAGACTATCACAAATTCCTCTACCTGCAGCTTGAGGGCTAATAAAATTGCACATACACAGTTTATTTGCATCTATTCCTCAGAATCCACCTCTGCTAGCAAGGCCTCTCCTGCAACATCACACTTGACACTGCTTCAACCCCACAGAAAGTCTTGCACAGTTTTGGGAGGGTCCCATGAAGTGAGAAACCATAACAGCGTACAGTGAAGATACAGTCTGCTGCTGTAATTTGCAAAGATGACACTCACTTGATGATAATAATGATTTTTAAAAAGCTGAAATCTTTCCACCATAAATAAATAGTGGCATTTTAAAATGGAAACAGGCCAGATTTCTCAGGGACCTGCAAATTAATGTTCCCAGGCATCCCTTCAAGCCCTCATGCTGATGGCAGTAGATTTTAGTCACCCGGGATGTGAAAAGTAATTGGCCTACAGGACAGTCACACTGGTGCGAGTGAGGAAGAGCTTGGATGTAACAGTGGAACAGCTGGGAGGGAAAGGATGATGTGTCTTCACCCCCAAGCCTTCCTCACTTCATGCACAGGCAGTGCCCCGGGGCAGGATGGGGCCATGCTTCCTTCATCATGTAACTGTAATTCTCAAATGATGTTTCTCAGGCTCAAGAACTATTTCAGCTAATCCTTGCTGCTGCCCACACTTGCTTAAGAGTTAAATGCAATCTTCTGGGAGCTCATGAACAAAGGCGGAGGATAGCTGTCTCATCCAGGGAACCTCACGGGCATGTGGGATAGCTCGCTGGCTTGTTGAATCAAGTCCCTGTAATCTTATGTCAAGTAACACATTATTCCTATTGATTTTGAAAGTCCTAAAAACATCTTCTGCTTGGTCAGTACTAAATACAGGCTTTACTTATTGCAGATCAAAACTGACATAATTACTCTCGAAACCACGTTTCCAGATTATGAGGACATTCAAAGTTCAATGCAAACCTCATAAGCATGTAAGAGAAAAATCCCCTGCAGTGACAGGGACTAGCAGCATCTCAGGTGATTATTTTTCATCTTTGAAAGTGAGCCTGCTTGCTACTCTTCATGCGCTGAACCGCTGGGCCCGAGGCTGATCAGCACTAGCACCTGTACCTAAAGGTTATGTATCACTTTCCAGCATGCATTTGAGCTAAGCAGCTTTGTCAATTTGTTGTTTCATACACAGGTCTGTAGTCAGAGGAACATGAGGAAACAGATGTTGCTAGCATCCATTGCCAAATTAGAAAAAGACAAATGATAAGGGCACCTAGGGAGACCTTCAGCTTTTCTAGCTATCACTTGTAAGCCTGACTGACATTTTTGTTCATGTTAGTTTTCAATGAGACATTTGGTTCCAGGCCTGTCATTTGTTGTATCACCTAGCAGGCAGTGCTAGATGCACACTTGTGTCAAAAGGCTTGAAGCCATGGCATATTTTTTTAAAAATATCTTTATAGCAAAATAGTCCTATTAAGAAAAAAAAAAAAAAAGACACGAACAGCTTGCATTAATCCATTTACTCCAAGAATTCTCTGAAAAGAGACTAGATCTTGTCAAAACTTGACAAAATGTTTTGGGTGTTGGGGTTTTTTTCTACAGAATTACACTGTTTCATCAAAGCTGAAATGTTTCACAGGGATGTATCGATTTCAATGGAAATGTTTCTGTAGGTCATGGTACATTTTTGTCACTTCCAGAGGGAGATGTCAAATAAAAAAATTAATCTTTCCCATTTGAAAATGGATACTTTCACACAATTTCATTTTGTGATGCTGCTTTGAAGGTTTTGGATCTATTCCAGCACAGAGCAGAAACACATTGCAAAATGAAATTGCCATTGTTCAGAAAGCAAAACTTGGAAATCCTAGATCTGTGTCAGCATGGCACTCGTGTGGCTAGAAGCATATAGACATCAACACAAGCACCTCTTTATTTGCATGCACCGTAGCAGATTCTTGCTCTTCTTTTAAACCATATTAATTTAGAAACAAACATATGTACACCTTCCTTCAGAAGCTGTTAGTTAAAAGGCTGTAGCTGTTCTGACAATTTCCATGTGGCCCAGGCAACAGTTAAGAGTGCAGCTCTAGAAATGCAGGCTGTATTTTCATATTTCATCATCGAGCAGTGGATGTGGACTCTTGCATCTTGGGATCTATATCCAGACCATATGTCTGTGCTGCATAAATCTGTCAGATTTGAGGTATATGAAACTACCCTCTATTGCTGCCATCCCCTCTCATTTCTCCGACACTGGTGATTCATGCATTTTATTGCACTAATGCAGCATCTCTCCTACAAAACTCCGCATGTAACTCATTGGCTTGCCCAGCCATTGTGTCCCTGGAGAACAGGGGAGGCTGTGATGCTGTGCAGAGCTGGTTACCGTGTGTCTCCTACAAGCATTTTGTATTTGAAGGGTCTCCCCAAGGGGAAAAAAAAAAACATTCTTGCTGGTTACAGCCTTCTGTCACAGCCTACCATGTGACGCAGTGCATAAAACCAGTTTCATTACAAAGGGATAAAAAGCTATTAGACTTAACTCAAATCTAAGAAATCATGTATAAAAGCTGGACAAAGTGTCCTTGGCCAACATGAAGAACCAGTGACAAGAAGGAAGAAAAAAACCCAGAAATCCAAGCCCAGCAGCGGAGATTCAGCAGCTGGCTTTTAGAGCAACGTATTGCTCAGGCACCCTGTTTTGCACGTCACACAAATCTGGCTAGTCCGAAGAAGTAGGAGATCTAGTTGCAAATGTCCTTTGAATGGATTTCCATCACAGCACTCATTTCAAGTTTACATGTTTTCTTTTCTTATATTGGACTCTTGAGAAAAAAGAAACTTTTCCTGATGAGTAGTCACAGTTTCAGTAGCAGTTTCAGAACTATTCCACCCCCAATGTTGTAATATTTTGCTAATAGTTTTGCCAGGAATCATAGGAGCTATAATTTGTGCTTTCCACATTCCTCCCATGTAGTTACAGGTTTGAGAAACACAACAGATAGAAAGAACATGAAATAACTGCTTCTTACTGAATTTCCAGTGCAGGAGATTTATTCTTCAGCACAACAGAAAATTGTTCACAGCAGCAATGTAAATTGGAAGGAGTTACTAAGGTGACAACTGTCATCAACCTAAACAGGGATGACCCTGTTAGGGCTAATAACAAAAAGATTCAAACAAATGTATAATCAGTGCGTGGAAGTAAGTTTCTCTAGGTTAGCCTGTTCTCGCTAAAAACCTCTCCAGCTCTGCTCCTAATGTACATTTTCTTTCTACATGTGTTCCTACTGCCCACACAGATACAGACACCTGCAGCTAGCAAGCTCACATTCAGAATAATGACAAACAGGAAACTGCTGTAACATAGCTAAAAATAAACAAATTTCCATTCATGCTACTGTTGCTGCAGTGTCCCATTATTCATGTGCAGAATGGACTGGGAACCAGTTTGTCTCTAACTCCATTCCTCTCCAAACAGGCCTTCCTTTGTTTTCCCTGGCAACCATTTAAACACCATAAAGGCAGAAGATACATGGGACTCCTGAATACACGGGTTTCATGCTCATGTTGCTATTGCTAGACCCCAGACATCACGGACAGAAGAAACCATGACAGCTGGACCAACACTGTGCGTGTGGAAGTTGGGCATGCTACGTCAGGATCATCCAGTCTGCCAACACCCATCACCGGATAACAGCTTCTTCTGTTTAAAAGCATATTCTGCTAGTTTGTGAAGGTCAAGTGGCATTTATTTTTTCACTCAGAAAATAGTGCCTTACTAATAACAGCCTAGAGATTTTTAGTACAACACAGGGGAAAAAAAAAAAAAAGCCACACCGAAATAAACCCAAAACTCAGAAACACAGCTAATGTAATCTATAAGCTATTTTACCCCTATGGGTACTGTGAAAACAAAAGAAAATATAAAGATTCAGTTTGATTACTGTATAATCTCTTCTAGGGATCATGCATTATTTTAGGCAAAAGTAGACATCTGCCTATTGAGAGAAGCAGACATCTGAGATTCCCTGGTAAGAATTACAGCACTGCTGCATCTGTTCCAAATTATCAGCATCTTAACTAAGGATGCAAGAGTTGTTCTTACATCATCCACCTCCAGACAGCTCAGAAAGACCAAAATAAGATAAATTAGTAAAACATCAGTAGATTTTGCACTCGCAGCCTGAGTGCTATGCGACTCTTAAGAGTTGATGAGGAGAAGGAGAAAGAAGAGAGGAAGAAATGCTGGGAAAAGGACCCCTGCTTTGCTCTGCAGCAGTGTCCAGCAGGGAAGGAAGAGACTAAATGCCTCAAACAAAGTTTGGGTGCTGCTGCTGCTGCAGTATTTGGCTTCTTAGCGCTCCAAAGGGAGATTTGTGGGGTGGAAGTCTTTTGCCTGCGGTGAGCGATGAAAGGAGAGAAGCAATGATCCTCAACTCTCTGAAGCTATTCATGAGGAGGGTACCACAACAGTGGAAGCTTCCAGAGATTTTCCAGGTTCTCACTTGCAAGATGATCTTGCCCAAAATACTCACTTTTGCTGCTTTTTAAGTCACTGACGAAGTGAGACTGGCATGAGTACCTAGTCTATCTGATTGCACTGGGAGCCGCCCTCACAGAGGGAACAAATATTTGTCTGAACAGACAGGAATTGCTGTCTGAATTCTAAATAAGTTTGAATATTTTAATAAACAACCATTTCTCGCTTTCCTTAGTTTTTACTGCCAAGGAAGAAAAAGTATCCTGTTTTATATCCCCAAAATGAGTTTATAGCTTTTAAGCAAATCTTTCAGAAATAGGTAATAGCATAACTAATTACAGAAAATTAGTCTGCAGGGAAAAAAATAATCAGTCTTAAAATTCAAACAAGACAACACATTAATATTTACAGAAGGAATACGGAAAGACAGGAAGGGACAAGTATTACACAGGGGAGAGAGTGAATGCCAATATAGTGATTAGCTCCGTCCTTCTGCAGAGCAGCAGCAGATGCCCCAGCTCCTGCAGGTCTGCCTCTGGGAGAAGGCAGGGGAACCAGAAACTAATAAGATGTTGCAATAATTGTATTTGCACACATGTATACCCCTCTGAGGACAAAAGTGATCAAAGACGACTTAAAGAGAGTTCCTTTTCTTCGTATTTTCACATCAGACTCATGAACGTGTGATGTGCAGAAAGCACTCTTTCTTCCAGAACAGACTAGTTAAGAGACTGATGCAGCAAGCAATTTCTTTGCTATTTGCTACACTTCTTACAAAAGACCACAGAAAAATCCCACACTAAACTATTGTTTCACACACAGACATGTACTCTAAGGCTAATAACTTGCTCGGCCGCTAAAAACAATGCCGTCTTATTCCTTCCCTTCCATAATATTATTGTACAGCAAATACTGAACTGTTTCCAATGCATCATTTAATGGCAGACTCGAGCAGAAAGAATGAATTTTAATAACAGTATGTGTCCAGTTTTGAACAGAAATTTTCTGGTGGGAAAGTCACTATTCGGATGCTGAATGTCACCTGACATCATCAAAATTTGAATAAAAAAGGAAATAAATATCTAAAGTAATAAAAATTATAAATCATTCAGGAAGGTGTTCGGCTTTAACTTTTGCCATTACTTGTTTGGGTCTTATATAGCTATCTGTGCTAACAAAATACAAAATAGCTCCACAGAACGATCAGCAAATTTACATCACATGAGAATGAAAAAATTTGTTTTTCAGAAAAAAAAAATCACAGATTGAAATAATTTTTTAGAATGTCTCTAAAAATCCACAACTTTTTTTTTTTTTCATTAAAAAAGCCAAATATTTTTGTTTAGGAGTTTCTAAACTTCTCACCAAAATTTACTTTAAATGCAGACAGATTTTTCTTTTCTTCTGCTTTTCAAGTGGAAATGCTACCAAACTAATATTAAAACGTGACTGCTACTCGCTTAATCTCTCACTTAAAAGATTAAAACTTAATTAAAACATTCATAAAATATTCTTTATGATATTTCTATTAGAAACATTTTACTATTCAAATTGACTATAGACAATTCAAGGCTTCTCTTGTTTTCAAAATATTCAAAGGTTTCAGATGTCCATTGGCCATTAATTTTTATGTGGCTTTAAAATAAGACTAAAACCATACTTTTTGCCAATTTTTTTAGCACAATATGACATCTGCAATATTCGCTGAATGAGGCTTTTAGTCCCTACTCCAGTTCTGCAAATGCAATGAGTATTCTTCCTCCATTTCAAGGATTAATTTCGCAAATAACACTTTAAGCACTCCTAGCACAATGGAAGAAGTCAAAAATAAATCCTGCAAGTGCAAGAGGCCAGCGCAGATGTGCGTGAGTCTCAAACGCATTTCATTCCCCATGCTGACAGTCCTATGAGTCCAATAAAAAAAAAGGCCATTGAGAGCACCACAGTGATAATATTAAGCTTCATCCTCTTCTCCAGCTGGAAGAGCATTCAGGTTTACGTAATGCAGCTATTTCACTTTCACCACAAAGCACTTGCATGGCCGGGAGATGCAGGCAGAAGGCAGGAATGGTTGGTCACCCGCATCTCAAAGAAGATCAGCCCTCTGGCAAGGATATTGGGGGGTTCAAAAAAATTCTCATGAAACTGCAAACCTGCCAAGTTGCAAATTCTCCCAATTTCCAGCTTAAGGTTTATCCCACACTGATTCTTCTGCCGGTACTTTAGCTATTCCTTCCAGTCTTCAACTCTCAGACTACAGAAACCAGGCTCTGACATAAAACTGTCAGATGCCAGAGCTAGCAGAGACCGTCGCCGCTCCTTGGGACACGGAGCAAGCAGGACGGCTGCTCCAGCTCAGGACCACATACAGGGAATAAGCTGCTGAGGCAAAGGAGCTTGTGCACCATCAGGCAGGGTTCCTCACCCTTTTATAGCTCTGTATGAATTTGTAGCTAGCACAGACCTACACTGCACAACGAGGAGCAAGACATGCCACCACACCACCCCAGTCTGCAGGAGTCGCCAGGCAGCTAGGACACGTGCTCACTCTTTTTAAGAAATGTCTGGATGGATTCTTTGATTTGTTTTTGAATCCTCACGCACTGGCTACAAAAAGGTTGATTTACCATTTCTATCATTTTCTAACTAGTTTTCTAATACTCAGAAGAAATGTGTTATACAGTTTCTAATGGCTTGGGCTCCTTCAGGCTCACTGCAGGCGCTGGAGTGAGGGAAAGGGACTGTGGCAGAGCTCAGTACTATCGAAGATTGTCTGATAGCCACAGGCAAAAACACCCCGAAGGTCAGTGACGTTCTCCTCTCTATTTCCTGAAAGCAGATGGTGGAAGAATTTGGAATTAATGGCCCTGCGGCACCCGGCTTGGCACCAGGTCCCTGCAGAGACCATCAGCCTTTTCTGCTGACAGCCCGCGAGACAGCTCTCCATCCACGTGGCAGTATGCGTGCCCGAGAACCACCCTGCAAATAAAATTTGGGAAGATAGATCACTGAATGGCATCAAGTGCATTAAGAAAACCTGATTTCTTGTTGATAGCAGATTTTATTGTCTAATTCTGTCAAAGCCACCAACTCATCTTTTTTTGTACAGTAATTCTAACACAGGAACGAGCATATTGAATCAGGCCCAATCCAGTATTTTTCTCCAACGGTCAATGTAGCAACACAAAACATCGCTTTAGACAGAGACAGGGTAAAAGGCCCTCCTCTCCTCTCCTCTCCTCTCCTCTCCTCTCCTCTCCTCTCCTCTCCTCTCCTCTCCTCTCCTCTCCTCTCCTCTCCTCTCCTCTCCTCTCCCACACACACTGTAAAACTAACTGTAAATCTTTATATTTAGATTCAAAGCTAGTTCAAAACTTTTCTCCTCATTAAAATGTGATAGTATTTACTGTTATCAAAAGGTAGCCTTACCATCCACAGACAAATTCAAGGCCTTGTTGTCATCATAGTGACTTACCAAGAATTAGATGCAATAAAACTAATTCATGCCAGTCAACATGGTTTTTTTGAAAAGAGGTTTTGTCACTTCAATGTAGTTTTTTTGTTCTCCAAGATAACGCGTTTCCAAGTAAGGATGAAAGATCCTGGCTTGGAAAGAAGCAGCTCAAAGACAGACTTGGTTACGTAAAGCCATGCCTGCCTTCTCATAAAGGTCTGGATCTGATGCTGGGGTAAAAAAAGTTAAATCCTTCTCTTTTCATATATGACTGAATTAAAACACTACCAGATTAGAATGACATTTCTGATGATAAAGTTTATTATTTCCACTTACTTCCTGAAAACTTCGAAAGAGAACAAAAGTAACCCTGCGGCTGAAAAATAAGCCTTGCAATGCTAAATTAAAGAAGTTCAATCTACTCAGCTCATAAGGGAAGGATGAAAGGTGAATTGTCACTGAATTTATATGATTACATATGGAAAACGCTTAGAGGAAAATTACTTTCCAGTCTTGCAAACAAAGGCATAACATTCAATAGCTGTAAACAGAGCTTAGATGAACAAAACCTTAAAAAGATGAAATTTCCTGACAGTAAGAGAAATTAAACTTTGGAATAATTTTCCGGATGGAAATCCAGTAGGGGTGAGCAATGTTGCAGTGGCACTGCTGCCATGCCCGTGCCTGCCTTGGCACCCACTGATCCGGACCCCGACCTGCAAGTCAACCTCCCAGCCTGCCCTGAGACCTGCCCCACCGCTGTCAGCTTGTGGGGTGACCGCCGGACTCGGGGCTGACGCTGGCCGCTGACACCAGCCCTGCCCGCCCTGCTCACATGCCTGTCCTTTCCTCCCTCCAACAAAAGCGCCTCCCCGGTGGTGCTGGATTTATGCTCAGTCGTTGCCACCAGATCATAAGCACCGTCATTTTGCAAGATCAAGTATCGCTATGCGTTACTGCGACACATCTGCCTACACCAGAGACAGGGAAAGAAATTAGAAAGGTGTCACCAAGCCTGGTGATTCTCATTACCCACAGTGTCGATACAAACTGACCTTTATGTAAAATGATGGCAAAAAACAATGCAAATAAAGGACACTTATGCTGAGGGAACTCTTTGCTTCATAGGTGATGTACGCATGTTGCTGCCACACAGCGCCCAGGAGAGGCCCCCTCTATGCTGCCCTCCTTTTACCTCCCATGTTCCTCCACTGCACGTGTGATCTGAGCAACTGTGCCCAGCACATTCACCTGACATTTAAAGTGTCTCCATATCCTCCCGCACAAAAGAGCCTGGTTTGTTCACCGAGTGGTACCTGCTCTGCTTTCACCAACAGAATGATGCACTGAACACAGCGGGAGTGAGGAAAGTCCAGAGCAACGTGCCTGCACTCTCCGTTCCAGAAAATATTTTTAGTTAGAGGACACATAGCAATGAGCTACGTGCAGAAATTCAGGACCTGCCCGTGATCTAGCTCAAAGCTTCCCAGGTCTTCTGTACACAAACGGAGAGTTCAGCCCTCTTGGATTTGTCACCATCCAGCAGCTGCTGCTTCTGCACTCTGCCTCTCCGCAGCCCGCAGAATGCCTTATTTCCTGCTGCTGCTCGTACTTTGCACCCCACACCTGCCTTCCAGTGCTGGCAGTTTTGGGAAATAAAAGCCGTGAGACGCAGCAGACACTGAAAACAGGATAATATGCAAACCGCAGCGTCCAACAGACATGTAGTATAAGATTTTTTTATGACAAAGACTACTGGAGAAAAATCAATACAGTGCTCAATTTTGGGCGTGGTTTAGTTCCCTAAACACTCCCACCCAAAAAAGTGCAATTACAAAGAAGTCCCAGTAGTAGCAAAAAAAATGCTGAAAACATGGTTAAAAATTGAGTATCCTCAGGGCTACCAATACAAATTGGTTGCTTGAAAAACAAAACCACGGTAAAAAAACCCACCACGTACTTGTCAAAACAATCCAGGCATCTACTCTGCATGTCACTCGCAATCCACCACCAATACATCAGAGCAGCCTTTCTCTCACACAAGCTCGGCGCTCCGCAGGCCTCTCAGCAGCGCCCATCACAAGGGCTCTGGCCCTCTAAAACTCAAACACTAGTAAAAGAGCCAAGTCAGTCCTTAGAAACTCTGAGATCTGCTCATGAGGAATCCTTGCACGCCCAACAGGACTATTTCACAACCCTTCACGGAAAAGTAGTTGTGATTATGAATATTAGAGAAACAAAAAATAGCTTTTTTTTAGTCCTACAGACATAATGTTTCATAGAGTTATGATTCCTGGTGTCACAAATTATTTTTTTATCCTAGATTATTTGTATCATTATTAGTCTGCAGAATTATTCCATATGTGACATCTTTAAATATCCGAACAGTTTATCATAGTGCAGTTTTAGTAAGTAAAATAAACTAGAAAAATTAAAAAAAACCCAATCCTTTTAAGTCCTCTTCGTCTTTGTATAATTTATCTGAAGAACTCTTGGTTGAGCATCTGCAGATTTTCATAAAGTCTATTACATAGGCTATTACAAGCTCTGTAAAGTATCTCTCTTATTTCCCAATGTGCTGTTACAAAAACAGAGGGGAAGAGATGGAGAAAAACACCACGATCTTCAAACACACCTAACAAGGTAACACCAATCGAGAACTTGCAGGACATACGGTAAGTTGTATGTATCAATACAGCTTTAACATACGTCCACGATCCCTTCCCGTGAACTTCCAGGAAAAAATCAAACGTCTCACCGGAAAGAACAGGATGTGCCATCTTAGGAGGTTGTTCTGTTTCTGGAAATTTTATGTAATTGAAAACTGGGTTTATCAGAGTAAAGCAGGCATCAGCCTTAACGGTGGGATGGCTACCGCAGCTCCGTAGTACCCCCTTCCCCTGGGAGTCAGCTATCTAAGCTGTCTGTGAGATGGTGTCACAAACTCAGTGCCATTCCTACCGGGAGTACAATTAAAAATACCAGTCCAAATTCGCAGTGTGCAGTCAGTCATTAAGTACCTTAACACCCTCCTGCCAGAACACATGCAGTGCTTCTACTCAAATTGTATTACCGTGTATCTTTACAAAGCCCCCCATATTAGTTCAAACTACTTTTAGGCTACTGCTGGGGAAAAAACAAACAAACAAACAAACAATAACCCAACACAAACAAACAAAAAAAACCCCAACCTGACAGCGAGAGTACTAAAAGGAGCCCATTCCAAGACAAGTCCCTCTGTCCTTTCATATATCCATGGAATAGCTTCAGGTAACATATTGAAATGTATCCATTTGACCAGAACATCCCATATCCTTTACAAAAGGTGAGGTCTGGAGACACTGAGCTCCCCTGCACTATCTTCAACTCCACAAACTCTCTTTTCCTTCCTATTACCAAGAGACACTATTAAAAACATAAACCATATATTGTATTCATGAAATTATTTCTATTTCCTGCCACAGCTGCAGCTGCTCCTGTATCACTGCTTGTTTTCATCTTCTAAACTCCAAATCTGCATTTATGACCGTAACAACATTGTTAATAACAGGAGCTGGTGCAGGTACCTGACTCAGAATTGCTGCGGACAGCTGATGTCCTACAACTTCTGTTCTTAGTGACACTGTTTCACCTTATTAGCTAGTTGGTTTGGCTTTTTTCCCCCCAAGCCCATTTCTGTCAAAGCGCTGCTCACAGAGAAATGAGGCACCTCAGGCTTTTGCTAATTCGGAGGATGCTGGTGTTTGGCCGGGGGAGGAGAAGGGAACAGCTACCCACTGCGCCTCTAACTCTTGGGAAACGGCAGCAACAAAGCCAGCACTGTAATTGCGAACCTGACATACATTTTACTTCATTTCTGTTGGCTTCTACTGCTCATTACCTGACTGTTGTACCTGCCCTTGTTCCTGGGTCTGTCAGGGTCAGCTCTGCCTCCCCCCTTACCTCTTCCCCTTCCACCTTCCATCAAGCGCACGCACATCGTGAGAGCTCTAACACTGATCATTAGTAGTATTAGCAATACTACCCTCACCCATAAATATTGCTGTATTTCCTTTGGTTGTTTTAATGACACTGTACATCTCTTCGGGTAACGCCAATGCCATTTTGATGCCTTTTTCAGTGCCACTCGATGTCGGAGGCTGAGCTATGCAGGCGGCAGAGCATTTCCACCCTCCCTTTTGCATTACAAACGATAGCTTCATGGATTCGCAGCAGAAAAGTGAGCAGCAGCAAATGCACCATATGCTAAACTGCCCTCTCCTCTAGCCATGGTGTTGCTGCTTCTCTGCTGCCTGTCAGTGGCACGGACTCAGATAAAGACCACAGATTAATTCTAAAAACTCAGAAGTATCAAAAACTTTAGTTCCCCTTCAAAAATAAATGAATTCAATTCTTCACTGAATCACTGCAGAGGATTGTCTGTTTCTACACATGTTAGGATAGAAATGGTAACTGCTACACTATTTTGCATCATTTTCTCCTTTCCTTTTTCTTCAGATCCTCTAGCTGGCAACTACCTCACATTCAAGAGAGATGGGAAGAGGAAGGGAGGAAGCATCATACTTCTTCCCTGCTCTTTATTTCAGAGTTTTGTGGAACGCCATCTCTTACAACACTCCTCAGGTGAAGCTCTGCAAGACTCCTGCAAACTGTTCTGCTCGCAGAGCCACACACCGGCTGTGCTGGTGATGCCTCCATCTCCGGGCACTGGTTCCTTCTCCTCTCCTTGCAGGGGCTGGCTCGCCAAGGCAGGGTATAAAAACCTTTTCCCTCCTGCAGAAGCAGGAGCTGCTGCCGAGCCCCTGCAGCAAGGGACACGTGCCCCGTTCGACATGGACCACGAGGCTCCCAGCACAGCCCTCGCCCATCGCGGCTCCCGGGCAAAGCGAGCAACTGCGGCACCGAAGCTGCACAAGAGAAATTTTCATGCGTGAAACATCACATGTAAGTATTTGGGCTAATCAATCTTGTACTGATTTAGTTATGAATTTTCACGCGTAAAGGATTCTAAATGCAGCATTCTCAGTGCAGAGACCTGTGTTAAAGGTTTTGCTTTATCTGTGGTAGAAATGCTCATCAAGATGGTGCGATACAGCTTGATTGTGGCATTGAAACAAAAAGGATGGAATGGTTACTTTCCTTAGCACACCATCAATAAACTGCAATCTAATTTAAAGTGACATTTTTATAGTTCTTGCAGAAACATGAAAATTAGAGGGTCAACTTGCTTAATAAAATATGACAGGGGTTTTTACTATGAAATTTTTCTTTTTTATATCCTTATTAGAAATAATTAGAAATTTAATTAACAATTGATGATCGGACTCAATGTCTCTGATGAAGCCATTACTATCCATGAATAAAACTGGCTTTCCTATCAGTGTTCTAAAAGTAAATTAAGGCAAAACCCCTACAGACAAAATTGTCAGTGAGCTTAAACTGAAGTTGTGCTTGTTTGTAACGGGGTGGTGTTGAGTTAGAGGAGCACCTCTGGCCTTATACCTCCTGGGTACAACGTTCTGAGTTTAGGTCTCTTGCAGTCTAACATTCCTTGTGAGCATCTTCTACCTTCTGGTTAAAAAGGAACCTCTAACATTAAAAATACTTCAAAGTATCTGATTTGATTCTGAAGTTCTGTCTTTACCTAGGAGTGAAAGCTGCCATTTCTCACATGTATATATCAAGATCTAACTAAATAAGCCTTTTGATTTTAGAAAATCAGCATGACAGCAGCAGAACAATAGCTGTACTGTATAACAATCATTTTGAGTACATCATCAAAATAATTATGATTACAACGACTCAACTGGTAATTTAACAAAATAGTATTCATTTTTGACCCAGTTACTGGTTGCAGTAGCCCAGGATGGCTATTCAGACCAAATGAAGTCCTCCTAGCCAGAGCAATAAAGTCAACACAAACTGATAGCAAATATCTTTTTACAGAGTATCACTGCCCCCAGGCTTTCATATCTGAATTTCTTTCTAAAAGGAGTATCAATCTAACAGCAAATCTAATTTGAGAAGGAAAAAGAAAGGGAATTATTTTTCTGATATTCAGAATGAGAGAGAAGCTTCAACAGACATGGGAACAATTCATTGATGCTTGTATATTATTTTGAAAAAACAAAACTCGTACTTTGATCACAAAAATTACACCACTCGCCCATAAAAACTTGCCTGCAGTTAGGAACTTAGAATGCAGTTTTTTAATAACTGAAGTACAAAGAAGTGAGCTTGAGACTCCCAAGGCAAAGGGAGAATGAATCAGTAACAATATCGACAGCCACCGCTCCTTGCCCTTCATTCCCGGTATTGCCGATCTGCCCTAGCTGGATTACTGAGATGTCTTCTCCTGCACGCCCTGTTTGCACAAGGAAAGGGTGCAGCAAGGGTTGCTCCCCTCTCATTTGGATGAGGGTAGGGGGTTTCACACATGGATGACCACAGTTATCTGTGCCATGTCATGAGATGCTGCCCAGTACAATTCCCCCACCCACCCAAAATGTGTCCCAGGCACCACAAACATAGATGATACTAAGGGAAGAGCTTCTCCTTCCTCTGCAGAAAAATGTCTGAGGCCTGGCGTGGACTATTACATGTGTCTCGTCCATCTCCACTCAAAACTAAATTACTTCATCTCTTGATTTATTATCACAGTGGCAGGAACACATCACAACAGGCAAACTGGAGTAATTCTTGACTTCCCATGGGATACCTTCAGGAAAACTGGCCTCAGGGCCTACAGACATATGCATCATAAGAGATTAAATACTGGATTTACAGTCCATTTTAGCTTTCTGTTCTTTAAACTTCTATGGAGATGGGGAACAGCAATAAATTCTGATTCAATAAATAAGCCAGCGACTTGTAATGTGGAACAACTAAAGTTCTGGAGTTCTGCACAGCTGCCCGGTCACCTCCCTGAGTCAGCAATCACATACTCCTGAGCACAGGCACAGCAGCACTGGAAAACGTGTCAGGTGCCAATTTCTTTAGAATTCAAGATCATTTAAAGTTCAGGCCCAGCATTAGTCCAGATGCCACACTGCAACAAGCTACCCAAAGCCATGGCATCACATTCATGTGACAGAGATGTCTATAGACATTGCAAAAGTCATACATGTATCACTAAGTCACTCAAGGTTTAGCAACTAGAGACTTCAAACACACAGCCTTACTCCAAGGAAGTATTTTCCTGAATAATATGTT
This sequence comes from Grus americana, assembly GCF_028858705.1. Classification (NCBI taxonomy): domain Eukaryota; kingdom Metazoa; phylum Chordata; class Aves; order Gruiformes; family Gruidae; genus Grus; species Grus americana. The sequence goes on from NC_072853.1 coordinate 21,021,597, forward strand.
AGGGTCAGCTACCTACTTTTTTTTTTTTTTTTTTTAAATTAGTTTTAGGCCTATAAAACCTTTGGCTTAACCACAGGCAAGGCAGGTGACCACGACTGTCTTCCTTCCGTATGTGTTTTACCCTAGCAGGGGCACTCAATGGGCAATGACACTATCAAACTACTTCTGCATAACACAACAGCTACTTCCACACCAGTCTCCTTAGGAAGGAAACATTGACTATGTTCCTATGAAAACAACCATGAATGATAGGCACTTATAGAACAATTTCAAATACCAACTATCAATCTATCTGCTTGCAAAACCAAACTAGCAACACTTGTTTAATCTCAGGTTATCATTTTGTGATGTGGTGATAGAGCCCAGGACACTAACCATATTGATTTTTGTTATGTTTATCTGTCTCTTTATATCTCTGCAAATCCCTAGTGATTCTGATATCACTTTCTAACAGTGAATTTTTCTTGTTTTCCACTGAATTAAATGTCAGCAGATGATAACTTAGGCTTTGTTGTTGCCATTCGGTAATTTAACTGCACTAAATAGGGAATAGCAGCTGACTGCATAATCTTTTTGCACTAGCTCCGTGTTATTGTAATATCTTTTTCTTACTAGGTTGAAGATCAAAAGAGTAAATGGGAAACCTGTTATCAGCCTGTATTTCCCTGCTAACCACTCAAACTGTGATACAGCAACTTTGCAAAGCTGACAGGTAAAACTTACTTAAGAATCACAAATTTTGTACACATGGTTAACTGCTCACATTTAAAGTTTTTTGATAGGATTATCTCAGGGAAATATGAATAAACAGCCCAGAACATTATATACTGTTCCCACCAATGTAAACAAATCTCTGCCTATTCTCTTGTACAATACCAACTTGTGCCACCACCTCTCCTGTCTAATTTGGTCTATACCTCTGATGCATAGAAACAGCTGTAGAGTTGGTTGAGCACCCCGGTTCACTTGAAGCTTAAAGAACACAACTCTGCTCTTTCCTATTCTTTTCAGTCCCTAAATCCATTTATATTGTATTTCCACAGACCCTTCAGGAATATTTTTATAGACTAGGAGAGCCATAGCACCTTAAGAGAGAAGTTGCATTGCCTCCAGTGGTCTTTTAACCCCTATTTCCTCACCTTGTTCACGGGGGACACAGACCGTTTCTGGAAGACCCTCACAGGGCTCCAGGCCAGGGGATGTGCTGGTGGGGGTAGATGGGCTGAGATCAGCCCCACAGCTGCGGGAAGCCTGTCACTCAGGAGCTGACTGTGTGATTTAAACTGGCCTCAAGTCTGGGCTCAAAATCCCAGAATACTTTCTCCCACACTGGAAGATGCAAGGTAGCTTAAGGCTAGGAGTTTCAATGTACTCAAATTTTAATCTGGGTAAAACAAGAAATGGAAGGATTTTATAATCTTATCCCATACCTCAATAGACTGTTGCGTGGTAAATTTATGATAACTCAGCGTCACTACTGATTTCTACCCACAATGCTGCAAAAGCAGGAATATTGCAGAATGTTAACCAGTTTATATCACATTAATGCTAGACGAGGGCTTGTTTTAACATGTGCTAATATTACACCTGACTCCAACAACTGATTATAATGTTTCCTTGCAGATGTACCAAAGTTTCCAAATGAAAGAACAAATCCAGGGTTATTTATTAACAAGAGCTGTTTTTAAAAAGTGTAAGGGAAAAATTAAAGGACTAGCAAAATAAAAATTCAAGATAGAGTAATTTGCTCTTTGTTTTCAACTTAAAGGAATGAATGGGCCTGCAACAGGGTCTGCAATAAGCAGCTCCAGACTACTTTCTTGTCAAGTGACTGAAGACGTCTCACATCCATGCAAGCTCCTGTATCAACTCACCTTTAGAAGAATTTAATAAAAATAAGCGTAACTTGGCAGAAAAAACCCATGCATTTCAGCATTGTTGACTATCCTAACAGTTTACAGAGGTTGTTCTAGATCTTGAGTAGCTCTGAGAATTAGGCCCAAAAAGTAAGCTAAGGAAATTTTTAACACTTATATGAAACCACAACCCCCAAATGTTAATGTTTGCAAGTAAAACAGAAGTTTCAATGGCTAAAAATGTAAATGGCTGCTACTAAGCCACATGCCTTAAGACCGTATCAAGGCACTGTCAAATCAGAGAAAATCATGTATGCACAAAGTTGTCACCTGTCACCTTGGATATTCATTTGTATTTATTGGAGCTTCATCCCTTGTGCAATGAGTGACTCAGGCTGCCCTAGGATCCAGCCTCTTTCACTAAAGCTGTAGCACTGCTCTCGGCTTCTGCTCAGCAGTTGGCCTGAGGTTACAAACTGTACTGTTTATTGAGTCTCATTAAGACTGCTGTCGTCTGGAATCAGCTTAGGTTGGCTTTAAGAAAATATTATAGAATTGCCTAAATGTGCAATTCCCTTTGAAGTCAGAACGGTTAGTTTGTAATGTATTCCAGTGATTCTAATACATTGTATTCTACGGTAATAAACGGTCGCATGTGTTTGTTGGTGTAAAACCTGCCTCCAATAAAGGTAATGATTATACTAAAATAATTTGAAGTCAACTTGCAATTAATGTAGCAACATGATCATTTGTCTAAGGAACAAAACCCAAATCCTGATCACGCAAGAGCTGCAAATGCACAGTATGTGTCCAATACCTTTGGCAAGAAACCAAAGAAGTATTTTAAATTTCATATTCAATGTTCAATTCATTTAGGCTGGCCCAGAATATTTATTGAACTGTTATCTCACATACTATAAAGCGGTGACGAAGTGGGTTCTGCATGAATGCTATTAAATCTCCTCATGGTGCCATTACAACTGGTAGCCTTATTGTAGAACAAGACCTTAGCAGCTTGTGATATATTGTACAGTAATTAATATAACAAGCCTGTGATATATTATCATAGTATTCCGGCTCCAGAAGTGGGGCTGGCTTCTGGGAGATATGGAGGAAGAAAAAAGCTTCCTTTAATATGTTTGTACATTCCCTTAGAACTATTTTATATCTCCATACAGAAAGAAAGCCTTAGAAAATGAGGATGACAGAAAGGGTATTTATGCAATCATTATAAAGACGGAACATGGGTAACAGTTTTAAGTGGCAGAGGGGCAGACTTAATAATCCTTTCCAAGCCTTTTTGCTACCATAAATTGTGATAAAGAACACAAGAGAAAGAATGAAGTCAACTAAAATAAAGAGATAATTCCTAACACTAACATCAATTAATAAAAAAATCATCCAGGCATTGAACCTGCTTCTACTAACATCAGCAATAAAATTCTCAGCAGTTTTGTATGATGACATCCAATGCAGAAAAATTAAAAGCTCCTTTATCAAACTAGATGCCCCAGTAATCTCCTCTGGGAATTAGGCTTTTTTTCCTCAAGGCATTCCTATTTTAAACAGTATTCAAATGAACTTTCACCTACATAGAGAACGGAGTTCCCTCCCTGTATTACACAGAACCGTTCAGAGCATTAAGCTCATGTCACTTATAAATGAGAGTCTAATCTTATGACGAGAAGGCCCCTTGTTAACTCACTGGGTAACGCATGTGAAGGGAAGGTGAGGGCGAGAAACAGGAATGAAGATCCATTCGGTATCCTCAGGGTATATAACCACTGAGAAGCATTACTATATTCTCATGGACCAAAATCACCTCCGTAACTTGTCAATCCATCTTCCTCACATTCCTTTTTTGAATTCTCTTCAGTTTATCACTTTTCACGTTCTTTCCTGTACCTTCCAGGGGATTACTCTACACTACTAAAGGTCTATAGAAAGAGGAATGTCCCTCAGAAAAAATCAGACATATGAATTCCACCTTCTACATGGAATATTTGATGACTTCTACATTTTGTATGTGAATATTTTAAGTCCAGGTATAAAATGTGAGGAAAGCACTTCTCTGCTAGCTGGCTCACAGGACAAAATGTAGTGTTTTCTTTTTCCTTTTATTCTCAGTTATATGTTTTCTGTTATGTAGTGAATTTAACGCTCGATAGTGCATCAGGAATTAAAGTCTTCCAATGTGGCATTATCTTTACATTTAATCCAGGAATTTTCTGACTGCTTAAATTTAGTGGCATTACGGTTCTTAGCTTTAAATCATACTCTCAAGTAATCACTGTTTGCAACCATCAAATAATCAGAACAATTCAACTATCCTTTCTCCAGATGAAAATTTTTATGCTTAGACGTTCAACATGAGAAAAGAAATTCAGAACCTAGAGGAAGAAGTGAGTCCAGCATGACTTATCATCCTCTACTAACCCAGCCGGCCAAAGAGAACTGTAAGAAAATAAATGCAAGACCCTTCAGCATAACATTTGATATAATGATATCAATCTTGTCTTTTTTCTTTTCCTGTTTGAAAAGTTATGCAAATTTTCTTTTCAACTCTCTACGACTATAATTTCAAGCGAACTATAATCTCATAGTCTGTTTTATAGCCTCTTTGGAATATTCTTAAAAGTCTAGGCTCTCTTTTTTTTAATATCTAAAATGGCTATTATTAAACTCTGAAAGAGAGTTTAAAAGTCAGTAATTTTTATGAAAGAAATCAAGAAGACTGGGATAATCCCACTCAGCCTTATGGCATCACTGATCTATTTAGACATGTAAAAGCAACACATTAAAAAGAATTGTCAAGTTTAAGAGCAAACAGATGATAGAGATGTATCTGCAGTAGGCAGTAATAGAGCAGCACTTCAGGACTGAAAAACTGAACTCACACTTTTCATCAGCACAATAGAGCAAACATTTAACTATTGTATAAAGGCAAAAAAAAAATAATCAGGAAAAAAAACGAAAACCATTTTATTAGATGAAGTAGTTCTATGCTGAAATAAAAAGGCACACCCTCTTTATGACCCAAGAGAAACGAGAACAAAACCAAAGACGCAGTAATAGCAATATACATCTTAATTTTCTGAGTAAATTTTCGTTCAGTTGTACATAAACACTGCACACAGAAATATGAATTATTAAGTTTTGATTGTGGTCCATTATTACGGCAGATGAAACGCCAGCTGATGTGACTCATCGTCTAATAAGCTTTTCCTTCACTGCAGAAATGGGAAGTGGATGGAGTGGTGGGCTCTAGCTGTGTGTGGTGACTGTACTCTCCTCTTCACTTGGCCATGACCGTAGAAGTAACCTTGGCAGAAGACAACGCTTTTAGAATGATATTTCACTTTATGCCTACTTTCTTCTAGCGTGAGTTGTGTGTCCAGATTTAGCCTGATCACATAAAGGGAATTAAAACACCACAAAAACCAACAGAAATCCAGGGTGAGAACGGAGGTCCTATTATTGACAAGCAGCCAGCACCAATGAGCAGAACCCAAGGAAAGCTTCCTCCAGACCATAGTCAGCCAGAAGTTTCATTCCCTGAGCAATGAGGATTTTTCTGGTATTCCTAAGAAAAAACATCACCCTGTCTTAACCTGAGTGTTTCATCACTGCTGAGTGAATGTGAAGGCCTTTTTGAACTCCCTAGACAGACCTTTTGCCTGTGTGGCATCAGCTCCACAGGTTAATTACTTTTTTGTGTTACTGTGTTGGGTTTGCGTGGCAAGGTTTTGGTAGCGGGGGGGCTACAGGGGTGGCTTCTGTGAGAAGCTGCTAGAAGCTTCCCCTGTGTCTGATAGAGCCAATGCCAGCCAGCTCTAAGACAGGCCCGCCGCTGGCCAAGGCCAAGCCCATCAGCGCCTCTGTGATAACATATTTAAGAAGTAGAAAAACACTTGGAGAGAGAGCTTTTGCAGCCGGAGAGAGGAGTGAGAAGATGTAAGAAACTCTGCAGACACCAAGGTCAGTGCAGATGGAGGGGGAGGAGGAGCTCCAGGCGCCGGAGCAGAGATCCCCCTGCAGCCCGTGGTGAAGACCATGGTGAAGCAGGCTGTCCCCCTGCAGCCCATGGAGGAAGGATGAGGGGGTGTAGCGATTCCACCTGCAGCCCGTGGAGGACCCCACGCCGGAGCAGGTGGAGGCACCTGAAGGAGGCTGCGGCCTGTGGGAAGCCCACGCTGGAGCAAGTTCCAGGCCGGACCGGTGGACCCGTGAAGAGGGGAGCCCACGCCAGGGCAGGTTTGCTGGCAGGACTTGTGACCCCGTGGGGGACCCCACGCTGGAGCAGTTTGCTCCTGAAGGTCTGCACCCCGTGAGAGGGACTCCATGCTGGAGCAGGGGAACGATGAGAGGAGTCCTCCCCCTGAGGATGAAGAAGCGGCAGAAACACCGTGAGATGAACTGACCGTAACCCCCATTCCCCGTCCCCCTGTGCCGCTGACGGGGGAAGGTTGAAGCCGGGAGTGAAGTTGAGCCCGGGAAGATGGGAGGGGTGGGGGGAAGTGTTTTAAGAGTTGATTTTATTTTCTCATTCCTCTACTCTGTTTTGCCTAGTAATAAATTAGATGAATTCCCTCTCTAAGTTTGGTCTGTTTTGCTCGTGCCGATAATTAGTGAGTGATCTCTCCCTGTCCTTATCTCAACCTACAAGCATTTCGTTATGCCTTTTCTCCCCTGTTTACTGAAGAGGGGAGTGATAGAGCGGCTCTGGTGGGCACCTGGCCCCCAGCCAGGCTCAACCCACCACAGTTACCAAAAATATATGTATTTGCATATATGGTAGGCATGAAACCATCAACTTTTAAATTCTTTTAAATGAATGTTTTGCCTTATAATACAAAAAGTAGTATGAGCATTAAATTATCTTTTCTAATGCCATTCATGTTTTATGTACCTTAACCTCTTGCTACTCTCTGACTTCCTAGTGATTCAAGCAAACATATCATTGTCTATACTCCCCACCAACCTCTTCTACGTTGTGAACATCAAGAACCAGCACAACTTTACTTCCCTGGTACAGACACAGGTCAGCTATCTCAAATTGGCATTGAAAATCAGGCCCTGGCAACAAGATACTCATTAACCAGATGCGCATTTTTATCTATTCACGGAGCTGATCAGACAGACAGGTCTGATCAGGAAGATGAGACAGATATGTTGTTTTGAAAACCCAAACACTATGTAAGGAACCTCCAAATTAAAGAATTATTGTGAAGGTAGTACTATACATGGAGACAGCATATATGTAAATAGGCACGTTCCCATATAACGTGACAGAAAATATCACTGATATTACACTAATTACATTTCAGTATAGGAAATTAAATCTTCATTAATAAGTGACTTACATTATAATTCTATCTTCTGTTCTTTACGCTACTGATTGATTGAAATTATACAGCCTCTAGGAATAGGGAAACCATGCTTCTAATGAAATAACTGGTTATTTTTTGGCATATTATGAAAGCAGCTCATTTACACTGTATTCAGATACAGTTTTGAGAACACACATATAAAGTTTCACTTTAGGAAAGAACATTCTCAGTGAATCAAGGACAAGCATTATCTAGCTACCATGTTAGAAAATTATTCAAAATGTCAGTGGAAATTGATTCAGAAGCTGGGGACAGACAGCCTTATCCTGCCAGGTGCTAAGCAACTCTGGATGGTCCTTAACTCCTGCCTTTACCAGATAATACGGTACAAAGAAACATCTAGCAGGATGATTTCTTAAGCATCAACCCAGATAAGGGCTTTGCAATTCTAACCCTTAGAAGCATTACATCCACTTATTATTGCCTATAACAAAACAGAGTGCAAATGTCAATCAAGACGACTCCTTGTAAGGCTAATTACAAAAACATTTTCTTCACAATCAGCAGTATCGCCCTGAGCTGGGCTACTTTCATACCCAAGAAAATCGATGCTCAGGTGCATTTATTGGCTGAAAGCAACAAACATGATACACAAATTGAAATATGTTTTCATTGAATTACTCTATCACCTTCTTCACAGTGTTATAAAAGTAGCAATGTTAGACGTAAAATTGAAAAATAGAAAATTTATTAGAAAAATAAAGCCCAAGAGGATCACATACAAAGAGCATTGTTCTGGCCCCACACAACAGTCATGCTACAGGAGTTCTGTTACGCGTTTTGTTTGTATTCCTCTATCAATGGGTTTTGTATTGCAGCGATATCATGTGATACCAAGTTAACGATGATATTTCTAGTACAACTTTTACTGAAGAGATACAAAGGGTGAGTTTAGAATTGTCTAAATGGAGAAGTTTCTTTCAAATAAGAGATCAATCAAATATCAGTAGAACTAGTAATGCTTTATAAATTAATAAGGTAATCAGTAGAGAAAACCTTTTGATGTTCAAGAGGTCAGAGCCCCTGGGCTACAAGGAATACAGACTCATAGAATCACAGAAGGTTTGGGTTGGAAGGGACCTCAAAGATCATCTAGTTCCAACCCCCTGCCATGGGCAGGGACACCCTCCACTAGACCACGTTGCCCAAAGCCCCATCCAACCTGGCCTTGAACACTTCCAGGGATGGGGCATCCACAACGTCTCTGGGCAACCTGTTCCAGTGCCTCACCACCCTCACAGGAAAGAATTTCTTCCTAATATCTAATCTAAACTCATTGAGTTTAAAACTGTTGCCCCTTGTCCTGTCACTACAGGCCCTGTTAAAAAGTCTTTCTTCATCTTTCTTATAAGCCCCCATTATATATTGACAGGCTGCTATAAGGTCTCCCCAGAGCCTTCTCTTCTGCAGGGTGAACAACCCCAACTCTCTCAGCCTGTCCTCATAGGAGAGGTGCTCCAGCCCTCTGATCATCTTCATGGCCCTCCTCTGGACTCGCTCCAACAGCTCTGTCTTTTACTGGGGACCCCAGAACTAAATATGGTACCTTATGCCTGAAAAAAACCTGGAGAATTAGCTACTGAAACATTCAAGGTCCATCTAGTCCATACTTCCCTATGGTATGTTAACTGGTGCCTCCTTTCCTATAGGAAAAAAAATAATCACTTTTCCCTCTTTGTAAAAAAAATTACATAGTTTCTGTGAAGGGAGACAGGAATGAGGAGAGACAGCTGCAATGAATACAAAATAAAATTTTTAACAACTACCATATTTTGACTCATACCTCAAAAATAATGAAAAACACAAAATTATTTAAGAAAGCATTTGTGTTCTTTCAAAAAAAAAAGCAAAAAACAATACTATGAGAGGCAGTCTGAAAATGTTTGGGGCCCTAAGTATTGCCCTGGAGCATAAAATGCACTACGGCAAAGTGAAGTTAGGCAACTTTCCCTCTCTGCTCCTCCTCCTTCCCTGATCACCTTCTCCTTTGTGCTGCAGTCCACTATTCAGTTGTCCTTTTTCTATTTTTGCTTCAATTTGATTTTCTACACTTAAATATTTCAGAAGAAACTGAAACTTATTACTATGGTGTAAGACACCTGAAATGTTTTCCCTATACTTAAAACATTTTAATTTCAGTTGTGCTACCTCTTTCCTTAATTTATAATCCTGAATCTATTCATTTTCCTAGAGCCATCAAAATGTTTATACATATGTAACTTCATTTTTTCTCAGCTCTGTCCCTTGTTTTCATTCACTCTCTCATACTCCCCCCACTCCTTTCACCTCTCTTTTGTTTGTCTCCTTCCTTTAGTCACTCAGTCTTCTTGGCCCTCATTTCTTTACCATAATTTGCACAGGGAGGGAAAAAAAAACCAAAGCCGAGTATTTATAACCAACTAGATGTTTTCAGAAAGCAGTTATAGCAGAAAATTTTACGGACATTTCATGACAAACAGATTGGGAAGGAATCAGCATCTGCAGGCCTGTGTAACGCTGAGGTGTAAGATGCAGCCCCAGCTGAATGATGCCGTCCTCCGGAAGAACCTCGGGATGGACGTGGCTAACGGCAGTGCCTGGTTTAGGTCCCGGAGCCCCACACCAGCCATCCATGCCATCCATGTTACAGAAGACATCTGTCATTGTTTTCATCTCATAGGTCACGGTCTTTAGAAGCAGCAGAGTCTGTACAAGCACAGTGAGAGACAGAACTCTGAGCCAGAGCACTAGATTCTAGTGTGTTTACCACATACCGAAACAAAAGGTGGCTATTACATGGCTCTTTCTCCTCTATCTGCCAAACATTTAAAAAATTTTATTGGGTAAATCTATCTGGCCTGAAGAGCACTCTAGCTGCCAGCATCTCATAAATCCAGATTTTTAGCACCACAGAATACAGCCCTACCTACATTAAAGAAAAAATAGAAGGACATTATTTTACTCTTGAACGCACCAATGCAGCTTCTGTTGAAGCTAATGGACTACTCGCAGTGGTAACTGCTGCTCTTCATAATTACTAGCTGTGGTGGATGGGGACTTTAGACAAGACTCTACATTCGTGCAACTCCCCGTATATCTCATAGTAAGTGCCATACTTGGTGGTGCTTTCAGGGACTGCCCAGGGCCTGCGCTTTGGGCAGATCATTTACCACCCCTGTACTTTGACACCTACCTGCAAAACAGAGCAGATTACTCTGTGGGAAACTGAGAATAAAGTACATTAAAAGCTTTGAGAAATCACTATTCAATGGTAAGTGAGCCCGTGTGTATACCTATTGTACCTATGATTTTCAATTCCTGAACCCTACAGCTCATCTTTCTGAAGCTGAATGTCATCTTTATTTCTTTACATCCAAAACATATTCACAGAGGGCACCTCCACATCTTTGCTTTCCTGTTTACTGAAGCAACAATTTTACTACCATTATGTGTAGAAAGAAGGGGCAGGGTGTTGCCTTTTTCCAAATGGCGTTACAAATACAACTCTACATTTCAGCAGGAAAGAAAACACAAGCGCTGCACTGCACAAATATTAGAATACAAATAATTTAACAGAGAAGATCGCAGATATTTGACAGTAGGAATGAGATTTTTATTAAGGAACCATCTATGTAATGCAACTTTTTATTTTTTTATATATCCTTATATCACTGCTTTCACTAGAATGCAATGTTTTAAAATTAAAAAGGGCTCAGCTCCTCCTCTCCCTCAGAAGACACATGTAGATATCCCACTGGGGAGGGAACGGCAGCGCCTGAAACCAAGGGATAACAGGCCTGGGTCGGATCTCGCCTCAGCTGAGATGAAGCCCTTGTAGCACCACCGGGTCCCAGGAGTTACACCTCACATACAATGACATGAGGCTACAGAGATCTCTCACTAGGAATAGATAATACTGCAAACACGTGCAAAAACTTGCTGGGGATTCATGAGACTCTAATCTTGCTGTAAGTCACGAGCCATCTGCCTTTACATATATAGACCTGAGAGATTTTCATAAATATGTTACAACGTATAATTAAACCCTTTTGCAGACATTACAGGGAATGCCAGTTGATCTCATCACTACACTAACGCCTCAGAACATGGCTTCACTTGGCAATTCCAGGCTGGCCGCCTCCAGCTAATGTTACACGCAGCAACAGCCACCTCAGAAATCCTTAATCAAAACACTCATTGAAATTACGTTATATCCACTGGTCAAGGCCAAATTTTTTCCTTACGAAACACATGCAAGACAGTCAAAAGGACAATCTGCTTAAGCCAGTGAGTAGTGATATCTGCAATGATTCACTGCAATAGTTGAACAAAATGCACATTTGAGAGGAGAGTATCTTCTCATCTAGATTACAACGCTCTTTAAAACAGAGTCGGAAGAGCGTTCACCTCCTTTTGGTTGCAGTGAATAGTTTGAAGGTTGAAATTACATTCTCTATCGATCACTGAAGACAGGCATAGGGACAGACTATTGAAAAATTTCACGGTGTCCTTTTGGCTGCCTTCCAGTCCCATCTCCAAGTGGCCGCTATTCTATTTAATGTAACTGGAGTCTACCCTTAGGACTAATATCTTTCTTCCTGACAGTTTTTGTTCTTTTTCAAGGCAGGGAAACAGCCGCAGACCAACAAAGACTGCCTCTCCCCAGGCCTCCACTGAAGGGCTCAGAAATGGACCAAACAACATGGCCAAAATGCTGCTGCATGCCCATCGCGGAAACGAGTTTCTCTACAGTTTCAGTGAAAATGCAGAGTATATAGAGCTGAGATTAGGATAATCCCAGAAACAGAAATGCTTTTCAATCGAAAAGATTTTAAAACAGCAATGTGTTTTGAGGAAAATGTGTCCCATAGCTGCAATACGTGGTGGCCAGTCAGAAAAAGATACTGTATCACTAGAAGATTGCAAGCTATAGCTGGGTATTTTTTAATACAGAGCACAGGCTGCAGGTAAGAACTTCATACTTTTAATCAGGGATTCCAGAACAAAACCCAACCTGCTTGAAGAGTCTTCAAAACCTTCACACATAAAAGGTTAAATAAATTCTCTAAGTGGATAGTCCTGGGTTAATTGCTAATGTAATTATGCACTGTTTGTACTGACCAGATATTAAAGATACAGCAGTGCACAGGTTCAAAAGCATGGCTTAAAAAAACAAATTCACAATAACATCAATCTCTGCCTAACCTACAGTGCCCTTGGGGCATACGCTACACATATAAGGGCAAGTTCTGCTATGTGATTGTTTTTCATGGCTACTGACTTCAAAATTAGGCAAGCCTCTAACTGACCAATTTCCATCGGCTGAGTTGGAAGCTCTCCTGGCCATCAGGCTCAGCCAATTACCAATGCTCCTTGCGGACTTTCTTCCCGCTCCGCACTGCAGATGTTTATGCAGCACAGAGGCTCTGATGCACACAATAAATTGGCACCTTCCGCTTGTTATATCTGCAAGAAGCAAAACACTAGAGAGTTCAGCAGACATTTATGGTCCCCAAAATAGCCAGGGCTGATTCACATTTACCCTGACTCACATAAGTTATCACAATCACATTACTTTCAGCAAAACCATCAGTTAAGAGGAATTTGTGTCAGGACCACAAGCAAAGAACTATTCCATTACAGCATGCCTGGGCTGGGAAGTTGTTAACATCTTCAGCAATTCCCTCAGGAAATGTCAACAGCAACACCACAAAAAGCAAATATATTAGTTTGTCTAAATATTAAGAAGAGCCTGAAACAGTTTCTAAAATGTCAACAAGAAAATCGCACTCAAAACCGGAATGATTTCTTTTTGTTGAAAACATAAATAGTCCTTATGTTAGTTTGGAGAGCAAATGATTTGGAGTCAGCATGGATCTCAGAGAGAAGCAGAGATTCCCTCTTCAGGGTATGCAAGGAACATATTAATCATGAAAACAAAGTCTTTTGAGGGAAAGAAAAAAAGACACTCTCTCCCTTAAGGATAAGAGAAGAAAATGTGTAAAGGTCTTGCTTTTAGAAAAAGAGGGAAGTCTAAGGGGATGGCTAACATTTGCCAGTTACGGGGTTACTGTTTTCTGTATACAGTGAAGGGCTAGGTACCTTCCACTTAACATACTGCCTATTTCTTTTACATACTGCGTAACACAGTCACAAGACTCTAGTACTGACGATTGCATTAACGAGCCCCACTTTCCAAACATACAAGACTCTTGAGAAACTTTCCGCATTTTTGAATATGCTAATCATTATTATTTTTATTACCTAATGTGTTACATCACTATTATTTATCATTATTATTTATCATTACTGCCATTGTGTGATAATTAGCATTGCTGCACTTGTTGCACTCTTTTTTTATTGCAAATAAGTCCATATAAAATGAGCTCAAAGTTCGTTACCTCTGTCCAAGAAACATGTATCAGAGAGCAAATGGCCACAGGCCCCATCCTTTCCATCTGGAGAGGAGAGAAAGGCTGGAATGTGCAAAAGGAGGTACCAAGCACAACTAGTATCCAGTACCAACAGGTCTGGGATTTACAGTTTTCACAGAATTTTGCTAAGTAGGAAGTGGCTTTATTGCATGGAGATGAAAACCCAGCCTCGAAGCTTGTTGAATACCCTGCAAAAATCTGGAAGAGCCAGTCTCCTGCAATAGTGTAGATAATCCCACGCGGTTCTCCCGCCTCTAGCCTGCAGGAGGCAAGCACTTCTTCAGCTCCCCTTCACTAAGGCTCTTTCTGTTACATCCAGCTCTCCACAGCCAGGTCTAACAGCCAAACCCTGTTTAGCCCTGTTTAAGCTAAAACTTCTCTACCATGTCTCAGCCTTCCTGGAAAGTGCCAAGAGAGGACACGTGGCCTCCAGCACTGGTTTAGGTGATAAACTACATTTTTCCACTTGAGTCTCGAAACAGAACATCATCTGATTCTTCTAACATCAATTAATTACCATGAGGCTGCAACACTTAACTCCTTCAGGTTCAATAGTTTGTTTGCTATTGTCTTTATAAATAAAGACAGAACTTAACAGAGTACAGATCTGCAGTTGTGCTTGAAATATTTTAGGAATCTGTCATCTAAAAATTAAAATAAATTCACTGTTAATAATAAGATATAATTATCTTGTCATTATGAGTTTACATGCTTACCACATCTCCAATGATTTACAGATTCTTTTTTTTTTTCTTTTCCAAACAAGCAGAAGGATATTTTTCATTGCAAGAACACTTGAGCTGGAAGCTGGAAGTCAGGTTAAGATACTTACTCATCAATTAGTAATTAGGATTTTGCAGGTCAGGTTCTGCCCCAGTGTCAGCTATAGAGTTACCTTTTACTGCAGCCATGTTAAATACACACCCACATCCACACCCTGTATTTATAGTCATAAATGAACTGGGGGTCTTTAGTATGCAGAAGATAAAGGCTGAGGGGAGACCTTACCGCTCTCTACAACTACCTGAAAGGAAGTTTTAGTGAGATGGGTGTCAGTCTTTTATCCCTAGGAAGAAGTGATAAGACAGGAGGAGCTGGCCTCAAGTTGCGGCAAAGGAGGTTTAGATCAAATATTAGGAAAAATTTCTTCACCAAAATGTTTGTCAAGCATTGGAATAGTGAATTCCTCATTGAAGTGGTGCAGTCACCATCCCTGGAGGTATTTAAAAGATGTGTAGATGTGGTGCTTAGGGACATGGTTTAGTGGTTGGACTTGGCAATGTTAGGTTAACGGTTGGACTTGATGATTTTAAGGGTCTTTTCCAACTTAAATGATGCTGTGATTCTGTGATACTTTTATCCATGGGAGTCGAAAAGTTACTGGACAGGAAGAGGACAGGTCGGGAAGAGGACTGAGCTCAGCTCCTCATTTGAATTTGCTCTAATGAAAGTGGACAAGATGTCTTACCCTAAACAGAAGCAAAACCCCATACTCATACTTCTTGTGAAGAGCAGACGTGATTGTTAAAATAAAGGCAGTTCTTTCTCTTTGAAGAACTCCCCAATTTACACTTTGGAATGAAAAGCACAAAGAAAAAAAGTTATTCCAGCTCAACAGGCAGCAATCACAGAGCAAAGAGCTCTCCAGTTGGTGCTCAAGTCCATGATGAAGTAGTGATTTGGGAGGGAAAAAAGCTGATACTTGGCACCAGTTTCAGGGGATAGAAAGAACTCTCCCTCCCCTGCCACACACTCAGATGCTGTACCTCCTCTGGATCCTGCTGATAACATACGCTCCTGAGGCATTTTCTGTTACCATCGCAGAGTGCAGATATGCTATGCCAGCCTTCTCTAGTATTCCCAATTTCCTATAACCACCACAGGCTTCCACATGCTCAATCTGCTTTATATCTTCAAATGTAGTTTACTAATTTTGGGAATTTAAGGGAATGTACTTAGGAGCATTCGTACTTATAAGATGTTTTGAGGATGAGTTATTTCACAGAGAAGACCAATGTGAATAGAGTAAGACAAAGATTATTTTTCTCTCAGCTGCCCTCTTCAAATCTCTAATTCCCACTAGAACGGCTGGAATATGCCCAGGACAAAGCCTTTATTACTATTCAGGCCCATTCCTACCTGTGACCACGACAAGACTTGAAGTTCTGCTGCAAAGACAGCTGGCAGCTGAGACGTCACAGTCCTGACGCACAGCAGTCTTGTTTCTAGCTCGTAATCTGTTTCTGCTACTGATGTAAATATATTTTTAATATAAAGCAGTGAGTCTGGTCCCCGAAGATTACAGGGGGCAGGCAGAGAGCTTCCCAGGTTCCTCACAACATTCTGAGTCTATGCATCGCTTTATATTACTGTTTGTGCAACCAAAAAGGTCTGACAACAGGACTTAGTGATACCTGTAAAGTTAAGCACATTTGCATTTGCAGAACTTGGGGCAAAATGCGAAATTATAAAAATAGTGAAAAGGCATCATATTTTTAAAGCAAGTCTCCATTTAACCACATTTAACCTCATTATCATCTATATAACATACTCCACTGTCTCTTTGGAATGAGATGCCTTGGTCCCACAGGATGCAGCCATTCTTTTTGAATTAGTATTTCTTTCAGGGCCCACAGGGAGAGCCCTGAAACATAAGGAGGAAAACAACTCTCCTATTCAGAGAAAGAACAGCACAAAAGTACAAGAGATGCTCTCACTTTGTCAGTGGCTTTGCTTAAAGCCAGACAGAAACCCAGGAAGGGATATCGAGTGACAGAGGAGGGATAGAAAAGGTGGGAAAGAACCCTTTGATATCAAGGGATGTTGTGATGCCTTTTATCTCCAGTGCTGGAGATGCTGGACCCGGCATTTAAATAGATCGACTGCTACTGCACACTGACGTCAGTGTAAATCCCTGCAGCACAGTAAGCTTTTTCAAATTCAGTATTAAAACTGCATAGCACCACTAACCTCAGAACCCTGCAGCCTCACTGCTTTTTGACAGGGTTGTACAGATGTAAGCTTAGACGGTGAGTACGCATTCCCTTCTCTTCCCAGCTGTGCTGGGTGAGGTTACAGCCCCAAGACCTGCCAGCTCAGCTGACCATTCTGCACATCATGTCAGCTGTAAATGGTCTTGGGTTAAACCTCTTTTTCCAGAAAGTATTTAGGGAGTGACACACAGAAGCAGAAGCAGAAAAAACTGTGTACCCACATCCAAGTGCAGAGTCTGGACACTTTCCTGAATTTGGAAACCCCCTTGTTACCTGTTATTTCTTAATTTTGCCCAAAATAAAGCCAGAATTTACAAATATTGTTTCCTTTTCTAATTGTAAAGAGTTTTCTGAAGCATCATGTAACATCCACACAATCATGAACCTCATCAACCAACGTTACAAGCAGGTACAATAGCTGTAAACTGACAGGGAAAAAAATACAAACAAAAGAAAAATCCTAGTATTTTATTGAGTTCTATTTGAGGAAAGACCTTTTTTCCCCCAAATGTTTCCTGTTACTCTGATTAAATGCATTAATTCACTGTAATGTGAACAGCACTTGAAGCTCCATTGATCAGTGTGATCATTGCCGACATTTTCACATTAGCTTATATGGGTTTATCATTATTCTTAACTTGATTCTTCAAATGTGCTCTCAAAGTCATTACTAAGGATTTTATTATGCACAGCCACATTAAAATTATTTTTCAGTATTTTCCATTATCTCATTGAACCTTCTAGAACAATGTTGGTTGTCATCAGGTATTCTGAAAACTGAACTCAGACTTTGCACTGCTTTTTGTTACATACACAAATAATGCAAAATGGAATCAGATTTTCTCCAAATATTCTAAGAATAAGAGTCTATTATTGAAATTTTAGGTTGGGCACCAGCACAAAGATGTATGAGGGAATATTGGTAAGGATACCCAACAGGACTGTTTCCTGTTCATCACCTGCTATCATCAGAACTTCAGAAGCAGTAGACCTAACCCTTCCGGTGGATAATACCAATGCACCTCGTGTCCCAGGGACTTTCTTTTTAGTGGCTGAGGAACACATTTGCTGGAGCCCATCAACATCCTGCAACAGAACAACCTCCTGCCTCAAGTCCAATGAGTCTGGCTGTGTGATGGACAGGCAGTTCGTTAAGTCTGTGCCAAAGCACTTGGGGAATACATACATCTTTATAAATATGTAATTTTTATTGAGGTTTCCAGTTTGTTTACTAGAGCTCAATTCAGTTAGTATGGACAGTGCTATATGAAACTGAGTCATGAGTCAGCAATCAGGGCTGAATCCACCCTCTGCATACTAAGTACCACTGCATTTTCACCAGCAAGTTAGCCAGGTCAGCAGATTTTTGGGCAACAGCCTGAGAGTTAACTACTGAAGTTCTTGGCCAAAAAATTCCCACTGGCAAAGGAGACACTGGTGCCCTCCAGGAATCGGCTTGGGCTGATTCTTCACTGAGGTCACTGTATGTTTGGTAGGCGCTTCGTTCTGCGAGAAGAGCCTTCCATGTGCAATCCACAAGTCTTGAAGCCAACGGGTAATGTTATCTTTATGACTTAGACTTGATTTAAATTAAGACCTATTTAGTTAATTTTCCCATCCATTCAAGATGTATTTAATCAGCTTTACAACATCACTGTGTCTTGAAGTAGTGAGCATAAGGTTTTGGAGCTGCTGGCCGAAGACCCAAACGGTTACATGCTGATAGGAGAGGGCATAGGTTGCAACTCCAGCTCATTCTGGAGTTGCTACTCTAGGAGTAGCCTTTGATGGCCATACCTCTGCCATCTGTATTGCTGCTTATTGGACTCTCCCCATCTTGCTACAGGGGGCAAGAAGACTTACCAAAACTGGAATAATTATGTTTCTGTCAACTCAACTAGTTATGGTTTAAAAAAACCCCACACCAAAAAAACCAACCACCACCACCACATTGGCTAGGACTCCAATTTGGGCAAAACTACTGACTCCATTCCAACAGGTTTTGGGACCTTTGGTATCAAATCCCTGCTTCCACAACATTTAAATATATTACTAATTCTAAACATGGGAAAATTGCACGTCTGCCTATCAAAGCATCCCTCCCAGTAAGTCAACCAGGCCTGCTCTTTTTCCAAGACTGGAACGCTGAAATGCATTACAGCATAGCTTCTGTCTCCCATCACAACAAGAAGCATAGAATCTCCAGTATGTTATAAAAATATTGGTTACACAGGCTGGTCTTTAAATACAGTTAGGACTCAGAGAAGACTACTTGTTGCCCTAGAAGGAGTACAAGGGTAAAAGCGCAAAGGTTTAGGACACATTAACTGCATATCCAAGACACAGCATGAATACTGTCAATTCATAAGAGTGTTGTTACGTAAAATTGTTCAAAATTATGGGACATAATTGTAGAATCACAGCACAATTTAGGTTTGAGGGGACATTTGTCACTTACCTGCTTTCACGCCTTGCTCAAAGCAAGCCCAACTTTGAAGATAGCTCTAACTCTGAAGTCAGCACAAGACAGGGCCTTGTCCAGTAAACTCTTGTGTATCTCCAAGGAAGGACATGGCCAGCAGGTCAAGACAAGTCATTATTTCCCTCTACTCGGCACCAGTGACACTGCATCAGAGTATTGGGTCCAGCACTTTGGGCTTCCCAATGCAAGAAAGACAATGACAAACTGGAGCCAGAACTGGTTTCTCCACATAGTAGCAACTGGTTTCCTTCAATACCAGTGCCAAATAAAACTGGTATCAATTTCTGACCAACGTAGTAGAGACTATAGCCTTTTTTGCCATTGGAAAATATTGTTCCTTCAGGTTCTGGGGAGCAATTACGTTTTGGGGCCATTGCTGACAGTCAGTTTCCGGTTGTCCCATTCCAAAATTTGATTTTTCTATTAATTTTACATTCCAAACAGAGCCATTGGATTTTAAAGCTGATGCTCCCAAACTAGTATGCCTCTTGCCTTCCATATTGACTTTTACTCCCAAATCCTGACCCAATTTGTATGTTTAGAGCTTCCTGGATGCAGCTTTCCAGCACATGAATTCCTGTTATAAAAATGCAGCATGGGGACATACAATTTGTTTCAGTGTCACAGTCCCCTTTCAAATGTCACAGAGAACTCTCACCATGAATAACTTGTACCTGTCTCAAGGGGATTTTCATAGACATTACAGGAAACAAATCAGCCTTATGCAATGCCCTTGTGCAACATACCGCATTTTTATTCATTTCTGTACACCTTCAAACCTCTGCTACATGGCATACTTAGTTTATGTGCAACAGTCCCTGCTTCTTTCTCAAAATACTAACAGCCAGGTACTCACAGAATGAAACAGCTGCATGTACCAAATTAACATCAGTTATTATAGTTACAGTAGATTCAACAAATATACAATTTAGTTTGGATATTTTTGAACATCCTCTTTCTGAGAAAAATAAAAAGCACAGTACAGCATTAGTAAAAATATCAACACATATACAAATTCCTCAGTAGTAGCAGCAGTATCCTGCAGGCCAGGATGGCTGAGCGGTCTCCCCTGGAGCTGTGGGTTCGAATCCCACTTCTGGCAGCTCCCTTTTAGGGCTCCATCTGGCTGGCGACCAGTCACCAGTGGTGTTCCTCAGGGCTCAGCTCTGCGGCCAGTCCTCTTCAACGTATTTATCAAGCAGCTGGATGCACCATTAACAAGTTTCCTGATGATACCAAACTAGGACGTGCTGTTGACTCTCAGAGGGATCTAGATAGATTGGAGCACTGGGCAGTCATCAGTGGGATGAAATTTAACAAGAACAAATGTCGGACTCTGCACCCACGACGGAGTAGCACCAGGCACAAGTATAAACTGGGAGAGGGGTGGCTGGAGAGCAGCCCTGCAGAAAGGGACCTGGGGTGCTGGTTGACAGCAGCTCAGTATGAGCCAGCAGTGTGCCCTGGAGCCACGAGGGCAAACCCCATCCTGGGGTGCTTCAAACACAGCATGACCAGCCGGTCAGAAGAGGAGATTATCCTGCTGTACTCAGCATTGGTGCAGCCTCACCTGGGGTATATTGTGTGCAGTGCTGGGCCCCACCATTTAAGAAGGATGTGAAGGTCCTTGAATGTGTCCAGAGGAGGGCAACAAAGCTGGTGAAAGAGCTGGAGGGAATGTCCTATGAAGGACTTTGGGTTCATCTGGTTTGGAGAGAAGGAGGCTGAGGGGCAACCTCATTGCTCTCTACAGCTTCCTGAGGAGGGGAAGTGGAGATGGAGGTGCTGAGCTCTTCTTCCTGGTACCCAGTAACTAGATGATCATTACAGACCTCTTAAAACTGAAATATTCTATTTTATTCTATAAAAAAGAGGTCTTAAATTAAAATGGGAAATCTAATTGTCTCAGCCTGAAGAAGGGAGCAGTTCAAAATCCAGCCCCCGATATCTGGTGGGGTTTCTGCTTCCTGCCCACCACCATGCCTGCACTAGCCCTGTGTCTTCCCTGCACTAGCTCTGATGCTGGATGTCAGGCTATATGCCTCACTGACGTAGCAAGAAACGTTACTCCCCCGAGCTGGTCTTCTGCTGCTTTAGGGAGCGGGACCCACCTGCCAGGCAACCACCTGGAAAGCTCTGGCACTTGCTTCAGTGGCAAGAACAGAGGAGTGAGCGGAGCAGAGCAGAGCATGTGAGGGAGAGGCCAGAACCTCCCTCTCTTCCCCCTTTTGTCAGAGCGAGATGTTATTTTGGCTCCAGATGTTTCCTAAAACTCCAGCTCCTACCTCAAAACTAGCTTTTTTTTTTTTTTTTTGCTTTTTTTCCTTTGCTTTTAATGTGCTCTCCCAAATACTTTGGATATTGCATTATGTTCTTGCTTTGTTAAAACTTAAAAACCTCTCAAAAGCACGTACGAATCAGTAAATAAATTAAATTTTCACATTACATATTTAGAGTTGAGTACATATTAAGTGACATTATGGAATACAAAGTATTTCTGAAAAACAAGGTCACAAACATCAGTCACCGTTCCCACAAATGAAGTGGAAGACTAGGATTTTTAGTGCCGTAAGCTGTAAATGTGAAATATCCAGTACTGCAAATGCTTAGCAGGCATGCAATAATGACCTCTGAACACACACAGCAGTAGATCATTATAAATTTGCAGCTAAAAAAGATGAATTAATTAATTATTCCAGAGGAAGAAACAGACTGAGGGAGTGTTTTAATCATCTGCTATTAACACAGACTCCGACAAAGGTAACTAATGCTTTCCATCTGCAAATGCTACCAAATATTCCTTGAGAGGAGTTGCTTACCTATCCAAAATACTCATCTATTATACCTTGTGTACAGCAGATAGAGATATATACATATATATATATATATATAGTCTTCTTCAGAACCTTAACCCGTGGGGTGGTGTTGACCCACCCCTTCTTACTAGGCAAGCAGCACTACAGTCTGCCGACACATACAGGGGTGTTTTGCAGAACATCCTCACAGAAATCAATATTAAGATCACCATCTCCTGAGCTGTTAATGCTAAATCAGTATTTTAATTCCATGTTCCAGACAGCAATTCGACCAGTACTGGAATTCTGAAAGCAGCACATCTGCCTGCTGTGAATGCACAGCAAGTCTGGCGTGTCTGGGTCTGCCAGGCATACAGCAAAATCGGCAGGCAGCTGCCCAAAGCCGTAAGGTGAGGGTGCAGGGCTGGCTGGTCTTCCTGTGTGATCCGTTTTGGATGAAACCTGAAATCACCATCCTGGTTGTTTATAGTCTTTCAAGTCCCACCAAGACAATTTACAATAGTAGTATATTATCTACCCTATACAGGCAGCAAGCAAAGTATCTAACCTGATAGTGTAGACTCTTCCTAATGTTTGAGGAAAAAATATAAAGACTGCAGCCATGAGCTCTGCACAGCTTGTAGCTAACAGTGTTTCCCTTCTAGTAACACACTGCAATGGGTGAATGAGGTATGGAGATGAGATTTCATTTGGATTTTCAATATAATTACACAATAAAACACAATATTCTGCCAATTCAACTCTTCCATATCCACACACAATAAATGGACAAAACAAAAGAAGGAGAGGGAGGGCTAAATCCAAGGCCATCATAAACAACAAAGACCACACGATTTCATCAAGTAATCCCTGCAGAAAGTTCAGTTGCTTGTTCTCTAGCAGATCACTTATCCTGCAATTAATGGCCTGCACAGAACAAAAAATCTGCCAAATCCTCTGTTAATATGTAACATAGGTTACAGTCACTATTAAGAATATGAACCAAACTGTGGCAAAGCACATATTAACTGATAGTAATGAGTTCTGTGAAGACAGTCTTTTCCTATAAATTGTTTTCAGAAACTTTCACAAGATGGACTGTACAGAATCTAGAGTGGCATTCGAGGGAAAGAAGAACAATTATTTAAAAAAAATAAATCTGATTATCAGTATCTATGCTAGCTATTTCATAACCACATGCCAATATCTGCACTCTTGTATGGACAAGCTGTTTAGTGAGGCTAGGTTCAAACTCTTCACATGAATATGTCCAGCTCTCTAGTCAATTTAAAAAAAATGAAATCATATTAGCTAGACAAGATGCCCAGACTTAAATAACTTTCATTATTAAAGGAAGCACATGATTGACTTTTTCTGAGATTAAAACTGCATACATCTTCCCCATTGCTAGTCACAAGGACTGAGACCAAACTTTCAACACTCACCTATGCTGCAAATATTTCCTGTGAGAAAACAGAAGGCAAGAAGTACAGAACCACAAGCAGCTCAGAAATCTTTTATCTCTCTGGAGTGGTGCACGAGGGAGTGCTTCTGGTAAATAAGATACAGAGAATGACAGATTTTATTTATTTTTTTTTTAAAAGAAAGGGACTACACACTTTTTCAAACAAACATATTTCAGGATGCCAATGCAAACAGGAGGTAAAAGCCACAGCAAGATCCTGCACTTTAACAAAGGAGCAGTTTCTTTCAGCAAGCCTCTATTAAATACAATTAATTATGTCAATTAATAAGGAATAAGAATTCCCTCATCCCTGTGCAGCAGCTGCTGCCAGAGCTGTACCTGTGACCAGAGGCCTTGTTGACCAGAAGGGAAAGAACAGAGGCAGACCCACACCCTGTGTGAAATCCCCCTGAAGGCATTCCAGGGAAATAGATAATTTTATGGGCAAGCCGGGCTTCTACCATTACCACCACTGCACCGTCATACCTGAGAGGATATTGCCACATAGTATTTTTTCCTTCCTATAAAATTTTCTCCAGCAAACGAATGGCTATCACCAAACTTTTCTCATCCTGGTTTCATGAAGGTTGCCCATGGACCAGAGGAGAATCCAGCAAGGCAGAGACCATCTCATTATACGCTCATCACAAAGCATAATAGATACCCAGATCTGATCCGTGCTTATCACTCAGCATGAAGTGACTGAACGACTGAAATGGATGGAAACTGCTTCCAGGATTTCTCTCCTGACCCCAAACCCAGACGTCACTTGGAAAAGAATTAGATGAAGTTCAGCCAAGTATATGCTAAGTAGGGGGACACTGAGGGAGTTTTGAGATATCTCATGACTTCTACCGCTCATTAGTGGATAGGACAGTATATTTCCAACACTTCATGGTTTTCAAAGATTTTTTTAAAAGCTGAAGGAATAATCAGGATACCACGGCTCACCTGCTTCCTTTGTCACTGAAGCAAGCCTACACCGGCAGTTCAAAGCATGGCTGAATTTGCATTTGTCTTACTGCGAAACAATCCATTACCAGCAGCTAATGATCTTTTTTGCCCTAATGAATCTGCCTTGAAAGGAATCTACCTGGGACTCCGTGCTGTTCACAGTTATTAAAACATGAAAGCTGGACTAACTCCGCTGAGGACATCGATGGTTAACTGATGCCAATTAAATGACAGCTTTATGAACTGGAATCAATTCAGGCAACGCAAGTCTATCCTTACATTAAAGATGATGCATGTACAAGCTCTTCTCTTGGTGCAGGGGTCCTGGATGTCTACTGGCACAAGCCACACCGTGGAGGGGCAGGCCCAAAGGGCAGCTTTGGCACGAGGAAACACGTGTGCCCGGAAAGTGAAGTAACACACAGCTGTTTCTGACAGCATAGAGACGCCTGTGATAGCACAGGCAGAAAGCTACCTGCTGCAAGCCAAGCCTGCATGTGGATCTCCTATGGACAGACGTATGGGGCAGCTTGTTATTCTTTCTGCTGCCAGTGCTTTTCATAACACATGCAAAAGATTGAAAGAAACAGTATTTATTTGTAGGTGTGCCTGTCCTGAAGCCAAAGTCTTGCTCCACCTGCAAAAGTCACATTCCCCTTTGAAAGATAATGCTGTCTTTTTACTGTGGGCCAGTCCACTGGCTGTTTGCTGCTGGAAATATTCACATTTACCTCTGAGTGGTAATTTCACACTCATGTTTAACTGGATTTAACTTACTTTCCTGTTCCTTCAGTGCTATTGCTAGGCTCTGACAGCTCCTGCTCTCCCCAGCACAACACAGCATTAATGGATGGTCCCCACCGCTGCTGCACGGCCACAGAGACTCCCCACCAAAGCACCCAGGTACTTCAATGCCTCCTCAAAGAGGAGAGCCCACGAGCCTTACATCATACAACCTCTAAGAAAATAAAACTACATGCTTTCCCACCTTTCTTTCTCATTAACTAAAATGAGGAGCAGAGCTATATTGCAGCCTTGTGGCAATCAGCACTGGGCAAAGCAGAAGATATCCAAGCAACAGCAGTGTTGAGATCCTTTACTCAGTGCCCGGTGTGGGGTTTACTAAATAAGAATAATAAAAAATACTCCTGCATTGCCATGTGCAATTTTGCTTACCTCCCTCTTTATATGAGAAACACTTAATTTTCAGGAAAGAATATTATAAACACCAACTGGAATACAATAAATAAACCGCCAATGTCTGTAAACCTGCCTCTTTATCTGACTGGTGTCAGTTAAGGTAAAATAAAAATTACAATCGCTACGTAAGGAAAGTTATATAAGTAGGTGAGTGGGTTGAAAAACAAAACACAGATCTCAGAAAGTTATATTCACCTGTCAAAGCAAGTAAACTACCAGATGAAAGGGAGGCTAGGTCTGAATATAATTAAAGCCCTATTTTTTCCCCCAAAGAGCACAGATTTAGACTTGCTGAAGTCTGCATATTTAAAATACACAATAATAAAGATGAGCTATTGAGTCATCACCAATTATTTTAAAAGAGCAAATTGTTTATTTATAAAGAAACTGACATTTATAAAGAAAGACAAGAAGGACTCACAGTTGAAGCAGCAGCAGTCTTTGGTGTTTGGAGGTTTTGTTTTGCTTTTTTCTAACTCAATTTACTTTGCTTCCTCTCCATTTCTGACTTCAGAAGTATCCCATTTCAAACCTTTCCTTGTTGGCTTCTCCTACTGAGGCATTTAGAGTTTGTGGCAAACCTTTCACACACCTTAACAAGATGTCAACCATTAACATGATAGTCTTATCTATTAAACAGGTGAAACTACATAAGTGTTATAACACAAATCAAAGCCTCCCAGCTGCTCAGCAGTCAAATGCCATAAACATCAATTTGTTTAGCTCTTTGGATAATGTCGGGTCCCCAACAACTGGGCTATGCAGTTAAAACGAAGAGGAAGCTGTGTTGAGTTTTCGTAGAAAAGAGGTAAGCACAGGGCACGTGTCTGCCTTGCACTTTAGCTGCTGAGCCCCACCAGCAGCCCAGGTGGATCAGGCTGGGGACACTAGCATCGGCCAGATTTCCAGCATCTCCACCCTGAGTTACAGTGCCCATAGGAGAAACGTGGCTCAGTGTCAAGACTCTCCCAGGGCTGCCCTGCATGGATCGCAGGCATAGCTACATTGCTTTACCTTCCTCTCCTAAATAAGATCTCCTCCATAATTAGACTTACTCCTTATCTGCAGTCTACCCCATATCCTCTTAACACACACACAAGAACATCCATGCTGGCTCAGATCAATGGTGATCCTAGCTCAGCATCCTCTGGGACGGTGGCCAAGACCAGCCCTAAGGGCGAAATCAATACAGACAGTGGCAAGCAGCAGGACAAACAGTAGGACAAAGCTTCCCTGCTCCCAGGAGTTTTCGGGTCAGAGGCTTCATAACATAGAGATATTTCTTTGTGTTTCATAGCCTGCAACAGTCATCGAGGCTGGTGGGGACCTCTGGGGATCCTCCAGTCCATCCTCCTGAGCAGACCACTCAGGGCCATAACCAGTCAGGTTTTGATTATCTCCCAGGATGGAGACCATACAACCTCATGGCAACCTGTTCCAGTGCTTGACCACCTTCACATTAAAAAAAGTTTTTTCTTACAGTTTCCTGAACTTTTAGCATTCACATGCCACTGCAATGAATTCCAGATCCTGCTTGTGCACTGTCTGTGGAGCCGCACAAGCCTGGTGTATGGGGTGGGGATTACAATAAGGACAGCGTTTCTCATGTCCCCCTACACTCTGCACGGGACCACTGCTCTAACTTAATGTGAAGTGCTGATCTTACAAAGGTTTTAAGACTTAAAAGTCTTAAAACCACAGCATTCATTACTTTTAGTGGAATACGCTGAGATAGTTCATTTTTCTGGGTTCTGGACTTTCCCCATGTTGTTCATAAGGATTCCTTGCTTTGTCTGTCTTTGTCATGAGCAGTGGAGGCATCTAGCATTCTACCCACAGAAACAAGACAATTCTGTTTACAACTAGTTTCTGATAATAAATGCCAAACTATTTCTCATCTCTCAGATTAGAAAAAGTCAGGCAAAATGCAATGATTTGCCAAAAGGTAAATAACCTTTTGATGGCATCTTCCGTTCTTGGAACTATTCTCATAAATAGCTTTTTTGCTCTTATGACGCATCTGTTGCATTTATTTCTCCCCTTCCCATAAGACTCCCCATCTGCTGTATACGTCTGAAATGGCATCTGATAATTCATACTAAGAAAGCCCCCTTATCTATTCCAGTCTTCAGATTCGCTTTTTCATAAACAACAGCAGGAAAAGAGAAAGATATTAGGGAATCAGACCTACAATTCTGTGTTCAGAAAATAACCTTGTCCATGTTAAGAAGCAAACAAAAAAAAAAGGGGCTTTGCAGATGAGGGAAGGTTTCATCTGACAATTCACAGAATATGCATTTAAAATAAGATGAATAGAAGGAGCTGACCAATCACTCGTCGTACAGAGGAAGAAACGAGTTCGGTTCTTTTGCTGTGGTTATTTAATGCAAAGAGTATCTTAGAGTTATATTAAAGATGGAAGATCAAATAGGGACAAAAGGTAAGACTGTGTGGTCATCCCCAGCCCCTCATGGAGTTTGTTGCACAGTTGTGGATTGGCTCTTGGGAAAGCTCCATTTCTTCTGGAAGAAAAAGTTAAATGAATAATAAAGCAGGTTTTCTATCTTGGTTAAAAGATGGATAAAAGGGTGGAAATCAGATGTATTGAAGCTATAAAAAGATTACAGGGATTAACGTAAATATAGTATGACATAACAAGCCCTGTACAATCTGAGTTGGCCCTTTTGGCTTTGCTATACTGCAGACAGAACAATGAATCATACACCAAACATTATCCAAAATAAATCATGCACCATATCTAGCGGTAAATGAATTACCCCTGCTCCTCAGAACTGCTCTTTTCATAAAGAGCCCCCCCTCTAGACAGTCTGAAGAGAACTGAGTGAATTTTCTTCCCGTAACTATGAGAACCAGGAAACAGAGCTAAAATTCCCATCTAATAAGTTCAATTTCAACAGCTAGAATTTTAATAAGGCTACCTAGTTATAAAAGATTTGCTATAAAAATTATACTTGTACTAACAATGACTTTTTGGATGTTTATAAGCTTAGAAACTGTTACACAAATGACAAATCAAAAATACTGGCCGTAGGCAAACCAGCTTCCAGTGTTCTTCTGATAATTACAATTAGGGAGCTTAATGAAATCCAGCGTATCAGATTAGTTTTACAATCCCTACACCTCTGACTTGTACTCCAACAAGTATGGAGCAAATGGATTAGATCTACAGACTAATTTTATAGTCTTCCCTTCAGACTGGTTTTCTTGTACTTTCTGGCAATATTTAAGAAAATATTTTCCAATTAATTGAAAGTCATTTAGTGCTCTCACCAAATTACCCCTCAACGAGTCTGGAGCAGATACACTTTCTTCTTCCCAAGTGCCTTTGATTTCTTCTCTGCACACACAGACATGTACTTAATTAAAACTTGCCATCGAGGTGGCATTAGCTAGACACACAAGGCATACCAAGTTGCTCTTAGGCTTCCTGCCAGGAAGCCAGCAGTGCTGATGCTTTCCTTCATTTAAAGTGTCAGCAAAACAGGCGATTTATGACCACGTAAATACGGAGCCAACAACCTATGACCACTATCTGCAGCAATACAGCAGAGAGGCAGGCGGTTACCTGGTCCCGTTCCTCGGACCAGTTCATCTTGCCAACTGCAAAATCAGAACACACTTTACTAAGAGTCTTCTATAACACTGGAATAAAATAAATCACCAGTATGAGTGTTTAAAAAGATGTCAAGGAGCAGCATGAGCAAATCTCATTAGCAGATACCTACTATTCACCACGTTGAAAATTTAACCCTGGGGATTTATACATACAAGCAGGACGCAGACACAGCACGTTGTGAAATGAGGTTTGTTTTTTATTGGGATATTGGGATTTTTTTGTTAGGGATTTTTATACAGGGAGAAAAGACTTTTGCTCTGATATAGTGTTATGATTGTGGGCAGGGATTTAAAAAAGTATCTGAAGAAATGGAGACATCTGAGAAATGTAATTGCCAGAAGCATTTGAAAAAGTCTGTAGGACACAACAACAGCTCTCACGTGATTCCAGTTCTGCTCTGGAAGGTTTCAGAGATGTCTCTGGCAAGCAACTCCCGAGAGAAAATCTATTTCTGACCACCAGTGTAGATATTCTTACATGTGAAAGATGGAGCAGAGTCTAGATGATGCTACTTAGCTCTGTTAGGTGCTGGTTGTCACACATGTGCCTTTCACATTTAAGTTGAAATTAAACTAGAATGGTTTTAAATCGAGATGAGGTTTCACATGTGGCAGACTTCACTTCCTAAAAATGAGAAAGTTATTTTTACAGCCAGAAACTAACAGGAGCAGTTCTGCTAAGACTGGAAACATCCCAACAACTGGAGATATCTGCAGGGCACTGAGGCCCAAGCTCAGCACAAAATCTGAGCATGAGGAAAAGTTCATCCTTGTCTGGGAAATATCTTCATGCTTTCCTGTGCGAGAAGAAATGACTGAACTGGGGCATGGGTACCTTCAACTGACTTCTTCATTCAGCAAGACCAACCTTTAGTTCATACCTTGGCATATTTTTCTTCCAAACGCACTTCTTGAAAAGCAAAACCAAACAACATTTTCTTCATCCTGCATACTCTTGGTAAAGAGTATTGTTAGGAAAATCAGGTGAAATCCTG
Organism: Grus americana; assembly: GCF_028858705.1. Taxonomy (NCBI): domain Eukaryota; kingdom Metazoa; phylum Chordata; class Aves; order Gruiformes; family Gruidae; genus Grus; species Grus americana. Next base: position 21,051,776 of record NC_072853.1, read on the forward strand.
ACTTCTACAATGAGAGCACAAGAATTTCACTGACTTGAGAAATGCCAGGGTTCTCCCCATCAGCAGAAGCTTGAACAGGGTGTAACGGGGAACACATCCCCGTACACTGAACAGCCCAGCCACATATCTTAAGGGTCTTGCTCAGAAACTCTGTGCCTCCTGAACCTTCTAAAATATAAGGGAACTGGAATCACAACAAGAAAGGTGTCTGCAGTTTTTTTCATGCATTAATTGCTTGAGATCAGCTGGAGAAGTAAATAAACACGCTAGCATTCCAATGCAAAGAAAAACAAACAAAAAAAAAATCCAGTCACTGGGATGTTAGGTCCTCTTTGTCATTTCAAGTGCCAGCCACTTTTGAAGAAGGGACTTATGGTATTAAAGGTTATAACTGAAGTGCAAGTGTAATACCATAATTAAAGAATCTGCAAGCCATAACCAGACACTCTTACAAAAACTCCAAGATATAGAAAACAAAGACAATAGGAGAATTAAATAATTCTGAGTATTAGAGCTACAGTATGAAGGTGGTGCAGAAGTGGAGATGACGTTCTCTAACGAAAAGACACATGCCAAGTTGGCTGGTTAGCTCATGTAAATGCCTTCGAAAGGCTCTACGCAAGGTGGAGAAGAGCCTTATTGTAAAATAGACTTCTGTAAAAATATAACTGAGAAAATTTTAATCACTTAAGATAAATTTAAGCAGACTTAAATTTATTTTATACTTTCATTTGTAAAAGTATAGATTATATCCAAACATTAATTCACATTTTATAATTAAGAATGCAGTTGCTTGAAAAGCTGTTCATCATAGCTTAATTTTTTTGTGATTTTATTTGTATGTATAGGAAGCCAAATTTTTATTAGATGGACTGGTAAACTAAAATATGTATTTTTTTATATTTTGTTATATATGCAAACATTTTATTGGAGCTTGGCCTCCAGAATATGAACGCTGTTTGGGCTTTTTACATTGTACTGAATCTGGCTGGGATGGAGTTAATTTTCTTCATAGCAGCCCGTATGGTGCTGGGTTTTGGATTTGTGATTAAAACACAAATCCCCTGCCTTGTCCCTGCCCCTCCAAGTAGGCTGGGGGGTTGGCAAGAAGCTGGGAGGATGCATGGCCGGGACAGCTGGCCAGAAGTGACCGAAGGGATATTCCACACCCATCCTGTGTTGTCCTCAGCAGTAAGAGCTGAAGGAAAGGAGGAGGAAGGGGGCACATTTCCATTCTAAAGTAACCGTTACAGGTGTTGAGGTCCTGCTTTCCAGAAAGTGGTTAAACACCCACTGCCCACCACTGGGAAGCAGTGAATGAATTCCTTATTTTCCTTTGTTTTGTGCACTTTTGCTTCACCTATCTTTATTTTGATCCATGAATCCTCTTAGCTTCCTTCTCTTTTCTCCCCATCCCACAGGACAGCAGAGGGAGTGAGCAACTGTGCAGGTGTGTGTTTGTTGGCTGAGGTGAACCCACCACACAATCTGTAAATTCTTCGGAACATTTTTTTGAAGATTCATGGCAAATCGAATTTTTGTTATTTTACTACTTCATTAGCTAAACCTTGCTGCTTTGGGGTTTAGTTTCATTATTACCACAGGAAGTAAAAAAGATCAAACCCCTCTTCCCTTGAGTAGGAGGAGTAATATTCAGAGAAGTGAGACTCAAGAAGCTAACAGAGGATAAGGTTTCAAGAAGTGAATGTTTAAGGCAGCTACCACATTGCAGAGGCCCAAGTGCAGAGTCGTGGACGGACTCGGTCACAAGGAGATCATTAAGAATTTCGGTGAATTGAGTCCAAGTGGGTGAACTGAGTGCAAGAGCAGAAGATGCATAACAGATGCTCAGAGAAGGTAGAGACAGGAAAAAGGAAAGCAGTGTGTGGCAAATACCAAATCCAATGAAAAGAGGAAAAACTAAGCAGATGGAAGACTTGACAGAGGAAACGCCTCACAAAGATAAATTGACAATCTAAAGGGAAATTGAAGTTCTGCTGTATGGTTAAGTTCTGGAGCTACAAATACATAAAGCTGTCAAGAAATACAGAGAGCTTGGCCCCTTACCTCCTGGATCAATTGGCACTGGAGTAGTGTGAACATTTAAGGTGAAAAAGAAAAATCTTCCTTGCTGCTGTCTGACGTGAGCAAGCAATCATTCATAACTGGATCAACATGCCCAGGTCCACTTCCTCTTCTTCTCGCTTACCCACACCTAGAACAAACACTGCTGAGAGAAGCTGTGGGTTCTCAGAAAAGAGCCACACTCCATGTTGGAAAGATGAACTCTGCAACAGAGAGACCATGTATGCACTGAACATCTGAAGAGTTACGTGATCTATTAACAAATCTGAGCTCTCATTAAGCATGGCACAGGCTGGAAAAAATGGCCACGTGTGTAAAAGGGAAAAAAACACCCTTGAAAATCAAGAGACAGTCAGTATAGGAAGTTACACATTCTGTTGCCCTATATACATCTGTATACTAGACTGTGTCTGTTCTGGTTGAATTAGAAACCAAGTCCCACAGCTGCCTTATCAGTTTGCATTATTCAGCCTCCAGGCCCCGAAGCAATAAAACAGTGCAAGACACGGGAAGGTCATATTTAGGAAATGGTAGTAAACTTAAAAAGAGTCCATGTCAATAAATATTATTTTGCTGTTCACTACCATAACAAAGTTCAGCAGTAAGTAAGTTAATTCCATAACAGAGCAGAAGAGACAAAGCATGTTATAGCTTCATTCAAGTAGCGTCACTTCCAATTAAAAAGCAAAAGAAAGGGAATAGAGACCACCATTTGAATTTAGGTCAAACCAGATAATTATTTTTGTACACTTACAAATTCCAAAGAAAAGAACTTTGACACACACTCTTAGTGTTCAGTAACGGACGGAGTTCCATGGCCATCCACTGGCCATGCTGTAGAACCTGGCAGAGGTATCAGAACAAACACAGGAACGGTCCAGGACTAATGCCAACAAATAACCTGGCATTTGGAAGCCACGTGTAAACACAGCCTTTCTGCAGCTAAGGAGAAAGAAGAAACTAGGCGTATATTATCTTTAAAACATTACAGCCTGTTCATATCAGGAGCTTATAAATGAATACTATTTCCTTAACTTTCTAATCAAAACCAGATATAAGAATAGGAAGTCAGTAACTGTCAGTGACTAAAAAGCTGATGTGTCTTTCCAAATCTCTTCATCCGCCTTCTATACCAGTCACGTTATTTGCCCAGCTCAGCTATCATCTAAGATTACAAACATGCCAATATAAGTAGACACTGGAAGAAAGTAGACATTTTTCTACTTATCACAGGACTCAAATTGCTGCTGACAGACCTAGCCTAAGAAAATTCACTATACCTTTCCAGGATGGCTGATGGGAATATAATTTGGAAAGAAAACTATTTGCCTTCAGAAACAACTGCTGCATTATGAAACTCTCGGAGTAGTGGCCAAGGCTGTCAGCACTGCCACTCACCCAGCCTGGCCATCCATCACAAAGCACCAAACCAGCCATCAGCACACCACAGAAGCTACCAGCTGCATTGGCCACCAGTGCCTCAGGCTGGAGTCACACCCTATGAATAAACTGCTCTTCACAAAGACGACCACAATAAAAATAAACCCTGAGTTCACATCAGGGCGATCACGGTGCCTGGAGGTCAGAGTCCTTTCCTCTTTTTCTTCACCTTTACTTTCCTTCCTCCAAAATAGTTTGAATTAAACCTAGCCCTCAACAGCCTAAGCACTAGCAACGGATCACACAAGCTCTACCTGCTCTCTTAGCTCTGCGGACTTTCTTGAGGTTCAAACCAACAGAGGGGGAAGGAGATACCACACAGTTATGGCAGGAGACAACTCAGACAGACTTGGATGCAGCAGCTAAATTCTAATTAGCCAGAGATACCAGTGGTAGTCTGTGCACTTCACAGGGCAAGGTGGTATCCTCCACAAGCCCAATTCAAACATACACCACGAGCAAGGCTCCTCAAAAAAGGGATAAATGGATGCAGCTCCAGAAATGGAGCTGTATTGCGTATATGGTTAAGCAAATGTCCTCATACTTCTCACCTCCTGCTTCTCACAATTGCTTCCTTCAGTCTGCTAAACTCATTTAGGGTCCAATGGCTGGACCCAAATCTAACAGACCTGAGCTAGAGAAGGAAAAGGGAACTGAGCATGCCATCCAGGAGAAATACTCTCTAGCTGCATGGACGCAGTTTAAGTGAGTTATACAACATAAGGTTTCCAAACTGAAGAATGTATATAACCACAGGTTAGAGCACCCCTGAACATCATGATCCCAGTGGCAGGCAGACAGTCAGACCGAGTTTACTGCAAATCCTGAAGATGTGCTAATTTGGGCTGGTCTTTGCAGAGCAACTTCCATACATAAAGTTGGTTCCCACAAAATAAAAATCCCTTCTCTAAAGCCATTTATATACTTCTCCCTTCTGCAGGAGGACAATGGTATCGGCAATTGCTCTTGCAAGACTGAAGTAAGTACGCAACATGAATAATACCACACATCAGAAACGTATTGGTACGCATACTGACCTCTGCTATTTCCTTGCTGATGTCTACTGTAGATTTAATTAACTGGAGAAAAATTAACACGATAGAAAAAAAGATAAAAGCAGAATACAAGACAACACAGAGATACCACAACAGTTCAGTATTTAAAGGCATAGGATCAGCTCTCAAATTAAGTTGAAATCAAGAGGAATTCACCTCTGTTAGCGATGTCAGTTCACATTAACAACACAGCTGAGAAATATCTTCCTCACACACAAATTTTGTCAAAGCTGTTCTGATAGGACAGTCACTTTTGTTGACTTCATAATTCAGTCCATTCAACAGGGATTATCCACTAAAAGTAAACTTTGTATGCAAAATTAAGAGAAAGGTATAAATAAAAAAAGGAGCTGAGATACTATATACCTGATACCTTCCAAAGATCTGGTGAAAGGAGATAATTCAGTTTTTGAGTAAGAGTTTTGTAATTTTGTTAAATGTTTTGTGGAGATTATAATTAGCAATTTATTATTAGAACTAATTAAAAACTAATTTTACAAGAAAATAAACCTTAAATCATCCTTTCCTATAGAAAAACAGCTTTGTTCCTCACGATATTTCCAAGTAAATACAGTATTTCTGTTTAGGAAGAGAATTAACATATCAAACCAAGATTTTCAAAAAGTCTCAATAGCTTTAGGCAGTCTATTTGTAGGATTTTATAACCTTTAAAAATGATAAATAAAAAGTCAAGATTTTCTTGTTCACAATTAGCAGTCATCATGAAAATTAAATTCAAAATGCACTGCAATTGGGAGAACAAAATACCTGACAAGTACTCAACCATTGCCTAACTAAAATATGGTACCAATCTCAAGAATACTTGATGTAATTTCCCAGTTTACACATAGGAGGCTACTATTACAGAAGTCCACTCTTTCCCTCCCGCAAGCAGGAAATCTTTTATTTAAAGTGGTTCAAAACAGTCTGTGTAAAGTGAGAAATAGCAGAATACAGTACTGTGGAGAGGCAAAGAACTTCTGTTCCCCAGATGCGCCTTTTTTCATAAAACCTTTTGTTTGCAGACATGAAAGAGAATTTCCTATTGTCTGTAATATTCCTTATGAGGAATTTTCATTTGCATAGTAATCAAGATTCAATCTGGGAGGAAAAAAGATAAAGAATGAAATTTCAAGGCTACCAATCAAACACAATTCTTCATTTTGCGCTTGCTTTATAATGCTAAGAAAAGATAAAGAGACTATCCTGAGAGTAAACAAAAAAAGTTTAGATAAGCCCAGAAGGAGTTCATATGGGGTAATATTGAACAGTGGCAAAAATAACTAACCCACCTGAATATAACGTAATATCATAATTTATTTCACTTAACAGAATGTCTTTGGTTAACTTGAGTGTTAATATTCTGCAGAGGCAATCAATTAAAAACAGAAATCCTCAAATGGGAAGTCTGCAACTCCATTACTGCACCCTCAGCAACAGTTATCTTAAACTCATCATACTGACAAAACACAGATTCTGTACTTACCTAAAAATAAGACCAACGTTTCCTTTTCCTGTACTGTATTTGCATCTCATATACAAGGTAAGAGAGTCTGGGGGCAGATGCCAGTACCACTTCAGACACACACACGAAAGACGCTGTTGAATTTGTTGGTGTGTGAGGCAGCAGCGCCCACGCTCGCAGGAGGACAAGGGACCGGGCAGCCCCCGGTAGCACCATGACTCAGACAAGCCTGCAGCTCACACCGAAGCCTTGCGCAACTGGTGCGGGAGCTGATCCCTCAGAAAACCAAGCTGCTTTTTCTTATTTGCCACCCCTGACTCCTGCAGGTGTGCAAGATGCTGCTTCATACGTGCTACTTGTGAAGGGCAAGCTAGCCTCCCCTCTTCCCAACAATTCAGAAGAGGTGAGCTACTTCTCCAGGTACCAGATTGAAGGTGCTCTGCCACTGCACGGGGCAAACATTTCACTAGGCTGCCGTGCAACTGGGGCACAAGTGCTGAAGTCCTTGACTAGCTTCTACTAAACACCTAAAAGCCTACCAACAAGCAAAAAAAAAAAAATCAGGGAGTTCACACAGGGGAGGAATGGTCTATAGTATCTTTGTTCCGTGGAGAAATCACACTCTCCTGTGGAAGAGCCACAGGTGCAGAAGCTGGTACCTGGCAAGGTGCCTCAGGTGCCACAACGGCTTGTGCGGCTGCAGGAACAGTGGGGGAAGCAAGGCCATGCCGTCTGCTGACGGACACAGGAGCAGAACTGCACCACCTGATGCTAAAGAGGAGCACTTAAAGAGTGCAGGAAGTAGAGGGCATAGATTCAAAAATGTTGATTTTTGAGACATTTGGGGCATGATATTGAATCATGCAGAATAAGAGATGGAGGTTACCTTACATTCAGTATGGACTCCCTAAAATGGCAGAAAGGAACCTATCTTGCACGGGTGTTTTGTTGTCCTGGTGTTATTTTCCATACCCAGAAAGCAGGAGGGATGCCCTCCAGCACTAGTACAGTGTCCTCTCTGGCAGGCATGCTGTGACCCATACTGCCTCGGGGATACTATTTGCCTTTGCGCTACATGGCCTGTATGCATTTTGTATAACAATACATTTAGAAAATGTAAAATTTTCATATTAGAGTCACAACAGCGATACTATTTTTTGGAGATGAAAAGCATAAGGACAAAGGTGAAAACTGACCTCTTAGTGCCAAACATGATGGTGCGAGCTTGTTTCACATTTAGGAATGCACCGCTCTGCGCAGGCTGTTTCTCTTGACCTGGATGAGAAGACAGGGAGAGATTTTTAGATCAAGTAACTCAGGACATTGATTTTAATATCCTGAACAATAAATACATTAGTAAATATCTTTGAGTGCAACTTCAGAGAATACCTGGCAATTGTATAGAAATACGAAGGTTAGCAAAACAATGCAAATAAAAAAAATCCAAAACATAAAAAAAAGTAAGACCAAATCCTATTGGTAGGGCTTAACCCTGTGGTTGTTAGAGCAGTTACTCAACAACGGAGTTAGGTATAATGCCATGTGGTAGCACAAGATCTAAAAGCCCTTGCCTCTGAAAAGGCACTTCATATTGCTGAGTGAAATTCAGGTACCTCAAAGCAACTAAACAAGATCTTCCTGAATTGCCAGTCTGAACACAGCTGTATACGTTTACATCTTAATTGCATTTTGGTGCTCAATTTGTTGAATGACTACCTCAGTAAATTAGTAATTTTTCCAGAAAGAAAGCATTAATATAAATAAGAAATGTCCTGGAGTAGGCCTACTAAGTATGAACCTCAGGAAATGTTATTATTTGAACAAAAAGAAATTCTAACCTTTATATAAAAAATAAAAATATGAAAAAATATGAAAAAATTCTATAATAATAGCATAATTATTATGTTATGTAATTATTACTATGTTCCTAGGAGGAACTGCCTAGTCCAATCCTCAGCTCAGAGGGTAACCAGATCAGATTGCTCAGGGATATGGCCAGTTGAGTCTTGAACACCTCCACAACCTCTCTGGGGAACCAGTTTCAGTACTTGACCACCATCGCGGTAAAAACATTTTTCCTAATACCTAATGAGAATTTTCCATGTTACAACTTGTGTCCACTGCCTCTTACCATATCACTGCATACCTTCAAGAAAAGTCTAGCTCCATCTCCTCTATATCCTCCACTCAGGTACTCATTGACACCACAGAGGTCTCCTCTTGGCTATCTCTTCTTAAGGCTGAGTCGATCCAGCTCTCTCGGCCTCATGTTGTGTGCCATTTGCTACAGCCCCTTGACCACCTCGTTTGGTCTGCATAAGTCAACATCCTTCTTGTTCTGGGAAGCCCCAAACTGGACGTGGTTCTCCACAGTCAGTCTCATGAATGCCAAATAGAGGGGAAGGATCTTCCCTGGCCTGCTGGCTACACTCTTGCCCATGCAGCCAAGGGATGCAGGTGACTTTCTTTGCTGTAAGGGCACACTGCTGGCTCATGCTTAAATTGCTGTTCTCTACGCCTGTCAGATCTCTTTCTGCAGCACTGCTTCCCTACTTTACACAGGGCTATTCCACCCCATGGGCAAGACCTTGCATTTGCTTTTGCTGAATTTCATGAGGTTCCTGTCAGCCCATTTCTTCAGCCTGCCCAGGTCCCCCTGAATAGCAGCACTGCCCTCCAGCACATTGACTGCAGCCTGCAATTTGATGTCATCCACAAACTTACTGAGACAGCATTCCATCCCATCACTGATGTCCTCAATGAAGATACTAAACAGTTCTGGTCCCAGTATTGAACCCAGAGGGACCTCACTAGCTGGATGTGACGTTTGATGTTTTTCAGACATCAAGAACATCCCCTAGTTGCCATGACTTTTCAAAGATGACAGCAGCCTCACAACAACATCAGCCAGCTCCTTCAACACCCTTGAGCGCATCCCATCTGGTCCCATGGGCTAGCGTACATCCAAGTGGGCTCTGATTCCTAATGTTGTCTTCCTCTACCGCAGATACTGCTTCACTCTGCTAGGAGGTTCAGCCACCTGGGAGGCCTGAGGACAAGTCCCTCCAGCAAAATCCAAGGCAAAAAAGGCATTGAGCACTTCAGCCTTTATTCCACACGGCCACCCTGATCAATGGGCCGATGCTCCCCTTGCTTTCCCTTTTGCCTGCAATGTTCTTACAGAAACCTTTCTTGTTGCTCTTCAACACCTTGGCTAGTTTTGATTCCAGCTGAGCTTTGAGTTTCCTGACTGTATTCCTACGTGTTCCTACATGTCTCACGTTTGCCCCCAAGTAGCCCATCCCTGATTCCACCACGTTTCCTCCACCAGGTCCCTTCCCATGAGCCTGCAACAGCTCAGGTCCATCTTCCTTGTGAATGCCATCGCACACATTCCCTGCCCTCACAGCATATAATTTTGATACTATAGAAACCCTTCTGCCCTACTCCCAAATGTTTAATTCAAAGCAAAAAGACATAGTTTATGAAATAAAAAAATCTATCCAAGTTTAGTTGATTTTTAAATGTAAATTTGCAATCTAAATACAAATGTTTTGTTCATCAGGAAGAAGCTGTGATTACATGATCTTGACTGACAAGAGGATTCTTATCTACAAACTCCCTCCTAAATTTGTAAGATGCTCAAGGGGACTTCACATCTCCATGTCACACCAGATAAAATGACATCAGGTAAAATGTCTTGTTACTTCCAGGCGAGGAAGTGGTATTTTCACAGCACCATATTTCATTAAGGGTTTGGGCAGTGACATTTTTGTCTCAATTTAACAGTTGCTCTTAAAGCATTTTCTTTTTTGTTTTGTGTAGAGGGGTTTTTTTGTTTTTAATTGGTGTGGCTCCTTCACTTGTACAGCTGCAAAGAAGAGTTGAAGGGAACCTCCCTCTTCCTTTCCATGCCTTCTTGTTCCAGAATCACAGCCTTGCAGCTGGGCGAGCACCACAAATATCATCAGCCTGAAGTACATTTTCCTTCCTATGCAATTATTGCCCCTGCCACTCAGTAACATCAGTCTCTTCACATTGAGAGCACAACAAATGCACACTTCAAGTTAGCTGTCTTGATTGGGAATTTCTAAAGGCTTTAAGTAAGCCAAGTGTCCACTCCAATTGAAAATCAATGGATCTGGGACATGCACGTTCCCTGCATGTCTTGGGAAATCATGCTCCTGATCCCTATTTAGGATTGTCAGGCTAACTGGGAGCCTAAGCTATGCCTACATTGTCAGATATGCAGCTCAGAGATGGAACATGGATGAGATTAAGGAGTGCAGCTCGGCTTCTGCCCCAGTGCACACATTAAGTATCTCAAGCCATTTAGATAGCCGATTATACAATGTAGAGCCTAAATCTGCAAATGCGCTATAAAGATCTGTCTCAGGGGTTCCTTTTCTCTTAGAAGTAGCAAGGTTCAAGCTCCTTATTTTAATTTTCAGAAGTATTTTCAATGTGACCTGGAAGTCCAGGTCCCATATTTGAAAATGACACGGTCACTTATGATCCCAGGAGCACCGGTAGAACTTTGACACTGAAAATTTTAACCACAGTTTATTCAATCATTTGATAAGCATCAATCTAAAGAGCATAACTCACAAGCATTTATTGTATTTTAAGCATCTTACATTAGTAGGTAAGACTGCCTTTATGTTTGTAAGAACTTTAACTGAAGGGCTCTGATGCTTTCTGGCTCTTCTTGGATATGAGAAGAAATTCTTTCCTGTTGGGAAGAAATTCTTTCCTGTGAGGATGGTGAGGCACTGGCACAGGTTGCCCAGAGAAGCTGTGGATGCCCCATCCCTGGAAGTGTTCAAGGCCAGGTTGGATGGGGCTTTGGGCAACCTGGTCTAGCAGAGGGTGTCCCTGCCCGTGGCAGGGGGGGTTGGAACTAGATGATCTTTGAGGTCCCTTCCAACCCAAACCATTCTATGATTCTATGATTCTATAAATAATAATGTTAGTGATGACAGAAGGTACTGCAGTTTCTCAGAAAACAGAACAAGCTATTTGAGGGAAACCAACAGGCATACAATTGCTGAGGAGCTGAAGCATCCTCCCTTGAAAGTGACTGGTGGAAAAGTCAGAAGAGCAAGGTGTTGGATATGTTGCCACCTGTGTCAGCAGAAACTTTGCTGGAAGCATCACTTTCCTTTTCCTTGAGGCACAACTATCTCCTTTTTTTGGAGGGAAAAAAAAAAGACTGATACAGTCACCAAATATATTAAACAAAACATTAATTTGGACTTTGGATTTTTTTCCCTTGCACAGAAACTGTTTGCACAGAAATGCACCATAGCATTTCACTGGCTTAGCAAGGGTAGCTGTGTGTCAGCTACTGCCTTTCAGCTGAACCTCACCCCTCTCTGGTGGAAGATACTGTCCCCAGGGCAAACTGGCAGAACAGCCTGGGAGAATAGATGAGAAATATCATTTATCTGCTTGGAAATAAATTCTGAAGGCTATGACTTGTAGACTTCTTAGTAGCAATAGTGATTTCTAAAATGATGTCTTAAAGATGCCATTTTATGCAATAAAACTGGCACAAAAACTAAGGAAACCTTTTCATATACACCAGATACATTTAAGCATAATTTACTGAGATTGACGCTCACTGCTCAAACCCATGCAAATCTGAGTACAAGTATCAAGAAGAAAAATATTTTCTGTTAAGAAACGATTGTATTATAGTCATAAATATGGTGTAAAATGTTCATAGAGAATTACAAAAGATGATCTTTATCAATGACCTGGAGGAGGCAACGGACTGCACTGTCATCAGCTTTGCAGACAGCACGAAGTTAGGGGAGACCAGTTGATATGCTTAAGGGCAGGACTGTCATCTCGGGAGACTTGCACAGGCTGGAGGGATGAGCTGCCAGGGACTTTACGAAATTCAGCAAGGACGAAAAATGCAAAGTCCTGTATGTGGGAAGGAAGAAACTCTTGCAGTGGCATAGGATGGGGGCAGCAACCTGAGCACAAGCCAGCAGTGTGCCCTGGCAGCAGAGATGGACAACAGTATCCCAGGCTTTATTAGCAGGAGCATGGCCGGCAGATAGAGGGAAGGGATCCTCCCCCCTTATTCAGAAACCATCAGACCATTCCTGAAATACTGCATCCAGTTCTGCACCCTCCCCTCCATGCAAGAAGGACACTGATGAACTGGACCAAGTTCAGCATAGGGCTCCCAGCCACTTGCCCTTTGAGGAGAGGCTGGGGGTGCTAGGATGCTCCAGCCTGGAGAAGTGGTGGCTTCAGGGGACATAATGGCTCCTTCCAGTACCAACAGGGAGGTTACTGAGAAGATGGAGGCAGGCTCTTGGCAGCAATGCACAGTGGTGCTTTATATCATAAGCACAGTTGAGCAGCGGGCCACGCTGCCCAGCAGCCTCCCTCCTTCGAGCTTTTCAAAACCCATCTGAATAAAGCCCTGAGCAACCTGGATGGCTCTCACAGCTGACCTTGCTTTGAGCAGGAAGATGGACTAGATCCCTTCTGAGGTCCCCTCCAACTTGAGCTATCCTGTGATCCTATGAGTCTATGTATAAAGAAGGAAAAAAAACAGAAGGGGATGTGAAATGATGGTTGAAGTTGGGATAATAAAAATATAATGCTGGTACAAGAATGATGACAGGATGACTACAGGTGATTTTTTGTTTTAAGGAAATAGCAAGAAGAGAACACTTTAAAATTTCTGTTCTGAAAGGTTAGAAAAACAAATTATATTAAATACTTCTCAGAAGAGGTAGATTCAGCATATCTATATACATGATTAAAAGCAGCAAACAGGAACAAAATATATCAAATTATAAACCTGACTTAATTGAGTTGAAAAACATTGAAAGCTAGGAAGGCATGAGATATGAAACACTCCTATGCACAGTAAGCCTTGAAAAGTAAGAGCAGAACAAAATACCTTCCATAGGCAATGGGAAATACTGAGTCACAAAACAGCAACCAAATCCAAAGATTTTGAGAATTGTTACCTTTGAATTAAAAAGAACTATACATAGAATTTTACCAGTTCAAAAGTAATAACCAGTTCAAAAAAATGGAAAGGGAGTGACTCCCGTACCCACAGCACTGGGGACACCTGGAATATAAAAGGAGTTTACTAGCAGCATCGCTATTTTACAGATTTTTTTGCAGAAGCAAACAACTGAAGAAGAAAAATATTAAAAACAGAAATAAGAAAAAGAACTCTAGTTCAGTACTTAGGCAAGTAAAAATGGACGTGGATTTACACAGAACAGGTCATGCTTACTTAAGTTACAGTATGATGAAGTGACAATGAGAGCTAATGAGGATGAAACAAATTCTGCCCTTCCGGAAAGCTTTGATACTGCCACATTAAAGACAATATGTGATGGCTTTTGATATAAGTATTATGGCTGAAGTAAAATGGAAAGGAAAATTCTAAGCAGGACTTGGTAGTCAGTTAATTCAGGCTATCTCTGGAAAAAGACTGCTGAGAAACAAATCAACAGACAGGCAAAGCATGAAGTTAACTAGAAATATTGCTAATTCTATCCTTGCCGCAAAGCAATCACTCAGTAGAAAAAAAATTTCTTCATTTACCAAAACCAGTTACTGCTGTACTTCACTAATCATAATCACTTAAAAAAAAAATTACTAATACTATAAAAGAATCTAAGGCTCTAAAAACATTATTCAAACTTCACAAACATGTCACGAAAAGCCCATACAATATTTAACAAATATTTATTAATTTTTAACAAACTTATTAAATTTATTATTTTTAACAAATATCTTTATACTCGCACCCTAAAGGCAGGGCGTCGGTGTTGAAGGGCCCCTCCAAAAGATTGCGATACTACCCGAACACTTTCCCGTACTCAGCTAAATCACCCCCTAAACCACATTACATTTATTTTGCCAAACTGCGCTTTCATACATTTGAGGTCTTTCACGTAATTCCACCCAATGTCATCAGAGATTAAAACCATGTAATCTTGGTAATCAGTGTGTCTCAATGATACAGCATTAAACCTAAATGCCACACCTGATTTGCTGGCGTTTAGGAAAAAACATTCTGATCAACTCACGAACACCCTTAGAGATACCAAAAGATGAAAGAAACCACAGAAGAAAAGGATAAGATCACCTGTGTCTGCCCTCTTCCATACCTGAGGAACTGTACGGACTATTTTAATCTAACAGTCTGCACTGCTCAGAGCAAAAGGAGCTGGATGATGTGCAGATACATCCGAAACATGTAAAGCAAGAAAATGTCACCTGAATTTTCAAGTACTTTATACACCAGCGTAAAAAAAGCTATGGCACAAAGCAATGTGAGAAACAGTTTTACAGCAAGTAGCCCTCTGCAGTATATAGAATACTTAGGTAGGATCACAACATCTTCCCAAAAGCTATGCTTCATAAAGCACAGGCTGTGTCTAGTCAAAGACACTGGGATCACACAGGGTTAACCTGTATGAATGTAATGGCCCGTGGATACAAACGGTGAGATCGATTACTTCTGGCCTTAAGCTCTGTGAAACTCTGCCTCGGATCACGTATTTCTGCCTTTGTAGTATATTGCACAACCAACCATTTCAAAATGAAAATAAGTAATTTCCTCAAACCTTTAGGAAACATGCAACACCTTTATTCTCTATATAGTCTAGCTTGATTTTTTTCTGTTTTATTACCTTAACACTTGAAGGAAGTATACCTTAAAATTCAAATAAACAATTAAAGGTTGAGTTTGGCAGGTCCTGGAGCTAACTCGTTAGTGGCTTCTTAAGCAACTAAATGATAAATAAAAATAAATGAGCCAATAAAATGAAGTCCTATTCAAATAGAGAAAAATGAAATGTAGTTACTAAAGATTGATTTATCTGAAACGTCAATGAAATCATTAACAACAATTCTTATGCAGTGAAATAAACCGGACTGCCATCTGTTGTTGATCAAAGGTCGGTTCAGTATCAAGAGTTTAATAAATAATTCATTTTGCTCACTGTAAATCATAAGGGCAGCCAACATTATGGCCATTCAGAAGTATTAATTCTGTATTTTTTCATTAATATGCTTTTTTCTGATATCTGAAAGTGTTTTAGAAATACAGAAATTAACTTCGTATATTTGACTATGGTGATTATTTCATCTGCACCAGTCTTTTACAGCAACCACACAGTTGCCAAAGATCTAATACTATTGTCTGTTATGATTACATTTGTAATCCTGTTAATTTAATCTTCTTACACTTCCAGTTTTTTCTTTACAAATTAATTAAATTATGACTGCTGTATGGTTTTCATTTGAATCATAGAGTTTCCATGACAGATGTTTTCTTCTTCCAAAATGAAGTTAAGTATTTCTGGTTTTAAGACGACAACAACAAAAAACAATTACCAGTTTGCCTCCTCAGCCCAGTGACAGCTCAGGTGACCTCATCTGATAATTTTTCTTTCATCCTTTGTTTTTAAACCCCCATTTTTCATTGTTTAAAATAATATAACCCCCAAAGCCTCACAAAATCCTTCATTTCCATTTGCTTTCTTTTGTTTCTCTTCCTTTCCTACATTGCACAATACCACAGATGCCTCTGTCTTGTGTCATAGTCAAACGTAGCTTCTGCCACAAAATCCGCATAGTCCCTACAATGCGACGGTGTAGGTGTGCTCTCTCGCTCATTCCCTGTTAGATCATCCACCTTTGCCTGTAGATAATTCAAGGCAAATCCTAGCTACTGTAGTAGGAGAGAAACAAATTTTTAGCCTGCTATCTGTGAGCATGGTAAAGAAATATATCGATTTTTAAATAAGATGGATAAAAACAAACAACCATTTGTCCTGGATGTTTTGCCCTCCTTCACCTTCACACACGGAGCTTCCTTTCCTATGATTTCAGGATAAAGGGACATTCCTCTACATCCTTTAGATCATCACAAAACCTAAGTTCCTCAGAAATCTGAGGCAGGGGAAAAAAAAAAAAAAGACTGCTCCTCTTTCTCTAGGTACAATTGCTGGACTATCAATTATTTCTTATTAATTAAGTAGTGGATGTGCCTATGAACAGAAAAGAGCACACACGCAGAGGAGACTCACAGGGAGTAACCAGGACAGATCAGGATTTCATTATTTTTCTTTATTTAGAGTTATAAAGCCTACTGAAGTTTAGGGGAAAAAAAACAACAACAAAAAAATCAAACAAAAAACAGAATTAGAAACAACTGCAAATAATAATAGGCTAATAGGCTAAAGAAACCCTGTCCAAAAGCTCACCTGAAGTCAACGAACATTAATGATAAAACTAAATCTGCCAAGACGTAGATGGTAGATACAATGGTTCATTTACAGCTGCTATGAGATGTGAAGTTGGTGCTATTTATCCACCCCTCTTCTCTTCGGGAAAATCAAGAACATCCCAAGTAGGCATAAAAGATCATGAACTTAATGTTCCTCAAAGCTGAAGAAACCACCATGACTTGAGGCAGGCGGGCTGCTGCTTTCAAACATAGCTTGATGACAAATTTCCTCCAGGAACAAATGAGTTCCAAGTGAGGTCTTACTCTCTTCAGGCCCATCCTGGTTTTTAGCTCCTATCCCTCAGTTTGCTGTCCCTTTAGTTGTACATATGTAACTAAAACCAGACAGCCAAAATGAACCTGATTAATACCCTCCCTCAAAAAAACCCCAAAATCATTAAAAATCAGTATTTAGTTTAGAAAAAATTTTAATAACTCAGACCATTTCCATGATGTAGTTTACAGCGCAGGTTGCATTGGCACAAGGAGAGCATCTGTGAACTCTGGAACAGCGGTTTCATAAGCAGACTTCGCAGTCAAAGAGAACATCCAGGTCAAAACTTCTCAAATGATCATTAAAGTTTAAAATCTTTAAGAAATGTTTGTACCCTCTGTAAAATTAGTTCTAATGGACATTCTAAAGACAGGTCTTAATCTGCACAGAGAAGACATAATCTCTCAGATTGCATATCCCACATATATAAAATCAAAAGTGGGTTGACCTTGTCTGGCTGCCAGACGCCCATCCAGCCACTCTCACTCCCCATCCTCAACAGGACAAGGGGAGAAAATAAGGTGGAAAACCTCATGGGTCGAGATAAGGACAGGGAGATTGCTCACCAATTACCGTCACGGGCAAAACAGACTCAACTTGGGGAAATTAATTTAATTTTATTGTCAATTAATTTTAACAGAGTAGGGTAGTGAGAAATAAAAGCACATCTAAACCCACATTCCCTCACCCCTTCCTTCTTCCCAGGCTCAACTTCACGCCTGACTCTTCTACCTCCCCTCTCAGGCAGTGCAGGGCAATGAGAAATGGGGGTTGTGGTCAGCCTGTAATGCTTCGTCCTGCCACTCCTTCCTCATGCTGCTCCACAAACTTCTCCAGCGTGGGTCCCTTCCATGGGGTACATTCCTTCATGAACTGCTCCAGCGTGGGTCGCTTCCACGGGGTGCAGACCTTCAGGAGCAGGCTGCTCCAGTGTGGGTCCCCCACGGGGTCACAAGTCCTGCCAGCAAACCTGCTCCAGTGTGGGCTCCTCTCTCCACGGGGCCACAGGTCCTGCCAGGAGCCTGCTCCAGCGTGGGCTTCCCACAGGGTCACAGCCTCCTTGGGCATCCACCTGCTCTGGCGTGGGGTCCTCCACGGGCTACAGATGGATATCTGCTCTACCATCAACCTCCATAAGCTGCAGGGGAATCTCTGCTCCAGCACCCAGAGCGTCTCCTCCCCCTCCTTCTGCATTGACCTTGGTGTCTGCAGAGATGGTTCCCCTTTTGTTTTCTCCTCACTTCTCTGCCACAGCTGCCATGCAGCTTTTTTTACCCTGTTTTAAATATGTTACCTCAGAGGCACTACCACCATCACTGATGGGCTCAGCTTTGGCCAGCGGTGGGTCCGTCTTGGAGCCACCTGGAAGTAGGTCTGTCACACGTGGGGGCAGCTCCTGAAGTCTTCTCACAGAAGCCACCCCTGCAGCACCCCCGCCAACCAAACCTTGCCACATAAACCCAATCCAACAGTCTCACTTCTGTCTGATTACAAGCCATCTGAGAAACTGTGTATTAGGTTTCTATATATCATTTGCTAACGCTGCAGACAAAATATAACATAGTTGTATAATTTACAGCAGCAGAGGGGGGACTGCACAAATCATAAGTAATTACACAGAAATAGAGATGCAGAGATAAAACAATTCCTGGGATCAAACCAGATGAACTTCTCTCTTTCCCGTACTCTTTTGCACTATTAGTAAAAGTAGTGGTACTGTAAGCTCAGTTTGGTATTGCACAAGCATTGTATTTCTTAACAGATAAAAGCCCTCTCTCCTCACAATAACATAATGTCAGCTAAATGAGATCAACAGCAGGGAACAGAATTACGCAGACCTGAGTCTCTAGTCAGCCAAAACAAACACAGAAACCTTTGGAGGAGGAAGAAATGGAGATGAGCTTTGGCTGTAGTTATCTGGACTAAATCAAAAGGGAGTAGCAGAGTGAGTACAACTCGGATAGAGAAAGCAGAATGTCATGCACACAAGTTTATTAGCCACCATCATAAAAAAAAAAGGCATTACAAATTTTTTTGTACCTGACTACAGATGCTACAGAAAACAGCAGCAGATTCATCTTTAAAATATATGGACTCTGTTTTTTACATTTCAACTTTTAAATTAATGCTATGATACTGATTTTCATTTTAAATACAGTTCCAGTGATAATGACTTGTATCTAAAATTAAAGAAAAGATGTCACTTAACTGTGCAAAAGGATATCAAATAGTAATTTCAATATACCAATTTCTTATTAAATAGGCACTCAAGCAATTTCACTTAATCTAGGCTGATATTCGAAAGGAGGACAATAAAAAGAGAATGACATTTACTGAATACAATGTGAAGGGTATTTATGCTTAGTCATTAGCTGGTTGAAGAATATAGCCCAAGATACAATAATGCAGATTTTCCTGACTGTATTACAAATTGTTCGTCTCAGACAGTTCACTTAACAAACGTCTCCCCTAATCAACTGGCCTGTCTACCTATTTATTCCTATATTATCAACACCAAAAAATCTCAAAAAATACACCAAAAACATTCATTCATAATCAATGTGGTTGTCCCACTGCCATTCATTTAATGACATCAATGGTTTTTATCCTATCTTTTGAAAGCCATAAATACAAAAATGACAATATAAAATATTTACAATACCTTATTTTCCTTTCACAATTTATATATATCCAGGTTTGCTATGTTTTCCACTTCAGCTCCTTTTCAAGAAGAAAGCTGACTATACAGTGAAGTTCTCAGCTGGAATCAGATCTAAGAGTGCTGCAGACTATAGACTGTGCCACTCTCAAACCTTTTGGGTTCTGTAAGAACTGGTGAACAGGTTTTTTAAATCAAAGGTTACACTTCCAGTTTTGTAAATAACTAAAGTATTCCATTTCTTGGCACTATGTAGCTTTCACCCCACCAAGCACAGCTGCAGCTAAGGTGGATTTATCATAACAGAAAAGGCTCATACATGACTGTGGCCCCCAAAGACGACCGTTCATTAATTTCTCTCCCCCAGTCCTATTCTGAAGAACGCTGGCTGCAGTCACATTGTGACTTTCCACTTCTAAAGACCAACAGACGAAGTCCTACTGTTTTCCTTTCCAAGCAGAACCAAATTCATGGTAAGTTGGGAGTTACAAAATTAACTCTCACAGAAGAAACAATTCTTAGAAGATGCATCAAATTATTTAACAAGGTCAGCAAAAATTAAAGAGAAAAAGATAGGATTACTCCAAAACTAAAAACATCCAAAGATGTTCTGCTCAACTATGTTAAGGCTGTGTTTGGCAGATGGAACAAAGAATAAGTGGATCACAGGGGTGTTTGAAATTTAGTGAACGTAGAAGAGGGCTAAAAGGCTACAAGTGGTCAGGATACTGTTTATTTTATACTCTTTGCCCAAAGCAAAATGATATATATTTAAGCCATTTCTAATATATATTTGCCTAACTATAACCTGGTCTTAAAAACCTCAAAGGATGGAGGTTGTACAGTCTGAAATATGACTTTGCTATTCTAAACATCAGAATCTCTTCCCTGAAAATATTCTTTGCCGCAACTCAAGCTCATTAGTTGTTACTTTCCCAGCAGACACAGAGAACAATTCTTTACCCTCTTTCTCACAAAAGCATTTCACGTATTTGAGCACTGTTCTCATGTCTCCCCGATGTGTCTCTTTTTTAGGTCAAACATCCCTTCGGAATTCAGTTTTTCTTAGAGGTCATGCTTCCTAGTCTTCTGGTCATCCTTGTGTTTTAAAATGTGGATGCCCAAAATTACAGACAGTATTCCATGCAGAACTGAGTAAAATAGGAATTATTTATTCTCCTACATATGGCCCTGGTTCTACATTCCAGTTTGATATTTCCTTTTTTCCTCCTAGCAGTCTACATCAGCAGCTAACATTCAATTTGCTGTTCTTCTCTCAGGTTTTTTCCCTGGTGTTCCTACACAGCTAATCATTCCCTGTCCTGTGTTTTGTAAATTCTGAAACTCAACAATACATCACACTTCTCAAGAAGAATTTATTAATGTG
Source organism: Grus americana (assembly GCF_028858705.1). NCBI lineage: Eukaryota > Metazoa > Chordata > Aves > Gruiformes > Gruidae > Grus > Grus americana. The sequence continues at coordinate 21,072,426 of NC_072853.1, forward strand.
TTTTGCGACTGCTTCAGCCAGCTTCCTATATATTTTAGTGTGAAAGTCATTAAGGTCATATGATTTAAGGTTTAACTAATAAATAAAAATAATAAAATACCTAGTCTGTGGGATCAAAGGGTCTTTGCCATTAGAGCTAGAATAGGTAGTCTAAATGCAGCATGTTTCACCACCATCACCATGCTCACTGTCATGTAGAAGCACAAGAAATACTGCAGTGCTGTTATACCTTTGCTGCCCTCAGGCTAAGAGCTGGTAAGAATAAACCAATTTAAGAGAATAAGAGATTGATATGATTTTCCCATCTCTTACAGCTCCAGGTAAGCTCTGAAAATAACCTAGAATGCAAGATGTTCCTGCTCATTTCCTTGACATGTCTCCTTATCTTTTGCCTCTTAATTCTTCTAGCCTTCAGTTTAACTCCTCCAAAACATTAAAAAAAAAAAAAAGAAAAAAAGTCAGACCTAGACTGCCAGAATCTGGTACTCTGCAACAACAATGTAGCCTTTGACGAGAAAGGCAGCTAAAAGCAAGGTGTTACAGAGTCCTGAGCTGATACAGGTTTGCCAAGTCTCTGAACAGCTACCTATGTCATACTTCTCTCTCTAGCAGCTCTATAAGCATCACTGCAAGGAACAGTTGATGCACTTAATTTCTCACTGTTTTCTTCCTTCCATATTTTTGTGCATTCATCCCATTTTTTCTTCACAGACAGGATCTGACTCACACAGTAGAAAGAACAGTAATCACTTCAACCTGCCCCAAGGAACTTTATTTCCCTAAAAGGACAATTAACAAAGAAGGTTACAAAAACCCGTCTGTAGCTTAAAAAGGTGGGAGAATGGAATTGCTAATGTGAAAGTTTGTGTTAATAACAAGTTGGAAGAAATTTTAGTAGAATAGAATAGAAAATTTCAGTTGAAAGGGACCTACAACAATCATCTAGTCCAACTGCCACTTCACAGCTGACCAAAAGTTAAAGCATATTAAGGGCATTGTCCAAATGCCTCTTGAACACCAACAGGCATGACCACCTCGCTAAGAAGCCTGTTCCAGTGTTTCACCACCCTCTCAGTAAAGAAATGCTTCCTAACATAACCTAATGTCTGAACCTCCCCTGGTGCAGCTTTGAACCATTCCCACCCATCCTGGCACTGGATACCTGGAAGAAGAGACCAGCACCTCCATCTCCACTTCCCCTCCTCAGTAAGCTATAGAGAGCAATGAGGTCGCCCCTCAGCCTCCTTCTCTCCAAACCAGACAAACCCAAAGTCCTTAGCTACTCCTCACAGGACATTCATAGAATCATAGAATTGTTTTGATTGGAAAAGACCTTTAAGATCATCAAGTCCAACCGTTAACCTAACACTGCCAAATCCACCACTCAACCATGTCCCTAAGCACCACATCGATGTGTCCTTTCAATATCTCCAGGGATGGTGACCCAACCACTTCCCTGGGCAGCCTGTTCCAATTATTGACAGCCTTTTCGGTGAAGAAATTTTTCCTAGTATCCAATCTAAACCTCCCCTGGCACAACTTGAAGCCATTTCCTCATGTCCTATCACTTCTTACTTGGGAGAAGACACCAATACCCACCTGGCTACAACCTCCTTTCAGGTAGCTGTAGAGAGCAATAAGGTCTCCCCTCAGCCTCCTCTTCTCCAGGCTGAACAACCCCAGTTCCCTCAGCCACTCCTCATAAGACTTGTGCTCTAGACCCTTCACCAGCTCCATTGCCCTTCTCTGGACACGCTCCAGCACCTCAATGTCCTTCTTGGAGTGAGGGGCCCAAAAGTGAACACAGCACTCGAGGTGGGGCCTCACCAGTGACGAGTCCAGGGGGACAATCACTTCTCTAGTCCTGCTGGCCACACCATTTCTGATACAAGCCAGGATGCTGTTGGCCTTCTTGGCCACCTGGGCACACTGCTGGCTCATGTTCAGCCAGCTGTCAACCACCACCCCCAGGTCCTTTTCCCACTAGACAGCTTTCCAGCCATTCTTCCCCAAGCCTGTAGCATTGCATGGGGTTGTTGTGACCCAAGTGCAGGACCCAGCACTGAGCCTTGTTGAACCTCACACAACTGGCCTTGGCCCATCGATCCAGCCTGTCCAGATCCCGCTGCAGAGCCTCCCTACCCTCAAGCAGATCAACACTCCCACACAATTTGGTGTCACCTGCAAACTTACTGAGAGTACACTCAATCCCTTCATCCAGATCATTGATAAAGATATTAAAGAGAACTGGTCCCAGTACTGAGCCCTGGGGAACACCACTTGTGACTGGCCACCAACTGGATTTCACTCCATTCACCACAACTCTTTGGGCCCGGCCATCCAGCCAGTTTTTTACCCAGCAAAGCATACGCCCATCCAAGCTGTGAGCAGCCAGTTTCTCCAGGAGAATGCTGTGGGAAACTGTATCAAAGTCTTTACTACAGTCCAGGCTGACAACATCCACAGCCTTTCCCTCATCCATTAAGTGGGTCACCTTGTCATAGAAGGAGATCAGGTTAGTCAAGCAGAACCTGCCTTTCATAACCCCATGCTGACTGGGCCCGATTGCCTTGTTGTCCTGTACATGCCGCGTGATGGCACTCAAGGTGACCTGCTCCATAACCTTCCCTGGCAGCGAGGTCAGATTGACAGGCCTGCAGTTCCCCAGACCCTCCTTCTGGCCCTTCTTGTGGATGGGTGTCACATTGGCTAACCTCCAGTCAACTAGGCCCTCCCTGGTTAGCCAGGACTACTGATAAATTATGGAAAATGGCTTGGTGAGCACTTCCACCAGCTCCCTCAGTACCCTTGGGTGGACCCTTGGCCCCATAGACTTGTGTGTGTCTAAGTGGTGTAGCAGGTCACTAACCATTTCCCCTTGGGTTATGGGGGCTTCATTCTGCTCCCCATCCCTGTCTTCCAACTCAGGGGGCTGGGTACTCAGAGAACAACTGGCCTTACTATTACAGACCAAGGCACAGAAGGCATTAAGTACCTCAGCCTTTTCCTCATCCTCTGTCAGTATGTTTCTGCCCACATCCAATAAAGGACGGAGATTCTCCTTTACTCTTCTTTTGCTGCTAATGTATTTATAGAAATATTTTTTATTGTCTTTTATGGAAGTAGCCAGGTTAAGTTCTAGCTGGGCTTTGGCCCTTCTAATTTTCTCCCTGTGTAGCCTAGCAACATCTTTGTAGTCCTCCTGAGTTGCCTTCCCCTTCTTCCAAAGGCCATAAACTCCTCTTTTTCTTTTCCTGAGTTCCAGCCAAAGCTCTGTGTTCAGCCAGGCCAATCTTCTTCCCCACTGGTCCATCTTTCAGTACATGGGGATAGCCTGCTCCTGCCCCTTTGAGATTTTCTTCTTGAAGAATGTCCAGCCTTCCTGGACTCCTTTGCCCTTCAGGACTGCCTCCCAAGGGACTCTGCCAACCAGGCTCCTAAACGAGCCAAAGTCTGCTCTCCAGAAGTTGAAGGTAGCAGTTCTGCTGATCCCTTTCCTTACTCCTCCGCAACTCAAAAACGCTATCATTTCGCGATTGCTATGCCCAAGATGGCCTCCAACCATCACATCACCCACAAGTCCTTCTCTGTTCACCAACAACAGGTCCAGTGGGGCACCTCCTCTAATTAGCTCACTCACTAGCTGTGTCAGGAAGTTATCTTCCACACACTCCAGGAACCTCCTGGACTGGTTCCTCTCTGCTGTATTATATTTCCAGCAGACATCTGGTAAGTTGAAGTCCCCCATGAGAACGATGGCTAGTGATTGTGAGACTTCTACCAGCTGCTTATTTTCATCTGCCTCTTCATCCTGGTTGGGCGGTTTATAACAGCATCCCACCGTGATACCTGCCTTGTTGGGTGACCTTGGTGGGTGGAAAATGAAGGGTCAGTCATGGGATCCATGGGTTACAACTACAAACATGCACAGTCCTCTCTCTGCAGTATGTGCCATTATCTTGATGTCCAGTAGAAACAAGCAAGGGATCTCAAGAACCAAAGATTTTCCTTTGAGATGCGAATGACTGTATCTGAAGTTCAAAGCTGTAATACCAACACGTTGCCTGTAGAACAGGTACAGAGAAACATAACCTGCATTAGTCCTGAATTGTGTAAACTGACAGAAGTGCAGTGATCTGCTGGAGACTCAGAAAATTTATTTTGTAAGGAGAGAATAAAATCTCCAAGAAAATACTAGGTTAATCATGCTTACTGAGATGCCTTATTACCTGCTAAATCAAACACAGGGGTAAGCAGAATACTTAATAGCCTATAGCTCATAGTCCTGAGTTATAATAACTTGAGGACTGCATTTGCCCTATGTCATATGAATGAACAACTGCCCTCCTTCCCTTTTTTTTTTCTTTTTTTTTCTTTTTTTTTTTTTCCCCACTATTGTCATTCTATTGCAGTTTGGCTTTTTGGATCTCACCAGTGTGCTTATATGTAAGACGAAAACAAAATAGCAAAGCTAGATTACTACGTGCTTATCTTCAGTTTAGCTCTCACAATCTTAACTGTGACAGAAGGGTACATTACCAACCTTGAAATACAAATTTTCAGGATAAGAAACCATAAGCTTTAGGTTTCACCTTATTTATTTAATGTGTCTCTTTGGAAAGCTCTTTCTTGCCTCAAATTCATGTAAAACCAATCATTCATTCCTCTCAAAATATTTGCATTGGGTACACTGAGACGTGCCTATTCAAATCTACCAAGCTAGACTTTTTTTGCATGAGTCATTAGTCATAGGCTTGCATTTCCTCAAGTGCTGTTAAGTCATGAATCTCAATCACAGCACACCAGCTTGGAAGACAGTCCTCTGGCTTCCAGACATGCCAAATACAGATGAGTGTTCTGCAGGGTTTTGGAGAGGGCTTCCCAGATGCTACATAAGGTAGATATTTCAGATATTTTGCAACCAGAAGCCGCTTTTATTTTGGGTGATATGGGAAGCTCATTAGAGCTGTTTAAGAATATAGATATAGCTAATGAATTTGGGGTACAATCTCCTGGAGTGGGTCACATTCATCCGGTGAGACAGCTTCAAAGGACTCAGTTGAAAGTATCTCCTGAAAGAGTGCAAAAAGCCCACGCTGGGAGCAGGGCCCAGGAAATCCCATTTGTAGAGATTCAATAATCTTCAAGCAAGCAAGAATACCCGGCAACATGCAGGCAACCTGCAAATCCTGGCAAACCTAATTAAAGAGCCGAGACAATTACTCAATGTGCACAAGTGAAACTGTTCATGCATCTCTTTCTTGGCCTTACTGCACATTACTCTAAATCAAAATTTATTACAACTATTTAAGAATCTGTGGAAAATGTCACTTTTTCCAGGTTCTATATACAGGAACGTTCTGTTTTGACAACAGCATGCTGCCTCTATCCTGTAAGAGCCTGCAGCTTCAGTAAAGTCAGTCTTAACTACAGGTTTTGTGGGAAAAACACAAGGAATCAATAGGCCACCCTACCTGCCTTCAACACCCTGAGGAATTAAATATGTCTGTTGCATAGTAGAATCTGAAAGATTCAGAAACAACCCTGAAGATGGAAGCAGGCAAAACCTTGCTGTAGCTGTGTTGTAACAAAACCCTAGCACATCAACACCAAAGATTAGGAAATTATTGCTGTAGGATAGTCAAATTGACCCTAGGATTTTTCCACCCCCAATTTCGATTCTCCTTCTGTTGAAAGAGACAATGTTATAGTGGTGTTCTTTTTGTAAGAAAAAAAAAATTAAAAAAACAGCATTTGAAAACTAGAGAACGCAACAACAGCAAAAGAACTTTGCAAGATCTTTATAATCAGATTGCTAGATTGTGTCACAAAATTTTCAAGATACCAAGAAAAACAGCAGTCAAACCAAAAACTAAATGTAAAATAAATAAAAATCAAGCATCAGACAACTAAAACCAGAACAAATTTACCTTCAGAAATACTTTGAAATTCCAAATTCATCAAGAACTGATAAAACTACTGCTGCAGTTACCTAAATACATGAAAAGAATATTCCTACAAGAAGATAAACAGAGCATTCTTGGGTTTATTTTGCCTGAAAGAAGGAATCAAAATCTGATCAATGAGAAATCTTGATCAGCTTGAATTTATGAGCAGCTTGGAGCAACCATACACAAGTCAGATGCTAAAATACATTTTTTGAAGCCATGGGAAAAAATTAAAATAAAATCACCAAGCTGCATAGAGAGGAATACATATATATAAATTTTGCCTCCACTCATCCTAACTTGCAGTTTCTTATCTGTTAGCAAAATGAATTGTGTTAGTTGGTTATTTTGTACACAACAAAGTGTAACACTTTTCCTTTTTTAAAGATTTTTTTTATTTATTTATTTCACCAGCTAAGAATAAGTAACAAAACTGAAGATCAATTTATTATTAAGATCTTTCATGTAGATCTCCTGGGAGGCACAGTCAGCAACTCAGAAACGAAGTTAGGAAGGATGTCATTGCCCTTGGGTAGCCAACATTCATCACAGCAGGCAGCCTTTATTGTCCACCGTGCTGTAATAGTTTCTCGGTAGGGAAGGCAGCATGCAGTAGCATGATGACATGCAAGATAATGCCTAAAAACCACAAAACTCTCTTTTAGAGAAAGCTGGCTAGAAGTGAATGTTTACAGTGGCAGCAGAAGGGAAAAAGGCAGAATGACTTGGTTCTCTTTTTAGTCCTGAACACTGGTAAAAATTTTTCATTCTGTATCCTGTTCAGGGAACCAAAAGAAGTTTCTTTACATTATGTGGGGTTTTTTAATTTGATCATTACTTGCTCACTTCTCCTCTACTTCTTCTCACCTGAACTCTGCCATTTACGACATCTTATTTCCCCAAACCAGGAACTGGATCACCCAGGAAACACCTAGGTTTTTAACATATTGAAAACTGTTTCCCGGTTCCTTATATGACAGGCAGATCAATCATCACTGTCACTGAATTTCTATTTATTTAAAATGGCTGGAGAAGCTGAACTAGAGTCAATCACAGTCACTAGAGTCAGTTGAGAAAAAAGACAACTGTTTACAGCCAACAATTTCATACAGAAAAATGGGTCATTCAGATCCAAGGCTTTTCTATGAAAAGTGGGCAGCAGTAGAGTATCTTAAGTGAAACTGGAACTGACTGGAAATTTTCCATCAGAGACACTAAGGCTCTGTGTGTGTGTGCATGTGTGCGCACATGTGTGAAAAAGGTAGTGGTTTGCAAGATGCTTGTTTTCCTGTTTCTCATTAAATCTCTTCCAGATTACCTTGAGTCAGATTTTGAAACTCGATTTACAGATTTGCTCCTAATTTTTTCAGTATTTCCACTCACTTCGATGGACTCAGTTGCTATTTAGTGTGAATCAAAACCAGCAGCAGTTGGCATTCTACCACACTGAGTAAGGACAGATTCAGTGAAGGACTAAAACACCTGAAGACAAGATCCAAAATCCTTTCTTTGATGGTTTCACATGCAGAAGTCCCAGTCGGCCCTTCCAGTGAAGCAGGGCTACACTGCTGTCAGGAATGCGAAAGGCATGAAGCCAAGACAGCAAGTAGGTGGGAGACAGATGCTTCAGTTTCCTATAAAGCTACTCAATTATGCTTTACAGAGTATCTGTCCACTAATTGCAAGAAGCAATGTGCCAGGACATGATGTGCTGCATGCCACCTTCACAGTGCTGAAATGCTCCCCTTTTTCTTTGGAAAGATGCAGGATGATGAAATGCTCCCCTTTTTGTTTGGGAAGATGCAGGAGTCCATAAAGCGTGAAGAAATACAGCAGCTCCTGCAGGCATTTGGGAGACTCCACAAATCGGTGAATATAAAATCAATTAAAATCTGTGCAGATAAAGATGGTACCTAGTCATCTGCTGTCTGGTCAGCTTCAGGTATACTTTTGGTTAAAAAAAAGCAAGTGTAAATGGATTATTTCTCTACTAGTGGTGGGAATTGGCTGCAGCCAGCACTTCTGAATAATACACACTGACTAGCTACCTGTTTCTGGATTTGACATTTTTAAATCATGAGGTGAAAAGGTCATGTAAAAGGAAAATTATTTGCTACAGAGCAGTAGTTACATCCACAGTCACCATCACAGTCTCGTCCTGCAGCTAAAATACACGGATCAAGTGCCCATAACCTGAATGGGCATGAAATACGAAAAGCCCTCCAGGCACCCAACTTCCCGTACAAAATGCAACAGGAATACCATCACCGCACTGATGGACTGGAGCACTGTTGACACAAGTACAGACAGGATTGCCAGGACTTGAAACTACATCTAGGAAAATGCAAAAAGATGTCGTCTGTGAAATCTGGCCCTATTTTCTTGAAAAAATGGGAACTGTATTATCCAACCTGTCACTTTTCTGGTCAGCTTAATCTCAGAAAGAAAAAGGCGTGCAAGTGAACTTCAAGGATCCCACTAAACAATTTCTGTTTTGTGCTTTCTGTGGGAGAAACGGAAGATACAAGCCACTGGATTGAAAAATATTGCTGTGGCATGTAAAATATTAATAATTTTAATTCTTTTTAAGTACCTTATTAGAAAACAAATCTACTTGATGTTTCAGTCTTGCAGATGTTTTGCTTTCAAGCAATTATACCATAGTCATATTGCCTCTCAAGACAGTTTCTAATGAGAAACCCAATTAACATTCAGCACTTTAAAGAGGCAGAATTTAAGAGTATGGTGTTCATCTTTTCTTAGCCAGCTAAATGATGAACACAATTTATTTTGCATAATAAAAACAAGAATAGAAAGTAATAGAAAGAGACAATAGGTCCAGCAGGGGAACTCTTGACTATAGCTTGTTATTAATCAATTTGTTTCACACAGTGGCTTCTAAGCAGCACAAGTGTATGTGTACTGTGTGCCCATAAAAATAATAGGAGTGAAAAACTGGATGCTCTAATTCTTAAAGGATGTTGATCAGTCAGGATTAAAAGCATTGCATAAGAACATGAAAACAGCACTAGGTCATAAGCTATGGGATAATGCAGTTATTTGAGAAATATATGGCAGAAAGATCTGGCTTCCATTTTTATTTGTGCAATTTAGGTAATGGGGAAAATGTATTATGGTCTTCTAAAGCTGTAGTGATGAAGCACATCCACAATGAACAAGGTCAACAACTGTACCTGTTTACAAACAGTCAGATTACGAATCTGCTAACTTGCGATCCTGAAAGCTCCTTACTAAGATTAACATGGAGTTTCTGTTTATCATCCTGACACAGCTGAAGAACCTCACGTCCAAAGAATACAAACAGCTCCCTGTTTTTAACACTGGAAATTTCAGTAAGAGCTCTCTTATTTCCTGAATTTACAGTAAAATGTGTACAGTATTGCCAAAGAAAGAAAGTATATAGAAATCACAACTCATCTATCCATGTGTATCACTTGCCACCTCATCTGTTGGCAAAATGGATTTCAAAAGGTAAAAAGACAGTTGTTATATTTTATCAATAACTTATACCTGCAGCACATGTATGTATGCAAACGAGAATTAAAACTCCTTTGTCCAGCAATGAATGAACAGAACCTCCATGTTTCAATGCTTAAATTTAGTGGGGCACATACCCCACTTACAGGGTTTTACGGTGATTTTCATTTTAAGTGGCTCAGGACTAAGTCTATGTAGGAAATTGTAGTGAGACAAGCAGATGGCCTGGATTGCCCTGTCTGTCACCCTACCGCAGGGGATTGCAGCAGGCCTGCCCTTTTGGGAAGGGGTAACTACTATTTGGAAGCATATTTGCTTCCATCAGGAACCTCATTTTGCAGCAAATGCTGTTTTTCACAGCTCTGAATATGGTTTATAGAACTGACATCCTTCCTTTCACTAAGATTAAAATTAAGGGGGTAGAAAATTATAGAAATTAAACACTCAGGATCTATACATAAACAGAACTTGAGAAATATGTTAGCTTACATATTTTGGGTTTTTTAATAAACTAAATATTAATTACTCTTTCTAAGCCCTTAGTCTATCCCTGGGTTAGAGAATGCAAACCAGCATTGTTCAAAGCATGCTGGTTTATGACCACACACATTCCCTACCTTGTCCCAAAGGGGTAAGGAGGGGAGGGGGGGCAGGAAAGAACAAGTTTTAGTACATATGGATCTTGGCTTTGGGTATGTTTAGAAAGATGAGCAAAAAAGGAGAGCAAAATGGGCCAGATGGCAAGCAGTGGTACCTGCATGCAATCTGCAGCCATGGTGGCAGAAACATATTCCAGGTCCACATCTTCTCACAGAGGCCCCTGCTAGCAGGCTTCCCTGCCAGAAATTACAGCCTCCCAAAGGGGCGGGGGGTGGACAAACTCCAGAAAGTATCAAGATTGCACAGCAGGAGCACATGGATCATTTTCCATGAGACTGGGAGGAAAGAGGGCAAGTCACCCACAGAATCTAACTACTATATTTTTATTCACTTCTATGTGCCTATGACCTCACTACAGTATTTTGCAGAAGCCAAACATGGGGAAAGGCTAGGGATAAGAAGAGATCATTCTTTCTGCAAAAATAGTCTTACCTTTTCTTTTTTCTAAACAGTTTGCAAACAAAAATAAAATCTAAAATGAAAAAACATATCTCATGAAACTGTCTCTAAGATCCTGCTGAGGAACTTCTCTTTTTGCCTTATCTCAACCATGCATTCTTCCTTAGTTTTCTTCCCCATATGAAATTAGGCTGCTGGGCTTTTTTTGTTAATTAGAAACAAGGTCTCAAGACTAATCTAGCAACAGAAGAAGAAACTATTCCCTCCAGGAATGCTTCACACTGATCCCCTGTTATGTGACAGGAATTTTAAATATTGGGAAAAACTGCCCACAAAAGGCTGACTCTAAATTACCTACTTTCAAATTCTGCATATGGAAGAGTGACACAATACGTCATCCAACAGTTAAATTAAAAAAAAATAAACTGAAACCTTCCCATTCATATTAAACTATAACTTGCAAGTACTATGTGCAATAACATCTACAGAATTCACAAGAAATCTAGTCAAAGCAATTCTTTTATTAGACCTCATGAAAGAAACAAATGTTAAAAAAATAAATGAATCCACTGAAGATAAACATGTTTGAGAGCGCCAAAGTCAGACATGCTCGAGACACAGCATATATCAAATAGTACAGGAAACACTCAGAAAATATATGGCCATATCTAAATATACTAGAAAATATTTCCAAAGAAGTCACTCTTTATTTAACATACCACTGGTCAAATCAGTCCCACTCCAAAGCAAGCAATTTCAAAGCAAGCTGCACCAGAAAAACATTTTGGATTAATACCTTCTCCAGATGGAGTTTTCAACTTAATCAATAACAGCTAGCATGAAATCTTGCAGCCAAAATTATACCCACTCAAATCTGAAAAGAGGAAGTAGCACAGAGATGAACAGAACAGTCAAGGCTGCACCAACCACCCTAAATACTTGCTCCTCCTAAAACATTCTTCATCCTAAGCACTTGGAAGGACGTGGTATGACAAATGACTCCAGATACTACCATCAGCCCATTCACTGAAAAACAGACTGCAGAACTCCTAAGGAAATGTGATATCACAAGGCCAGAGCTGGATCAAAAAAAAAAAAACTATCAAACTTCCTAACAAAGCCTGTAAAATCAGTTCTGCACTTATCCTGTACATAGAAATTTGTTTCACTCAGAGAGAAAAAGCGACCAATTTCACAGAAAATAGCTTCTTGACTCATAAAACTGATGTCATAAAGTCACTCTCGAGAAGAAATTAAACTATAAATCCAATTAAAATTCACCACTTCAGTAATGAAACAGCATGCAGGTTCACTTTCTCAAATGAGAGATATTGTAGAAAAAATATGAACCACGCTGACAAGGAAGTAATTGAGTGAGAGCTACAGCACTTTCAAAAGGGAGGCGTTAAGATTCACATTTAGGAAGTCAGGAAACTTAAGAACACAACTGGAGAAATTCAAAAGCAGGCTACATCAATTCAGAAAGGATCAACGTAAAATGTCTCATTGGAGAAATGTTCAGCTTGTTAGCGTGCTTATAACATCTACCACTTTTGTGGCCAAATACCTAAGAATGACTCTCTGCTTTTAATTTTCCTATAATGTGCATATAAACAAAAAAGAATTTACAGTGATAGAATTGAGTTACCTGTACGCTGACTTACAAAACATGAAAACAAAAGTTGCCATTTTCAAACTTGGACTGAAAAATTAAGACACAGAGTATTTACTGATTTTAAGAAAATAAGGTAATATGTCAAGTAGCTACTTCTCATCCATGGATAGAAAGACAAATACACAGACACCTTCATAGGGCAATTCAAGAGCAGAGGTTTAATTTAGCTATTCGCTAGCTAACACAGCAATTAAAATGATGGAGCGCCTGAGAGATAAGGCCTTGTGTCTACTGTGCGCTGGCAGATCTATAACCGCAAAAAAATATCAGCACAGACAATCTACACTGCTTTGGTCTTAGCATTGGAGGAGAGTAGCCAAAAACGTGAATCTTTTACTGTGATATTTCTTTTGCTTTCTTTGTTTTCTGGCCAAATACATATTTAGGCATAAGACAGGAGCTAGAAGCACTGCACATACTCTTAAGCCATCATGTATTGCTTTTATCACTATGGATGCAACCAATACTTGAGTTTTCTTATTTTTAAGATAATTTATGCCATGATACTTAAATTTTCTTAAAGGCCTAGTTTCTATTTGGTGAAGCTTTGATTCCACTAAAAATTAAAAAAAAAAAAAAGAGAGAAATGGTCTAATTCTTCTGATTTTTCAGAAAAGCTTGAAACTATGAACTCTTACTACTGCTTTCTGAACATCACTATACTTTACCAATCGTGTTTTCTGAGAACAATCCTTAGTTGGGACTGAAAACAGCATGGAAACAGAGAAAGGACTGAAATAAACTTTGATGTATTCAGAAGCATTTGCATTACAAAATTAAAGTGCAAGAAGTGCCGAATGACAGTAAATGGTAATTGAAAAGACAGATCTCTGAGAGAGAAACCTCATGGGAAAACTTCATGAAAATGGCAAGTACTTCAATTTTAAGATGGATCTGGGATTGTTGATTTGTGAGTGTTGATAATACCCTAAAATCAACAAGAAAGAGGTGAAACATATGGTGCCTGCATTCAAATCTCCATTTGCAGAGTTTTAAGGTTTATAAATCCTCACATGGGACATTTTAACTACAATACAGAAGAACAAAATTGGACCTAATTATGCCCTGTTAATAAAGTCAATTATACAGTTAATCTTTTTCTAATTAAAACTTAGAATTGGTTTCACATTTTTCCTCACTTTTTTCCGAAGAAATATGTATTTAGTTGCTTCTTAAGGTTCTAACTTCATATTTTTTGCAAGTCATTATTAATATGGAAATTAAAATAATTGTAATTCTGTATTAAAAAACATAAAAAAAGATTTAGCAATCCCTTTTTTATTATTATTAAATTCAACTCCATATATAACTGTCCTGGTTTTCATCTGGCATAGAGTTAATTTTCACAAGAAGTTGGGAGGGGACACAGCCAGGACAGCTGACCCAAACTAGCCAAAGGAATATTCCATACCATACGACATCAAACTCAGTATAAAAAGGGGGCTGGCCACGGAAGAAGGGCCGCTGCTCAGGGACCAGCTGGGCATCAGGTTGGGTGAGCAAACTGCATTGTCTATCACCCGCTTTGTATATTCTTTTATTAGTATTGTCATCATTGTTTTCCTCTCCCTTTGCTGTCCCACTAAACTGTCCTTATCCCAACCCTTGAGTTTCACCTTTTTCTTCCAATTCTCCTCCCCATCCCACCAGGGAGGGGAGGGGTAAACAAGCAGCCACATGGTGCTCAGCTCTGGCTCGGGCTAAACCATAACAATATCAATAGCAGTGCTGCTTCCTCAAGTGGTATTAAAATGACACTGGACATTCAGTCTACTGTTTAAAAGTCTGATTTTTAGGATTACAAGAGTAGAATTGAAATCAGGATTGAAGACAGACATCATTTATTTCCTACTAAGGACAGGCAGGGGAGGTGAGGAGGGGGCGTCACCCTCTATGTCAATGACCAGCTGGAGTGCATGGAGCTCCACCTGGGGATAGATGAGGAGCCCACCAAGAGCCTATGGGTCAGGATTAAAGGGAGGGCTAGGGCAGGGGACATCATAGTGGGGGTCTGCTACAGGCCACCTGATCAGGGAGACTGAGCAGATGAAGCCCTCTATAGGCAGATAGGAGCAGCCTCACGCTCACAAGCCCTGGTCCTTATGGGGGATTTCAACCACCCTGACATCTGCTGGAGGGACAACGCAGCTGAGAGCAAGCAATCCAGGAAGTTCCTGGAATGTGTCGATGACAACTTTCTCCTCCAAGTAACAGAGGAGCCCATGAGGAGAGGTGCCATGCTGGACCTTATTCTCACCAATAAGGAGGGCCTGGTAGGGGACGTCAAGCTCAAGGGCAGCCTTGGCTGCAGTGACCATGAAATGGTGGAATTCAGGATCCTCAGGGCAGCGAGGAGGGAGCATAGCAAGCTCACTACCCTGGACTTCAGGAGAGCAGACTTTGGCCTCTTCAGGGATCTGCTTGGTAGAGTACCATGGGACAAAGCCCTGGAAGGAAGAGGGGCCCAAGACAGCTGGCTAATATTCAAGGGTCACCTCCTCCAAGCTCAGGAGCGATGCATCCCAACAAAGAGGAAGTCAAGCAAATGCACCAAGAGGCCCCCGTGGATGAACAAGGACCTCCTGGGCAAAGTCAAACAAAAAAAGGAAGCCTACAGAGGGTGGCAGCAAGGGCAGGTAGCCTGGGAAGTATACAGAGAAACTGTCCAAGCAGCCAGGGAGCAGGTTAGGAAAGCCAAAGCCCTGATAGAAATTAGTCTGGCCAGGGATGTCAAGGACAACAAGAAAAGTTTCTATAGGTATGTTAGCGATAAGAGGAGGATGAGGGAAAATGTGGGTCCCCTCCAGAATGAAATGGGTGAACTGGTTACCCAGGACATGGAGAAGGCTGAGGTACTCAACAACTTCTTTGCCCCAGTCTTCACTGGCAACTCCTTGAGCCACACTGCCCAGGTCACAGAAGGCAGGGACTGGGAGAATGCAGAACCACCCACTGTAGGAGAAGGTCAGGTTCGAGAATATCTGAGGAACCTGAAGGTGCACAAGTCCATGGGACCTGATGAGTTGCATCCGCGGGTCTTGAGGGAACTGGCGGATGAAGTGGCCAGGCCACTCGCCATCATATTTGAGAAGTCCCGGCAGTCTGGTGAAGTTCCCACCGACTGGAAGAGGGGGAACATAACCCCCATTTTTAAGAAGGGTAAAAAGGAAGACCCAGGGAGCTACAGGCTGGTCAGTCTCACCTCCGTGCCTGGCAAGATCATGGAGCAGACCCTCCTGGAGACTATGCTCAGGCACATGGAAAATAAGGAGGTGATTGGTGACAGCCAACGCGGCTTTACTAGGGGCAAATCGTGCCTGACAAACTTGGTGGCCTTCTATGATGGGGTTACAGCGTCCATGGATAAGGGAAGGGCAACTGACGTCATCTACCTGGACTTGTGCAAGGCATTTGACACTGTCCCACACAACATCCTTGTCTCTAAATTGGAGAGACATGGATTCGATGGATGGACCACTTGGTGGATAAGGAATTGGCTGGATGGTCGCAGTTGTGGTCAATGGCTCAATGTCCAAGTGGAGAACGGTGACGAGTGACGTCCCTCAGGGGTCGGTACTGGGACCAGCGCTGTTCAACATCTTTGTCGGCGACATGGACAGTGGGATTGAGTGTACCCTCAGCAAGTTTGCTTATGACACCAATCTGCGTGGTGTGGTCGACACGCTGGAGGGAAGGGATGCCATCCAGAGGGACCTTGACAGGCTGCAGAGGTGGGCCCGTGCGAACCACATGAAGTTCAACAAGGCCAAGTGCAAGGTCCTGCACGTGGGTCGGCGCAATCCCAAGCACAACTACAGGCTGGGTGGGGAATGGATTGAAAGCAGCCCCGAGGAGAAGGACTTGGGGGTGTTGATTGATGAGAAGCTCAACATGAGCCGGCAGTGTGCGCTTGCAGCCCAGAAAGCCAACCGTGTCCTGGGCTGCATCAAAAGAGGTGTGACCAGCAGGTTGAGGGAGGTGATTCTGCCCCTCTACTCTGCTCTGGTGAGACCCCACCTGGAGTACTGCGTCCAGCTCTGGGGGCCCCAGTACAGGAGAGACATGGAGCTGTTGGAGCAAGTCCAGAGGAGGGCCACGAAGCTGATCAGAAGGCTGGAGCACCTCTCCTGTGAGGACAGGCTGAGAGAGTTGGGATTGTTCAGCCTGGAGAAGAGAAGGCTCCAGGGAGATCTAATTGTGGCTTCCCAGTACCTGAAGGGGGCCTACAGGAAAGCTGGTGAGGGACTGTTTATCAGGGAGTGTAGTGACAGGACAAGGGGGAATGGGTTCAAGCTGAAGGAGGGTTGATTTAGATTAGATGTTAGAAAGAAATTCTTTACTGTGAGAGTGGGGAGGTACTGGAACAGGTTGCCCAGAGAGGTTGTGGAGGCCCCATCCCTGGAAGTGTTTAAGACCAGGTTGGATGAGGCTTTGGGCAACGTGGTCTAGTGGAGGGTGTCCCTGCCCATGGCAGGGGGGTTGGAACTAGATGATCTTTGAGGTCCCTTCCAACCCAACCCATTCTATGATTCTATGATTCTACTTCTCCATTTCCACTTAAATAGCAGCTTAACAATCCTTAATTATTCATTCTGAACTAGAAGGGATCATTTCTTTTTCTTTCACTTCAGTACAAAACTTTTTGACAGATCACTGAATGAATGTCTGAAACCTGTATGTTTTATGGGGCTGTTCTCAGCAGGTTAAAACAGGAGGTGACCAGCACGGGCACCCTTTAGATCTTATTAGCTGAAGAGGAAAGGAGTTTTTATGCACTCCTGCAGTTCATAGAACAGTTTGGGTTGGAAGGGACCTCAAAGATCATCTAGTTCCAATCCTCCTGCCACAGGAGGTCTCCCCGGAGCCTTCTCTTCTCCAGGCTGAACAACCCCAACTCCCTCAGCCTGTCTTCACAGGAGAGATGCTCCAGGCCTCTGTTCATCTTCCAACAGCTACATGTCTGTCTTGTACTGGGGCCCCAGAGCTGGACACACTTCCAGGTGGAAGTCCTAAGGAGAGCCTACACATGCCTCATCCTCAAGCTTAACATGACTGTTCTTTTTTTAGCCAGGAGGGGCTTATCTTATTACCCTTCTTAGCTGTGATCTCCACATAGAACCAGAGAACATCATCATCCCGAAAGGTACAGGCAGCACACAGGAAACAGGCAATTCAGACTGTTGCGCCTCTCAAATGCCGAACAAGACTCTGTTGTTACAGTTTGGCTTTGTGCATCCCATTAATGTAAAATCATACTGCTTCCTTTCTCTTAATTCAGGTAAAAATGATACAGTGTAATAATTAAAAACCCATACTGCTTTGTTGAACTACAGTTAAAGTCACTTGGGTTTCTGCCTGGCAGGATGCACACACTAGTTTTTCACCATCATCTGATGAATAATTCAAGCTTTCTATATTTGTGCGTAAACAGGTTCCTCTGTTCTGTTTCAGGTATTATGCCATGACCATTACAAGTAGTTTCCACATAATCTCAGACTGTCTGCATTAGGTATTTTTTCCTGCAATGTTCAACTGTGGCACGTGCAAAGCAATTCAGGACGTAAGAGAAGTGAGAGTGACAGAGTATGTTTTTACCAAAATGACAACTTCACTGCTATCCCAACAGAATATATAAGGGCACAAATTACCTTTAGCACACTGCAAAAGCAGGCGTGCATGGGGATGCTCAAGAACAACAGAGCCCTCTGACAGAAACAGAACCCTGTCACATAACTGAAATAAAATTTCGACACTTGTCAGAGGTTTATATAATGTTGGTGCAGGCTTACAAATTCTCCATTCACACAGAAAACTCACTACCACTACTACAGCCTCATAAGTAAGAGATGCAGTTGCCTGCACCAATATAGTTACAACAGCTTCTGAGTCACAGAGGACAATCTGGCCCATGCTGATACATTATGCAGAGCATCTATAAAAATGACTGTGCTGAAAGCATTAAGTAAGAGCTATGACCATGGAATTGGAAATGTTGTCGTCTCCACAGTACTAAATTCATCCTTCGTATAACAAATATAGGGAAGTGAAAGTATTAACACCTTAAAAAGATAATGAGCGATTCAACAATTCTACTGTCTACTCATTATTTTTATCCAGGTCACTCAGTATATGAGCCAATATCAACCAAAAGATGTCAACTGTGAACTGTAATGTTTCAAGGTCATTCCTTTCCAAACATAAACAGGATTTTAGCAGGAATTAAATTAATTGGAAGAGAAAGAAGGGGTTTTTCTTCTCTGTTCCTGTAATCTGTTTATTTTACTGGCAAGCACAGTAGAGCTACTTGAAATTCGCAAAACAAGGGAGTAACACAAAATACAATTGTGTAAAAACTTAATTTATGCAAGTTATTTTTCTCCCCACATCTGGCTTGACACCCTGCAGAAGAACAAACACAAAACATTTGTTCCTATCTATCCTGCAATTAAAGTACACAAGGATTTGTATCACAGAGCCAGTTCTCTCTTCCAGTGCCCTCTCACTGCTCTACCCAAAACAATGCATTTGCACGCATCCCATCCATTGTGGTGAACAGCATTTAGGAACTGGCCACATGTAAAAATATCATAAAATCAGTGGTGCTGCACCAGAAAAAGCCTTATGTGCTTTTAAAACTGATTAAGAAGAACATTCAGGTCCGTACCCTCGGTAACAGGCATGTAAAGCCCAATGCAGCTTAGCTCCACATTACCAATCAACCAGAAGGTAGAGGACAAAAAATACATATGGACTTAATTTTATTAAATATAAATATGTAATGTTTGCTTCCCTATTGATGAACAGAAGGTGGGAATATTCTCCACACATGGCTCAAAGCTGTTAGCAATACACTATCTGACCCTTCACTAACACATAGGAAGAACCTATATTTCGCCACCTGTTGATTTGTGGAACTGATTAGAGCAAAATTATCCAGCATCTTCCATATGTTAAAATAAAAATCAGTCAGTCAAAGTCTGTCTCCCATGGCTCTGTTCTAGACTCGAGATCCTGCTGAAGTAACTCTTTAAAGGAAGGGTTAAATTTCTTTGTTTCTATGTGGAAGTACTGTTGTTCTGTACAGTTTTATTGGGTTTAGGTCGCAAATTCATGGTAAAATGACTTCTAACAGTAGGAAAGGATCAGAACTAGAACTTCCAAACACAGATAACCTGTGCAAGGAGGAAAAACCACAAGCCTAGGCATGAATCTCAGTGTAGTAATACTCTGTAACAGACAAAGCCACAGCCTCTGTAATCTGTAATGTCCCAAGCTCTATTAGTTAATTTAAACTTGGAATTAAATGTTGTTTATGTAGCTCACCTTTAACCTGCCATACTCCAGTCATGTTTTATGTGACCGGGCTTACAGATTACTACAATTTTTAAAGTGTTCTCCTAGTGGTCTCACATGAACTACTTTTTTGCATCAGCATTTTTTACAAAAAAAGCGTAAAAATCAGTGTGACCTATTAGCAATACTAAAACTGTACCCATAATGCCTAAAGATTTAAGAAAAAACAAAGCATGCAGAGGCAGACTAGATGATGGGGAAGTGTCACTTCAGATCCTTTCTTAGGATTCAAAATTAGGAGTCATGCACTCTTACAAATACATGAACTCATTATTGCATTGTATAAATGCAAATGCTGATTTGCACAGAGTCGAACTTCTTGTTCATGTAAAGTGATGTAGATATTTCATGGATCTATAAAAGTATCTTCTCTTCAACATCAAGAGCCTAGTGAAGACAGTACTAAAACAAACACACACGAAAGATCACAGTTAAAAAAAAGAATGGGAACTTTATCTAAATGTCACATGCTAAGGAATGATCAATACAATGTGATAGTAGTCTTGTCTTGGCTATGATGATCTACCAGCCAAACAAAGATGACTTTCTTGTGTTCTTCCCAAGTGCTCTTGCACAGCTCAACAGCTGTGTGTTTGAAGAAAGCACCTTAGAGGGTTACAGTCTGAAGTCCTTCAGGAATAATGTTGCATTTCTAGTCCAAGATCAAGAAGCAGATGATCACTTTGGTTTCTTTGGAGAAAATACTGTCATTTTATCCTTCTCTACCTACTAGAGAGGTATGGTTAACAATGCATCAAGAACAGACTGGAAGATGTAGTAAGACTGTCATTCAAGTTAATCGGTTACATGTATCTTAAGCATAAACAAATTTGCAGGCTTCAGAGGTACTGCAGCACAGAGATGGTCATAACCATTAATTTATCATAACTCAATTTTTATTAAATGGAATAGGAATCTTCCTAAACAAGGACACATGACAAAACACTAGTAGTTTAAAATTGCAATAGTCCAGAACTCCAAACAAACTTGAGTAATTTAATCCTGGCATGGAAACTGAATGCTTGATGCACTGAAATTTGCGTGGTGCCACTGTGTAAGCACTGCGGTATAAAATGTCAGGTACAAGCATCTGGAAAACTACAAGCTGCTTATATCAGCTTCACCACTTCACACCATCTCAGACTGTATTTCTGGAGATTGGCGCAATTTATAATAATTTACATATCAAAAAGTCATTATCTTCCCTTTTTTCCAGACTATTCTTTAAAATCCTTCTAATAATCATGCACTTACACAAAGTGGCTTAAGTCATCTGCATTAAAGCACATTGTTGACTGCTTTTGCTCTCACACATGTATAAATCTGGCTTATTTTGGCAAACACGAATTAACTCACTTTGAAAATATTTACAGATCTTTGGGAGATACTGTGCTTGTCACAGGAATTTATTTAAAGCCAACTCCTTACATAGGAGTGTGTATTTGGAAAACTGAAAACAGAAAACTGACTTACAACATGACTGGGTATTATGAGGAAGTGGAATAAATAAAGGATTTTTTAAATTATTTTTATTCTTCCTCCTCTTGGATTCACTCAGCAAGAGAGACAGATACTTTTGCCATAGTCAATTGCAATTCAAATAACTGGGAAGGAGAATTAGAAAGCAGAAACCAATTAGCAGTTATTATAAGAATTTAGAAGAGGTGACAGGGATCCTTTGCATGTTTCATGGAGATGGAATGACTTCCTCCCTATCAATGCCAACTTTCATATCTCCTCAAGATTTCATTTATTTCAGCTGAAGAAAGCCCCATGGTTCCAACCAGTGGTCTCATGTTCCCCAAAGAACGTCACATGGGATGACGTGGTTCTTCCTTTGCAGAATTCATTTCTACTGCCCATTACCACATCACAGAATCATCAATAGTTTGGGTTGCAAGGGACATTTAAAGGTCACCTAGTCCAACCCCCCTACAATAAAAAGGGACATCTTCAACTAAATCAGGTTGCTCAGAGCCCCATCCAACCTGACCTTGAATGTTTCTGGGGATGGGGCACCTACCACCTCTGTAGGCAAACTGTTCCAGTGTTTCACCACCCTCGTTGTAAAAAAAAAAAAAAAAAAAAAGTCTTCCTTATATCTAGTCTGAATCTACCCTCTTTTAGTTTAAAACCATTATCCCTTGTCCTATCACAACAGGCCCTGCTAAAAAGGTTGTTCCCATCTTTCTTATAAGCCCCCTTTAAGTACTGAAAGGCTGCCATAAGGTCTCCCTGGAGCCTCCTCTTTTCCAGGCTGAATAAGCCCAATTCTCTCAGCCTTTCCTCATAGGAGAGGTGCTCCAGCCCTCTGATCACCTTTATGGCCCTCCTCTGGGCTTGCTCCAACAGCTCCATGTCTTTCCTGCGCTGAGGACCCCAGAGCTGGACGCAGTACTACAGAGAGTAGAGTAGAGGGGAAGAATCACCTCCCTTGACCTGATGGTCACCTTCATTTGATGCGCCCCAGGATACGATTGGCTTCCTGGGCTGCAAGCATGCATTGCTGAGTTATGTCCAGCTTTTCATCCACCAGCACCCTCAAGTCCTTCTCCTCAGGGCTGCTTTCAATCCCTTTGTTCCCCAGCCAGTATTGATACCCACAGTTGCACCAACTCATGTGCAGGACCTTGCACTTGGCCTTGCTGAACCTCATGAGGTTCACACAGGCCCACTTCTCAAGCTTGTACAGGTCCCTCTGGATGGTATCCTGTCCCTCAGGCATCTCAACCACCCCACTCAGCTTGGTGTCATCTGTAAACTTGCTGAGAGTGCACTCGATCCCACTGCCTATGTCACTGATGAAAATATCTCACAAAACTTTAGCCTTTCGGTATACCTGAGAAACAGAAGTGGTTAGAAGTGACTGAAAGCATAAAAAGGGATTCGAAAAGCAGTAAAAAGTTTGCATTCTGTCTGTGCTACAGTTCTAGGACATGTCTCCTATATAGGACCCTGAAAACAGGGAAAAACAGAAGGTAGAGGAATTTGGGGAAAATACATATGGGGAAGTAAGAGTATCTTTTCTGGGTATTTCTCAGTACAACTGTATATTTGCAACTTCTTTCCTTTAAAGCTTCAGTGAGGTCAAGCCTGATCTCTAGGTACAATCTAAGCCTTGCTCAAAACTTACTGCAACACTGGCTAAGAGCAACATTAGGAGATGGCGACAGAACTGCAGTGAGACAACTTGGTGTTCACTGTGCCACATTCCTGTGCCAAACTAGATACACAGATAGTCTATGATTACATTTCATCACCGCAGCACTCTCCTAGACACTGCAAGCTCCTTCCACCCATGTAGCTTCTCCACTTGGGCAACTCCATTCCCTGCCACCATCACTAGTTTCACCCATTCTGCAGACCATTGCTAGTGCTGTTGGATACAACGTACATATACATATGTCTTCCAACAGACAAGTAACATAATTTTGATGCATAAAGCCTTATTTCCTTCATGGAGTCTAAGGAAAAGCATCACATTCACCAAAACCAAGACCACTTGTATCTTAATTCTGTCTCACTTGCTCCTGTCTGTGTTTACTTACTCTCTTTAAATGTAGCAATGATTATGAGGATCGTTACACAGATCTCTTTTCCCAGGGTCACATTATCACTACAAGGAGCTTTTCACCTGTTCAAAGACATCCTAATTCAGAAGGCTGGTTGCAGTTTGATGAGGACTTCAGTAGGCACCAACCGCTCATATACCGTGGCTGCTATTCTCACAAAGTTAACAACCACAGGTAAACAGCTTTATGCAGTTTTCAGCTATGTGTTCATGCAGCATTTCTTTCCACCAAGACTGCTTCAACACACGGAGAACAGGAAAGACACTATTTACTAAGTAGTTAAGGTATCCAGTGTCTAGTTTGATCAGCATTGTTCAGTTCAGGGCCTTATGGTACTCTACTTAAGCCCTGCTAGGATGCTAGAAGTATTAATTTCCTCATGAGCCTCTCCAAGGTGATGATCACCACAGTATTAGAGTATTTAGCCAACATTAATGAACTTATCTTTTCATACCATGCTATGTTGTACAGCTAGTATTGCCTTCATTTTACAGATACAGACTTGAAGTACAGAGCCTAAAATGGAAAAGTCTTCATTTCCTTTGGATAACCAGGCAGCCTCACCTCTAATATTTTAAGTCCCACAAGGATCAGAAATACAAGTTTACAACAACAAACAAGAGGAAGAGGTAAGGGGCTGTAAGGAGGTAGAACACTGAGGTGAAATACCCCTTACAACAGGCTTGCCTGAATTACAACAGGACAGGAACAACTGGAAACTTTGGATTCCTTCTGGACTCTGTAAAGCCCTCATAAGACACAGACTCCACTACCTGCACATCTTCCCAGTTGCCCGGTACCATTGTCATCTTCCCTCAGCCCCATCCCGTCACCCTCACCACCTTCTGACAACTTCATCCAACCAACACTAAGATTCTGTCCAGGTAGCTCATCCAAGTCCTAATCTGATCCAAAGTTGAGACCTTCTCTCTCATCGTCCCCAGCTCCAAGGACAACTCTTTTCGCTTCAGCATTTTAGTCAGGATGCTTGCTCATAAGGTTACCTGAACTCCAGGCACATCCCAGTGCCTCAATACTTTAAGGACATTAAGAAGACAAACAATATAACCAAAATTTCACTTTTTTTTCAAATCACCACTGCCATATTCAAAAGCTGCAGAAAAGAGCAAATGCTGGATAAATCCTGCTTGACACTGTCATCTTAGACGTGAGTACATAAACTCAGCTGAAAGAAAGTTGTGCCCTCTGGGACCCCTGAACACAGGGAGGCTTTGAATGGAACGCCGTGCTGGGGGGTAGATTCTGAGATGCAATGCAGCACAGGGATGCTGCTGCTGCTTTATACCCAACACTTCAGGCACAGTCTGAGGATAAAGTAAGTGCAAGGTTACTCTGGGAACACACATAGAGCAGCTGTTACGGCAGGGAGACCTGAGAAAAATCTTATATTCAGAGCCTCAAATTTGATAATCTGTATTAACAGCTTAATCTGACATAAAACATACACTTTTAATTCTGTAAAAACAGCTGATTGCATGTAACTCCCTAAAACAAGTAAATGCACACACGCTCCACTGTAGAGAGCTTTTAGTGGGGATACACAGCATACAGGAAGACACTGGGAAGTAGTAAATAGAAAAATCAATTGAGCAGTGAAGCTTTACTAGATGTTAGTTTCACTTCAAAACTTTCCTTATAATTTCTTACAAATAGCTATTCCACTAGTTCCATTCTCAAGGTGTCATTCACTGCTTCAGGTAAAACTTCTCAGTGGAGCATAAACTCAGGCTATAAGCTTTCAGGTGAGATAGATTTTAGTGAAAAAATAAGGAAAAAGGAAGTATGATGGTTTGCATAAGGAAAAGAGTTTTATAGCCAAGTGTTCCACATGGACCAGCTAATTCCTGCTACTATCATTCTTTTTGGCATATGGAAAATGCATGTAAAGAAATTTATTTTTGCCATGGTGGTACACTAATGGCAACAGAAGGTATGAGTGTGACTTCTATCAGTGGTTTAAGTTCACACTTAATATTAGCGTAATTCTTTGAAAAAATATTCAAGCAGAAACTACCACAAGAGGCTTGAGATTTCATCTAGAAGTGAGATTGACTTCTAATGAATTAGCATTAGTCCTATGGCCATAATATTTCACTGCAGTTAGTGTTCATACTGACTAGGAAAAAGAAGAAGGAAAAAAAAATAGTCATAATCCCAGAGAAAATTACTGAAAACCCACAATGAGTAACAATGAAATCCCAAAAGATAATTAAAGCCAGAAGAAATAAATATATTTTGTTTCCCATTGCATGTTTTCCTTGCTCTTGCTGTTTGTAGTCCTGGATAAGAGCTGCTTCCTTCTCTAAAAGGGACTTAAAAGCTGTTACAGCTTCTCTTTTCAGAAGCTACAGAAGCTGTGATAATCATTGATTAATCATCTTGGAATATGCTTGTATCAACATGGATGTCCTGGCTTTTCGGTGCAACAAAATACCTAAGACAACTTGGAATTCAACTGCCAGAGATTCAGATGACTGAATAGATTAGGTTTACATCAACAGTATATAAATATCAATTTCTGCAATATAATATTAATAATTTAAAATCACAAAGGAAATATAAAGAAGACTCACAAGTGAATCCAATTGTGCTGCAGTGACTATAAATACTAACATTTTAGTATGCTCTGTATTATTTATGAAATATGATTTATTACTAAGCTTTTGTACAGCTATGGTTAGATTAAAGAATAAGTAATAATGTATTTGCTGTTATTTTAGAAGATGTCTCCGTGGAATCTGGTTGTGTTATGCTATGGGGAAAAAAAGAGTTCTGGCTATAGTATCAAAGTTTTATCTTTATGTGCATGTCATGTTATATAAAAGTTTCTGGATACTTGTTATCTATAGGAGTACTTAAGCAAACTATGTTTTACCTATGAATTTGTTTCACATTTGTGCATCCCAAAAGCATTTTATACAAAGGAACACAGGAGACAGATTCTTCTCCTCTGTTTCCACAACTTAAGTTCATAGTAAAATGAATGGCAGTTGTATACCTAAGGTGTCTAGAAAGAAAAAGCATAACAATTAAGCAGCCACACTACGTGTTCACATAGCGGATTTTTTTCTCCAAATTTGGTGTTTTAATGGGTGAGATCACCCACCAAAGACAGACAAGATGGTTCCTAGTAACCTGTTCCAATGGCTGTGAGAACACCTTCCAAAACGAAAGCATGTACAAATAGTACCACTGAATTAGCAAGGTACCTACGCTACCAAGAGGCAATACTTGGTCTTCCAGAGGTATCCCATGTTTGACATAGAACTGCTACAGCTTTGCTTTACTTGCTCAGTAAGAAATACTGCACATCCATGATTGCACAGATGTCAACTGTGCCTTTACAGGTATGCAAGGGGTATGTCCCAGGCTGACCCAAAGTGTTACCCTTTGGTCACTGATTGCTGAAGAATGTGTAAACTATAACAGTGGATCTTACATGACTAAGGTTCTTATTCACTGACCAAAGTTCCCATCTTCCACAGAAAATGATCTTGCTTTTGTTAACAACAGCTTAAGCTCTGCTTAGAGTGTTCAAAATTTCCTCTTTCACTGTTGATCTTCCACTGTTTACTAGCAAAGTATTAAAAAACTTGTACCTACCTCACCATTAAAGATTTTTTTATGTTCTCTCCCTCCTATTAAGGCACTGACCTTTTTTGCCTTCATCATTTCATTTGTGTGTGAAGTTACTGCACATTCAGGAAAAGCATTTGCATCCAGGACACACAGTAGGCCTAACTTCCAAGTGACAGAAAACAGAATAACTGACTAGTCTCAAAAATGAAACAGGATTGAAAATACATAAACAGCAAGAGAGCTGATGAGCTCAGTCTCATCAAGAGGTCTTCATCAATCTATATGTACTTTCATAGAAAAAATATTGGACAACGTGTAGCTCTTTGAATTGACACATAGTCAGATGTGATAGCTGGAAGTTGAATAAAAACAACACCAAGCTAAAAATAAGTTATTAATAGCAAACATCTAGGCTAATTAATAACTGGAAAGCTTACAATGGATTTGGATGCATTCACAAGTCTTAAGAGGGCCTTACTCCAAATTTCAAAATGATAAGTAACTTTTTTCTAAGTGGTAAGTCTCATTCAACCAAGAATTTACTCAGAGTCCACCAGTTTCTATCATATGGCAAGTCACTGCACATGTCCCTCTGGTTTTATAATGTCCATGGTTGCGCTGGGGGAATCCTCTTGTTCCTTCACAAGTTTTAAGCCCAATTCTCTTTCAAATCAGTCAGTCAGGCTTCCAATGATGATTAACTATTACTCAGTAAGTACTTTGTTACTTCACTCCTAATCTTGGGAGGTAAGAGGAGAAGAGGACCCCCATCATATGGAACAAAACAGTCATAAAAGCTTCCCAGAAACATAAATTGGCTTAGACTTATCAGTCCAAGCCTGAAAACAACTGGATCTACAAAAAGAAAATAAAGAGGAGACTGATATACCTTTCATGGCCTCAAGCTATTCAAGGAGAACTTACACAAATGCTCTTGTGATACACCACCACACCACACTTCATCCTGCTGCTCAGAATCCCATTTTTTTCTCATGTTACCATCCCTGGGCTATGTGGACAACGTGATACACTGGCCCCAGAGAACATACAAACTGTTATGTGACAAATGGCGTGTTTGTAAGCTGTGTTCAGGATTCCACTACGAGACATGTCCAGCTTGTGGGTAGCTGTCCTCTCTTCCCTTTGCTCCCACATAAGCCCCCCCTCTTTGCATGATTTCTCAAGCATCAAGTGATAAAGATACCTGAGTGTATTCCTGAGGAGTAACAAAGTGAAGCCGAATGGTCCTTTCCCCTCATGCCATGTAAGAGTTAAGGAGCCAAAACTCCAGTTTGTTCTCAGCACAATAGCTGTGGAAGATTAACACAGGTTTATGTACTTTCCTCCCTACTTCTCTCTCTGATTTTTTTTTCTTCCTCTCCAAACCCTATCACAGGCAGTAGAATAACAAAAAATAGCAAATACCCTTTCTATCTCTGTTTTGCTAGAGCAATGTAAGAAACCAGGAGCAGGAGGTCATTACTTGCTTCAATGTGTAATTGAGAGATACAGGCAGTAACCTTACGTACTGGAGAAACTCGCTAATTGTACTGCTGCAGCCACAGATAAGCTCTCTCTGTGACAGAGGCCTCTGCGCAATCTGAAAGATTTTGACCTGCAGATCCAACAACTTCCTGTCTTAGAAACCACATGACACATCCACAACATATCATGAGATATCCAGGAGATACTCAAGATTAGACATAGATATGGAGAAGGTAAAACTAGTAGGAGCAGATGCAAGAATAAAAGGGTAATTTACAGCTCACTGCTGCAGTACACCACGTGAGCATCTGTTCCTGGCACCACCGATGAACTGAAGATAGCAGCGTCTTTTTCAAGCACTTGAAGGTCTTCCCCAAGAGCTTTGGAGCACATGTAATTCTTTGCCTATCCCAAACTGCTTCTTCTGCCTCTGATGGCAACAGTTCACACACCAAAGACACCCTACCTTAACGAATATCTGCTGCAGTAGACAAGGAAGCCATCCTAAATTTAAGTAAATGGCTCTATTAAACAAAAGTATCAACATCTCCTGAGTGAACCCGCTGATGAACATGTAGCTACCTTGTGCTAACCTGACATGCAGCCATGCTTGTCAGCAGTAACTGTTTGCTTCTGTAAGGTGGTCACCTTCCGTGTGTGTTTCAATAATATGCTAAATTTAATACTTTTGCTATAGTAACTTAAGAAACAACAGCAGCTCGCTAAAGCGTGAAGAAGAAATGTTACAGTAGCTCATCAACAAAAATGAAAGCCAAGAGATCTTCTTGCGAATTAACAGCTGATCAGTAATGCTGACAATCCTAGACTACTGCTTTTAGCTATCAACCTTAGAGAATACTCACTTCCCTATGTACAATTCCTACGGCATTATTAATACTTTTTTACAAAAAATTAAATTCAACTAAAAAAAAATATTTCTACATCTCTTTCCACAGTTCTGTTATTCCCCCGAAGTCCTGGGAAGATGGATGTATATGATTTCCTATAATGTGAGATGACACACTTTATTAAAAAAACTAAAAATTGGAAAATATTTCCTTAGATTAAGTGAATAATGGAGAAAGTTTTCAAGGGAAGACATGCATGGAGAAAGAAGATTAGAGTTACTTTTTTCTGCCTGAAGGGAAAAATAGCTATGTGCAAACACTGCAGCTGCTAACTAGACATTCCCAAACAATTAATGTATAACCCCACTACCACTCAAATAATTTTCTTGTTTCCAGTAGTTGGGCTGGAGAAGAAATGAAGAATCAACCGAGACTCTACAGTAATTATACCACAGCATATATTCTAAGGATATGCTTATATGCTCTATCTGCATATGCTTTGACTATCAAAGAATGCTTATCTGGTTAGGATGCTGAAATAATTCTATTAATCTGTATGAGCTCTGGAACTATAATGAGAAGTATTAAAATGTCGTAACAGTAAAATGCAACACAAATGCGACCTATTAAATTATTACTCCAAGAGCATAAGGAAAGGCATTTTTAACACTCGGATTTCAAAGGCTTCTGATATTTTGAACAATGTTTTTGAAAAACCTAGTATTATTTCAGCTCAAATCTAATTACAGGAGAAAAATGGCAGGTTGCCACGCACAAAAATTTCCCTCCTTATTTTTCACTATGTAGTCAACATAGGTAACACAAGCTGTTCTTTCCTGCTGCACTCTCTTACAGTCTTGTGCAGCAGGCAAAACAGATCTACTCCAGAATTCATTTCTTCCCCATACTCATAAAAATGGAACTGACAGGACAGCAGCTTATTCATGCACAAGTCAGATCCCAATCGCACACGCTGACTGGCTTTCAGAAACACACAGATCAATTGTTATTGTTTGGGGGGGGTTGTTTCATTTGAGAGAGGGGAAGAGTTGCAGAGCCACGGAAACAATCACATAGCAGTCTTCCTGTCTTCACTGCAATAACAGTAATTAACAGAATCAGGAATATACACAGCAGGGATGGCAAGTTCTGGGTCTTTAACTACTTTAAAATACCTCTAAATTTTAATCTGCAGACATTTAAGCTTATATGAATATTCATCTCTCTGAGTACTTCACCAAATCTAAGTCAATGTGCAAAGATAATCATGCCTGCAAGAGTATCAAAAGTCAGATCATTAAACTGAGAATACCTACCGGAATGGTCTAATGAAAATTAAGACAGACAGTCCACCAAGAGCACCTTACCTGCCCTCACTTAGTCCAACTCTGTCACCAGTGACAGGCTAAGCAGCAGAATTTTCATAAGTGATGTTCAGTTTCACAGAAAGCTCCTCAAATTCCCCTTCCCCTATTATTTAATCATTTTAATTAGACGGCTGTCTTAATAAAACTTTGCAAACAGCAATGAGCTGCTTCTGAATAGGGAAGCAGTTTCTGAAACCTTTCCTCATGGCAGAGGATAGGAAAAGAAATGAACTAAATCATGTCACTTTCAACATTAAGTGAAGAACTTTACATTCCCTACTGTCAGTAACAAACAGTATTCAAACTAGCTTTACATACGAAAGGAACAGCAACAGAATAAGCTTTTTTTAAAAATTAATAACAAAACCCCATTTTCAGAGGAAAAAACCTCGGGGCACAGTTTGGTATTTGTTTGCTACCGACAGGTAAGTTAAAACGCAGCACCCCTGCTAAACTAGAACAACACCAAGAATGAATCATCGCACGAGCGAGCAAAAACGTATGTCATTAGTTTCTCTCAGCAAACACTTTCTTTCCTACGGTGCCATCTGTTAAATCAGAAACTCCTTTAAACACCACAGCCTTGCTAGTTCTGATTATGCACTGGCTGCGCAGCTACTTGCTCGGTATTTTCGTATCGCGCCCTCTTCGCAGGGCGAGCGCAGCCTCCCGCTTCTCCCTGCGGCGCTCGCAGCCGCGGACCGCGCCGGGACCGGACCGGACCGTCCCTCTCGGCGGCGGGGCCGCCACACGCACCTGAGGAGACGCGCTCCGCCGCCGCCGAGCCGCGCAGCGCTGATCCGCCGTGGCCGAGCCGAGCCGGCAGGCCGCGGCCCGCGCCCGAGGCGGCAGGACCCCGCAACGCGGGGGCGAACCGCTGCCCCCCGGAGCGCCGGGGCCGGGCCGCAGGCAGCCGAGAAGTTGCGGCGGCCCCGCGGGGCGCGCAGCCGGGCGGACAGGGGCAGCTTGTGGCGCCGCGCGTCCCGCCTGACGCCAGCCCCCCCCCCAGGGGCAGAGGGGACGCCGAACTCCGAGCCCCTGCCCCGGGCCGCCGCTGCCGCCCGCCCGCCCCCGCCCGGCGCCGCGGCGGGCACCCCGCGCCCGCGGAGAAACTTACTTGCGGGAGGCGGCGAGCGCCGCGAAGCAGCTGCACGCGCCTCCCTCACGCGGCCCCCGGCCGCGCGCCCTCCTTCCCGCCCTGCGAGTGCGGCGCGCGAGCGCAGCCCCGGCACGGCGGCCGCTGCCGAGCGGGTTCGGACATGCTCAGTCCCCCCGCCGCCGCCGTGCGGAACCTACCACCGGGGGGGGGGAGGGGGAGGAGGGGAGCGCGGAGAAATAGGGGCCGGAGCTGGATGCTACCAAGAGGATGAGCTAAAAATAGGCGCCGCAGAAAAGAACAGCTGGAGCTTAAAGGGGCAGAGCGGCCTCGCTCCCCGCAGCCCCGGGCAGGGGGCGCCTCCCCGGGACGGGGGGGGGGGTGGTGGGGGGTGACCTCCCGCCGCGCGGGTCCTCCCGGCGGCCTCGGAGGAGAGGCGCTGAAACCGCGGCGATGCCTGCGCTACGGCGCCCGGGTCCTGTCTGCGCCTTTGCGGCGGGAGCCCTGCGGTACGCTCCTCTGCGGCTTTTGCGGCGGGAGCCCTGCGGTACGCTCCTCTGCGGCTACTCCCGCCGAAGGGAGCAGAGGCGCACACCGCGCCGCGCGGCTCTGGGGGACTCGGGAGCGTCTGATGGGGCGGCGGCCGGGCTCTGCCCGCCCCTCACCTCAGCGCCGGGCTCCTCACCTCAGCGCCGGGCTCCTCACCTCAGCGCCGGGCCGGGCAGCGTATCTTAGGGCCGGGGAATTTTCCTCAGGGCCGGGCGCCCTTGTTAAGCGGCAGCTTCAGAAATCGGGTCTAGAAAGTGTGAGAGAGGATGCCAAGCGGTATTTGCGTGCAGTATTTCTCAGGAGACATCTCTGTCCTGCTCTGAGGTGTTAGGTTTTGTGGACGAGGCTTGGGGATAAACAACTCACAGGAGCTCTCCAGTGAAGTTCAGAGCAGGCAGATGAGAATGTGACAGGTCCAAGGCAAAGAGCTTGCAAAACAACACCCTAAATACGATTTTCTAGGCTGGAAGATCCAAGTCGCAAGTGAAATGACGTGATCATGCTCTCCTTTCACAGACACTACTGTGTTTCAAACCTAAGAGCTGTAGATAATTGTTAGAAATTAAAAGCCCCCTAAGCGTTTGCAAATGGGAGTTTCTGATGTGTGTTTTAAGCTGTGGCTTGTCATTCCCTGCCTTCCTAAAAGACCAGTAAGAATAAACACGACACCACATTGGTTTAGATTTATGAAAGTACACCAAAGCCTAAAATTATGTTACCCTAGCAGGAGTTCAGAGTTCTGCTGAATTCTGCTTTTACAGATACAGAAAGTCACTGCTGCACAAAAAACATCTTTACAGCATGAATACTAAGTAAGTTCTCACTCAGAAAAGAATATCGGACAACATCTGCATAATGATAACTTGCTATTTGGATGACATCATGTACAATAAATAGTATGTGCAATCAAGATTACCGTGTTAAAAAAGTTTCATTTATTTCACTGGGCAAGAGAGGAGAGCGCTGGAAGTTTATCTTACTGTGAGCTCTAACACAGCCTTCAGCAAAAGCTACTGCAGAAAAAAAGCCCAGTTACATGTAGGTGAGTATAATCAGGAAAGGAAACGTTACTTGTCAGTAATGTCAAATAAAGCGAGAGCAAGGAAGCAATTTTCCTCACAGACTGACATACAATGGGATAGATTATTAGACAAGATTATGTAGGCAACACTGCTGCAGTACTTTAAGAAACAAAAGATGATGTCACGAAGATTATAGTATTAAAAAGGGAATGAATCATGTTCACTAATTGTATCCTCACTCTGTAAGTCATGAGATAGATACACTCTATTCTGTAGTCTATGCCTAACAGCAGCCTTCACACTATGTATTATAAGAAGTTGTAAGTTATGCAGCATGCATAACTTTACAAAGTGATGAAAAAAAAATTATGTAATTCTTTCACCTGGAGCTATTGATCTTGAGATAGACAGCAGGAGAAATAGGAAAGGCAGTTTTCTGAGTGCAGCCTGGGAGAGCAGAGGGCTAATGTATTTCTGGTTGCAGCTGGAGCTCTGCAGGAACAGTGGGCAACCTCTGGAGAATTTCCTAGAACAGTTTGCACCTTCACCATCATACAGCTCTAGCTAAATCAGGAGACCGAAAGATGTCCTGAGTCTCAGGAGAATAGCCTTCAACTGGGGACTCTTGCTGCCTAGGGAGTACGGAATACTGTCCATCATGGGAACAAATGTTTCTGTTGAAATAATGGTGAAGAAAACATGTATTTTTTAGAAGTCTGCATTATCATTCTCTTCAGGGGTAGCTACATTATCATTCTCACATCTTTATCTATGAGGAATCTCTTTAGAACTTGTCAAATATAGCTGCTTTTACAAGGAGAGATAAACATATATGGATCTTTCTTACCCAAGCCATGCTGTTATAAATTGCATGAAATTACAAAAAAATTTGCCTAAGATAATAAATTCTTATAATTCCAGCATTCAAAAGACACCATCATCACCCAGATGCAAATTACCAAACTGGACATTAGCAAATAAGCGGTGGCAGCATCTGCTGTGCCGATCAGTGAACTATAAATTATTTAGAAGCAGACACTCATCTGAAGCTGGATGCTCTTCCTTTCTCCTTCCAGTTTTGCTCAGCAGAAATATCCATGGAGTTGCATTTTGTACCTACACAGCAACAAAGATTTAAATATCTGCTGTGCTACTGTGCCCCTGCCAGACGACAGAAGAGGATCAATCCCTCAGCACGCAGAAGACGTGCAGCTTTGGTCTCCATGAATAGCACAGCACTTTAGCAAAACTCTCTTCATGTTACTTGGGAAGGCTCTGGTAAAATGTGTCTCCTATAATTCCACATTGGTGGTAGTCTGAGGCTGTGATGTATCAGCGACTGGCTCTGGCTCTCAGACTTTCACCTCAATCCTCTCAGTTTCCTCCTCTCATTGTTATATTCACCCTTCTCCCTGACAGCAGTGTTCAGATTCTCTCTTCTCAGCCCTCTCCTTGTGTAACTCAAAGCTACATTCCAGCACCTTTCACGTTCGCTGCCCTAGGTAACGTTGCAGTATAGTCAAGTACATAATCTCCCGTGTGGTAGGTAGAATATGCATTGATTTTTTTTTCTTTTTAGTATTTTTTTTATTATTCTTTCTTTCAGGGCAAAAATAATTTTCAAGGGATATAACTTGGAAGTTTTAGTACAGGTGTAAATAAAAGGTAAAGGTTATTTTCTCATGGATCATGATCCTTTATGTGACCATTTCTCATACAGCCTTTTAAACTAAAGACTACAGGGAGAGGGCACCGAACCAAAGTTCATGTTATTAGGTACAGGAGAATGGAGAGACGCACAGAGAGAATCCAGCCGTGGGGCTGGGGCCCAAATGGGAGATGTTCTTCAGAGCAGCAAAACGGCTGGCATGGTCAGTCTGGGTCCT
The DNA here is from genome assembly GCF_028858705.1 of Grus americana. Lineage (NCBI taxonomy): Eukaryota > Metazoa > Chordata > Aves > Gruiformes > Gruidae > Grus > Grus americana. The sequence continues at coordinate 21,107,384 of NC_072853.1, forward strand.
GCCGTGCTCAAGGGAAGAGGAACAATTTGCTAGAAGATACTATCCACCTCACAGCTTTTGGGTTACAGTTAAAAGCACAAAATAAAACTGGATGACTGATGCTTCATAGTGCATGAAGAAGCATCATAATTTTTACTCAATACTATCACAGGTCTCTAAGCAAATATATCTTTACTTTTTCCCTCCCCCCTGCTACTGATTTACATTGACTCTGAATTTGAACTCTCTCAGAAACAATTGTGAGAGAAGGATGAGGAAAATAAGCCCAACCTGAAAGATTAGGAGAAAAATACTTAGTGTTTGAAATACTGATTAACATTTTATATCAGATTATTATGATGTATCTGTATCACAATTTTCAAAACCCACATCCAATTAGTTCCAAAGTTTACAAAAATGTTCTAGACATGGGGGACAGGGGGCATGAGTCCATTGAATTTTAAGAAAAATCAGGGAACTAAAATAGAGAAAAAGTACAAGGAGAGTGGTGGGAGTAGAGGAAAAGGAGCATGTGAGGGCCTCCTGCTGTGGAGGTATGTGTGGAGTAGGGATTGGAAGGGGACCAGTTCCCACAGAACCCCAACAGGCTGGAAGAAGGGAAACCCCAGGACAGGGATCACAACAGGATGGCGGTATGGGGAGTAAAGTAGGGAACGTGGGCATGTGGGAGCAGGAATGTGGGGAACATAAACCTCGCTGCTGTGGAGACTACCTTTGGAGGGAATGAGAACAGAAGGCAAAGGAAGTTTTTGTTAGAACAGGAAAATAAGACATAGGGGATTGAGAAATGTGAGATTCTCGTAAGGAATAACTGGGACTATTACACAGAGTCCCTGAAGTGAAGGGGAAAGAGAAGGGGGCACAAGGCGTACGATAATACATTTAGTGAAAATCATCTAAATTGTGCTTAAATGAAGCTGAACTCAGGGTTGGCGGCTACGACTCAGTAAAGAGCTCTTGGAGTCATGGTTGACCATTCTCTGAAGTTCTCACTTCAATGTGCAGCAGTAGCCAAAAAAGTCAATGAAGCATTAGGCTTCATCAGGGTGGAGGTAGCACTTTGCTGCTCTCTGCAACCCCGAAGCACGGAGGTAGAAAAAGCACAGAGAAAGGCAACCGTCATGAGCAAGCAATTGCCTTGTGAGGGGAGAATGGAAAGACCAGTGCTCTTCAACATGGAGAAGAGAAGCATGAGGGGGCACGTGGCTGAGGTTTACAATATTGTGCAAGCAGTAGGCAAGACAAAAAGTGGATGAGAATGATGGTTCACCAAATTCCACAGTACTGCGGAAAATCAGTGAAAGTATTGCAAAGTGTAAAACAGATGAAAGAAAGCACTCACCTAAATAAACACAGTGGGTAGTAGTTTTCTGGAAAGTATTACCCCAAGAGGTTGTGGAGGCAGACCTCATCAGCACATTCAAAACAGAATTGGCAAAACCTGTAGACATCAGATGTGTAAAGAGTAAATGGAAAGGCTGGGAATTGCCTTCAGTATCTGGAATCTAAGAGCTGTGGATTCTAGGACAGTACTAGGTGAACAGACTACAAAAAGTTTAGGCTTATATACTGTCTCCAAATAGCATCTCCTGTCACTGCTGGAGACAGTATACTGGGTTAGTTAATACCTGTGAAAAATTCCGCTGTGCAAATTACACTATGTGTGATGCCCAGGAGGGATCATATCCATACTTCAACCCCAAGTGTGATTTCTGTTGACTCTAGAGGTAGCTAATGGCATGCTGCTGTGTTATTTAGAATTTAAGGGTAATGCAGTGAAAAGCCTCTTTACATTTGATAAACCAGGACGTTATATAAAAAAATCCCAGTTTCACTATTAATATTCATTAAGCATGACTGGCAAAGGCCTTTGGAGGCTTCGTATAAATAGCTTTCTCTGCAGTGGAATTCACAATGGCCAAAATCCTATCTCCAATGTAAGTCCTGAACACATAGAGATCTTGCTAAGGACATTTAGAAGATTTCTAAAGAAGAGTCTAACCATATCCCACAATCCTTGATAACTGGTGATTGTTACCGTTGAGTGTCCATTCTGTGTATCACCAAGGGGCTCTGCTACCATACACTCCAGAGAAATGGCCAGTGGACATGAGTGGTTCAAAACCCTTGGATATCCATCCTTCTGAAATTCATTATCTTTCTGGTATACTTTATTCTTCCCTGACCATGTCAAACAGCCATTTTTGCTGCTAACAGGTCAGTCTGTGTCAGCGGCAGAATGAGCAGCAGATTTTGGTCCGTAAGAGGAAACAAATGACAAATCACATATTTTCTACAGCCTTCTGTTAGAGGAGTTTGATCAGCGCAAAGCAGAGGGGATTCATCCTGCTATTGCTACACAGAAAATGCACTGGCAGCAATGCAAGTGTTGCCCAGTGAATGAGTCTATGTTCTTTCTTTAGAAAAGGTTTTGTATGTAAGAAATAGAATTGTTAGGAGAAACACCACAAAATAGAGCTGAATTTCAAACATAACGAACTTTAATAATTCCTTATTAATGTGAAAGGAAAATAACCTTATATATTAACCTAGGAAGAATACAGAATGTGTTTTTATTCAAAGTTCAGCATTTCCAGCATTTCAGATTTGTTGGCCATATTTCCCTCAGCCATTTTCTTCGCTGTAATCAATGTTTTTTCCCAGTCAGTCTGCAGTAATCTACTTTTTACTGCCCTCTGTGGGCTTTGAAGTTGGTTTTTTTTCCTTAGACATTGGAATTTAAATATCCATCCCTGACTTCTTTAACTGAGAGTTCTACCAGGCATTTGGGGGTTTGGAGGTGAACATTTTACTTTCAGGTTGTGCGTGTGCTGTTCTCAGTAGTGTATAGGAAACTTATTCAGCTCTTGCATTACTTTCACACATTATGCAGATTTGTATACATGAGATTAATTTGCTTTGTTTTCAAAGACACCAATAATTGGGTAACGTGTTATGAACACAGTCACAGGCTTATATTACTATGTAAATGTATTAAATGCTTCAGAAATAGTTTCTCAGTACTCTTCAGTAATAAAATAAATCATAAATCAGTTCCAGCCTGCTTTCAACATTACTGAAGTTGTGCCCCTGTAAAACAGAAAATCATAACTTTTCTATTATTTAATTAGAGTAGGACATACAAGTTGCAGTAGATATTATAAAACTCAAAATAAATAGAGAATGTGAGATCTTTAACGTGGGAAGAAGTGCGTGTATGGAGCACTCTGCACCAGGAAGCTGCCGGAAGCATGAGTCTCTCGGAAAGCAGCAGTAAGACCAGAGTGCTATTAGTGCTGCTATTAAAAACAAGAGAGACAAGTGCAGCATGCTACTTTGGGATCAATATTTAATCTAATACGGCCCTTGATTTCCCTCAGTAATCTCAAACAAATCATGTGGTTGTTTACAAAGGAAGACTAGGCGAGGTCTCTGGTAGTCAGCAGACCCAGGCCAGGGGCGTGCACCAATGTGGTTGAGCTATTGGTTTTCTTCTATACATTAATGTGAAGACTACAAGTGTGCTGAGATCATCTATGATTCCACAGAAATCATACATCTCACTATTGCAGAAACTAACAGCAAGCAAGGTATCATCACCTTAAATAGGGGGGGCCTCCAATAACCAACAGGCAATATACCGGGGGGAAAAAGTGCAGCTGCAAGTTTTCTTTGGAACTAATTAAAAACTTGCCTTCCATGCAATTTCCATGTGGATTTATAAAGCAAAACCCATTAGTAAAAAAAATAATAAAATTACAGTCTTCAATAGCCTTTATAAAAAAACCAACTTGCTGAAACTAACAATACATCACAGATGCTCTTCTAAGGGGAATTAGTTATATGCTCTTAAAAGGAAGACATGTCAGTGTTTGATAGAGCCTTATAAATTTTCAATCAGCTCTGGGAAGTGTGTTTTTTAACCACCTAGAAAACTGGTCCCACCATTTAAAAAAAAAAAACACCAACAAAAACCCCCCACAAAACAGTACAAAATAAAACCAAGTGAAAAATAAGAGGAATGTCACTTCTTAAATACTGCATTCGATCTCTGCTGTTCTAACTCTGACAGAAAAATACAAAGATGCAGTAAGCCAAAATGTAAACTGCTTCCAAGATGGATTAAGAATAAGTGCAAAATTTAAATTCAAGCCACTGTAGAATATTATTTTAGCTAAGCCAAGATCTATATCTGTAGTGTATGTCTTGTTAAATAATGACATATAGGCTGCCCAGAAATAGCTGGTCAAGGTGTGTACTTGAAGTTGCATTTTAGTATTTGTATTCTGGCATGACGCAGGGTTAGCACTCAGCAAAAGCAATGTTAAGGAGCATGAAGGATGGTAAAAGGCAAGGAAGGCACGAAACATTCACACCTTGCACTATTTGTTTCTATATTCATGAAAACGAAGAAATCTGGCTACCTGATCAGATGTTCCTCTGAAGTACTTCACTCCTGGAATCACTGTGATACAATTGCCTTGAGATTTGGTAATTTCACTGTGGGCATAACAGGCAGTATTCCAATTGCATATTTTGTGTAAGCTTTGAAAAAACCTACCTAGAATAAAGAGTTAACTACAACTGCTAGTTGTCATAGGTGTCCTTGGGAGCTTGTTGACGCAGCACCAAGGTGACAGAAGTTTTACTGTTGATGCTACAGATGACCACATAGGTGTTTTAGGATCGGAAAGATCATAGCCCTGCTCATCTGGTGTAGGCAGCACAATCATACCGATGCACTTCTGTCTGGAGGTAGAAAAAAAAAAAAAGAAAGACTGGATTGCACAACTGACATGGCTACTATCAAGCAATGTAAGTATGTCTCAGCTGCTGAAAATTATGTGTTCAACTTCAGCTTTGTTTGAAGCTAGACTAAAAAAAAATACACAAATAGACAAACAAATTCTCCAAATACCATAAGAACGCTGAACTAGCTCAAATAAAAATTAAAATTTTCTATCTTTTGAAAGAAATTATGTAACGAAACCCCAAATTAAATAAACAAGAAACATTGGGGGGGGAAAAGGAGGGAATTTTTTAGGAAAAAAAATATTCTAATGTTTCCTTTTATCTGAAAAAAAGAAGAAGCCTTCCTCCACATTTTGATCTTGAAATTTCAGAGCCAATTTACCTTTTCTTTAAAATACGTATAGGTAATTTTAAAAAAAAAATCATTTCAAAATTAAAAAAAATATTCAAAATTACAAAAGTGAAATATTTCAGAATTTTTCAATTCCATGTTGGAAAGAAAGGTGTAAAAATACAGACCTATTTCCTTTATTCAATCCTATTTTTAAAAGCTTTTTATCCTGTACCTGTGTTTTTGATATGATCCTCACAATAACTTTTCCCATTCTATACTAAACACCTGAATGTCCATACCTCTTTTTGCTGCTACTGCGAATTCTTGGTTCCCATCATATTTTCTTTGCTGAATGATGCAGAGAGAAATCAGTGCTACTAGTAATGCAGCAAACAGCCAGTATCATATTTTTAAGCAATATTTAAGCCAACACAAACAGGATCTCAGATTGTTTTCCTGTTTGCTCCTTTGTTTGTTGCAGCAGAAACCTGCTGTTTCTCAGCGGGCTAGAAACTTCTAGCATCTTCTACGTTCAGGTCCTACATTGCAAATAGTTTCTCTTAAAAATGAAGACTAAGCATTTACAAAAACAAGTAACAGGGTCGCAGGTGCACATTACTGGCTGTTTTTGTTGTGGATTTTCAAAGATTCTGAGTCACAGTAGGTATTTCTAGCTGTGCTTTTAACCACTTTTTCTGCTACATTGCCTGGATGGAAATTATTTTAATAGTGGTTTGATCTTGGCACTCATTTGAATTCAGATCCTTTGTCAAATAAGTTGATCTTTCAAACTTCTTTCAATACACAGATCTCTATCTATCTGATTCTTGTACCATTAAGCTTGGATTTTCAAAGGTGTATTATTTACATGTCTTAGGAGAGAAAGCTCTTTAATTATGTTTTTGGATGTGTAATATACAATTAGAAATGTTGTAAATTCCAAAAAGAGGGCTCACAGGGCTGATGATAGAAAATTCACGAGGTTTCATAAAATAATACCTGTGTTACTATTCTTGTGTAGCTTAGAACATCATATGCTATTTATTCTTGACTCAGATAAGGGTTTTGTACAAGAGGCTGAAATATAACTTCTGCTATTATGGGCAAAGTAAAGTCTAAATTCTGTAAGATTTTAAAAATTCTTAGAAAAACTTTAGTTCATTTTAGATTGGTGTTCAGTCCTTGCTCATTTGTGAGTTCCACATGTAGATTGTTATTTTTATCTGTAAATTGATGACTGGGGGGATAACCTCCTGATTATGTGGTTTTTTTCTGATTTATTTCTTTTGATTAAAGTTTCATTTTAAGAATTATAATGTTCAGAGGTGTTTTGGAACAGACATATTTGTAGGAAACATATCAGGGGGCAAAAGCCTGAAATGAAAAGTGATGAAAATAATGATCTAACAGATCTTCTCTGTCTCTGATTTCTCTGTGTTCTCACCTAAATTCATAACTATGACCAACTCACCCATTGGTAATAATGAGTGATGTAAAGTGGAACAGGTATTGCAAAGTTTTACCACGGACATGGAGAGCTCGCTCTGTGAGAAGAGGAAGAACATTTTGGCTTGTTTAGCTTTGTAAGAGGCTGAGAGGAGAGAATATGACTTTCCCTAAATATGTAAAAGAATGGTTATTGACAAGAGGAAGAACAACTTCTTTCTCTAAAGGGATATCTTAGTAGAGGAGCAAATTACTATAAATTAGCTATTAATACATATACAATAAAAATGAGAAGAAGATCCCTGTATGACAAAACACTTAAATTCAGGAAATTTCATGGAAGGGATTACGTGACTTGTCTGTTTATAACGTCAGGGTCTGAACCCACTAAACGAAGAGGTCTTTCCTGTCCTGCTCTTAGGCAGCCCTGGTCAAAAATTGCTATACAGAAGTTCCCAAGAGATTTATCAACACTGGGAAGGGATTGGGAACCAAATGTGTTTGTGATTAAACTTTTATATATGGTACCAAAATTGTACATCAGGAATTTCATTATTATAAAATATAAAGGATATTGGAACCTCTGCACATTTTTATCTTAAAGTTCTAGCTCTCAATAGAGTTGTATTTTGCTGCCTCCAGGTACAATTTATTAGTTTGCTTTTTTGCTTCTTTGTTAAGAAGATGCAAGGATATATATCCCCAAAAGAACCTATGAGCTTTACAAAGGGCTTGAAAAGAGCATATACTTAGAAACTGGTGATTTTTCTTTCTTTTTTTTTTTTTTTTTTATTTACCATCCTAAGACTATTCAGAAATTTAACCTTAAATTATTTTATAATTTCTGCTGAAAATAATGTTTCCTGTGTTATCTAAGGTTAGTGCATGGGAAAATTGTGTTCAGTTGTCTTTTCTGAAGTGAAATCCTCATCAGCCTACATCAGAAAGTACCTGAGGCGTATACTCTGTCATGGGATATTCCTATTTGCTATTTTTTGTCCAGCTGATGCACGAGAGCTGGACTCTGACTATCCCACTGCATAGTCAAATATATCGGAAGGGGTTTTAACCTCGCTAGAACAAGAAAGAATGAGTGACATGAGACACCAAAGACAGAATTCCTATCTAAATACGATGTTTCAGCTAGAAGTTTAATGACTTGACAGACAGATGGTTTCTCCTGAAAGCTGGAGGGGGAGAAGAAAAACAAGGCAGAAGCTCTTGTCTGTCTCAAAAGTTGAGGGTCTCTGTTGCAAGAGTATGAATGTCACTAAGGACATTGCAAAACTGAACGTAAGCATTGTCAGGTAAAAGCCTCCTGACCTAGTGAGGCAGGAGCTCTGTTGCAGCTCCCACCATGCATATGGACTCCCAGATATTGTGAATGACCCTCTTTCTTCTTTGAAAAGAAGGCGACAGTTTCCTTACTGGGTCCAAAGCCAGAATTGCAGAAGACAGAGGTATTGTGGATCCTTCAGGCAAAGCCTGCCAGAATGTCCATAAATCTGTCTCACTGATCCACAAAGACTTGCGTGATAAGGGAGTAACTGTCTTTGCAATTCATGTAATTGTAACCGCTGAGTGTATGTGGATCTCACCAACAGCATCTCCATAGCTTGAGAACCCAGGAAGACCAAAGGTCTGGATGATTTAACTGATGTAGCACATGTGCAAGAAATAAGAGTTTTGGATGGTCTTCGAGAATTTGATTGCCACTTTGACACTTTTTCTACATCTCTTTTCCCCTCAGGGAAATAGAGGTCCAGGAGGACAGGTGCCAGTTCATGCACATTAACTCCCCCATATAACCATTGCATTATTAGGTCTAGCATTCCTCCCCTAAAGTGCACTGCAAACTCAGGAGGAGAAGGACTGGGCCTTGGGCATCATAGAATCACTCAGAAATAGCATGATGAGAAACAGGTGATGGCATCAGCCTTGATATAGACACAGATGTGTTACCATCATATGCATGAGAGACAAAAAAGGTAGAGGGGATTTCCTAGAGGGATTCCAGTTGAGAAAACCAAAGTTTGCTGCCTCTCCCAGAGCTCTGAGCACCATGTATATATCCCAACTGCCCAACCTGAAGTAAAGCCCAAATCATATATAACAAAGTGGCAAGAAACCACACCAGCAGTCATTCTGATCTACTCTGATTTTGGAAAGTTACTTGTTAATGTAAGCATAGCCAAACTTAAGTAAGGATTTAAATGCTTTCTTGTATAAGGATAAGTCTAAGGTCTAGCTATTAGTGGTTTTGTAAAATGGTAAATGCCTTGAAAAGTGAAAAAATGTCAGTCAACTGTCTTCATCCAAATAGAGCACCTGGAACCTTCTGGAGCTTCCAACCAAGAACATGCTGAGGGAACTGTGTTTATCATAAGAAATTTTCCCAGTGTTGCACTTCTAACAATTCAGTCACTATTTCCCGTAGGAATTCACTGTGCACAACAGCAGGTAATACATTAAAGCAGTTAACTTTTTAGAGTAATGGTATTTTACTGTAAAAGTTGATAAAAATAAAACATGAATCTTTTTACAAAACTTCCAGGTGCTCCCATGTTATTTTGACATAATTATCAAATTCGCTTCATTTTTAAAATGTCAGCATTTAGATACAATTAGAGGCTTTAGTCCAGTGCTGTTCTTCACTTTTTTTGCTTTTCCGGTATACACAATTATATATACAATGATACATTGCTTTCTCAAAAGAGACCTGGGGAAGGGGAAGGCAGGAAAGGATGGATAGGTGGAATTCAAATATTCATTGTTGGATCTCGATGCTACGCTGGGCAGCTCTTATGCGTTCCTCTGTATTCCTTTTGTCTTCTCAAATTACAGTTTTACAGCAAGCTAAAACTGTTCTTTAACTGTAAGAGAACATGTGAATAGAAAAAAGCATAACACAGCTGTACAGACCCTAATAAATAGCACCAGCTGTAAATGTAATTGAGAACGTTCATTTCAGATCCTCCTAGGGAAGTACGTAGAAAGGCAAATGAAATAAGCATTCTTCATTTGGGCACAGGATGACACACCGCATTACTAACTGAGTTTGTGAGCATCAATTCTGACATTTGCTAAGAAAAATTCACTGAAGACAAATGAATAAACAAAACCTAGAAATTTTTAATAGAAATCCATTTTTGTTGTTGTTTTATTTTGGTTTTTTTAATTATTATTATGTCTACACTTTTAATATGTGTTTATGCTTCATATGATCATTTCCTGAATTTTGTTAAACTCGATTTTTCTTTACCCCTCTTTTCTGATTTTTAATATTCTTAGCTACCTACACCAACCTGCATAGATAAATATGTGAAAAGCATGGGACTAAATAATAGGTCACCCTTATTTTAGGGATATTTAAGATAAAACCACTTTTTAAGAGCTTGAAACTACTTTTCTCTTTTTTGCAGCCAAAGAATTTAAAGAAAAAGGCTCATAAACCTGTGCTGTATAGATAACAAGCCTCGCACATACTCCACCCCACCAAGCCAGCTGTTAATGCTATATTGATACAATGAATATCTCTACAGCTACTGTTTCTGTCTGCATCTTCAGATGCAAATAGCAGTTACTTAAAAGTTTTAGGTCATCTTAACAGCAAAATTTGAAAGACTGAAATTAGCGGAAAAATCTCAAATGTAAGTTTTCAAACTTTTCAGGGTAGAAGAGTAATATTTTGACCTTCTGAAGGATGAAAATAGCATACAAAACTACAAGGGGAAAAAAAAAAAGTTAATTTTTTTTTTGCAAGACAGAACAAGATAGTGTATGACAAATGCTTCCTTCATCATTCAAAGCCATGTCTGCTCCAGAGAGGAGCTTTGCAAGACTTGTCATAACAGTGTTGGGAAAGTGTAGGGCCTGCTTCAGTCTTCTAGGCCTGCAGCAGAAAGATGAGTATCACTGTCTCTTCTTGGCACGCAGGGACCTCCGCAGGAGTTGAGCAGCTGTCCACAGCTGGTGCGGTAAGGCAGACACACCGTCATCTCACACACTCTGGAGCAAACTGTTGTGGCAGCCCTCATCTGGGAATGCTGAAAGGCTTTAAATGTCCTGTGATATTTATATACATTATTCCTTGATCAGATGGATCAGAATATACTGGCTGACAGCAAAAAAAGGTAACGCAGGAGTTCAGGGCGTAAGCTGGGATTCAGGTGATCTGAATCCGAATTCCTTTTCCAACATGGGCTTCCTCTGTGTTTTCAGCCAAGCTGCTGAGGCCTGTTTCAATGTGTGTATGTGGGACATTCATATTGTAGACTGTCAATCTTAAGCTGTCCACCAGAATCCATAGCTCTGTGTTAGGTGCTCGTGGTTCGCATACAAAGTTCCCCCCTGGAAGTGTTTCCAACCAGAGGATGACATCTGCAAATGCAGGGAACCACTTAAGCAAACCAGTAAGGAACTCCAGGGAGGGGTATCAGGAAGGAGCTGTGTTCCTGCAGCTAAACTACATTTTCATTCTGTGCAGAATGGTGAACCCTCTTCTAGAATGAGTTATTTAAGACAAGGGATAAGCTTAGTCCTTTCTTGCCAAAGGGAAAATACCCTATGCTAACACAATATTATTTTTTTTTCCTTCACAGCTTTTACTCAAGCATCTGTTTATTCAAGAAATAATTCTCTGCACAGGACTTGTACGGATCTGCCCTTTACCCACCTGTGTCCCAAGCCATCTGGATACAAGCACGCTGCAGTCAAAAGGTGCTGTGTTTGAGCAAAAAATCCCACAGAAACAAAGTGTTTTGGGACAGGGCTGGCTGGCACCCCCTGGCTTGGGGATAATGAATCAAGTACAGGTGAAGCAAAAGGCTGTAAGCCTGGGATGGTTTTTAACATTAGATAATGGAAAGAGACCAGGTGAGAGCTTTCCCGCTTTTTCCTTTTAAGTGAAAATTTGAAGGTTGGAATTTGGTTGTGGCAGTTACCATGTCTCTTGTTCACACAAGCCAAACAGGCAGAGGTTGCAGCGTTTGGCCAGTGCTGCGGAGCGGGAACTCATGTCTTGGTTCCATTTTGAACAAATAATCTGGCATTCCTATGGGAATCTCCCCTAATGCAATTCTCACCAGAGACTTACGTTCTAGCTCCTTCCCTAATACTTCATTGTCCACAGAAAAAGGAGATAGGAGGAAACTTCACAGGGAGCTTAAGTGTGACAGATGGAAAGCATCTTCCACACAGTATTTCAAAAAAATGTAGTGAGAAGGAATAGGGAAGTCTGAAGTCTAAATTAGGCAGAATGGAGATTTAGGAACAGGCTTTCCTGTTCACAGGGAGTGAACTAACCCTGAGCAGTAGGGTATAATGGGGCTTCCGAGCAGCACCGATGTCAGCTGTACAACCCAACCCTCTGGGTCTCTGGGAGCTCCTACTGGCACGGACTGCATTGATGAGTGGCAGCTTTCAGAGCCCCGCTGCAGAGGAGGCCTGAACCAAGATTCATATCACTTTGGATATGCCAAAATTTGAATGTCTAAAAGGTGTGGTACCTACATTTTGCTGAGAGAGTTTTTATATGGGTGCTAATAGGGCCTTGCTTTTCCTTCAGTGGCCTCTGTCCCATTCTTGTGAAACATCACAACCTCCCAGCTGCATGGGCAGGATGGATGAATGAAGTTAACTACAAGGGACTCTCACACAGTGGGGTCCCTAAAAGAGCTATCAAGACGTATCTAGACTGTGATAATATAAGCACAGATGCATAGCTGTATGAATACTTACTTGCCCAATTTACTCTTTTTTGTGGTATATTAAATAATGGGGAAATATTATCTCCTAAGAACATTTCTGCAAATTTTAATTATAGCCTATGGTTCTGTTAGATATTCTCTAGGGCTGAAAGCTCATGATATTTCCTTTAACATTTGTTCTATTTAAACCAACAGATAATTGTTCTCTGGAATAGTAATTTTTTTCCCCTGATGGTAAAATACAAAATAAAAAAATCCTAAAATTCCCATTTCACTGAAGCAATACCATGAAGGGGCCAATTTTCAATAAGCCTCAGACCAGCCTAGCATTTTACATGCAGAAGGTTGGGGCGTGCAAACTGTGAAGGTACGAGAGCATTGGCAGCTCACTGGCCCAAAAGCCTGAGGCTCTGACCTGGGGGCCCATTACTGACTCAGGCACTGACTAACAGGAAGTTGGGCAAACTATTTAGAGAGGAATTTTCAGACAAACCTTTATAAGGCCCAGGTTTAGCAGTGCTACCCTTTCATATACTTTCAATAAGAGGACTGACTCCTTAGATGATGAGGTTTCACATCTGTAAAACACGTAAACAAAAAAAAAACCCTATTCAAACAAAACCAGTTTGGATGGAAAGGTAATGAGATTTCCAAATGTAAAAAAGCAATGCCTTAAGGTAGACTGTCACGAGTAACTGAATGTGTTTCTCCCCAAGAAGATTGTCTGTAGGAAAATGATTCTTTTCTCCTGTTTGTAAACACAGTATTATATAATAGGCTTCTAATTAGTTGGTTTTAGAGTCGTCATATGAAGCGAATTATTCAAAGCTGTGAATATTTAGGCTGACTGAAAGAAAGAAGCTTTCAAGATATGTATCTTAATGCCAGAATGAAAGGTGAATGGCATTCTGTGTTTCATTTCTCAGGACAACAGGATACTTCATCGAAAACAAAGATGGTTCTCCCAAATAAATGTCATCTGGTCATCTACGATAGGCTATACCAGAGATTTGACTGCAAGAAAGGTCAGTTACCATTAAGATAGATATCCCAGGAGTATAAGCACATGGTGTTGTTTTTACCAGTGGGATGTTCTCTTTTAAAGAGATCATGTGTGCAGAAACTTTGGATACTGGCATTGGGATCCTAGGGCTGATAGCTGCCTATATTTCCGTGCCGTCAGGGCGCTGTCACGCTGGTGTAGTGCTTGTGGTTGAGTGCGTATGTGAATCTGGGGATATGGTTCTGTTCAGACATCAGAACCTTGGCCTACATTACACAGTTTTAAAACACAGTTGCATTAGAAATTTGTAGAGGAAAAAACCTAATCATGCTATACCTGAACATAGTTATGCAGGCAAAAGCTGGTGTAGTTTCAGCCATGTCAAATTAATGTAACTTGGATAGTGATAAACTTGGGGGAGGGGGAGGAATTCTTTGCTGGCGCACACTATGTCTCCATTCAGCAATGGCTTTCTGTGGTATTTTTTATTTTATTGTTTAATATTGTTGGAGCACAGATTCAGTAGTCATCATATATTTGTAACTAAGTTAATGTATTCTGGTGACTTCGGAGTCCTTTGCACCAGTGTTTTCTCCGGTACCATTCAAACACTACATAAATAAACATCCAACTTCTATAAAACAGCCCATTGTGGAAGAGATAATCTAACCCCACATGTCTAGGTCCAAGCAGGCCCTGAACACTGTGTATGAATAATGATGAAGACTACAATGAGTGCAGATTTAATATTAACACTGCTTAATTATAACATTTGGACAAAAACAAAATGGAAATTACTACTTTTCCTGTCATTTATTTTCCAACTTTCTCTATGTATCTTAAGTTCTTGGAGTTTTTATAATATGCTTCCTTAAAATTTCAAAGTAATCCAAGCAAATAGTCCAGAAGCAGAATCCAAAGCCTGATTTCCTATGAATTTCTGTCTACTGTGAACTAAAGAATGAGTTTCCAAATTAAACATTTGCTGTCATCTGCAGAATTTATAACTATTGTCTCCTTTATGGATTCTCTGACGTTTGATAAATCACGAGGCGACACTACAGCCATTTTTTTTCTCCTGGGTCTTTCTGCTTGGCTATGTCATAGAACTCACCTTTCTTAAACTAGTGCCATCTTCCTGCCTTGGAAGCTATCAAAAAGCACAGACAGAGAAATGGACAGAGCAAGGCTACAATTGCATAAATTTCACTTACAAAACAAACTGGGAGGAAACACAAGGGCACCTGAACATTTGCCCCTGCAGCTGAAATATAATTTTAACACCCTTATATGTAATGTTGAATTGCTGTGACAATGTAGATGTCTTGCCCATGGAGAACTGGTAAAATAGAGAATACATCTGAATATAATCCATAACTCTATCACTTACCTGAAGATAAAAATCCCCACTGAAGATTTTCAGGGAACCAGAGAATAAAACCTGTAGTCTTTCTTCCATTTCCACACCACACTCTTCACAGTTTCTGGAGAGAAAGATGATGGCTTTCAAAGGGGCTAAGACATCACATTGTATATAAAACATATTCCACTGACTATAATCAATGACAGTTTATCAGATTACTGACAAAAGCCCCGTGTATTTTAAAAAAGTATACTCTTCAAGACATTTCCCAGTGATCGACGAGAATAGAGAACCTCTTCACTAAGCTGGTTGGAATACAGTGCAGTTAGCAAATGCCATTCTGGTGCAGGAATGTGAATCAGACAAACATTTGATGGAGCGAAGATGAATGCTGTGTAAGAGGATATGTCACAGAAAGGATAAGGTCACCTTACTTTTACTTTACATTTATTTAGACAGCTACCTTTGATGTACGCCTGCCCTTATCTGATTTGGAAGTTTTTTAAAAAGCTTCCTTTAAAAGAAGCTTAATTGAAGCTAGGCAAGGCTGAGTTACTTTCTACAGTTAAGCTGACAGAACATTTTAGAACCGTGAGCTGCAGCATACCCTCAACAGTGGGAAGAAAGAATATGGTCGCGTAAACTGGTTTCACCCTTCCTGTGCTGCACACGGGCCTGTAGCATCTTTGCAGCACAGAAGCAGAATGACTGGTGGCTGGTAAGTGGAGACTGGAGAGGTGGTCTAGTAGCCGAAGCACAAAGCATTCGTGGCCCATTACCTGGTTCCCTCACCCACCGACAGGTTGTAAGAGGAAGATTTACCTGTCTTAAACTGTAGAGAACATGCTAGCACAATATATGGTTTTGTAAACCTCTGAAAATATTGTTCAGAACATCACTCAACAGCTTTTCATGCTGGATGCTGGTTAATAGAGATTTAATTGTTTATTACTACTCTTGATAGTCGCAAACCTATGGAATTGTTTCAGATGCTTAGTAATATGTGATTGAACTTTATTTACAATAGACTTATTTATAGATGTAATACATTCTACAGTATTTGAAACTAGCTCAATAGAAAAAAATGAAGCCAAAGATTTAGAAAGCATCAGTACAAATTTCTTAAGAAAACTTTTAAAATAAACTTAGGGCTCTCAATAAGGAGTTGTTCTGAACTACCATAAAAGAAACGAGCACCACAGCACTTCCTGCACTGAATAGGACCTGGTATCTACAGGAAGTTACTTTAGATATTTGTATTTATGATATGTATTATGGAATTTCATTACTGTGAAGTATTTCATTACTTCACAATAACCTTAGAGGTATGAACAGCATTTCCCTACTTTATTTCTCAGTTCAGAGTTTGGAGTACAGCAAAATGAAGTCAGGCTTCTGATAAATGCATTCACTAAGTAGAAAATCTGGTTCTTAATAATTTTCACTATGCTACTGCCACATCCTGGTAATGTCCAAACTCCCTAATTACCTAACATTTTAATAGTAGAGTTCCTTATACCTACAATTCTGTTCTGGCAATGACTAGAAGTATTTTTTCAGCCACTGCAATGATGAGTTTATCTTACACAAATCCCGCCAGGATTCACAGACACGGCATGTTTCTTTTTTGGTGAAGGGACAATTTAAAACCTGAACAGATTTGGTTTACAGAAGAATACAGCTAGAAGAGAAGGTGATGTTGTCATCTCTCCTGTCTTCAAACAGCTTGAGCACTCACGCAAAAATCTGAGGTCTAATTGCCTCCTCTGCCTGACAGCCCTTGAATCCCTGTCTCCCGCTTCCCTGTTGGGCATCCAGCAATCAGACTCCTGGGTAGTCTAAGGTGAAGTGCTATGTTTGTCTCCTTTGCAGAAGCTGTTTCATTTTGCATGAAATAATCAACAGCTCAATGGACTATTCATTGAAAACATGAACGTCACTCACTGCTCTAGTGATGGTGTTCATCTGGGAGGGGGATACTTGCAACTAATGAATCCACAAGTATTTCAGATTCAATAAGCATTGGAGCAAAGTGCACAACACAAGTTTCTCCCATTTCTGCACAAATTTCCTTATCAACAGGCAAAGCTCACTTTTACTTGCTCTCCTCAACATTTAGCAGATGGGTGTTTAATTACTGCTTGCAAGTGAAACAGTCTTGCAGAGGAGTCCTACTGCAGAACACCATACTGCCTCTGCTGCTCCGGGCACTCTTCCGAGAGGTGGGGAAGAGGCTCCCATCTGCTCAGAAAGAGTGATGTGCGTACAGAGGAGCAGTCAGTTGAAACATTAGGTATTTCTCATCTTTGGCTATTTTAAACAAATTACCTCTTGGCATTTTGGGCCCTGTATTCTTCCCAGCTTAGTGCTTCAGATTTTATTCAATAGCCAGGCAACTGAAACTTTGCAATTTGAGGGTTGTTCATTATCAGCAAGTACAGGTAATACAAAGGAATAGGTCTTTATGATGTCCCAGGGGCTACTGACAGGACCAAAATACACAGCATGGGAGGAGCCTAAAGTTTGGAAATTAAAGCCTCAAAAGACGCGATTGAGGATTTGTGAAAAATACTTGAATTGTATTTACTGCATTGTTATAAAGGCTTATGAAAAGACCTACAAAACCTGTTTTCCCTCAGCTTGTGTTTTATTTAAGTAACCAGAAGAAACACGGGGGGGAAAGCCTTTTGAAAAGAAAGATACGGGGACTGAAGAGTCTGAAGCAATTTGTCAGTGGCAGATTACATCCTTTCTTTATTGCAGAACAAGCTTCAATAAGATTAATGAGAGAAACAAAACGAGTTTAATAGAGAAATCCTGTAGGGATCAAATGTTCATGCTAGGCATCTACAGTTACCATATAATCTTGTTTTAGCTGATTGGATTGTTTTATCAGAAATTCAGGTAGAAATGTGGTGAAAGATGGAGCTCAGCACGATACTTCCAAATTAAAGCATATAATAGTAGACACAGGTCATGCTGATTCGTATGACTGATGCACGTGCAGGAAGAGTTAATAACACTGCATTTCAATAAGCTGTCACGTCTCCGTGTTGGAATTTGGATGTACCATTTTAGTGGGAGGTTACTCAGATGACATAGAATGATACAGAAAAGTCTCAAGATTCAGTCTCACACTGTCTAATAAAAGAAATAAGATTTAGGTGTGAAATTTATCTGAGAAGGATCACCTGTGGTTTTTTCTAGCTAACATATAGAACATATCCCCTTTCATGGCTATGCTAAGAGTGCTGTGCTCCCCCTTAAAAAATTATGTACAGATCCCCTCTTGTTTGAGACTTATTCCTTTTCTTGAATACAGAAATATATTCCTTACTGATATTTTTGATGGTTCAAATACAGACAATGAGATCTCTGATGTACGAAGTGATACAATGGTGGTGTAATTGATTTCTGCAAATTACTGCATGGTTAGTTTTGATATGCTGTTCACTATGTCTGTATTTGGCTGGAGTCAATTTATTCTTTTATATAAAAAGTGTAGTTGGCCACAGTTAATCTATTTTCTTTGGAAAACAAACCAGCTTGATGCTAGATGAAGCAGTGGTCATTTATATTTACCAGCAATGTAAGGAAGACAAGATTTTGGATGAGGGTGGGACAAAGACAAAATCTGTAACTGTTACTCAGGTAAAGCCTTTTTTTATTGTGTCTATCTGTATCCTATAAGGGAGGCTGTCAAATGCTCAAAGGAGAGTGGAGCATTCAGCTCTGGTTGCCTGTAATTCTTCTAAACCCAGACATAAAAGGGAAACATTCCTCTACCCATTTGTAATTGCATTTTGGTTTGTAGTGTTACACCCTCCTCTCTTCTCTGCAGCCAACCATTTCCTATTCTTTTTCAAAATGCCTAGATGCTTGAGGTAAAAGCCAGGCTCACTTGCTGTCAAAATAAGGAACTAGTAGCTTAAATATATTGTCCCTCAGCCATTATAACCTAAAGCTGCGTATTTTTGCTAATAGAAAACAATGTAATGGTAGTGCAAAATAATCTATTTTTAGGAATTATTATTAATCTGGAATATTCTTGCAATGTATTATTAGGCCTATATTTTTGATATTATGTCATCTAAGTCATATTTTTATATATATATGTAAAAGTCATATTTTTATATATATTATATATATATAAAGTGATCAAAGCCATGTCTCTGAGCTAGGAGCTGTAGAAGAAGGCTCAGACCAGCTGTTTGGTAAATCAATGGCAGTGCGCTGCTTTCTCTTCCTCTGTTCTTATTACCAAGGTCCTCGGCACACTGCCTGCAGCACCTGCGCTTCCTCCAGTGCGTTTTATTGAAGTACCACTTTTTTTTTTTTTTTTAATTGAAGTACCACTTCAAAGCGCAGCCAGATGAAGAGAAATTGATCACGGAACAAAATTTTAGCAGAGTGTATGGGCAAGCGATCGTGCCTTCATTATGTCTGCTGTATGCAAACAGAACAGTGTCCAAACTAATAACATAATTAATGTCTTACTACACATATATCGATACACGGAAGCACACTCATTCATATCTATACATGATGGTTTTGTTTCAGAAAGCTAGGAATAATTATGAACCCCATTAGCTGGTGGAATGTCTGAAGAGATGGTGGGGAAAGGGTTTGTAATAACAGAGAAGAACTAGAGTTGATTTTAACGAGCATACCCCAACATCACTCTGCAAGTGAGGGGGAAGACTGAGCTGATTAAAGAGTGGAAGTGAGAAGTTCTATCCCAACAGTCTCCTGAAAAATGTGAAAGCAGCAGCTAGTAAAGCTCTTTTCTCTTTTTTCTTTTTTCTTTTTTCTTTTTTCTTTTTTCTTTTCTTTTCTTTTCTTTTCTTTTCTTTTCTTTTCTTTTCTTTTCTTTTCTTTTCTTTTCACCAGGAGGCCTAAAACACATGCATTTAAAACCACCAAAAAGGAATCATCTAATAAGCTTTCTCAGCTATGCATGTTGATTTTTAATAAAGTTTAAAACACAGGGGAAATTACAAAGAACTGAAAAAAAGCTTATCTTAAGCCAATATTTTATAAGGGCAAACCACCCATCAAATCTCAATCCTGGGCAAATAATAGAATGTTTGACATCATCATTAATAAATAATTTTATTTCTGTCTTCTTAATATCAACTTTATTTTATGAAAAATAAATCTTTTCAAACTAACTTGATATTTTTCTTAGATTATAGATCTAGTTGATAAATAATATCAGTTATGTATTCATTTTTTTAAATTCTGTCAGGCATTTGCCCTAATAGCATCTCACATTTTTATTAGGAAACTAGAATCACAATTATAAACTTAGCTTGAAAACATTAAATGGATTCAAAACTTGCTAACTAATGGCTTTTAAAATGAGGTTGTAAAGACAAAATGCTTGTGTGGTAATGTGTCTAGAGGTTTCCTACAGGGATTTGATTTGAAATCTATGCTATTTAACATTTTTGTCAGAGAAGAAAGGAAGGAAAAAAAAAATCACTGCAACAATTTATGAATGACACAAAATTTTTCATAATGGTAAATAATGAATAGGGACTATCACCAAGGAAGAGTCGCTTGGTTAGTTTAGTAACTTCATGAAAGCAAGTAATTTGCATTTCTGTATGACCAGTATTGGATCGTTGAATCATATTGTGTCAAGGAGAAATAGCCATCACAGCTGAGGGATGAGGCGCTCACCTGGGAACCGGTGGGTCTGAGCAGAATAGGGCCCTGTCCCAAAGAATATTTGATACAAAATTTAAGCATATGGCTGCATGATTGTGATCTTGAAAACCCCAAATAATTCTGGTACATTCCTGATGCATCTTATTAATATTTTACTTAAATTACCCAACATTAACAGGATTGCTTCTTCACAAAAGGACCTGCTTCCCCCTTAGCTGGATCAGGTCCTGAAGTTTGGACAGAGGTCCCAAGCCCCGCTAGTCCGCGTGTTCTCACCAGGCACTTGCTGTGCCACGGCAGGACAGGGCAGCTCCCCGAATACCTCTGCGTCTGTCGTATCGTCATCTCACTACTCTTGCCACCGGGGTCACTTTCTGCCTTATTTCTTCAGTCTTCTCCCCAGTTTCTAAACCAGCTAAGTGGCTAAAATGCTCAAAATGGGAAGCAGAAAGCTCAGCGTCCTCTTCTCTCTGCAAGAATTAAAACTTGGGTCTCCCACCTCTCACAACACTTGCCCAGCCAGGCTCATCCATATGCAACTCAGAGTAGTCTTTGTAGCAGTAAACGAAGCAGGGGCCGAGCCCGCTCTCTGGCCCAGTGGCCCAGCACGGCTCATGCCCACGTGGTGGCCTCTCCCGTTCCTTCTGTTGGGAAAGATTTCGTGTTTTTCCCCAGACCAGGCACAGTCATTGTCTGGTGATTGCTGGCTGGCACAGATTAACAAGTAAACATTATGAATGACAGAAATAAATGTGTCACAGCTTTGTTTTAGCCTAAAGGTGTAGGATGCCTTACAGAATACATGGTATTTAAATAAAACATTTTGTTTCTGAGACGTCTTTCAGTGCAGCTTGGAAGAAAGAGAAATCTTCTGTTCATTCATTAGCTTGCCAGTATTTAAGTTGGGGGAGGGAGTGGGGTGTGAAGTCAAAGAATAAACAACATATATGTCAACGTTGTTTAAAAAAGCAAAAGAGATTTAAAGAAAATCAATCTAAATAGCCAGAACGGCAGTATGGGAAAGCTCTTATTCAGGCTTTTTCTGCTGTAAGATGCCATTGACTTGTGCTCTGTAAGTTCTGTGCTTCTAGCCTGAGGCGTTTGTTGCACAAGAGCACAGCTCAAAGACAAATGATACCTCTGCTGCCATATTTATGAAATTTAGAGAAGCGAGGATCTGAAAGCTTAATTCAGTAGAGGTTTTTTTTTTCTAAGTAAGTTCCTTCTTTTCCTGAGCTATTGCTCCCAAGGGCTGGCACGCAACAACATCTCAGAGGCAATGGGCAGATTTGCGTGTTTCTCCTTCCCCTCTGCTTGATGTGTCCACACCTGGAACACAAAGCCTGCTTCTGAGAAGACTGTGAGAAAAATGGGGGGGGAATAAAGAATACCCTGCCCCGGCCCCCCCGGGCTGTCCCAGGAGAGCAGCAGCCCCCTGGGCTGGGTGAGACCCAGCACCATGGGTCCCGGGGTGGTTTCCAGGGCACCGCAGAGGGATGGTCCCTGCCCTGGGGGATGGCACTTATTATGGGATGTGGTGGGGGGAAGCATTCTGGGATTGTGTGAGACTTATTACATGATGTTTAGGGGAGGAACCAAAAATGGGGGAATGGAGCAAACACAGTGGTTTGGGGAGGAACAAGCATGGGGAAAAAACCTGATCGGAGCAGTCTGTCTGTCTTCTCGCTAAACCCCATTTCTGACTCTTTTCCTGAGGGAGGGGCTCTCTGTTCTGTGCGCATGCATGATTGTGTGTGCCGGGGCCTGCGCGCAGCAGCTGAAGTCAGACAGCAGGTCAGAGGCTCATCTGTCCGTGGTGCCGCCGACGGGAGTGAGTGTGGGGGTGTGATGTGATGTGGTCGCCAGCGAGTATCACGCCAGACTAGCCGGTGAGTAGAGTAGGTGGGCTGAGAGCCAGGGATGTGTGTGTGTCTGAGACAGGGAAAGGTCAGAGTTGTGGTGAGCACATGGATACAAGCGTGCTGCTACGTTCTGCAAAGACAGATGCTGTCCCCTGGACGCGCTCTGGATACAGCAAGCCACAGGACGGACTTCTCCTTCTCTCCTTCCCAGCAGAGAGAAGACTGAGGACTCTGGGATATTCATTGGTCACACACACTGCTTGGACAGCACGGGTAGGTATGAGCAAGTTTGGTGTTCTCACAAGCAACAAAAGGCACCTCAAATGGGGTGACACAGTGGAGTCTGCATGCGTTTTCCCAGACATCCTACAGGAGCTGTTTCCTTTCTTTGTCCCATCCCTAACTATTCGGGAGAGCATTTTTTGCAGACTTGATAAATAGTGCAGTGTACATTTGAATGCAAAACAACACGCTGTGGGGTCTTTTAGCTTCAGCAGAACTGCTGCTTGATCTGTTCCCGCAAGACTATAGTGAAGTAGTAGTTGTCAAGTCTTCCCTTGGGTGAAGTTGACAGTCCAGATCCTTCATTGCTACGTATTTATGAACCCTTTACTAAAGCTTCTGTGTGGCCTGCGGTCATCTGCATAGGGATGATAAAGTCCTACAGAGGACAAGCACCATCAGCTGAGATACATGCTGACTCCTTAATGCTACTAACTTTGTGTCTGTAAGGAGGTAGATAGTGCGGGGCATACCCCTGTCTATCTGAGGTGGCAAACAAACACTGTGTACTTGTCCAGTGCCCACAAATCCACTGTGATCTAGGAGGACCATAAAGTCACAGTGCAATGAGCTTCAGGCAGACAGACTTTGTGGATCACCCCTGCCACCTCCATTGGCACAAGGAACGTCAGCACTGCTGACTGCCTTGGAGAGCCCACGATACAGCAGATAACTAGAATAAAGGTG
This sequence comes from Grus americana, assembly GCF_028858705.1. Taxonomy (NCBI): domain Eukaryota; kingdom Metazoa; phylum Chordata; class Aves; order Gruiformes; family Gruidae; genus Grus; species Grus americana. The sequence goes on from NC_072853.1 coordinate 21,130,494, forward strand.
TGCAGGTCTGGTCCAGACAGTGAATTTTCCTGTCGCAGGCCACTGTTCTGGTAATGTTTTAGACAGTCGAAGTCCAACATGCGGTGGCTGCACATCTGACGATGAGTAGGCTGGTGTGGCAGGACCAGGGTCTTGGAGGAAGACACTAAGCATGACCCTCCACAGCCAAGCTTTGCTTGCACCCATGGTCTGTAAGCTCTGTGCAGGGCGTGCATCGTGCTTTGATCTCACATCTCCCTCCTTCAAAATAGCTACTTTTTAACCAATAGTCTGGCTCAAATCTGGCTCTCAACTGGTCCTTTAGCTAGGAGGGAAGGAATAGTTGATTTCTCAGGCAACATTATTAATCTGTCCCAGCAGTGGCGTAGGAACTAAGGGCTTGCCTAAGAGGATGGCAATGCTATTGCTACAGAGCAGGAACAGAACTGGTGCTGAAGAGCTGTGCGGGCATCCTGAGCGTGGCCTGGGGCATCCTGAGCGTGGCCTGGGGATGACAGCAGGTGCACCATGCACATCAGACGTTACACTGTTCAATTGCAAATGTACATGGAGTCACTCCCATGCTTAATTTTGTCATTACATTGCCTTTCAGCAAAAGCTCATCTGATGATACACTCTCAGGCTACCCATAAGCCTTAACACTATAGATGAAAAAAAGAAGTTGCTTCTCTAAAAACTCAAAAACTGCTACAAAAGAAAATGTAGCTATAACCTGATGATAGCAGGATGAAAGTATGACTGCAGCAAAACCAACACAGCTGTGCTAGCTGTAATACAGCTAGCATAGGCAGCAGCACTGAAAAGGCGAGGAGACCAGGGCTTCAGTCGTGACTAGTAACCAGAAGACAAAACCTGTAGGGATCCTTTGTGTTTACTCTGTCTAGGCCCAGTTTATATGCAGAGATTCTGGCATGGGCAACTTTTCGTTGTTATGCAATATGGCCTGACCTGAAAAACCCCTCACTTTTTACTCAGCAATTCACTGTGGGCTTGAATCAGTGAACCAAAGATGAAGGATCAGCAGTTTATTCAGTACCATTCAGCTCCATCAAGCACACCTAAAATATGAGAACGGACATTGCAAAACTAACATTTCAGAGTCAAACGTGGAAAGATCATATTTGCATTGTTGTCAGGAAGATGCCTGCATTTTTAAAAGCCTGGTAATCTTTGCAGCATAAATGCTAAACTTGTATAGCAATAAGCTATGTTTTGGCAATAAAGTACATTAGTATGAACTGGAAGCTAGAATTCTAGTAATGCTAACAAATTACCAGTACAAAGACACCTACTTCAAAGCATCTTTGCAGTAGTTAGTTACACTTGTAACTTTATCTAGTGCCACTTTTAAAGCTAAGCTCTCAGTACTTTACACCTTTCATGCAACACCATGTTTTTTCCATGTCATAGGTGAAGGTGATCATGGAGTCGAAGCATGAATCTAATGCACTGCATTATTTAGTGAAGTCTCACAGCACATGTTGCAATTCTCTTTCTCCCTCCTCAGTCCAGACAGTTTTACAAAGCCCAACACATTCCCAGATTCAATATTGTCTGAAGCAACTGATCCACTCTATGACAGTCTCCTACGTAGTGACAACTTACATGTTAACTCGTCGTGCATGTCAAGTGAGTGTCAGCCTCAGGTGTTTCCCCTCCTCTTTCCAAGAATGTCTAGAGACCTGTTCCACTGGTGAATTACAAATAAACAATATTTCACAGGATTTGTGAATACATATATCTTTCCTTCAAAGAGAACATAAAACGTTCAAACACTGGGTTTCTCTTTCATTTATATGAGAGAGGTGGGAGAGATCCTTTTTGTCAGTATTTCCTCCTCCTCAAAAGGCGTTTTCTCTAGGAGAGGCTCTCACATGCTAAAGTTACAGCTGCTTCTCCATCCTACAGCTGCTGCTTTACCCTGTTCTGCAGTTCCTAGTCTCATCTCATTTATGTTTCTCTAAGACAGCATCCTTCTACATGATTCTAGATCTTGCTGGAAGAGATGAGAAGCGCCCTGGGGAGAAAGTCCCTTGCTCCTCGTTGTGTCCCTGGAGTCAGAATGGGCAGCAGCATCAAGAATTCTGAATCTGCGAAGTTTAATATGATCTGTCGCTCTTAGATGGTGACTAGTGATATTAAATACATGGACAATTTACAGGTAGCTCTGGCAGCCAGAGAATATATGAGATATAAATTTTTAATGGCTTATAACTAGGATGGGTTTGGACTACTTTTCAAAGACATATTCCTGATGCAGAGGTTTCTGTGACAAGTTTCAGGTCCATTTTTAAATTCTAGATACAAATTTCTTTAAACGTGGGAATTAAATAATTTTCTCTTGCCTTATTCTCAAGAATAGATATGAGAAAGAAAGGGAAGGGAAGGGAAGGGAAGGGAAGGGAAGGGAAGGGAAGGGAAGGGAAGGGAAGGGAAGGGAAGGGAAGGGAAGGGAAGGGAAGGGAAGGGAAGGGAAGGGAAGGGAAGGGAAGGGAAGGGAAGGGAGAAAAGGGAAGAGAAAAGAGAAGAGAAGAGAAGAGAAGAGAAGAGAAGAGAAGAGAAGAGAAGAGAAGAGAAGAGAAAAGAGAAGAGAAGAGAAGAGAGAAGAGAAGAGAAGAGAAGAGAAGAGAAGAGAAGAGAAGAGAAGAGAAGAGAGGAGAGAAAAGGAAAGGAAAGGAAAGGAAAGGAAAGGAAAGGAAAGGAAAGGAAAGGAAAGGAAAGGAAAGGAAAGGAAAGGAAAGGAAAGGAAGAGAAGAAAAGAGAAGAGAAGAGAAGAGAAGAGAAGAGAAGAGAAGAGAAGAGAAGAGAAGAGAAGAGAAGAGAAGAGAAGAGAAGAGAAAAGAGAAGAGAAAAGAAAAGAAAAGAAAAAAGAAAAGAAAAGAAAAGAAAAGAAAAGAAAAGAAAAGAAAAGAAAAGAAAAGAAAAGAAAAGAAAAGAAAAGAAAAGAAAAGAAAAGAAAAGAAAAGAAAAGAAAAGAAAAGAAAAGAAAAGAAAAGAAAAGAAAAGAAAAGAAAAGAAAAGAAAAGAAAAAAGAAAAGAAAAGAAAAGGAGAAAAGGTTCCCTTAAAATCTTAGTATTTTGTGTCAGACCAAAGTTAAAGCTTGGCAAATGGTACAAACTGAAAACAACATGTTATACAGTGATGTAAACCCCAGGGTAGTAACATTCAATGAACAGATAGTTCTATAGGATGACTGAATTATTGAAGGCACTACTTTAAAGAATTACAATCCCATACATAATCATCTCTCATAGCTTTAGTGACCTATTCAATGAATAACAAATTTTGCTCTTGTAAGTCTAATTTCAAACTATCTTGATCAGTGGAAGCAGTATGTAAAGTTACTTTACAAAGGTATTAAGTTAGTGAATAATTCATATTGGAATTTACTAGACACTGACAATTTCCAGTAACTGCCTCCTTTGAAATCTGTGCATAGCTTTAAGTCTTTTCAGTAACAGGAATTACTTGACACATGCCAAGAGAAAATATATTTAACCCTCCAATACACAAATTTTAAATAAGCATGATATTGTTGAGATATTCTTAATAGAACTGAATAGGTAAAAAAAGGTTCTGATAATAACGAAGATTTATTCCTTCTTCAATCATGTCAGAAGTGATCTCTTAGAAGGAAAGATGCATTAGCACTGCCCCTATACGGCACATGCCAGACCAGATCTCATTCATTCAGACTCACACTCCTCTAAGCAGCAAGATGTGGCTTGAAGGCAGAAATATTACCCCTGATGTAGAATAATCCCTGCCAGCTCTATGCAGGGTTCACATACGGGAAGATACCATCATATTGCTGTGCACCTCTAGAGCTTTTAAGTTCTAGAAATGGTTTCTGCATGTCTGCTGCTCTCTCAGGTTTTATTTCATCACCAACAATAGCAAAGAACCAACCAACTCTTCCTTCTTCCTCCTCACCCTCAGTGCAGCGTATGGGAAAGCATTTTGGACTAATTTTCCCTCAATTAACCCTTCATCTTGTGCCTTACTAGAAGGTTGCTCTGCTGGGAGACTATTTTTGAAGAGTGACAACTCATTGTAACTCTTGAAGTATGCTAGCAGAATGACACGTATAACATTGAACTTTTACGTGCCTTTCCATAGCTAAAGTATTTCACGTTGCATTTAAGTGTATTATTTCAGAGGTATGTAACTTCCTGCCAGATCCACAGTTTACATGTGAAGAATACAAGAATAATTGATCAAGCACTATTTGTTTAGTGGTTCCGTATAGCAAATAACGTGACAAGTCACCGCAAGTCACCGCTAAGCACCCTGTGACAAAATGCCTAAAATTGCATAGAGGTTTTCCTGTAATAAAACTTAACATTGTATAATTCACCACGTACCATAGTTCTTTGGTTGTTCTATAACTCAGAGACCTCATCTCATTATTAGCCACTTATAAACCAAAAAAAGATTAATATGTGTACTTTCTGTAGTCACAAACACCAACGTGGATAAAGTAATATTTTTCCTCTTTGCTCTGGCAGTATTTTACACTCTTTATACCAGCATATAAATGACTACACTCTTTTTCACCCTGTAAAAACTAGGCCCATAAGCAGTAATTGCTCTGCTCTGTATTCCTTGCATGAGCTGCTAAATATTATATTTCTAGTAAGATATACTTGCATTCTAAATATAACTTAAATGCATCCTGCTTTCATAAATAATATATTGGTGACTCACTGATGTATCATAAGACACAGTTAAGTAAGAACTGGCTGGAAAACAAATCAATATTAGGAATAGGGCTGTTTTAACATCTGTTGGTTCCTCTAATAAGAGATTTTGGAGACCTGTTAAACAATTAGTTTCCAACTTCTGCTTACACCTACAATCCCAATCTAAAGCATGTTCTTTGCTTCATGCAATTAGTTGCTTTGAATCTAAGCACAGTACTGTGGTTCTGAGAGCCCTACAAATACCAGCCATATGACAGGGTTGTCATTAAGTGGAGATGTTTGCGTAACAAATAGCCCTTGGTGTGACAGAATGACTGGACTTTGAACGAACTTATTTTCTGCAGTAGATGTGGCTAGAATAATACATATAATAAAGAGCAGATAGCTGAAAGCAGTGTACAAAATCCCACATAAATCAAAGAAGATAGGGTACAGGAAGAAGTGAAGAAACCAAAAGTAACAGTGATTAGGTAAGGCTAGTATTACTCTAAGAAGCTTTTGAATAACTTTTTCTCTGGGATGGATTTTTATTATTATTATTATTGAAATCCACATGTGTAGTCATTACCAAGTGTATAAAATGGTGTAAAAACCAGAAGAATCTATGACTTCAAGGACCAACATGAAAACAGAGGCTTGTACAGTGACTTTACACTGCTTCTGCCATATCATGGTTTCTCCAGTCTTAGCACATACTCCCTCCCCCTTTTTTGGCTTGCCAGCGCAGCTGAAACACCATTGCGAGAGAGTGTATTTCCCACCAAAAAGGCTTAGCAACCTCCTTCCCTTGCAGCTCTATATCCACTGAGCGTGCTTGGGTTCTGCCCAAAGCAAGAAAGCCCGGCCAGGCAGGTGAGCAGAGCCACCCCTTGCTGGTGCTCTGTACTTCTGGAAGACAAGAAGGAGACATCACACTGCTTGGCTTTTTGCAGGGACAAGCTGTTTCTGCCTGTGGACAGTCTTCCCTTTGATTACTTGTGTTAACCTACGCCATATCGCAGCAGTTAACGTATCTCACGATTAGGGACGGTTTACAAATAGCTTCAGGGTGCACACATTTAATAGCTCAGTTCACCACACCTACATGTGACAGGGAAATAATGATGCCATTAAGCTCCCAATGTGAAAATTTGATTTTAGGTCAGTCTAGCGCAGTTGAACACATTTGATTATAGGTGTTATCAAATGCTAGGTTTTGTCCTAGTGTCTCATTTTCTAGTCATAAAAAAACTTAGTGACGCATACTGCCTATCTGTAAAGTTAAAAAAAAAACCCCAAACCAGACACAGTCCACAAGTTCACGCTTCAGAAATTCCCCCCAACACCACTTTTCCTTCAAGTGCCATTAACCCTACCACTAACTCAACACTGGCAACAATCCACAGTCATATCAGCAACGCAATTATGCAAGTTATTCCTTACACTCTGTTGTTCAGGAGCATATAAGGACCAGAGGAACTCGGCTAACAAGATAGTACAACCTCCCTCCTGCTGTTGCAGTTTTGTTGCTTTGATCCATAATCTCCAGCTTCTCTTAAGCTCTGACTTTTCTCACACTCTTTTAAAAATTACACAGGTGTCTCCTTAAGGATCCTCTTTCCTCAGTTTTTCTTCTTGGATCTATCCCAAGAACTTCTCATTAAGCCCCCTCACAGTTCAGCAGTGATCCCAAGTAATCTTCATTAAGCCCCAGCTGAGAGGGCCCTAACCCTAACCTGAACTCTAGCCCTAACTCTATCCCTAACCTTAACCGTAACCTGAGCAGGGGAGGTCGCCTGCACTGCCCTGCCTTTGCTGCATTCCTGGGGCAACATCGGGACGTCCCTTGGGGTAAGCCAGAAGGGCTCCCCATGGAGATCCCCATGCCATCGGGAGAGCTGCACATGCAAGAGCAGGGCCAGAGTCTGCCAGTGCTTGTCCCACAAAGTCTTCTGCCTTGGTCCACTCCACATACCCTCCCAACACCAGAACTGCACCCATAATGCAGGTCCTCCTCCTCCTCGCCTGCCTGCAGATCAGCTTTTGGCTGACCTAAATTCAACAAGCCCTTCCTGATGCTGACAGCATTTGCCCACAGACCACAGCTCTTCTGGGCACCCTTGTCTCCCACAGCAGCTTCCATGCATGGCGGCGGCTGCCCACACACCTCCTCACCTCCCCACCAGCCAGGTGTCACGGTCTGACCAGCGTTACAGCTTGGAAATGTACACAGTAATGCATCGGTAGAGAAACTGGGATGGCTTTTGTCTGCATGCAAAACACTGCTTGTGCTGCACGGTGTGTGAAGGGCCTGTGGCCTCAGCCCTGCAGTCTCCACCGGCAGTGGTGGGAGGTGGGCTTGGCCATGGAGCAGGACAGGGCAGCATCCCTAAAATCACAAGTGCATCCTGATTTTTAGGGAGACATCAGCCTGATGGCAAACATATTTCAGAAGTGCAACTCAGTACAGGTTGTGGTATGAAATGTGGGCAATACATGATATTCATGAGCTCTCCTCACCTCCAGCTGCTGGCACATCCCGTCCTTGTCAGACCCTCCCACCCCTGTGTCTTTGCCACTGACTAGTTTGTCTTCCACACTGTCTGGGTACCATATATGCAATGGCCATTGCTTTGGAAGGATCCGGCATCTTGTTTGGTGCTCATCCTCTGTGGGGAAAGCTTCTCCAGGAAAGAGACATCTTTTGCACAGCTGGCCAGTACACAGGGACAGGCATAGTGCTGCTCCCACCCCAAGACACTGTATTTATCACTGGTGATGAGAGAGGTCAGGCCAGCCAAAGTCGTTCTGATGGCTCCATCAGGGACAATCAAGGGTGAAGAGCACTTTTAAAAAAGAGTCTATTCTATGCTAGATGTTGTCTCACTCTTGCACATGGGTATCTAAAAAGTCCTCCTAGAACCTGCTACTAGAGATCTTCTTTCCTGGAGGTCTGTGCAAGTATTGCTTTTGTGGGACCAGATGAGACTGCTGCAAAGCAACCCCCTCCACACCCCCAAAACATAGGTAGTCAGGTTGCTGATTTCTCATAGACCCCATCTCCTGGCCTTGCCGAGACACTCTGAAACCAGACAGCTAACAGAGCCAACCTAGGGCTGCAAGAGGCCTGAAATGAAGATTATGAAAGGCAGGAGATGTCATGAAGATCCTCTCTATGGCACCAAAGAAGAGCCCTGTAGAATAACTCCACTTGGTATCAAGAGCTGTTGTTTCTGAACAGCACAAAACATCACCAGAGAAGGATGCACTCCACCTCTGCAAATGCTCCCGGGCAGGAACAGAAGATGTGAAAGGCTGTGGGCACTTGTTTGTGCAGGGCCATTGTGCCTCAGCTGCGGCTGTGAGAGGGGAGGCAAGGGTCCTTGCCAGGTACTGATGATCAGGAGAGGGACAAAGCAGATGTCCTCAGTGTGACGCCAGTGACAAGCCTTCTTTGCTCTTCCCTCCTCCCCACATATTCCTCCCTCGCAGCTGCCCAGCCTGCCAGCCTTGCCTGCCGCAGGGCGAGCTTTGCACAGCCTGTGAGACACGTAGAGAAAAATGAGTGCATCCTGGGGGCTGGTCAGGCTGGGAAGTGAGCAGAGCACAGCTAGGGTTGGACCTGTAAGTACAGCTGCCTCTGAGAGATAGTATGGGAAGATGTATATACCTATAAGAAAGATTGGTATCCAAGTAAGGATAATTTCCGTGGGTGTTTCTCTATCTGTGCACTTGTGCGTTTGTACAAATTGGCCACAGGAAGCACAGTTACCTATTCCAAAAGGCCGGTGTGAGCTGATGCATGAATAAGGCATTAAGGGCACCTGAGCAGGCTGCAGTATGTGTATATGTACCATCAAAACACCCTGCAATTTTTTCCTGTTGACCAGGTTCACATGTAACTATGAGGCAAATTCGGATTGCTTAGCAATGATGTTTGCACATCTCATTTAGAAATGCTGGGCCAGAACCCCATGGTGTCCCTGAGGAAAGGAACGCATCTGAAAACCAAACACCTAGTGTGGATGCAAGAGTTATTGCTCTGTCAGTCCATCTGGATCGCTTTCATTTCACCCACACGGGGAGAGGCAGCTCACAAAACATACCCTTCCTGAAAAACAGATCATACTGCAGACCACACGTTTTCCTGTCTGACAGCCCAATCTTTTGTAGAAGCAAAGTCAGTTTTAAGAAATTACCTGTCACTGCCATAGCACAGAACCAGTAATATCGACTTTGCATGCAAATCTACCCAAGTACTGAAAGACTGCCTGCCAACTTAAGTCTTCAGTTAAAGCAAGTCCTAGAACAATATTGCTATAAAACTTTCAGTGTAGGAAATCAGTGTTCTTTCCCTATCTTAATTTCATAATTGACTGAACTGTTTTGAATGAAACATTCCAAGAATGTCATCTTGAAGTAGCACCTGGCAGGCAACCGATGAGAGCCTAGCAAAGTTATAAGCAATTGGAAACAGAGTCTTATAATGGAAAGTGTCAGGCAACCGTAATAACAGGCTGTGTTACTAACCCTCTAGGAGAGAATAGAACATTTTCGTTCACAATATTCATTTAGCTGAAGTTGCGTAGGTGGCAGCTTTTAACAGGTACAGAATAAATATTTCCTGAGAAATATCATTGAAGAAGAAGAAATTAATTTAAATTATTAATTAAGGTATTAAGCTTGCCAAATTAAATACAGATAATGTTCATATTCATTATTCCGCCATTTCACTGATCCCTTTTATTCCTAGCTTTTTAATAGCACTATAGACTTACCTAGTGCTCTTCCACATTCTAATGTATTCTGAGCTGACAGGAGAAATGACATGCAAAAGAGTACTTTTTCAAAAAAGGGACCTTTCTGCCCTTCAGTAAATGCCCAGCTTTCCCATGTAATATATGAAACAGTTGTCATTCCAATATGGTAAGGGATTAGGGGAGGATTTTACTTCCTCTGAAGTGATTCATAAAATCAATAGCAGTATGTATTTGGAAGCGGATCTTTCTATACGTATCCAGACCCTTTTGATATTAGCTGGAAACTAGCCATTCCTTTAAACAGGTTTGGAGTCAGGCCCTGAACTGTTCTTACAATTTATGAAGAAAGAAAGTCTGAATTCCAAAGGGATGCAGATGGGTTGTTCTTCAGAAGTAATTGTCAATATTTTTGGACCAACTTCTGAGAAGAAACTACACAAAAAGCCAACTAAAATTGTGACGATGGCAGCGCTCTGCTTTAATTCAGACTCATGGCAATATCCACAGAGAGGTCATGCTGCAAACCTGCTCTGCACTCATTTCTGTGCTTATCACTGACATAACCTCTCCAACTCTTTTCTGTTTTTAAATAAGAGGTGCAGGGGTGCTGTCTTACATTTGTCGTGAGATCAGCTGTTTATCTGATAGCCCACAATTCCTCCTGTTATACTTTGTTTAAATGGAAATGAAAGCTAATAGATGATCAATTTACCTTCATCGTGGGCTGTTTAATCCAGCACAGCCCAATACACCAAGTTACATGGACGGCTTTTGTTTGCAATATTTTTCCTAGTCATAATTTCATAGTCTTTTTAAGCACCTTCCTATGTTGACTCTTATGTCACATCCCCAAATGTTTTGTCGCTGCGTAGGCAGCAGACATATTTGGCAAAAAAGTGCTGTGAATCCCTGATCCAAAACAGGATACAGAAAGTTCCATAAAAATATAAGTGTCAGCTCTGAAGCAAGTCTGGATGTTGGGGGAGAGGATGAAGGTGGAGTTTTTGTCAAGAAGGGAAAGTTCTGAAACCAGACTGCAGTTCTGGTATCTTCAAAGCAAGTCGGCTCTAAAACTGCAATATTCATGCTGTCTTAACCCCACGGATAGCCTCATAGATGAAGAAGGATTTTGTGAATAAGCAGATTTAGGGAAGACAGAGAGAACAGAAAGTTCTGGGGTGGCTCCACGGGGCGGCACTGTGCTCTTGCTGCTGCTGAGCCCTTTCCACCTCGATGGTGCAGGAGATGAAGGCTTCCGAAGGGAAGAGACAGAGAAGCAGTGCCAGGCTCATCCAGCAGCAGGCCAAGGAGGCACAAGGCCAGCTCCCTCTAATCGGTAGCACACTGGGTAAGGGCACCATTGGCACTTGGTAGGGTTTGTGGAAAGTAAGAAGGAACTCACTGCAGCTTTCTTCTGTGGAGCAGAGGTGAAGCCGTGGGAGATCCCATTCACAGCTGGGGGAAGAGACTTGGGGAAATGGATGGGGCAGGAGGTCAGTGACAATTCTGGAGGAGGAAATCTTAGTAGGAGACAGACAGAGGGACCTAGGGGAAGTATTGCCATGTTTACTCATGGTACAACACATTGGGAATGGGAAGGACAGGTTTGTTCCATGCTGTGGATACGTTTTAAAAGAGTGAATTGAAGACTGGGAATTGCCACTCTGTGGCTGTTCGTAACAACATGCTCTTGAGAATACATCTAGAGCTCTAAGATGGAATATGTAGGTTTTAGAGCCTAAATTTAGGTAATTTCAGGAATCATTTTTGCAGCTTCTGCTCCTTTGAAGTAATTTGTTCCACACTGGTTTAGGCTATGCATTGAGGAATGCATTCAAGAGCTAAAATACCAGCAGAAAGTATACACACATATATTTGCATCCTGTGCTCCAATCCAACACAGAGCAATGTTCTACCATTGCACAGTCCTCGGGGGAAATGTCTGTAGTTCAGAATTTCCTCTTGACTCACCACATGGTGAGGTGTAGTGGTGAGGAATTAATTAGTCTACACACTGCTGACATGCTTCTTATTTTACCTGCTATTTTTCATCTAATCATGGTATATGAATGGAAAACTACATATATTTACATTTCTAATTCTTCTCAATGTGATTGCTACACCTGTCACTCATGCTGAGGGCTTGACAGCAACTACCCTGATGTGAGAACTGTTAGTGCAGTGAGTGTTCAGTCGTCTCTGTTCCCTTTTTGACTTCCTGTTTTGTGCTACTAGGCATTATCCTGTGAACTTCCTAATTTCTACTATGGCCTCTCCAGGGCTAACACCAACATGCCACTTTTACCTGACAACAAAGAAAACTTCAGTTCTTGCAACAGCAGCCCTTTGGTGACAGTGCAACAGTGCGTGGTGGGAGCTACAGAAACTCACTTGGGAGCAGTACTGGGGAACAGGGGGAGAGACTGCCATGAAAAGATGTCTCTCTTCTTGCAGCTCACGCATTTTATAGTGACTTGCAAGACATATTAAAAAAGACAGTAGGTTCATATAGCATGTTTCCTTACTCCCCTCTGTAAAGTTGTTCAGACATGAGGGGGGAAAATAGCCAAATATTGTTGTCCTTAGTGGGGAACTCAGGGAGTTGATGCACTTACCAAGGCTGGATCTTCCCCAGTGCTTCTTTGTTGTTCAGGCCAGGCATCTTTAGATCATTAGACAGACGTTGAATTTTCAAGTTGGCAGAACTCATATACAGAACCCTCATATCATAACATTAGAACAGCTTCATTCACACAGTTTGCTGGAGACTGGGAAAGGGAGAAGTATTTATGACAAGATGGGAATGATGAGGCAGATGAGTCTTTATACACAGTAGTAAGCTTTTATTTCAACACAGAACAGGGATCCAACACAGCAGTGGATAAGGAGAGAGCCTGTCAGTCCTCCTCTTGGCACTGTCCTAATCCTTCACACAGCCTTTTTATGTAGGCTCTTCTGGTGCTCCCCATAATGCCAAAATTTGCTTATTACTGCAAGACCTGCCAAGAATTTCCCGAATGGAAGTTCCTTTTCCAAGAGGAAAAATATTCTGAGCTTTCAATAGCTTAGAAAGAGCTATTTAAAATTAGAATTAATACATGTTTAAAGGAATGTACTTGAAAAAAAGGGAAATATATGTCTTAAATTCCTGGTTTCCAAATTAAAAAAAAAAAAAAAGCAACAAACCCCTCCTCTTTCTTACCAAAGATTTTATTTAGACTACTTTTGTAATATTTCTTTTTCTCTATTTAATAGTCTTGAACTATCCCATCGCATCTTTAATTAGGATAACCTTTCATCTGTTTATGTTCTACCAGTGACATTTGAAGATTGGCCTTCAGTGCAAGCTTTGGGTGATGTGTACACTGAGGCTTCGGAAACTTCTTCTGGACAAGCTGCCAGCAAACTATTACCCTTCTAAATGTCAATAGGCTAGACATCAATTGTCAGCTCGCATCATTTCTAAAAGCCTGCTCTCTCTGTAGATTAGATCAAAAGTCAGATGTACACTGAAAAAAATAGCACTAGATTTTGATCATATATTAAGCATTTTTATCCCTTGGGACTTGGGTAAAGAATGTTATACTTGAAAGACTCTAACGTACTGTTGCATAGTTCTAAAAATCAGAATAAAGGTTTCTAGATCAAGTTTTAGAATATTGAGCAGGGGCCCTAATGGATTTTTTTAAATATAAAAGTACATTTAAAAAGGATGTCTACTGAGAGGAGAAATACAAAGCAGGAATTTTAAAGAAGTAGCCGTACTAACACCGGTTTGTGTTGGGGGGCAGGGAGTTGTGGCTGAAGTTGAGTATGTCTAGCGGAAAGAGCATGTGTTGTACAGATAAAAACCTGTGTTGAAGAAAATACATTATTTATTATTCTCTGCCATGTGGCCAGTTTCTTCCTGTCTCATGTTGGTGGTTTACCTTTTGCATCAGACGGAGGACATTACTAATTGTTACCAGCAAGGTCTTGAGCAATGACTTGGAGCTATTTTTAATTCTCTTGGTGTTACAGTGTTCCTCTCTTTTGGCACATCCAAATTTGTCTGGAGTGGTAGGAGATGTGTGTTCCTTTCAGTATGTTCCATGGCTAAGGCTGTTTATAACATAATATCTCCTCCCTCTCCATTGCAGTGATATACTTGAAGAAATCACAAAATATTTCTATTGATAAAAATATAAAAAAGAATACAATAGATGATATATATATATATAAATGAAAGACACTTTAGAACATGGACCAAATAATCCATACAATGATTTTACCTTCCTTCATACCTTTCCTTGCTATGGGACCCATATTTTTCAATTATTGTGCCTCCAAAGCAATTTAGAACCTACAACAGGTCCATAATGGAGATGATCTGCCCCAGTTCTCTGGATCCAGAGCATAAAATCATGTGTTACCTGCTAAACCAGCTACAACAAACATTTACAAAAAGCTCCATTTGCTCTTGCTGCTGCTGCCCCTGCAGAAGCTCTGTTGTCTGTGCTTAGCTCAGTGCTCAGCTCTGCCCTCTTAGAGTTTGATGGAGAAAGCAAAACTGACTGTGATAATCCTGGGATTACAGCCCCCACCATCTCACACCTCCATGCTGAACCACTCCCTTTCCCACTCCCCCTTGATCTCCTCCATGTGCTTTAATTGATGTTCATTTCAGAGCTAAGGAAAGACTTGCCCCAGGGACATAAGAAGCATTAATAATTGTATTTCCAAGCTTTATACTGGAATCTATGCATCTGTGACAGAAGTCCCTCATACATCACTTCTTGATCACAGCACTTTCCTTTGGCATATGTCTGGCAGACAAATTGATTAGCTTTTCTATTCCAAGCAAACCTCTAATATCCCTTTTTAAGCTTTCCTTCTCTTTTACTTTGTCCTTTACCGTGACTATAGAGTTGCAGGGAAAAGCATTATGCTAGGTCTATCTGGTAATAAAATAAGTAGCAGGAGATGGAGAAATCCATTTGATGTTGACTCCATTTGCAGAGCTTGGCAGTCATTCAGTTGTTAATTAGAGACATACTATTGATGTAACATTACTGAGTTGACCTATTACCAACCTTCTTTTTGTATTATAGAGCTTTACCAAGTGCAATGGATGTGAGATGTACTGATGTAACTCTCTACACTAAATATCATCACAAATATTGTTATTTTAAGTAAGTGCTACCACTAGCAGCCAAGAAACTGATGATGAGCTGATGATCTTCGTCTTAGTAAGTAAAAAAAAACAAACCAAAACATAACATAACATTAGTCTTACTATTGGCTGCTTTTCTAATACTGACTTTTTCTCTCTGCCACATCATATTGTTCCTGTTAATCTCTTGTAACTTGACTAAGCCAAAGAGCATATGAACATTGTTTGCCTACTTCTGCTGTCTGAAGAAAAGTACTGTTACAATGACATGACTGTGATGCTCTTGGGATTGGATTTGTATTTCACAGAAATCATCCAGCTTTAGTCACCTAAAACTTAGGCAGCGAGTGAAGACAGTGATCGAGGCTTTGCTATAGTGAAGGGAAGAAGAGTGGGTGATTCCTCCCACCTCTCCTCGACGCCAAGTTCAGAATGAAATGAAGCACACTCTGGAGATGCATCTAGCCGTTCATTACACCGGAAACATAGACATATAGCTTACATATGATGCTTAACTTTTAGATTTGTAAAGTTGGATGAGATGAAACCAATACAAACAGCTTATTCATGCTTCCTTAACAACCTGAATCAGCTCATGTGAAAGTAAGTGAAAGCTTACCATTGACCTCCATGGGACTGAAAACAGATTCAGATAGCAATACAATTATAACATTGTGTTAATTTCTTGTGCTAACAATTGTGCTAATGATAATACTAATGTCATCACTGAAATTACTCAAGACATAAAATTGGCTGACAGTTATTTCTGAGGATGGGTCTATTGCTGACCCATAAATCTCTATATCTTTGTCCTTCTTTCATTATCAGGCAGCTCACCATTCAAAAAGAATTGTCTTTTCCATTTTAGATTTGGATAGGCTGGATTGGATTGACCTACTGAGTATTGAGTGAAAGTTTTTTCTGTATCTGATTCATCTCTTCATGTGTTCCTAAGCACTTATAAGAAAAAAAAAATAAAGGCCTGAGGCAGATCAAATAGAAGAAGATAGAAAGGATTCAGAGGGATCAAAGTGAGAAAAGGTTATTCCCAAAAGCTTTCTGAAATGGCAGTCTTCAGTGCTGAACTGAAAGTACTCTGCAGTTGTTATTACCTATTTGCAATCAGAGCCTGGAGTACGCCAATAAGGTAACAGTCTCTGCTGTAGAGGTCATTCTACATCCCAAACAAAAACTTGTTTCTTAAATTACACTTGTTTTATGAATTAGAAGTTTTCAGCTCTCCTTCTGCATTCCTCTTGCATTTGTCTAACTTACCGTACATATTGCTATGGTATGCAACGGGCTGGCACAACATTAAATAGAGTTATATTGCCTTAGCAGTTGGGTTGACTCAATAATGTTCTAGCATAGCAAGGTATTTCTGAGCGTGCATATAGCTCCATTTAGACCTGAATTATTGTTTATTATATCTCCTTCTAAGGGTTGTGCATTCACTGTTTATTCTTATGAATTATAGATTCAGGATGACAGAATCTTTTGAAACAGCTTTTTTCAAAAATAAAGAATTACCTTTCATTGACCAAAGCCCCTTAAAATACACTTTTTTTTCCTAGTTTCTGTAAAATCTAATTTAAATGTTCTATATTCATTAATAAATTTTGCAAGTCACTAATCATCTGTTCACTTTAGACATACATTTAATTCTATAATTTATTCATAACTCTTCACATCTGTCCTTTTGGCTTGTTCTGAATCTTCTGCTGTTCTTACCTATTCCTTATATAGCTCACACATGTTGTACTGCAGTATTTGATTTTTCTTTTTTTTTTCCCGATTCAAGAAAGCAGAGAAGAAGGAGGAAGATACATGGAATTATTTTGTTTGTTTTACATTTGTATGTTAGCTTAGGTTCAGGCTGTGCTACTGCACTGCTACTTAACAAGCCCCTTACAGCCATGACTCAAGTTGAAACCTCAGAAATCCAAAAGAGTTTTCTCAAAATAGGCATTCTCTCAGGTATTTGAGTGGTTTAAATTTAATTAACACCCAACCATGTATTTTCTTCTGGTGATAAGTTTAGTTATAACTATATCCCCTTCAGAAACAGCATTTGAGCCTCAGTCCCTCATATCCCAAGGGAACTGGCTGTGCTAGGGGGGGACCATCTTCTCTTTCACCCATTCAACCTGTTCTACTTTCTATAGATAATTACTTATTACACTAGGTGCAGGGCAGGAGATGGGAAGAAAGGGGAGGAAGTAAGAGGTTGTATCTTACTAGTTAAGACATCAGTTAGGGGGTGCAAAGATTGGAGCGGAGGGGGTGTTACAATAAATATGCATAAGAGGAAAAACTGCCTAGCTGAGACTGACAGTTACCTGGATTAGTGTGTTAAATACCTTGTTTAGGGGACTGAGCCAGGACGTGATTTCGGGTCTCTGATCTGAATCATACAGATTTGATCACACAGGTTTGCCCAACCTCTGAAAATGTTTTCTTGGATGGGGGACTTCACTAGATTAAGCCTCAGCAGATATTTGAATGTAGATTCTATGTTACCTTGGTTGTATTACCACTGAAGGTGATGTCAAGTATTTTACCATGTTGGCCATTATCCTTAGAGAATTTCTATACTAAGGACAGTTAGCAAATTATGAACATGCACCCAATAACCATGCCTGTCCTGGGGTGTGTTTATTTTTCCTTTTTTTTCCCCATTAAATAAGGCATAGCACCTGAAAAGAGTACATAATTTATGATATTTTAGGATCAAAGGGCCTTTCTCAGCTGTCTCCAGTGAAATAAAATATTAATTGAAGGAGCCTTCTAGCAAAACAATAGAATTATAGCTTTCAAACCCACACAGGGGGTGGCTATCTTTGGTATTCAAAGATTTCTTAGGAATGTTGACTTTCCCCTCTCTTATCCCATTCATGATCAAGGAGTCCATGAAACTTCAGCTTTGATTAGCCTCTCTCTTTCTAGGCAGCACAATATACATTGAAAAACTCTGGCCTGGATCTGTAAGCAGCCGAACAATTCACTGAGTGGTTAATGTTGGGGACTGCTCATCATACACTGATAAAAGAAGTAAAAGATTAACAGAGTGCTTTGCTCAAACAGCCGTGATGTATTTTCTGCTAATTCTAGGTGGTGTCACATCAGAACAACGTCCTTCTCTGGATATCACTCAGAGACAGTACAGGCAGCATCTCTTACTGTCTGATTTCTGAAGAACTCTCCTTTAAAAACTAGAGCTGTCCATGTTTTGCAGGAAGCCTGGCACCTCACTCTGGCTTAGAGGTTCACCTAGACTGCAGTTAGGCCTAATCACCTTTGAGGATCTTAGCATAGATGCCTCATAGAGCTGTGCTGCAAATATTTGTATTCTCACAAATCTTATTTGAGTTTATGTGAAAACCATAGCACTTTGGCTACAATGCTGTAGGAATCCAGGGAATGCCTCACATGATTTTTCCTTCTTTGGAAGCTATAGGTGTTACTTCAATTGAGCTTGTAAAACCTTTTACATTTCCACATGTCATAGGTAGTTTTGAAAAGAAAAAAAGCTGAAAAGCACAGATGTATTAGGTAGCTTACATTAAAAAAATCTGGATGGAATTAAACTGTTGTATTTTCAGCTGGGGTTTTTTTGAGACAAAAGTCCTTGGGACTAATCCTACACTTAACTCTACAATCTGTGTCGCTTTATGTGGTGGAGTAATTCTTCATTTACAGCAGAACACAAAGAGAATTGGCCCCTTTAGACTTCCTTAGCAAATTTTTATGGAAAGAAATTGGCATAGCTGTTTGTGAAATATATCCTGTATGCTAACAAGAGCTTTCTTCAAAAATTCCCAGTTTTCTGTCTCTCCCTCTTTTTCATTATTTTCTTTGTTTATCTAGGTACCTTAACAATGATCTTAAAATCGGAAATGACTAGCAGAGGTATGGCATCATCTTAAACAACTAAAAACATAAGGAGAAAGAGCAGCCAGGGACCACCCTAAGGTAGTGGTTCTGCCTCTTCCTTCCTTTACCTGAAGACTTATGGAAGAAGAGACTGCTGAAACATATTAAATGGTGCAGAAACTGTGGATGATGTACTAAGTCATTACTATTGTTGGAACCAAATCTTCATACAGGTGTTTCAAGTAGTAGAGTGTGCCTGTAGAGCACAGTGTTCAGTGAAAGCTGGGAAAACCCACAGTTTTATGCCATTTAACCCAAACTGAGCCTGACAAATCTTTCACCATGGTTTGAAAGGAAAACTGTATGGAAATACATAGATGTATAGAAGGAAAACGTGACTTCTTTTCTCTCCTTTTGATTAATTTAATCATGTTCTCAGAAGCTGGCTTGTTTGTGTAAAGCACCTTATTTTTCAGTGCAAATACTCCTTTTTATAAAATAGATAATTAATTATACATTACTCTTCTGAAAGCAGACCTCTCCCATAGAGTGAGCTCGTGAATCAACAGCTTATAGCTGTTGTTTCTAAATACACTCTATTTACAGAGGAGCACTTATATGACATTGCAGAGGCAATAAACCAAAGATAAAGGTAATTTACCAGAGCAGAAATCTCTACTTCAGATAAGATGGTATGAGCATCCTGCATTCACATGAGTTTATTTAGTGTCTTTGGACACAAGCATATCAATGCTGGCAAACTGTGTGAGATAAGAATTTCAGTTAGGGGCTGCATAAATCTGAAGCACTATGGGAAGAAAGAGGGACAGAAAATATGAGCAGCAGAGGATCTACCAGGAAGAGTTAGAGGTCTGTAGCCCCCTTCATTTCTATCACCTTTCTATCAGTGTGCATTACACGTCACATGACTGGCAGCAGGACAAACAACCTCACGTTATGAGCATAACTGCATTTATCCCCTAGGATACCTAAATATCTGGCACACTATTTACAGAGTATTTGCTTGGGGAAATATAGACAGAGAGATTTAAGAGCTGGAGCAATCACAAGGAAAACAGAATCTTGCTTCGTGTGTGCAATTACCACCTTTGCCTACTTACCATCACTTTGTATTTATATGTTCTTCACCTCTCTCATATGTCGTCACCTCTTCACCTGCAGTGACTTCATCACAGTCTACAACTTTATCAAGGGGGGCAGCAGAAGGGGAGGTGCTGATCTCTTCTCTCTCGTGACCAGCAACAGGGCTTGAGGAAATGGAATGAAGCTTTGTCAGGGGAAGTTCAGACTGGTCATTAGGAAAAGGTTCTTCACTGAGAGGGTGGTCGGTCACTGGAACAGGCTCCCTAGGGAAGTGGTCACGGTACCAACCCTGTCAGAGTTCAAGGAGCATCTGGATGACATTCTTAGTCATATGGTTTAGTTTTAGGTAGTCCTGTGAGGAGCAGGGGTTGGACTCAATGCTCCTTATGGGTCCCTTCCAACTTGAGATATTCTACGATTCTCATCTTTTAATGGTATTTTAAATGGTAGCTCAATACTTCTGAGTTTATCAGCCAGAATGGTGAGCAAGGCAAACTCTATTCCAAATGAAAATGGGTTCAGAAAAGGGTAGGGTTATCTATTATTTCCTTCAATCCATAGCAGCCATAACTTGAGACCAAATTTCTTTTCTTGCTGTCTCAATACATTTGATTAGATAGATTTTTTTTCAAGATGCCACAAGGACTTCTGAGTTTTAACCAGTCAAGAAGGATTCTAAAAGACTTTCTTAACATTCTTATCACTGAGCTAATCATGTTATGGAAAAAATTTCAACAACTCCTATACTGAGGGTTTTGAATAGAATCTTCTTTCAGTGGGAAATGAAAGAGCATTTAAAGAAAAGTGAGAAGGCAGAAAAAAAGCAGACAAAAACTTTAAAACATCCATGCAGGAATAAAACAATATGTTTTTACTCTTAAGATGAATAAAGGCAAGAAGCTAATTCCTAAAACTGGAGAGAGACCTTTTCCATGCAATAGTAGTCTGAATCGATGCATACTTCTATACAGATTCATTGACAGTAGTCTGAAGATAGTTCATGATTTAATGAAAAAGACCACTTTTCTTGATATATGTGTATTGGTATGACCCTTAATCAGTTATTCATTGACAATTATGAAAAGATACATAGGTAAGTAAAAAAATTACAAGGGTGATGTAATGTACATTTCTCTTCAAAGCCTTTCAGGCTACAGACAACATCTATTTCAATAGCTGGAAGAAAGTTCCTAGAAAGCTGTACTCTACAGGGACAGTCAGATGCTGAAATCTGCTGTAATAAAGGGTGAACATATCATAAGGTGCTGGCAGCAAGTTGTGGAATCAGTTACTTTATACACTGTAATGAAATAACATTTCATTAAAGTCCATCTAACTGAGCAACTAGAGGTGGAAGAGAAGATATGACAAGGAGAGTGCCAAACTGTAACTTTCCGGAAGTTTCCTGAACTAGTGTACGGTACAGAAGGACAGAGAGATCTGATCCCCTCGCTACCAAAACCATCATCAAATCTTGACAAGATGCAAGGCAAATGTGAGATGTATCCGTATCTCCTGCCCTGCAAAAGGGCTGAAGTAATGTGCTCTCTCAACACTCCCAATGACACTCTCTGGACATTTTTCACTATTCTAGCACGAGTTGTGGTTTATAGCTACAACTGAACACAGTAGGTGGGATTCAGTCTACAGCCATTTGAGATGCTGTAGGCTTTTCAAGACATCTGCACAGGGCTGACAGAAATGACACTGGACCTGTCAGACCACTGACCACTACCCTTCAGAAGATGTAGATGGAAGACAGGTGAGATACCTAGGGCATCTCAAATGACAGTACACACTTTTGCCTGGACAACCGAATCATACCCAGTAAGTCTAGGCAGGAACACTGCAGGAGTTCACAAAACCTCAAAGAGCACTGACTCACTTCTTTTCACCCCTGTTTTAAGGGTATATTCTAATTCAATAGCCTCGCTGCAATATGTTTTAAATGATGCATGAAGTGAAAAATCAAAATCACTACAGGTAGGTTTTTTTGCAATCATTATGTTGTTCTATGCAATTAGTTTCCCTACTTGGTATAACCAACCACCAGACCCCTCACCCTCCCTGTAATGCCCAGACTAAAAAGCAATATTTTAAAGTGTTTATGAAATATTTATCTTCACTTTTGCCCCTCTTCATCCTTGCAGGGTTTTGACTGCCTTGATCTGGAAACCCTCTATTTTCTGTAGCTGGAATAAAGCATATCAGCATATTTGCCCACACAATTTCCCTTATGACAGATTTTAGTTAACGATACAGTTAAGTGCTACTTATCATGTAGAGACATAGGAGTAGAAATAATCACAGTTCTGAAATTAAAAGACTGGCAGATTTTTTTTCTTTCAGTTTTATTAGTTCATGTAAACAGTATAAACTAGTAAAATCAGGAATTAATTGGGTAGACTGGGCAACTACCACAGGCAAGATAGCAGAATAAATGGACCAGTGGAGTACAAAGATGGATTGGATGACCTTTCACAGTGCCTCCCAGCACTATTTTCTTTAGTTCAAATAAATAGCATAATCCGATGTGGCAAGCTTCACATTAGTCAAATAGTGTCTTTGCTTTGCAGTGATTGCACGTATTTGCAATTTTTAGAGGAAAGATGAACAGCACTATTAATAACTACTGATCATTATTTAGAATCTGGAAACATGTTTGGGTTAAAATGCTGACTTAAAGAGATCAAGATCTCACCTCCAGTTCTTCTCTCATGTTCACTTATCATGCACTTAGACATTAGGAGGAGTCAAATAATTATTCAAAGTTACTTTAAAAATTCTGGCTGCTAGTATTTGAATATTTCTGGCCTGTTTCACATCCAAATATAATTTCACTATTCTGTCTTTAGATAGTTATTGTGCCATCTTTCTTTGTCTCTTCTGGTTGGGAATGTGCATTAGTCATTTTTACTTCTTTAACAAGAACAGGTCATCTGGCTTGATGATTAATGCCTCTCATCTTCAATAACAACACTAAGAATGCTAAAAGCCTCATCAGACTAATTAGTAAGAATGCCCTTGAGCCAGCCACAAGGTCTCAGTACAGATCTGCCATGAGCTCACAGAACTGCTATGTCTGATCTTTTTGGTTACTTCTAAGAAATATCTGGTCATTCAATGGAGGTCACAGACACAGCAATCAATGGCTTGAGAATATCAGTTTTGTCAGGATTTTTCTCCAGATAGCTAATTTCAATACACTGAGTTCATCACAGTTTTCATTAATGAAAATTGCTCATCTACAGCTGATTATATGGCAATGTAACAAATACTAACCAAGGAAGAAAATTAGATAATTCTGAGCCAAAATAAAACAGTTTACTTAACAAATTAAACAGGAAAGTAATGAAGATAATATAATATTCTGCTGCCAAAGATCTGGGTTTTGTTATATAGGGAAAAAAATAAGTGAAGCCACAGTGGTTGATCTGAGAAGGGCTTTGAAGTAATTTTTGCCCTTGTATTCTGCTTTACTAACTTTTCTGAAGTTTGAAGCAAGCCTTTCTTTTATTTACTTTAGTTTTGCTATCATTATTCCTGAAATACTATTATTCCTAATTTAGATTGGCATAATTTACGAATGAATCAGGCTCATAGATCCACATAGCCTTTCGTTGTTAACATTCAATAAAAACGGTGAAAGATTTGCTGGAAGATAGAACAAACAATCTGTAGTGGTGTCAGCTTACTTCTCCAGGTCACTACAAGACTTGATTCACCACTACTTAAGTTAGCATAAAGGCTTCAGGGATGTAGATGAACAGAACTCTTTGCAATAAGCAGCTCTAGATTTTGCTGTCATGAGCTGGGTGTATGAAATATAAGTTTTGTTCCTGAATTGTAAAGTTTTGTCCAGAACTGAGTTACTGGTATTTCTGAGAAGTAGTGCAGGCTTCCTTCTTGAAAACTGCAATCTTATTCTGTCATTGATTAAGAACATTCCACTAAGATTTCTATTACTCTTCAATATTTGACGGTGCTATACTAGCCTCAGGATCAGCACTAAGGCATGTCTTCTATTCTGGAACCTGCATCCCTCAAGTCCCAAAATCCATATTTTCACATATCATTTTCTTCATAGCTGTGGAAATTATCCGATGTGCCCAGTATGCTTTATGATTCCCCAGTTGCAGACTGTGGGATAGGACAATCGTTTTAACTGTAAGTGAACCACTTAACTTTTTCCCTGCCTGTTACTCAGCAGGCTGAAACTTTCCTCTTCTTCCCTTCTCTGCTCCACAAACTATCACACAATCCCTCTGTCAGAGCCCAGTCCAGTCCTTCCTGAAATCTACTGGTATATTTATATTTTAGTAGGAGTTTTGTCCCTGAACCAAACACCCTGTATTCTCCCATATCAGGTACATAGTTTCTGCTCGCTTCTTGCTACCTGGCTGTTTCTTCTATCAGCAGAAATTCTGACATTGACACATGAGCTCCAAGAAATGTAAAACTCAGAGAGGACAGCTTCCCTCCGCACATCCCTGCCTCTCCCTTCACATGCAGAAGACTGAACTGCATCTGTGGATGGCGTCAGGCATTCCCAACATGCTCATAGATACGTAGTAGACAACCAATTATTTGGTGATTTAGAAGGAAAGAGATACCAGTTCACTTTCTTAAGAAGCTGTCAACTCTGAAGCATTCATACAAGGCAGAATGTAATGCGGCCATGACCACAATCTGGTAAGGTACAGAACACATTTAAACCATTACAGTTTAATGGGTTGTATTTTCAACTAAAATTAACTCTTCAAACAAAATATACTTGAACATATGACTTCTTTTAGAAATGCGGTTTTAAAAGATGAAAATAAGAGGAAATAGTTTCAGCACAGCTGCGCTGAATTTTTTTGTTTAACAATCTAAAACTCTGCGAGCAGCTCCCTACAGATGTATGCTTTATGGCTGATTAACTTTGGTTATGCATCTGAAATTATATTTTGGGTCTCCTGCAGAAGAGATCACAATCTTTCCTACCTGGTCAACTGGTTCAAAGCTAAGATATGAAAAGAACATTTTAGATCAGGACCTAAATTGCACTGTTCCTTTCCAGAATTGTTTCCTGATGTTTCCAGCGTGTTACTCTGCCAGTAGTGTTTCAATACTATAAATCTGGTGTCCAGATATGTTAAAGAGGTGATTGTTCTCCTCCATCAAGCTCCTAAAATTGTTGCTTTATTTTTTTCATTTTTCATCCCTAATCACCAGGTCATGATCCTCCATAGAGGACAAACATCTCAAACTGTTAACAGCTGATTTTGTCTCAGTGCTTTTGCTTTATTATTTTTGCTTTATTATTTGTCATGCCAAAAGTCCTGGTCTAGTAGGCAAGTTAGGCAAACCATCCTTTATAATTAGTTATTTAATCCAAATAAAAAGCTCTAATTTTACATCAGAATTACATGTTAGTGGTATGTATTTGTAAGTATTTCTTTTCTTGGTTGATGTTAATTTGCTAATCATAAATATTTGCAGAATATTCAGCAGATCATTAGTCTCTTAAGAACAAATTGCACATAGATTCCTGGCGGGATATCTTACCTATATTTTCCAAATTTGCGCGTAGCTAAGTGCAGAATGAAAATTGTCTTTTTCAGTAAGTCTGGACTGCAGAAGTTACAACTTCATACACTTACATTAGTTTTATATAACCTGCAGTATTTGTTATATTTCCACAGTGCAGTGTAAATAAAATGTTGTTCATGGTAATAAATAAATAAATTAATTAAAATTCTTCTCAAGCACAAAGACAAATCAATGAAATAAAAATAATCCACAATCACTGCATTATCTAAGAACCTTGGTAACCTGTTCTTTGCACAGAAGTGAATCCAGTGCTTGGGATATATTAAGGGGTTTGCTGATAATGTTCAGGAAGTGTGCATGCGAAGTAATGAACCCAGCTCTCCGGTCCCCTGTCTAGTAGATCACTGTTGTGGTTTAACCCGGCAGGCAGCTAAAACAACCACACAGCCATTCACACACTCCCTGCCTCCCAGGAGGATAGGGGAGAGAATTGAAAATGGAAAAGAAAAAAAACCCAACAACTTGTGGGTTGAGATAAAGACAGTTTAATAGGACAGAAAAGGAAGAAGAAGAAGAAGAAGAAGAAGAAGAAGAAGAAGAAGAAGAAGAAGAAGAAGAAGAAGAAGAAGAAGAAGAAGAAGAAGAAGAAGAAGAAGAAGAAGAAGAAGAAGAAGAAGAAGAAGAAGATAAAAGAATATGCAAAACAAGTGATGAACAGCCAAATTTCTCATCACCTGAAGTCAATGCTCCGCAAGACCCTGAGCTGCCTCGCCTCCCAGCCCATCCCCCAGTTATATATGGAACATGACATCATATGGTATGGAATATCTCTTTGGCCAATTTGGGTCAGCTGTCCTGGCCGTGTCCCCTCCCAGCTTCTTGGGCACCCCCTGCCTTCTTGATGGCAGGGCAGTATGAGAAGCTGAAAAGTCCTTGACTGCTTGGCAACAACTGAAATCTCAGTGTGTTATCAACATTATTCTCATCCTAAATCCAAAACACAGCACTGCTGCTAGTAAGAAAATTAACTCTATCCTTTCTGAAACCAGGACAATCACTAATCCCAAATTAATACTTAGGTCACTATTTAAACTGAGCAAACACTATTGCAAGCATATACATCAACTACCTTCCTTGCTTTATGGAGAAGTTACTGACACTCTTATTCTAAGGCCAGTTACAGCTTCATTCTCTCCATATATGTAAATTGTATCTTCTGCATTTGCTTTCTGGAGGTGTTTTGCTTTACTCAAAGTTTTAATAACACTACTTTGTTATTCCAAGAGAAATCAGAAAGTAGGGTTTTACTTTTTAGACCTTTTGACCAGGTATTATTTTTTAATACTGTTTCATTTTAGAGACCAGCATTTCAAAAATCAATGTCCATTTTCTTGATGTGCGGTTGAAAGAAGACAAATAGGAAAACAGGAAAGGAAAACAAAAGGCAATAATCACTGTGGGTCCCACATAATTTGAACTGATGTGCTAATTTCCTAAGGAACTAATGTGTTAATTGCTATTTTTCTTACCTCATAGGTGTTATCTCAAATAGAGCAGACCTTGATCTTACAAGGCTTCCTGGTTGCCAACACTCTTCTGAGCAGTAAAATCTATAGTACCACATGAGCTTAGTAGGACCTGGGAGCAACTAGTGCTTGGTCTGATGGTACAGCTTTTCGACCTCCTCTTGCCTCCAACCCCATTTTTTGAAAGAAAGAGTGGAAAAAAGAAAAAAAAAAGTAAAGAATTAAAGTATGACTCTAATAAGTGTTGAGGTACATTTTCACAGATACTCCACTCTTACAGAACAGAAACGTCATGGTAAGAAAACTTTATCTTCTTCATTCTTGACAAGAAAGAAGTTGTTTATAAGACGATATGAACCGTTATTCCTCTCCTCTTCACTAAGTGAAGACACACAGTTTTCATTTGTGCTTTCTTTTTTATGGGATAGTTCTGCGTACTTTCACTTCTCTGGATGAAGGATCAGACTTTTTACAATTTCTCTGATAAGGTGGTGTAAAACAGAGAAGTTTTGTTTTCTGTTTCCTCCAGACCACTGGAGAGAAAGGAATGGTCGCAAAATTAATGAGTAGTTTTTTCTTTTATCTAGAAAATATCTGGCCTTAGGTTCTGTACATTTGCCTACTAAAATAGCTAAACATATGCTCGTTAAATACTTTTCTGCCTAAAACAATTGTACTTATAAAACTTTGTGTGGAAAAGAACTTTGTCCTTTTGTCCAGCTTGAATCTTGTTTCTGTTGCTTTGTTAGGGTATTAGTCCTTGGCTTCAATGGAATTTTTGAATTACTAATGATACTGGCTTCATTCTGGTGGCTGTTTGAACATCTGATCATATTACTTTCAATGGGAGGTATAGAAATCTTGATGCATACTTTAGGTTTTGGAACCATTATAGCAAATCTTGATGAACGTTTTCTGTCAACAAAAATCAGATAAGTATATCTTAATTATCTCTATAAAATTATATATACAAACAGTAAGATATGCCTAGAAAGGAAATTGGTACTATTATTTCATATTGCAAGAAAAAAAATCTGATTTTTCATTTATTTATTCACAAATAAATCAGCACTAATTCTACTATTAAAATCAGCTATTATTAATTCTACCATTAAAATCAGCTGATGCCATGGAGTTGCACTGGCACACAGGTAAAAAAAGAAACTGGGAAGGACTGGGCAGTCCGTAATTCTCTGAATGCCAACTGTGCTGACATTTCCATCCAGTAGAACAATGCACATCTCTGAGTACATGGATATACACCCTTGTCTGGTAATGCCGTTCTTAGGTTATTTTTGTCTTATCTTTGCCAAGTTATTTACACTTGGCAAAGTGTATTTGCACATTTATACACAGTAAAAATAAACTATGACTATTAGTTGCACTATTAACATTTGTAGTACATTAAGGCATGATGTCTGCTTCATTCACCAAATACATATGAAATGTGGTTGTGACAGAGCACTGTAGATCGGATTGGTAAGGATTAGGGAAGGAATTTGCCATTTTTATCAGTTCCAGACTTTTCATACCCCTCCTATGTGTATAATACATTCACTAAAAGATTCTGACATTTCACTTCGTGCTACAGCAACTGTCTCCTGTTCCCTAAATGACAGCCAATAAACAGGACCAGTGCCCTCCAGATATTTACAGGCCTCAGTTTTTCTAATGGCTCATTATACATTCCCCACATACTGTGTTTGCTATGGAATCTCTAAAAATTAATATATGGCTTTATATCAGACACTTATAAAATCCTGTTCTGATGCCATGAAAATCCACTACTATTTGTTCCCTGAGTTTCAGCACTCACATCCCCATGTGCTACGTGCCTTCGTCCTACAGCAGTAGCAGAAATGTAGCCCACCAGGTAAATTTATCTACATCACTGGACTGCTGGGAGGCCTCATGAGCTTAGGTCTGCACATTGCATTGACATTGTTCAGCGGAAGGTGTTCCTAAACCACAGATGGTAATCCTATTATTTCACCAGTATTATACAGAATCTCTTTAGCTGAACTCCAGTAATCTTTTACCAAATAGATTTCTATATCCTTCATTAAAAAGTTCTATTTAGAAAGCTAGGAAATATTTTCCTTGTTCACCTAATACAGATCTCATTTTTCTTAACTGCTGCTGGCCACTCTCACTTCAAAATGGCAGAATCACAGAAGTAACTTAAGAAATCGAGCTACTGAATAATTCTGGATATTCGGTATGTAATTTACACACTCTCTTTCCCCCACCGATTAAAAGAATAATATTTTCTAAAGGAATATGTAAAGAGATACATCTCTGGCAGCACAAAGCAACAAGTAACATGTGCCTATGAAGTCCCAGCTGATGTGGTGCATAGACCAGTGGGCACTGTACTTGGAGCTGACAATGGCTTGCCTCTTATCTTCCAACCATTTAGCACTTGCTCTCCTGGAGTGATTGCTGCAGAACTGAAGACAATTCAGTGCTCCTTTGATAAACGGTTCTTGAAAGCCTGAGACATGCTCTGTCTGGAAGAATTCACAGCCATCTGCTGAGAAGTTAATGTATTCATCTCACATGTACAAAATGGGTTTGTGGATGATGTCTCACTGCTTTGCACTAATATGACTTTATTGGCATTGAAATCAACTTTCATCAATGCAAAAATGGAGTTGGAATCTGACCCATGGATTCCATTTAATAACACAAAAACCTCAATTACAGCAGCAGGAGTGCATGTGGGAGGAAGAGATTCCTGTAATTTCTTATTTTCCTTCTAATTGCTTCCTTACTAGAATTTGCATTTGTATCACATTGGATAAGAAACCTAGAAGAATATGTTTCCTTTTTCTTTTTTCTTCTTTTTTTTTTTTCCCCAGTATAATCCAAATCTCTTGTTTATTCCTAATCTCATAAATAATTTTGTAACTGAACATGAGTAGTTTTAAATAGCTTAGGTAATCCCTCATATATTTTCATTACTGTCATCAGGATAAATGTTGTCTGAGGGACACGTATTATTTTTGCTGTCATGTGTGCAATGAATATAGTTTTCTTCAAGCTACAGAGAAGCTACTATTTCACCAGGGTCATCTGCCTCCAAGACTTGCTTTCTATGCTCAAGAAAACGTATGGAAAAAGCTGAGGCTGATATCTATGATGTGTCCCTGCAAGATACACTGCTGAATATCTTTCACCCCTGAGAAAAATCTTATGTGAAACATTTCTTCCCTTACATAAACCTTCTTGAAGTCACCAGAAAGAGCCGATCAACCTCAAGGGAGCTACTTTGGATTTAAAACCAGTGTGGAATCCAAATCTGTTTCCAGCCTTCACTTAGAAAATCATATCAAGTATGAAGTCAACATTTTCAAACCCAGTAATGAAAAAAGATCATGCACCCCTTTTCTGACCTCTTGTCAAACAGATCCTTGGTTTATAGCCACAGCATTTCCACTGAACTTGATGAACCCACCTTGGCTGTGGATGGATGACACAGGTGTAATCAGAAGTAACTCTATTAATTGAGTCAATGCATTTAACCACTGTAAACACATTAACTGATAGCGCAATGAGGGGCAAAAGTTTGGGCTTGTTGATCTGTAAGCATCAATGAGCATAACTTTTTTTTGCTTCACTGAAATCAATTAATACTCAGAATCAATGTGGAATTTGGCACCTCTTCTAAGCTCTCCACATGGGTGCTGTTTGGAAATGCAATAGCTAAAGCATAATCTCTTTTCAGTTTAGGTAAATACAGATTACTATCTAATTGTTGTTGTTCACACATCTTCTTGTGGTTCTCATTAATTATAGTACCATTCTAATCTTCAGGATTTCTGGATAGTTTCCCAACTGATTCCCAGTAAGTATGACTGAAGAATGCACTAAATAACTTTTAGCCCCTGTCTAATTTCTTATTGTATTCAGGTGTTCCATAAAGAGCTAGGTCCTCTTTTCCATAGCTGTCCTTCTAACAGTTTTACTCATATATCAACAAAAAGTGTTTCCAAGCATAATATTCTCTTGGCATAATCATCTGTTCATTCAGAAATACCATCTGTGCCTTGCTGGAGACTTCATTCTTTTATGAAACTGGCAGTGGTGACAAAGTTCATTTGAATTCCCAGGATATGCAATCATCAGACAGTTTGAAATTCTCTTTTCAGAGCCAGTTTTCCACACTGATAGAACTTTTAAGTACAGATAATTCATGATTTGTTGTTGTTGCTGCTGCTGTTCAATGTTTCATAGAACACTGTCCACCATCCTTCCCCTCCTCCCACCACCATTTTCTCTACCAACTTCTTAGCTAAGGCAAGATGGATGAGACTCCCTGTGAAGCCCATCAGCACTTGCTTTTTAATCAGCAGTACAGATTGTTGTTGACTTAAATGAAGCATATTTCCCACCCAGGCACTAAGCACATTGCCTTCAAGCAGATCATATTTAAAAATAACCCTAGGAAAAGATTTTATATCATATAAGGCTTGAGGAAGAAAAAAACCCCTCAAACCAATATTTATTGAATGTGAAGGTAAATTGCTTTTCCTGTTCATATTTGTGAGAGGGACAGATTCCCTTGTACTTCCTTTTAATACTTACAAGAGTATGAATTCTCTGCTAGATTCCTGCAGCTTTTGAACTTAGCACCTAACAAGCTCAGCTTTTCTTGCTGTTGATTCCTGCCACTTTTTCCCGGTGCTTTGTTCAAAAGGACCTGAATTCCAGGTCACCACAATGGAGCAATGCACTGTCATGAAGTCGGGTAATGCAATTTGTGTACGGTTCTCTGGCCTACACAAATAAGCAAAAAAATGGGATAAGTTAATGCTGTGAAGCTGAACTAGAAGTCCAGTTTCACTCCCTGTGCTGGGCTTATGCCAGGTTGCTTCACTATTGTTGTTCACTGTGACTGTCTTTCCATCCTGTTTCCATTTGGTTGCGAGACATCCCCAGAAAGCTGTGTTTCTTGGTGATGTGGCCTGAATTCCAGAAAGCACTTGTATGAGCAAAGACATGATCTGGATATTTAACTTGGCTGATATAAAACAGTTTTCTAGAAATACCAGTAAATTAAATTACAAGATAATGTGTAATATATAATGTCAGAACGAGATGAGCCATCCACCACTTCCCCAGCTCCACCAATGCAGAGTCCTGTGCAGTAGGCTTCTGTGTGCTGAAAGGATTACTAACTACTACTCCATGGAACAATCTTTTCATTACCTGAAGTTAACCAACATGTGGGAATTGTTCCAGAAAAAATGAGACTTTTTAAAGTGTTAATATTTAAATTGCGAGCTTTTCAGCATGCCTTCCAGAAATGTAGATTGAAGTATTCCAAATAGGAAAAAAAGTCTGTGCTAAAAAATGCATTCAAAATCATACCTACTAAAAATCCTTATTATGTCAGCATCTGATAGAAAAAGAATTATCAGCAGTTTTGGATAAAAAAAAAAATCTTGTACTTCAATTTATAACTATTTAATTCTTTTAAGTGAATCCCATACAACTCAAGGGAAACTGAATTGTATTTAAATGATCAACATATATCAGTCAATCGTTGTGTCATGGCCCTAAGGGCACCGATGGGCCTTACTGTCCCTGCCAAGCCCCCCTGGGTGTCTCCCACCCTGCCCGGGGCCCAGACCCCATGTCAGCACCCCGGGCTGCCAGCCCCTGCCCCAGCGGTCCCACAGCAAGGCTGATCGTCAGCTCCCCACAGCCCTGCCCTGCCTGGCCATGGGCCCCACCGAGCCAGGCCCACCAACGGGCCCACATCCCTGTCCTCATCCCATCCCTGTCCCCAGGGACGTGCTGGCTGCCCGGGGCTGCCCCGCTGACCCCAGCTGCGTGCTCCTGCCTGGGGTGGGGACAGGCCCTGGTGCCAGGCCGTGCCCTGCTGCCCCTGGGAACCCCCATGGCCCCCATGCTGCCCCTGAGGCATGCTTACTATGCAAGGAAAAGTGGGATTTGCCTTATTCCAAGATCAGGCTAAATTTCGTAACATCACCAATAAACCCAAGGGTCTATGGAGTGTTAGGTAGATTTCTGTGTTTCACTGCTTCACCTTTAGTACGGGAACTGTAATACTTCAACAGATCATAGAGGTGCTGCAAGGATTGTGCTTCTCATCCATTTGAATACTACTGACTGAAAGGGAGAATAATCTTTCAAAACCAAAACAAACAAAAGGCTCCATTTTCATGCTGACAGTTCACTACCTTTTCTTGTAGCTTCCCAGGAAAAAAGGAACAAAGCTGAAGTTTTACAGATATATCACTGACTGAACTCGCTCTGACTTTGGCAATTAACATGTGTACGTTAATAATTAACCTCATAATTTCTGGTATTTTCTCACCTTATATATATATATATATATAAAAAACACTGCTATATAATAGTTGCACTTCACAATATTTTGTGAACCAGAGGTGTTTATTCAGATTAAACCCAAACCAGCCTATTAGAAACTAGTGCCCTGTGCTCTACAACTCTTTCAGATGCTTCATTTAAGAAGTCTTGCCATTACTATAACGTAGTGTCCTGACTTCCATAAGCTTATGTGGCAGCTTTCTGTAGCACTGTCACCCTCTCAAGACCAGCACCATCAGGGCTCCATGTTGGCTGGCTGCTCCTCCAGGAAAGCCTGGACCTGGACGGAGCCTGGAGAGGTGACTACACCAGCTGCTAGGAAGAAAATTAACTCTATCCTAGCCAAAACCAGGCACAGCCCCATGCCATCACCCACCAGCTATGCACTCAGGGCACTGGCAAGCTCTGGGATACAAAGAGGCTGCAAGTTTTAAGTGAAAACTTTCATTATAACCAGCCAAAATGAGCTGAAGCGCATTTAGAAAGGAATTTGTTAAATTAGGCAGTACTACAGGGTTTTTATTGATTCTCTCTCAGTCTCTAAATGCAGGTGATTAATTTACACCCTGAAACATGACTTTTTACCATTACTGGGAGCATAGATGGTGTTGAACACTCAGTAAAGCTAGTGGTATAACTTGCGTTAGTTGGCATGACTGTGCAGAAAAAAAGTACAAATATTTGTAAAATGGCTAGGCTAATGACTTCAGTGATAGCAGTAAAGGATCACAACTTTTTTCTAACGCTAACAAGAAGGTTTTATTTTTTATCCTTAAAACTTCTTCATGCTGCCATGCTATACAGCATCAGTTTAGTGATATCCTAGCTATTAATTCTCTTCTAGCTATAGATTTAAGGTAATAGTGAATATGCATTTACAAGATCTACAAAGGTGAAGAGTGGGTTATTTTTCTGTCAGATTTCTTCAATCAACAAAAAGTGATACAAATACTCCCAGGCTTGATTAGGCCACTGGTTTATTTAATGCAGTATCTTGTTCACAACTGCACAGAACTCAAACTACTGCATCTTTCTGAATTTTAAATATATGCATCATAGTGGTCTGAAAATTCACTTTGTACAGCATAAATAGCCCAAAGTGATCCAATGGCTTGGAAAGTCTGGCCCATACAATGGTCTTGCATAGCTTTGACTATTTACTGGGGCAGTTGCCAAATGTAATCATAAAAGAGACTGAAAAACACTTTTCACCTGTAGCTTTGTGCTAAAGTCAGTAAAGTTTGGAAGACATCTGGATCCAAGCCTAAGCCCAAAGCTTATGTTGGTTAGGTCAAAGATTTTATAAGGCCTTCTGACTTTACCTTACAAAACTCTCTCCAGAAGCAGACCAAGACTTTTCAGTAATGAAGGCAGAAATGAATTGTCATCCCAAGTAAATGGTCAGGTCCATAGTATTAGGAGAGAAAGGTGAGGAGGTAGAGCCAGTGTTCTGCTGGGCTGAAGGAAAACATGGCCTGAACTCCACAGGTTTGTGTTCCAGGTGAAGAACCTTGGTTCAGTGGATATCCTAAAGTTGGGAGTAAATATTTCATCATTTAGCCTGAATGGAGGTAGGAAATGGGAACAAAACCAAGGTATAAGCTCCAAAACTAGCAGAGAAATTTCAAAGATTAAGTTTAGAAATGACTAAAGGTGGTTCTGAGAGAAAGGCCCATGAGAAGCATTGGTTAAGACCTGCCAAGGTAAGAAGAAAAACTTTGATCTGGCAGTCCAAAGACAGCTTTCCAAAAAAATCTAAGGAAAGGATCGGGTAGCACAATTGATATCTTGTCTTACAGCTTTCTCACAGATAAAGCAAGGCTTGGAAGATTTAGTGCATCCAGTATAACAGAATCTTCCTTTGCTCCTTGACTTTTGACCCCTTTTTTTGAGTGGAGAAACATTGCAGATACTGAGCCCATGGTGCCTTGACTAGTATAATTGGTCTCTTTAGGCTCTGTCCTGGTTTCAGCCGGGATAGAGTTAATATTCTTCCTAGTAGCTGGTATAGTGCTGTGTTTTGGATTTAGTGTGAAAATGATGTTGATAACACACTGATGTTTAGCTGTTGCTAAACAGCTAATTATGTTTACAATTAATTCAGGGACTTTTCAGCTTCCCAGGCCCTGCCAGCAAGGAGGCATGAGCCTTCTGTGGGAGGTGCACAAGAAGCTGGGATGGATCACAGCCAGGACAGCTGACCCAAACTGGCCAAAGGCATATTCCATACCACGTGACGTCATGCTCAGTATATAAGCTGGGGGGTGTTGGCTGGGGAGTGCTGCAGCTCCGGAACTACCTGGGCATCGGTCAGCAAGCAATTGTGCTTTGCATCACTGTTCTGTATGTTCTTTTATCATTATTATCATTACTATCCTCTTCCTCTTCTGTCCTATTAAACTTTTTTTATCTCAACTCATGAGTTCTACCTTTTTTTTTTCAATTCTCTCCCCCATCCCACTGGGTGTATGGGGGGAGCAAGCAAAGTCTTTCTAACAAATTTTTGTTGTATACAGGAGCACACAGAGGCTACACGTTCTGCAGCTGTGACAGTGACCGTTACCTTTCTCATGGCTGACAGTGAGTTTGAATTTTAGGTTTATGGCTGATGACAACAGATCCAAAATGTTAGCAACTTGATTGGTATTTTACACACATAATTATACTGAGGGCAAAACCGACAAGGCCCCAATCACCATGGCAAGTCACTTGTGATGTGTCATTATATTGGGTTTGCATGGCAAGGTTTTGGTAGCGGGGGGGGCTACAGGGGTGGCTTCTAAAAGGAGCTGCTAGAAGCTTCCCCTGTGTCTGATAGAGCCAATGCCAGCTGACTCCAAGACAGACCCACCACTGGCCAAGGCTGAGCCAATCAGCACCTCTGTGATAACATATTTAAGAAGGGAAAAAACAGTTAGGGAGAGCTTTTCAGCCAGAGAGAGGAGTGAGAAGATGTCAGAAACTCTGCAGACACCAAGGTCAGTGACGAAGGAGGGGCAGGAGGTGCTCCAGGCACCGGAGCAGAGATCCCCCTGCAGCCCGTGGCAAAGACCATGGTGAAGCAGGCTGTCCCCCTGCAGCCCATGGAGGAAGGATGAGGGGGTGCAGAGATTCCACCTGCAGCCCGTGGAGGACCCCACGCTGGAGCAGGTGGAGGCACCTGAAGGAGGCTGTGACCCCGTGGGAAGCCCACGCTGGAGCAAATTCCTGGCAGGACCTGTGGCCCCGTGGAGAGAGGAGACCACGCCAGGGCAGGTTTGCTGGCAGGACTTGTGACCCCATGGGGGACCCATGCTGGAGCAGTCTGCTCCTGAAGGTCTGCACCCCATGGGAGAGACTCACATTGGAGAAGTTTGTGAAGAACTGCAGCCCATGGGAAGGACTCATGTTGGAGAAGCTGGTGGAGGACTGTCTCCCACGGGAGGGACCCCATGCTGGAGCAGGGGCAGAGTGTGAGGAGTCCTCCCCCTGAGGAGGAAGGAGCGGCAAAGACAATGTGTGATGAACTGACCACAACCCCCATTCCCTGTCCCCCTGTGCCGCTGAGGGGAGAGGAAGTTGAAACCGGGAGTGAAGTCGAGCCCAGGAAGATGGGAGGGGTGGGGGAGGTGTTTTAAGATTTGATTTTATTTCTCATTTCTCTACTCTGTTCTGCTTGGTAATAAACTAGATGAATTTTTCTTTAAGTTCAGTCTGTTTTGCCCGTGACGATAATTGGTGAGTGATCTCCCTCTGTCCTTGTCAGCCTCAAGCGTTTCATTGTACCTTCTCTCCCCTGTCTAGTGAAGGATGGACAGTGACAGAGCAGCTCTGGTGGGCACCTGGCCTCCAGCCAGGGTCAACCCACCACAGTCATGAAAGCAGGAAAAATGTAGGCACTTGTTTTTCATATAGTGAACTAGTAGACTGCAATTGTAGCTTTGGAGCCCTTTTTTAGAAATGTAGTACAAGCCAGTATGTTAAAACAGGACTAAATTAACATGAAATTAAGACTTTTGCTCATGCTTATAGAGGACACATATTCCTGATCAGTCATTGCTGTGATCTGAGCATTACACAGCCAAATATAAACAGGCAGACAAAATAGTCACATTAGAGAAAGAATGTCAGCAGAACCAACTGTTTGTTTGTTTGTGCTTCCACCAATCTGCCAGCTACACTTGATCCAATGCATTGCACCAGACGCCCCACGCTTACTACAATTCCTTTATTCCACAGGCCCTTGTTTCATAAAAATGTTCTTTTAATTTGGAAGGGGGAGAATACTTTCCCAACCATGCAGCAAGCTATATATATTTATATACATACTATATATACACACATACATATGTATAAACACAGGAATAAATGAAGAGCTTTGTTTTTTTCTTTCTTCCTCGCTTTTAGCATCAGGGAATGTGATGTTGAATAAATAGCCTTTTTTCACAGCAAGTGACACAATGATGCGATGCCACAGATGTCAGCTAACAGGTTGATTGTGTATTGCTGACCCCTGTTTATTCTTATGTATATTATTTTTGACAGTTTGAAAGGAAAATTATACTTGAAGTTTTGGGAGAAACATGATTCAGACAAAATCGTTGGCCAAGGGAAAATGTACTCAAAGAAGAGTGATTTTATTTCCTTGTTGTAGAAATGGCTGTTTTCCTTTTCTCCATAAAAATATTATATAATTACTATACATGGAAAATACATCTAGTCTGACTTTCAAGTTTATTGTTCCAGGAGTAAAATGCTGTTAATCATTTTGGAGAAGCAAATCATTATGAGTAGGTAGGCAATGCTGTGGCTTTGCTTTTCATATGGATTGCCAGTGGAATCATACCAAAGACATGGTAAATATTGGTAAACTAATGCTGCAGTTTACAAAACATTCATTTCTTTTGACGCATTTGCCATCTATTCTAACATTATCAGTCATCTTCAGCAAGAATGAATAAATTACAGGTTTTAAAGTCAAAAGCTAGTGACATCAGGGAAGTTCTCCTTATAAGTTAGCAGGAGGAGACTCTGAGTGCATGTTGGGTGCACCATGTCTGGTAATAACAGCACGTTTCCCTGTGTTAGGAGAGGATAAGAAGTCTCAATATATTGTTATACTTGAAGCATGAAATTACTTAGGTTTTTTTATGGAAGGTTAATTGTTGTCACTGAAAATCTGTACCAGCAAACTAACTGACACCCTACACTCACATAATTAAACAAATATGAACATTTTCTTTCTTTTTTTTCTTTCTATCCTGCTGAACATGGTATAAATTCAGCAAGGTCTTCTTAAAGTAATGAAGTCTTGTGGGTGCATCTAACTGGGAAGCACTCTGTGTATATGTTGATTAATATGCTCATCTGTGTTGTCTGTATGGGTATGTACATTCCAAATCTGAATTACGTACTCAGAGGTATATGCTACAGCAGTCTACATAATAATGTCATATTTTATGCTGTGATTTTACTGGCTTGCTTATTATTTAACTATCTTTAAGATTATGCCTACTTCGAATTATTTATCTGCAAGCACAAACTATCTGGAGGGTTTTTTTACCAGGCTGCTGTATATTTTTCATATAGGAATGTATAAACTAACGTATGAGTTAAAGTTTTGTAGCCAGTTGTACCTTGGGTGATTTAGCCTAGTGATTTCTTCATTTGCTTCCTGTGTTCAGCACTGGGAGGAAGATGCTTCATCTGGAAAGCAATAACAGCTGAGAAGTGTTAAGAGCAACTTCATAAGCTGCCCCTCTTGTGTTCGCTGCTGCCTTCCGGTTAAAACTGCTTGCTGATGAACATGCTAACCCGTTACTTCAGGGCTAACATGGAGGAGAGTTCATACGCTTGGTTACAGGGAGTTTAAGAGAAACTAGCCCCCGTTAAATTTCTGCCTCTGACCCCAGGTATGAGTTCAATCTCACCCAGGCAGGGTCTTCTTTGACTGTGGATCACTTGTAGGGTTTTAGACTTAGGGACACCCTCTTCCAGGGCTACAAGTGTACTTGTCTGGGAAGTTAATTCAGGACTGGGTCCGTGGAAACCTAGCCTGTGTTGAATAAGCACTCAGCGTTCTTCACACAAAACACCTTGGTGCTACTGTTGCTTTAACTTTGCCAGAAGTAGTTAATATTTACTAAAATATTTATATTTATTGTATTTTTTCCATGGACTCATGAGAATGTGCCCAGAAAGAACACATGTACTAACACTGCAATATTTAGATAGTGTAATTTTTTCTTTTTGCATGGTTTTTTGCATGACACAGCATCTTTGAAACTGCAGTTGAGAAACAATCTTGTTTGAAATTTTGCTGGCATATGAAAACCCTCTGTCTATGGAGAAATTGGAAATGTAGGAAGTGGCTGATACATGATAGCAATGGCAGATTTGCAGTGATCTGAACAAATCAATGTTAAGTACAAGTCAGGGAAAGGAGATATCAACTTCTTAAACTACACCAGGAAAAAGAAAAGCACAGGGAGCTGTTTCTAGGAATGAGTCTCTTATCTATGTTGTCAGCTGAATCCTAAAACCGGGAGCACTTTTTAGAGTGGATTTTCAAAAAAGCCAGTATTATTGTATTTAGTAGAGCATGACACAATGACACAACATTTCATAGAACAGAATAGAATAGAATGGTTTGGGTTGGAAGGGACCTTAAAGATCATCTAGTTCCAACCCCCCTGCAATGGGCAGGGACACCCTCCACTAGACCACGTTGCCCAAAGCCCCATCCAACCTGGTCTTAAACACTTCCAGGGATGGGGCCTCCACAACCTCCCTGGGCAACCTGATCCAGTGCCTCCCCACTCTAACAGTAAAGAATTTCTTTCTAACATCTAATCTAAATCGACCCTCCTTCAGCTTAAACCCATTACCCCTTGTCCTGACACTGCACTCCCTGATAAACAGTCCCTCACCATCTTTCCTGTAGGCCCCTTCAGATACTGGTAAGCTGCAATTAGATCTCCCTGGAGCCTTCTCTTCTCCAGGCTGAACAACCCCAACTCTCTCAGCCTGTCCTCATAGGAGAGGTGCTCCAGCCCTCTGATAAGCTTTGTGGCCCTCCTCTGGACTCTCTCCAACAGCTCCATGTCTCTCCTGTACTGGGGCCCCCAGAGCTGGACGCAGTACTCCAAGTGGGGTCTCACCAGAGTGGAGTAGAGGGGCAGGATCACCTCCCTTGACCTGCTGGTCACGCCTCTTTTGATGCAGCCCAGGACACGGTTGGCTTTCTGGGCTGCAAGTGCACACGGCCGGCTCATGTTGAGCTTCTCATCAATCAATACCCCCAAGTCCTTCTCCTTGGAGCTGCTTTCAATCCATTCCTCGCCCAGCCTGTGCAGGACCTTGCGCTTGGCCTTGTTGAACTTCATGTGGTTCGCACGGGCCCACCTCTCCAGCCTGTCCAGGTCCCTCTGGATGGCATCCCTTCCCTCCAGCGTGTCGACCACCCCGCACAGCTTGGTGTCATCAGCAAACTTGCTGAGGGTGCACTCGATCCCACTGTCCATGTCGCTGACAAAGATGTTGAACAGTGCCAGTCCCAGTACTGACCCCTGAGGGACATCACTCGTCACCATTCTCCACTTGGACATTGAGCCATTGACCACAACTCTTTGAGTGCGACCATCCAGCCAATTCCTTATCCACTGAATGGTCCGTCCATCAAATCCATGTCTCTCCGATTTAGACACAAGGATGTTAGGGAAGTACATTCCATTACCGGTACTCTGCAACAGACTGGCAGTGTGACCAACCAAGACAAACACAGACCCAGAGAATGCTGATTTCCCCAAATTCAGAGTTGCATCCCAACTGTTTGCAGGTCAGTACAGGCAGCAGCAAGGGAGCTGCAATGTGTGTTCAAACATTCTTCCATGACTGTAAAGGCAGTTCCCTGACTCTGCAACCGTGCATCACAAGTGAATATATCCTAAGAACCATGCATGAGATCGTGTATATTTGTCATGACATTTCAAAATTTGCCTCTGTTCTTATGCAAGCTGAATTATTTTTTATTTGATATAAGATGAAGAATCAGGCCCATAAAACTGCTGTGAGAACAAATGGGAAGAAAAGGTCAGTCACATAGGCAGTTCAGGCTACCACTGAATATTTTGCAGTACTGTACATGGATATAATACAATCTAAGTATGGTGTCAGCTAAATCTGTACAATGTCTTTCAAGTGCAACTTTTTGGAGATAGTACGTAGCACCTTGTCCTTAGCAAATTCTACTGAGGCAACTACACTAATAGCTAGTTTTACCAATTCTGTATTTGAATTTACATACCTGGCATCCTCCTCACAGTTGTGCAAATATGTATATACTTAGTAGTGCAGAAACCCTTAATTACTTTTCAGGTCAAATGAGCCCGTCTTTAAGACTGGGGATGAAATGTTGATGAAATACACAAGTCTGTCACTCATCATTGCTATCCACCATTATTGTCACCTCAATAGCTAGATAAATACCTTCAGAAAGCTGTTTATTTTCAAGGATTTACATAATTGAAATGGCCAGAGGTTTACAACATGCTTTATCTTTCTTGGAAGAATTTGTCTATCTTCTAGCACTGTAAGCATGAGATGTCCCTTCTATTTTTTCTTCTGGCTATGCAGTGCACTATGTGTGCTTCTTGATCTGTCTTTTAGATTTCTGATATCTTAATTTATTGTCATGTCCATTACATTTGGTTCTCTACTTAATTATCTCTCCCTCCTGTAGTTGGTGAGAACTGAACATTTCATTTTGCTTTTGACAGACCACCTCTCCAGTGACAGAATGTCAATGCTGGAGGAATTGTTAGCTTTAGGGTTTCAAATTTGTGCCGAAGAGACTGATGTGCAGAACATCTGTGAATGCACTCTAAATAGATCCTACTCTACCTTTATGGGGTAAAAATAACATCGACCTTATTATTGTGTTGGAGTTCAGCATCAGTCGCAGTTTTGCAAGACTACATTTTCCTTCCTTGCATTTCACTTTCTTTACCTTGTCTTTTTTTCTCCCCCAATAGAAACTCCTCCTGGGTTCTGTCATTCATCTGATCTTTTAACTTGTTCAGGATCTTATTATGACAGCCTTATTTAAAATGAACAGTCATTTACTCCATTATTTCTCACTCCCATTGAAATCAATTGGCATCTTGTAGGCTATCTTGAGTGCAAAGATAGCAAAAATTGGCTTTCATATATCTGCAGAAAAGTAATCATCTCTACTGCTTTTTATTAAATGATGCATTCCAGGTTACTTATTTACCTAAATATCTAATATTGTATCCATTAAACAGCTTTCCATTCCTGCGTCCACTGACTCTCGAGAGCAATCACCAGTATCATTTTCCCTGAAACAAGTTTTTTGAGGAGGTGGTGGTGTTTGTTTTTATAAAATGTGTTTCCTCTCCCTTTCTGTATGATTTTCCTTCATACCCATTTGCTTCCTGATTTCCTCCTTGTTTTCATTTAATTTTCTCTTTACTGTATTCAGTTAGTTGTGCAAGTTGACTTAGGAGAGTGAAACTCTGATTTATCTCACTGAATTTGAAGCATCTAGGGTTCCAAATTTAGTAATTTATGATAAATCAAGAAAAACCTTCAGTGATTCAGGCTTTCTAACATTTCAATAGTCCCTTGAAGATGATTATTGCTCTGTACTTACTATAAAACTCCCAAATTAGATACTTCAGTTATTGAGGGAGTAGGTGGGCTGAATCTAAATGCTATTTCAAGATTTCATATGTCAGATGAATGATCATGTTCCTAGAAAATTGATAATCACTTCTGTTTCTAGCCTGGATTTGCTTGACTTTAACTTCTAGCAGCTGCATCTTATTGCTCCTTTGCATATAGGTAAAATGGAATGGAATTGATAAGGAAATTGTCCAGTCTTCAAATAATCCTTGTATCTGTCTTGAAAACCTCTTATATTTTTCTAATATCCTTTCTGCAGTGCTGACAACATAACAGAAAACAGTCTTCCAGCGATGGCTTCAACAGTGCCATATGCTGCAGAAATGCAATATAGGTACCCTTAGCTTCTCAGTTGTTTCCTCTTCGTCTGTCCAACAGTTGCATTAGGTCTCTCAGGCACTGGGGACATAAATCCTTCAGAAATCCTAAATTTCTCAAATGCTGCATCTGCTCATGCAAGAGTATGTCCAGTCTTTGCTCGTGGAAGTTTGATTTTGTATTTGGCTATTCTAACATACATGCTGTTTGCATGGGTCCCTTGTGCAATAGGGCCATAGAGCTCTGCCGAGCTATCCACCTCCTGCAGAAGTCTCTCCAGTTATGGCAGTTTCTGTTGGTAGTGTATCTCCATTTTAAGAAGATGAAATATTTGAATCGCAAACTACACCTTGATTCTGCTCAGCACATTATGTCTGTAGGAGTGAGCCCTAAGAAATAAGCCCCTCAGTGGCAGTCAATGCCTCATGTTCAGAAAGCCCCTCTCCAGAAACTAGTTGAGTTTAGTAGCAATGGAAAAACTGACACAAAGTACAGTGTACATCACATTGAACAAATATTCTGTAATGATAATAATCCTCATTTCAGAATCCCTTCCTACCCACAATATAGTGTTTCAGGGTAAATTAAAGCACATATTCTCAATAGTGCACGAGAAAGTCCATCAAATGTTCATGTAATTTTTTTCTTTATAAATTATGCCAATCCAAATGTTATTTTCTAGCTACAGGGCTCTGATGCAGCTGGTGCTGTCTCACTTAGACCATTAAGTCTTTTTCCTGGACATTTCTGTCATCTGAAAACCATATGTAATTTTTTAAGAATATATTTTTATCCTTTAAGTGATTCATTGAACCAGCAAACTTTCCTTTCCTGTCTTCCTGGTAACTGCAAGTTAACCTTGGCTGCAGTGCAGGAATG
Source organism: Grus americana (assembly GCF_028858705.1). NCBI lineage: Eukaryota > Metazoa > Chordata > Aves > Gruiformes > Gruidae > Grus > Grus americana. The sequence goes on from NC_072853.1 coordinate 21,174,368, forward strand.
AAAAACAAATACATCATGTAACCCATTGTTTATACATGAAATCAATACATCTAATACAGATGTAAGCTTTGTACTGCATGTTAACCTTCTATCATCTACCTTGTTCACTATTACAGTAGATTAGATTTTTAGACACCTGCTTCTAACAGGCTAATAGTTTTCACAGGAGTCATATCACATTTTCATTTCTGCAGGTAGACATTGATCGTTATTATAGCTTATCACAGTTGGTAGTTTTCCAGTCTTCTCTACAGCTGAAGCACGGTAGATATACAAAAGTACCTGCCCGGTAGCCTCCAAAAATCTTAGCTCTAGAACAAAAGCGTGTAGGTGAATGTGCAGTGTTTGTGTTCATATTTTCAGCTGTGTGAATTCCTTGAAGCTGTCACCTCACATCAGCACCAGAGCAAACATGGGTAGTAACCAAAGCCTGGCTGCTCCCTTTTGCAGCTGCCACCCCAGGGTGTCAGCTGTCCGTGGACAAAGCCCAGTTTGGTGAAGCCCAGCTAGGTGAATTTGACTCAGCATTCCTGAAGAAGAAAATGTTTTTGAGCTGCAAGTGAATTCATAAGCTAAAGCCATGTAAAAGAAGTTAAAAAAAAAAAAAAAGACAGAAGTGATTATTGAGCTAGTATTACTAAGCCAGAAACTCAGGAAACAGCAGAGTGAGGAAAAGGTATAAAACCATGAGGAAAAAAAAGCAGTGCTGGAGGGTTAGCTCAGGTTTTGAAGGTCAGCCCGTCCCAACGAATGATGGAAGCCAACACTTCCCTGCTGACTCGTCAGCCATCAGTCACCAGCAAGCATTCCTCAAGTGCCTTTTTCAGGGTGTTGAAGAAAATGATGCTTAGCCTAATATCATTTTAGTCTTGCCTTTCTACTGTGTAAATAACTGCTATACACTCATAAATAGTGTATGAACTTGCTTTCAGAAACTCTGCGTGTGGTAAAAGACACCCAAATCAAATTGTTCGAGTATTAAGTTTTGAAGGTGGGCAACAACCTATGTCTTAGCCCTATCTGTACTGTGTTTCTTAGAGGCATATACAGGCACCGCTCTTTACAGATTATTTTTCATTAGTAATTCGGGTATGGGAATTGTTTCACAGTGGTAGAGATAAAAGAGGTGATGAAAAGCAGTGATCCAGATGTCATTTAGATGCATCTGTTCCACCAACTGGATTTCTTACCTTTTTTCTCTAGTTCCCTTGAATGGGTTTCAATACTACTAGACTCCAGGAAAATTGGAAAAAAAATAAAGTTCTTGTTAGAGAGGAAAAGATTATTTGAACAAAGCCTTCCCAGTCACATCATGGGATACTTTGTTAGCTTTATTGATAAATTCACAACTACTGTTATTGTCATCTCTACTGCTAATGAATGTAGAGTTTGTGTGTGTGTACATATGTTGGTTTGTGTGTGTGCGCATATGTTGGTTTGTGTGTGTGCGTACAGGAGCCGTGACAGAAATCCTTACACTGCTTGAGTCATTTATCACCCACAGAATATGTTCCTATGCACACTGAAGCATTTTACAATTTCCAGTGGGAAAAGGGAGTCTTTCAAATAAACACTAAAAGCCAAATGCTAGGATTATCACTTGCCCTCTTTTTGTAATTGTAATGTAATCAACATTCTACCTTATATTTACATTTCAAAGAAACAGGGAGCCCTATTCAGCAGCTGTGCAATCACTCTCCAATTACCACTCGCATTTAGTCTGTCATAGATACTCCTGATGGCCCATGTTTTATATTTCATTTTGGTATTAGAACAAACCAACTTCATTTAGAGGCCAGTAATTATGCAAGTGAATGGAATTTTTATGGGCAGATTGGAGAAAAAGTGTTTATACTCATTCCTGAAATTATGATGGCCAGTTCAGTGCAAACTGTCCTATCAACAAAGGAACCTAACAATAGAGCTACTGTCATGATCACTTTGGGCTTAGATTTAAGCCACTGCTAATAGCAGTCTGTTGTATGCAATATCATTTAGCAGTTCTCTTAATGTGGTTGTGGTCATCATGTTTGTCAAAATAAACTATTCAATAGTATTATTTTGTCATCCAAAGGGGTAGGCCAAACTCTTCCACTTTTATTGTGTCTACTTCTCCAAATAATAAAGCAGCTTTGCCTCTGGAAATGAATAAATTGTTTGGCACTATCCAGGCAAATTTCTTCCTAAAAATGTGTATTCTGGAGGGGAAGCAAGTGATATCATCATGGGAGCTGGAGATCAAGTTCTTGAGTGAATTGTAATTGTGGACATTATAGTTCTGTATTTAGAAACAATACAATCTGAAGAGGGTGATTTTCACTGGGTATTGATTTGGAGAACAAATAATGCAGACTTGATGACTCACAGAACTTAACAGAAATGATGATGCCTGCAGGCTGCAAGAGTCTGTGAGAACATCCCACCCAGCGCACGCAACCCAGCTCCCAAGCACATCAGGTTTCCATTAATACTAGGGCAGAGACTTTGTGGTCTAGAAGAATAAAGACCGATGAAGAATGCAAAATACAAAATTATTGAGAGGCAGAAGTTAGACTACAAAGTCATAATATACTTAATAAAGGCCACTGCAGACCAGATTTTTTCTGAAGCGATCCAAAGTATTTATTACTTGCTCAGAGTACAGGCACTGGGGGAAAAATCCACCCTTCTATAACATTGTGAATGAAGAAAAAAAATGCTTCCATGATACAGTCATGTTTTTATTCAAGAAGTATATTCTAATAAAAAGCTCTTTTTCTATGTCCTTTATGTTGAACTCTTGCAATGGAATTTCTCTAGTCAGTCTTCTATGCAAGATAACAGTGAATTTATTTATTATCTTTTACAGGATGGCTTTCATATTTATTTATTTATTGGGGCAATGAGATTTATTTTGTCTCCTTCATTTATGAAGATACTTTAATAGAAGGGCCACATTTTCATTTATCCCAGGGTTCTGACAGAAAACCCTCTCTGGGAACTGCTAGGTGATCTAATGAAATTTCAAAACCTGGCATAACTGAAGATGAAAATACGTGGATCAGAAAGACAAAGCAAATGCTGCTTGAAATGAAATATCTCAGTAGCAGAGAGGCAAGGGTTTAGATTTTCTGAGAAATATTAACAGTCCAGGTGGCATATAAATTCTATATTCCATATACCATTTAAGGAATATAGAGATTTCTCAGAGAATGTCATGTCTGGGTGTCAGCATTTGTGCTGCTTTCAGATTTATTTTGCTTGGACAGTGAAGAAGTGTCTATCCAGCTATTCTGCAGCTATTTTGAAGCTTAAGTCTTAGTTTTTGAACCTCTGCACAAGTAGTCTGTGATTTAGACCCATTTTCTATCATGTTCACCAGTTGTACCCTCAACACGGCTGTCTTTCTGGAGGATCACAGATTCTACTTCTAAAGTTTGCTGTTATGTGGACTGCCCTGTGGAGTTGATGAAATGAACTTATTTGTGTCTTAAGCCCACCAATAAAATAATGTGCTTCTCTATTCACCAGACCTTTTCCTTTATAGGCCCAGGATTCTAAAATTTATGCAATTACCCCCTTTTTTTTTTTTTTTTTACTTCCAAGTGAAGAAATCTGATTAGTATAAACTCTGACCAATAAGTTAAATATCATTTAATATGTCAATTCTATATATTAGCTTTTTGTACTTCTTGATATGGAGCTTCCCAGATTAACTTTTTTTTCTTTTATTGTAGCTAAAATAATTTAAATCACAGAAATAGTTCATTTGCCATAGAATGTACTGGATATATGATGGGAATTAACTTATAAAACAACTACAATATGGTCTGTATAAAGTATTAAAAATCTCTGCCCAGGTTGTTTCATCTGTATTTATTCTTTAAGTATGATTCTGGACAGACCTGTATGCCAGAGAAATCATGATGACAAAATCTGCTGTCAAATGCAGTCATGCCAAGGAAAACTGAAAAAACACTTACTTAATTTAATCCTGTAATGGCCTTAATTTTATTAATATTAGACTGGATGTACTTGTTCCTGGAGAGCCACAGAACTACTTCCGTCCTTGTACCAGAAAATCCTGTTCCTAGATGAGATAGCTATGGGTTTGAAGCTTTGCAGAGGAGCATTTGCTGCAGACTTAATTCAGATTGTGCTTAATGTTGTAGTTAAATTTTTTGTGTTAAAATGTTTTTCTCACAAAAAAAAAAAAAAGAAAAAAAAGACAAAAAAAGACAGACAACTTGAGGCTAGCAGAAGGCTAGGGGATAATGAAATGCATGGAAACTGGCAGTTTGCGCTGCTGAATTGAACCTAGTCATTGAACTTTTAGAAGGAAACAAATTAATAACACTTTTTGTTTGTTTAGCCTCTGAGTTTAGTTCCTCTCGCTGATCAGATGATCACTAAGATACTGTCATTCACAGTCAGAAACAGCCAATTATTTCTTACTGTGATGAAATCCTCCTTGTAGCAAACAAGGAAGAGATTAGAGTAGCTAATGCACACACCTTGTTGAAAGGATTCTAAGAGGGATTGAATTAGCATCCAAATTTCCCAATTTCAGTATCAAGGTCACAAAAACAAATTGCTTGAATTGCACAATGGTTCCTCACAGTCCTGTTGTCCTTAGCTATTGATACCCTGCTCTCACCGACCAGGTCAAAACAAAGTAAGATTCTTTTTTAAACTTTGGTAGCTATAACAAGCAGCTAACCTAAATGTAAGGCACAAGGAAATGCAGGTTGGTAAAGGGAATGAAAATGTTTACCCTTTTGTCTAAACTGCTTTGTCATAGTGAATGACATTCTTTGTCTGGTCTAACAACAGATAAATATTGATGAGTGAGTAATCTTTTAGCTTCTTAAGAGTGGTGAAGTGTTTCCATTGATTAGTATTAAAAATGTATATATAGTATATGACAAGTTTTTTGGGTGGGTTTGTTTTGGTTTTTTGGTCTTCTATGTAATTAGTTCCTTACAATGTTTATGCTCCCTGGTAAAAATAGGCTGTACATATTACCATTTTCATGTAGAGAATTCTAATTTAAGAATGAAGAAATAATAATGTATCATTCTTGTACCTTGTATCTTGATCACCTGGATCCCATCTCTTTCTGCCTCAAAGAGTAGGTGTATCATTGGAACCAAAGAAATTGTATTGTATAATTCCCTTAAATGAAAGAGGGACTTTTCTTAAGAAATCTAAGAGGTGGATTGATCTATAAAAAATAAAAAATAAAAAAAATTAGATGCAAGAAAAATCCTTCTTCCTGCTGCGTTTTATCCAAATTGTCAGCTGGTTGGGTTGATGGAAGCAACTCTGATATCAGGTTTGAATGAGTGAGTGGGTGAGAAATTGTCTTATAATACAATTTGCTTTACCTTAGATGCTCAGATGTGGCAGCAAAAATTTGATTTCACAGTAAGTCTCTAGAAGACACTCACATTCCCATGAGTCATTGCAGGGGCGGATGATAAACCTTTAACATCCGAAAGGAGGCATAGCCAAAACCTTTTAAGAGCTGTGCTAGTTCCATTGGAAAGCTCTGCCATCTTGTGTCCAATTAGAAAATTAATCTGGCTTCCCCAGATGATGGGGAGTGTAGGGCTTTAAGAGTTCTCCTTACTTTTTCTCAAATAACATAACTGCAGGAGTAAATCCATTGGCCCGTGATTACAGAGTTCATACAGTCAATGGTAACCTCTTAGATCAGTTTTCCTTTAGAAGCATGAATAGCACATTTCATGTCACACCTAAGTTTCTGCAAGGTTATCAAACTCCAGATTGCCAAACGGGGCCAGATTTAATGTGTATGTCACAGTTAATGTTGCTAGCCATTCAAGCTTGTCTTCACATTTACAGGATTATGGCACCATTTAAAGACTTCACCTCTGTATACTCCCTCTAACAAGTCAGGAGAAAAAGTGCTTCTTTACTTGGTGAAATGTGGGTTGTAAATTGAATCAGATTGTCATTGGTCTGTGCTAAAAAATTTAATCATGTCAGTCATTAAGGGTTTAACTGAAAATGCTTTTAAGGTACAGAGAGATATTGTGAGTGACCTCTTCTGGACCCTGCAGCAAGAAAGCTTTAACGTCCTGCTTCTGAAGAGTCCCTCTGAAGTCCCTCTACAGAGGGAAATTATGCCAAAGCATAGGAGGTTGTGTTGCAAAAAGTGAGGGACAATAATTACTTATTAGATACATGAAGCAGAAGTGAAACTATTAGGGAGACAAGGTAAAGGTAATATTTTTTAATGGAAAAAGAGCAAACAAACTTTTAGCCACACAAGAAGATCTGACATGGACAAAGTGACCATCAAGCTTATTAGAGTTTGAGAATAGTTGCAAATAGACTGTAAAAGAAAAAAAAAAAGAGATGACAGGTTAAGAGATCCTCTGGAGCAAAAATGGGAACAGCATCTTTGGAACAGTTTAATATTAGTCATACAAAGGTTTGGAGAAAACCATAATGGGCCACAGAAGAATGTTTTTCACCATCTAATGAAATTCAGCTGGAAAAATTGTCTTTAGAAGACAGACTTCTGTATTCTGTGGGTTTCTCCTGAGGATCAGCACTGAGAGACTGGAGGTGGCTTGGTTACTTTTTTTGAGAGTGGGGGAGTTTGCTTGCTGTGACTGTATTTGTGAGAGCTCATTTTGTTGCTTAAGGATTGTTTGATTTTATTTGGAGAGTTTCCATAAGGGTATTTGATGCAAGAAGAAAAAAAATCCAATTGTGGGATGCATGTGTAAGATCTATAATGTCAATGATTTTGTGTGGGTTGCTTTTACCGTGGTGTATGAGGAGATGTGTTTGCAAATTATGAGTTTGCTGCTTTGACAGTTTGCTTCCATTGTACTTATTGGTTTTAGGAAATCTTGCTTTCTATGAGAAGTTTGAGAGTCTGGAAAGTTGTCTGAAGACATGAAGAAGAGACACTAGGACCATTTCATTTGGGGGATGGTCATTTTGAGAATAAATTGTAATTCCTAGATCATTGTTTTATATATCCCTATGTTTATAGGTATGTCACAACTTGGGCTGGCAGTGAAGATGTTTTAGCTTTTTGAGATTGTACATAAATTCTGTGTTGAAAGATTAATCTGTCTCCCTGGGAGAATGTCATTGTGTGGGGAGTACACACCACTTGTGAAACTAAGGAGTATTGGCCCCAGAGCAGCTGCGTATCTAGCCACAGCTAGATTAGGATTGGCTTTTTAGTGTGTTTGAGATAATTGTTGGTTTTGTGGCAGTACCTAGGTGGCTTATACATTTCTAGGCTGCCATTCCTTGTTGATTGTAGAGTCCAGGAAATAGATGTTGTGCAAGTAAGCACTAAAGCAACAACTTGACTGAGAGACAGTAGATACCGATTTTATGGAGGGAGTCAACCAAGTTTTCAGACCTTCATCATCTGGACTATGTGTCTTAGTTGTACTCTTAGCCAGTCAAACTTACTAACTTGAAAATCATTGCTGGTCTGCAATAAATACTGTGTATAGGTACAGATACTCCTCAATTCCTCGCAGGAGGAATTCCAGGCATTACACTTATGCAAATGAATAACCTTCCGTAGATACTGATGAGCTACTTCTTGTGAAGAGATGTCACCCTTCTCCTCTGCTCATGGTGATGCTTCTGCCCATGAGACTTTCCAGGAAGGGCGGCAGTCACTATGCACAGAATCCTGGGCATGGCGCGTGTGGAAGCGTGGGGTGCTGCACCGCGTGCGCAGGGAGTCCTGCCCTCCTTAAACTATAGTCTTGTAACTTGGAACAACAGTGGTTCTAGATTAATGCTGATCAATAACTGAAATAATTCTGGGGCTGATTTTACTTTCAGAAGCACGTGGTAGCAGTGAGCACCTCTCTCTTCTAAGGGTCAAGACGTAGATTACGTGACAAAAGAAAGCTGGGTAGTTATTTCCTGAGATTAAGCACATGCCTCTGTTGAACTATGTTGAATGGAAGCCTGAAACTCAGTCTGTTGTTGCTTTTCAAAGCAGCCTCTCAGATAGGGATTTCCATTTTCTATTAAAAATTTCATCCTTATATCTTAGCTGAATTCAAGATTTAAAAATCTGCAACTGAAATAATTAATTTTCATACTGAAAGACATTTATCAAAAATTCTCAATATGAATGCAGTCATTCCGGAAAAAGTTTGTTTTTCGTAAATATTATGTTAGTCCAGAAATATCTAATTTTGTTTTAAGCTATTTCCATAGTGATGGAAAGTTAAGAAAATTATGTTCTGATAACATTCTTGATATTTTAAAAATATTTTTCTATATGCAAAGCAGAAATTGAATACATTTGTAACAGAGAGGAATTGTTGCTATTTTTATGAAGTCAGAAAATGCACTTAATGCCAACAATACCAGATTTTACATTTATTAGATATGCAAACACTATGCAGGGTTTTCTGCTGATGCAAACTAAAGCAAAAATGCTAGAGGAAAATAATCATGAATGGAAAAAAAAAATCAATGCATAAAAATTTAACTGTAATGGAATTTAACTTTGGCAGCAAATGTAAACCATCAGTGAAATTACTTTTGATGCATGAACATCTGTCTGTGTCTGCAAGGTCTTAATAGAAAAACAGCCTTTTGCATTTTTTTTACCAACTGGTACATTGATTGATACAACACAGCCTTCCAGGGTGTCAAGGCAGAGCCATGAAGGAGATCAGCTGCAGATTGGGTTTTGTACATTTTAATTTTATTCTGGGCTCGTTTTGAAGCCTGAGTTGAAGTGTGACTCATCAGTTTAATAAGCAAAAGATGGCTAAATGTGCCATTTGTCTTTTGCATTTTTGCCTGTAGAAACTAGAATGCTTTAACCTCTCTGGCCACGTGAGCCATTTTGGCTTAAGGTGTAGATTAGACTGTTTAGAGTCTCCAGTGTTCCTGCCCTGGTTATCTGCTCACACCGCTGCTCACTACCTAGCAGGTCTGCATGCAGGTATTAGAATTCACTTTTACATTTAAGTTTTCCTGGATAATAACGATTCTGTATCACCTCTTTCACTGCTCTCTTTGAGAGGCTGAGTCTGGATTCAGGGGGAATTACTGACATTTTGCAGTAGGATATGAGCCCCTTTTCGTGATAAATGACATTCTACTTTATACTTTCAAGATGTTAAATAATTTTGACATCAGTCAACATGTTTTCAGTGTTTAGATTCTAATGCATTACACAGAAAGCCTGTCTTCCAGCTCCAGCAGACTGTCAGCATGAAACCAAACTTTCCTTTCCTTTGAAAATCTTTCGCATCTGGATTACTATCCTACCTGAACTAAATGATTCAGTTTATTTCTGAAACTGATTTGTGTTCTCATGCCAGGAAGCGAGGTCTAGTCATAATTTCCAATTAAACCAAATTAGTAATTAGTTCCTGGCACTCATATGCATTCTACAAATACATGCAGGTCAATACTTTGCACAAGTGAAACAACAAAATAAAGTAGATATAATGGCATTACCTGCATAATGTCTGGAAGAGTTTAAAGTGTCATTTGTATATCATTGAAAAACTGTACATGGAAATAAAGACTGGTCCAACACTGAACCACTGAAATTGGAAAAATATTATTGGATTATGAATCTCAGATACTAAAGTATTGCACCAGAATACAAAGTACTCTCCTGTTTTCTTTACAGTGACTGAAGGGAGCAGCAGTATTTGCTGATTTCCAAGCAAGTGTGAGAACAAATGTATTGCTTTAGAGAAGCACAAAGATGGTACAGGTTATTCATTACAATAAATGTGCAGGGAAATATACTGACATCATAGGATCAGAATTTAAAGGCCAGTTTTCAAATCTGTTCTGTGCCCATAAGCTCCCATTGCGACACTTCTGGTCAGGTTAATTAAACAGCTCAGTAGATACGGTGCTAAACTCTTTTGAAAATTTGGTTACTGTTTTAATTTTTAATGAGAGGTGAGCTTCTGAAAATCTGAACCACATAATGAGATCCTTCTGCTCCTTGGATCTGGGTGTAATCCAAAACCAATAAAAGTCACTGAACTCAGTAATCTCTGGGTCAAGAACATTCACTTTTAATTTCCAGCTGGGTTGACATTATTCTGAAACTCATGACTATGTGAATTTGTTAAAAAAAGAAATAAAGATAGAAAAAAAGGTCAGTACCCTGGTCCATTGGAAAGGTTTATTGAGTAATGTGGTTTCCAGAGAAAAAGAATAGTATGGAAGGCCAAAAGCGATTTTGGGGTTTTGTTGGAAAGAAGTTTTTTTCTTTTTACAGCATGGGTTCAGCAAGACAACTGCATTTCACGGAAACACTTAGGACAAAAAAATGTATGAATTATGAGAAACACGGTCTACTCATGCCCTTGTGATTATTTCTTCTATTGTGTTTCATTCATCATATACAGTTCTCATGTAAAGCCAGTAACAAGCAGTCGCTTGTTTTTCTTCTAGTCTTAATTCCATAATGATGCAGAGAAGGAGTTACACGTACTGAATGCATTTTAAGGACATCACGAGCTGAGCTGGCCTGGTGCCACCAAACATACAGTATCATGCTCTAAGACAGAAAGCAGAGTTAATTCCAGCCACAGACACCTTCCCAAGCACCCATTACCTGGTGCTCTGGGGCGTTTCATGGTGTTTGTACATTTTTAAGGTTGGAAGAGAGGCCTTCAGTCTGACATTCTGCATAGACTCTAAAATTACCGTAGCAAAGGGAATCACTTCTACAGAACTTACCTTAAAGAAATGTGGTTGGAACGAGGAAGTTTCTCAGACCTTTTATGAGGTCTTAGATTTGCTATTTTATAGCATTAGGAATTATAGGCTTGGCTGCTAATTTACATATGCATTATTACTATCCTAACATGTAACTCGTTAGCCTTTAAGGGAAATCTCTATGGCTGCTCTCACTTAAATTTTTTCAGCTTAACAAGACTCATTGGAAGGCTGGCTCTGGTGCTCCCTTTTGAAAGTTTACTGTAAGTAGTAAGACCGCAGCTGTACTAATGTCATTCTTAAAAGACTTAATGTAATGTTTGGTAGTTATATGTTTGTTGGATTGTGGTGGGTCACTGTGATTTTTGGATATGTTATCTGTGTGATTTAAAGGAAGGATAAAACAAGTAACTTCAATGTATAAAAAACAAAGTTCTTATCACTGGAGAAAAATTTCTTGGCAGCTTGCATGGCTATATCATGTGAGAATCCATGTTTTGCGTATACTGTGTTTTGATAAGCCTGCTTTCCAAAGCTGAAATAAAGTATTTATGCACATGAGAAAAGAAAATGCTTGGCATTAATCGTCAATTACTAACTGTTTTAAAATCATAATTTTTCAACTTTACTTTTTTTTTTTTTCTGTCCAGTGTCCTTCAAGAAGTTGAAATTTAGACTCTTTGGCTGAAATTCCTTTTCCAGAACCATGCCAAAATTCTACTGATATCATACAAATATCTATTTAGATGACTTGCAAAAGTGCCTGCAGTGCTCAGTAATTTTTCTATTATAGATAAATCCTCTCCATTTTAGAACAAGGTAAAGCACTTTCCAGCAAATTACTTTTTTGGAACATGGACAAGAATAAGAGCCTCCTGCCTCCAAGATCAAAAGCCTCTCAGACCCTGGGAATATTTACCACTACAGGGACCTTTGTTGGTAGCAACAGAGGAGACCCCTCTATAAAGCAAGGAGTCATGGTCCAAGAAATACCAAATTCTAGTGCCTGCTCTGAATCTACCAGAGAGGAATTTGAAACAGATTCTCTCATATCACAGGCAAAAGGGGTGACATAAAGGGGAACAGATGGAAAGGTAACTCTTGATTTACGCCTTTCTTCTGTTTTTATTTAAACTTCCATGAGTAAATTATTTGACTTTTGCCAGGAGGAAAAGAAAGATGAAACAACTCTTGTCTATAAATCAAACATGTAAACATTTCTTTCTAATGAGCTTTTCGGCTTGGTGGTCAAAGAAAAATCCACAGCCCATTTACATATCTCAGCTAAAGCTACATTTCAGATTTTAATAACTATGCTTTTGGCTACTTCCTATAGAAATAGCCAAATTTACCTAATTTTCAAATATGAGTGTTTTTGGAGAATTTTTATTCTTATAATTTGTGAGTAATAAACTAAATTATATATGACATGCAGCTGACTTCAGTGTACTGTTGACTGTAAATAGGAGAAGTCATTCTACACAGACTAAATTTAATCAGAAATGTGTTACCAATCTACTCCTGTATCTATTACTCTAAGTGTTTCTAGAGCAGGGAATGTGATTTCCCACAGACACTGGAGAGTGCTGCTTAATTATTCATCCTGAAATTTAATTTCAAAGCTTGTAATCATTTAACTGTTTAAAATGGAATTCGTCACTGAAACAAGCCAAGAGGAACTAGAGCATTATTTAACACACTCATTTTAGTTTCAGCGTACCTTGATAACCGGCTCATTTCATGCACAGTCCCAGCAGCCCCTGGAACAAGGCACCTATGATATTGATTATTTTGGTTCAGGTAGAGTAGGTAAATTTCCATTTATGAATGGAAATGTTTTTTTCCTGAGATGCGCCATCTCTATTTTGCCTATTTTATTTTTTTTATTTATCAAGATTTCTCCTGTAAGTGAGAAGATACATCTTGCTTCTCTGCCACTACCTCCAGCCTACCAGGGTGGCTGAAATACATGCTTTGCAATACTCCTGGTTTGTGTGGTCCTACTAACACAAAATAAAAGGTCTGTGACTTGAAACACATGTGTGCACAGTAAATAAAGAAAATGCTTTTTTATGCTGTCAGATATGCTTCAGAAATTAGTACTTAGAATGTTAGAGCAAGTGGTCTCTGCATGCCCAATATTTCTGCTCCAGCATAGTCAGCGAAGTAGGAGCTAAAGTAGTATGCGTTGTCCCTGCACTTGAAATATGCCAGTACTTGGTGCCAGCATAAACTCATGGCAAATAGCTGTCCTTCAAAGCATCTGTGTTGTCTCCTAAGATGGCTTGCTGTAGACCATGGCTCCTTGGTGTAATCTAGTTTCCTTTTCACAGAGATCTGCTAGGAAATACGAGAGGACATGATTGGACAGGTATTGTGATGCCACTAGAGAAGTGCATTCAAACTTTGCTTGCATTAAGACTTGCATTAGCAGATGTCTTCTCCCTCCTCCATCTGAGACTGACTGCAGCAAGTGAAGGCCTGTATCGGCTATAGCTAGTTTGGTCATTGCCATTCCTGTCGTTAGCTGGGTTGGTGCAGTGCATCCCATGGTAAGGGAGAGCGAGCCCAAAGCAGGCGTTACTTTCTCCATGGTGTGTGGAGCATCAGTCCTTCAGGGAGGACTGGCACACTGGGAGCACCCCAAGCTGGGGCTTTCCACTCGTGCCCAGCCTGTGAGCAAATGAGGAAGCTGAACTGCCTTGGACCCAAGTGCACTGCATTGGACACCCTCAGGTATCCCACCCATCTTTGCAGCTCCCCACCATGTGCTTTGAGGCAGTCATTCCCCCACACGCACGTCCCGTTCATATGCCTGCGTGGCCCTGCAAGCTCCTCAAAGCTTTGGCACTACAGAGTCTTTCTTGCCAAGGTGTTGTAAGAGTTAAATCTGGGAACCAGGGAGCTCCCCAAAAGACGTGAATCAAAGACATGAGTTGCGTGTTGTTCCCCTGGCTTTGCTTCAGTGCCCTTCTGTGAGCCTTTCTTAGATGTACACCTGCAAGAATACAATGAATAATCAATCACCAGTTGTTCACAGACCCTTTCTCAGAGCATCTGAGAATTTCCCAGGACGCTGGAGCAGCATAACAGAGGTGCAGCCTCTATATCCACCATAATTAAGCCATTTTCACAACTTATCTGAAACTTTGTTCAAAATTATCACTGTAGAAAGCAAAAAATACACCATAAATTACAAATTGTCTTTATTAAAGAAATCTATGTGAAGCCCTCCCCCAAAATTAAAACATCAAGACGTTTAAGTATGCCTTGACTTTTGAATAATCACATTTCTCTTAAATCTGGGCTGATCTTAAGCATGAGGAAATTGATTAAAAGTTAAGATTCAGATCTTAATTCCTACTTTTTTATAATTCCTGGCATGAATACCAAAGCAAATCTTGTTGATATGTTAAGATCCCTTTTGTGAACTCACCTGTGATATGTGAAAACATTCTATAATGAGTAAAAGAGACCCTTACCTTCTATTCTTTTCTCTAATGGCTAATTTCTTCATCTTCCTTTGCTAAATAAAAATTGCAGTACGATGTCTTCAATTAAATGTTTAAAGAACGTTCTCCAGATCTCTAAATCAGAGACTTAAATGTTCTCTTTAATGTAGATATCCTGACAAAATAATTGAACTCATCAATGTTTTTGAGATAACTGGAAGGACAGAGCTTGAATTAGATATGTACAACTGTGCAGTATTTCCTACATTGAGTGTGGAAAGTACAAGATGATGAAAAGTAAAATATGAAATCTTTTTGTGGCCAATTTCTCTGCATCTGTTTTGTGAAAGAAGGGATAAATCTGTCAATTTAGATAAAACAAATCTTTTGAGAACAAATTTGTTGAAGTAATCATATCCTGTAACATAAATACTGCTTTCAGTTTTAGGAGACATAAACAGGGATAATTATTTTCATAGTATATATTGAAGCTAAATTTTGGATAGACATTATGTCATTTTGCTTTGACATGAATGTTTAAGAAAAAAAAAAGACTTAAACTCCTTGCCACTTTTGTTCACCTTATTTTAGTAGTTGATATTTATTACTTTATTTTAAATTGAAGTTTCCTTAATAAACCGTTAAAGTTTAACAGGAAACTCAGCAGGAATAACTGCCAAGAAAAGAAAAACAACACTACATTATTGCTCATCCAATTTATTTGCGAACAGAGTTCTGTATCCTTTCTTGCTATTCATATACACTGTGTCATGAATTTTCTGTATTTCCAATGTTGATGCAAAGTTCACTGACTCATAGATCAATTAGACCAAATGGATTCCTGCTAGGAGAAAACAGTGTACCCCAATTTAGAAGCTTATTTGAAAGAATTTTAGGATAACAATCTATCATCCTTTATTTTGAAATACAATAGTTAGTAGAGACAGCAAAACAAAGTAAAGATCAGCTACTAAATTCTGACTGTATTTTGGTTTAGGAGATTTGTCCAACTGCATTTGTGCAACTACTTCCTTCTGGACACACACATACACACACTGCTTATAGAATTATTCTTTTTGATTCAATCACATTTTATATTACACAGGTTAATTAATTATTTTCACACTTATTCCATGCTAGAAACAGGTGGATAGTTCTTAATGGAGACATGTTTTTGCACTGTTTTGGAAACAGTCCGCTTTTATAATTTTGGTAGTAGCTATAATAGCTGAAAGAATGTCAGAGACAATTTAGTAACTAAAATAACATACCGTATAATAATTAACATAATTTTCTTTTTAGTAGCTGACATAGTGCTGTGGTTTGGATTTAGTATGAGAATAATGTTGAGAACACTGATGTTTTTAGTTGTTGCTAGGTAGTTGTAGTGCCTACACCAAGTCAAGGACTTTTCAGCTTCTCACGCCCTGCCAGGTGCACAAGCAGCTGGGAGAGCACAGCCAGGACAGCTGGCCCAGGCTGGCCACAAGGATATTCCCTGCCATAGAACGTCGTGCTCCGGATATAACTGGGGGAGCTAGCCGGGAGGCGTGGAAACAGGCTGGGCATTGGCTCATTGGTATTTTCCCTTCCATTGTGGTGAGCAGTTGCATTTGTGCATTTATTATTATTATTATTATTATTATTATCATCATCATCATCATCATCATCATCATCATCTTCCTTTGTTATCCTATTAAATGTCTTTATCTCAACCCATGAGGTTTTTTTCATTCTTCTCCTCATCCCCTTGCAGGTGGAGGGGTGAGCGAGCAGCGGTGTGGTGCTTAGTTACCAGCTGGGGTTAAACCACAACACATGCAAATCTATAGTTTGGTCAAATCTCTTGCTATGAGTACGTAAGCATTTTGGAATTCTTTTTGTGTTTAACATAAGTGTTTGGACAGAAATAAGCATAAACATACTATCTGCTTAAGCACAGTAGTATTCACACATAATATTTTTTATGGTATTTCATTGCACGTGGCTCACAATCACTTGTTTTCCTGAAGCCCAGGTAATAGATTCTCATCTCTATATTCCAAATTGAAGCAGCAGGAACACCACTGAAATTAATACAGCATCACCTCTGTGAAAAAAGCAGAATCTGACCTATAAGTTTTAATTGTCACTTGGGGAGTTGTTTCATTTTGCGTATTTTGTAGACGTGATGTGAAGATGTATTGTTTCCAAAAAGAAAACACATGTCAATAGTATTTCCACTATGAAACAGACATATAACGCAGGGCTATGTCACCACTGCTAATTTATTTTATAGAACGCTTAAATTAGTAAGCTACAGTGTCTGTGTTGTTACAGGTTTACTGAAAGAGCAGCACTGTAATGGATGAGCCAGTCATGCCAGTTCATGTTAGCTGAGCGGGTTAGCTCTTCCACTGCTGTAAACCAACACCAAAGTGGAGAAATAAAACTTTACGCCCACCAACATTTCTTCTACAAGCATTTTAACAAGCATCGGGCAATCTGCCACACGTTGGCTCAGAACCTGGGGGGAGTTGGCTGAATTCGTAGGTTTATGTGTGGGATTAGCAAAATAACACTGCTTTCAAGAAACCTCATCTCTCTAGGCCATAAATGATTACACCTTTTTTCTACATCCACAGTTATGTATAGAAGAAAGTATCTAAGAACAGATATCTAATGCGGGAAGAACAACTTCTGTTCTCTTTGTTCATCCAGTGAACTTGATTCCTTCTAATTTTTGCATGAAAGCTCTGCTAAAACATTTGGACCTCTCATTTTTCAGTAAATCCTCTCCTTTTGATCAGTGTACTTAGACAATGCAAAAAGAGTAATTCTGAAGTGGATCAGTAATATTCTGCAAAGTGGAAGTAGCAATAATTGGTAATTAAGATTTCATGAAGTTTTCATCTAATGGATGGTAGTCAGGAGCAGTTGTCCAAGTGTTGACACCATGCTAGGAGTATGAAAGTACATGAAAACTGTCATACCAGCTTTTAAACAGCTCTGGTTTGACCTTAATTTGTTCCTTAGGATATTCTACACAGAATTAATATTTGTCATTAAATATTTTGTTAAATTCCCAATATGGTAGTGAAGAGATCGATATTGAAGAAAACCCGGCAGAAAGCAAAACACACTGCAAAAAGCCACATTCACTTCATCCTACAAACAATGTTATTTAACAGTGATATTTATCCTTTATAATATAGGAACAAAGGAATACAAAGGCAGCATGCTTATTACAGTGTGTATAAATACCACACACATCCACATATACATACGTACAAAATTAGCTTGTAAAACTCACTGCCACAGAAAAAAAAGGGAAAAGACATTGATAAACTTTTTAAAGGAATAAAACAATACCCACACTATATAAGACATTAGTTCTCAATTACATTCTGATATCACAGTGACTGCAATGTTATACCCGCTCCCCAAACTCACCTATACAGAAAGTATCCTTAAGACTCTTAAAAAATTATTTTTCTAGTACAAGGAAGATATTTCTCCCTGTGCACAACGTACTAGAAGTTTATCTCTGAAATGGCTGACAATGACTGCTGTCATTGAGAATGACAAATTAAATAACTGTTTAGATCACTTGATATGGCAAAGTCTTCACTGCCAAAACAGCTGTCAGAACAGTTGCACTTCTTCATTTGATCCTTTATATTTGTGTTGGGTTTGTGTGGCAAGGTTTTGGTAGCGGGGGGGCTACAGGGGTGGCTTCTGTGAGAAGCTGCTAGAAGCTCCCCCTGTGTCTGATAGAGCCAATGCCAGCCGGCTCCAAGACGGGCCCACCGCTGGCTAAGGCCGAGCCAATCAGCGCCTCTGTGATAACATATTTAAGAAGAAGAAAAACACTTAGAGAGAGAGAGCTTTTGCAGCCGGAGAGAGGAGTGAGAAGATGTAAGAAACTCTGCAGACACCAAGGTCAGTGCAGATGGAGGGGGAGGAGGAGCTCTAGGCGCCGGAGCGGAGATCCCCCTGCAGCCCGTGGTGAAGGCCATGGTGAAGCAGGCTGTCCCCCTGCAGCCCATGGAGGAAGGATGAGGGGGTGTAGAGATTCCACCTGCAGGCCGTGGAGGACCCCACGCTGGAGCAGGTGGAGGCACCTGAAGGAGCCTGTGGCCCGTGGGAAACCCACGCTGGAGCAGGCTCCTGGCAGGACCTGTGGCCCCGTGGAGAGAGGAGCCCACGCCAGGGCAGGTTTGCTGGCAGGACTTGTGACCCCATGGGGGACCCATGCTGGAGCAGTCTGCTCCTGAAGGTCTGCACCCCATGAGAGGGACTCCATGCTGGAGCAGGGGAACGATGAGAGGAGTCCTCCCCCTGAGGATGAAGAAGCGGCAGAAACACCGTGTGATGAACTGACCACAACCCCCATTCCCCGTCCCCCTGTGCCGCTGAGGGGGGGGAAGGTTGAAGCCAGGAGTGAAGTTGAGCCCGGGAAGATGGGAGGGGTGGGGGGAGGTGTTTTAAGAGTTGATTTTATTTTCTCATTCCTCTACTCTGTTTTGCCTAGTAATAAATTAGATGAATTCCCTCTCTCAGTTCAGTCTGTTTTGCTCGTGACGATAATTAGTGAGTGATCTCTCCCTGTCCTTATCTCGACCTACAAGCATTTCGTTGTGCCTTTTCTCCCCTGTTTAGTGAATAAGGGGAGTGAGAGAGTGGCTCTGGTGGGCACCTGGCCCCCAGCCAGGGTCAACCCACCACAATATTAAAAATAATGAGAGCAAATTACAGTGATAAATATAAACTTTTTAATGATGCAGCCTAGCATATAAGTCATATAGATTGCAGTACACTCAGCCATCTAAACAGATGTGGTCTATACAGTGCTTTAAGCACAGGTCTACAGTAGAACTTGAACTCTTGCTTGGTTAGTGTTGTACGGTCTGGGCACAAATCTGTGCTCAGGCTGAAGAGCCTGGAGGAGCCGGAGCCCCCATCACTGCTCAGCCTGAGTCTGGCCTCAGATGCCCTTTACGCTGTGTGGTAACATCATGCGACTAACTTGAGGGAAACAAGCAAGCCAGGAGCATGTTCTCACAAAACCTGGTACCTTGTACAGCAAGGAAAGGCTGCTGCAACAGAAACGTAGCAAAGCAAATGCACAGGGTGTGCACAGACCATACCGATCAATGAACAACTCTTGGAAGCGCCTGTGAAGAATACACAGACATAAACAGAACCAATGCTACCTGTAAGTGGTTTTAGTAAAATCTTCCTGAGAGTAAATGCCAGTAGTAAAGAAATTGTAGAAAAATGATGGAAGAATGGATGGTCCTAAGAGAATAACATAAGAAAAAAATATTTAACTTTTAATTTATGTTTGTTGTCTTTTCTCTCCAAACTCCACTGCAGAATATTTGCACACTGTATGTTATGTTTTCACTACATCTCTCACTAACTTTGAAGGACACTCCCAGAAAGTCAACATACAGTAAATCATCCAGTAACAAGCTCCAGTTCCAGCTATTACTAGACATGTATCATGTATTAGCACACCTTTACCATATTTTTGGCAGAATAAATTCTAAGAAAAGAGAATTGAAGAAAAAAAAAAAGAAAAGATTTGTTGAGGTATTGGTGTTCGTGGGTTTTTGTTTTTTCTTTTTGTTTGTTTTTGTTTGGGTTTTTTTGGGGGGGGGGGTGAGTTATGCTTCTCTTTGGATTAAGCCTCTTCTAAAAGGCTGTCAGGTACTGCAAGCCTTCAGGCTTTCATTCTCTGTAACACCTGGGGGTATTTCTGCCCACGTAACTACAGCTGCTGAATTGAAGATGGCTGCATCTCCCACCATGCAAGTGCAATGCTTACTCTGTTGAAAAATTCAGCCCACTTGATAGTTTTGTTTAATCTTCAGATCTGAAGTGCTGAAGCTTTAAGATTCAGGTTTCATTTTGTAAAGACTAATTTTCTAAGCCTTCTTGTGAAGAGCCAGACATTTCAAGCTGAATTGCAGGAAACTGAGGCACCGTTTCCTTCCTGAGCTTGGAAGGAAAGAAAACTGGACTGCACTTTTGCTCTTTTTCAAAAATGGGAAGTACTGCTGCTAAAGGCAGTGACAATTGCCAGAGGCAGTTCTGATAGTTTCCTCCAGGGAGGTTTCTTCCACGTGCGGTTTACAGTATGACCTGCGAAATGCAGCTTTGTATTGGAAAGCAAGGCAAGGACATAGATTTTTCGAGGGTACTTACAGCACAGTCTATGTTAAACTTGCTGCTTCCCATTTGCTTCATGTTTATAATCAAATCCGAAGTGTTCTCATCGCTTCCAGTAGTTTAGTCTTTAATATAATTAGATGTAGTAGTTAAGCTGCTTGATATTATATAATGCAGCAGTTTTTCTCTAAGCTATATCGTTATGCAGGCAAAACAAATTCAGATTTTATCCAAACAAGCAGAATTCCCACAAGACAATTCAAGTTATATTCAAATTAGAGATATGCTAGAGGCAAATTGATACTGTCCTTCATTAAAGTCTTTTTGTGGTTTTTGGATGCTTGGCATAAGCATTACTTGTAATGTAAAGCACATATCCTGAGGTGTTAGATACATATGCCAGGATTGTCTCCATATAAAGTGAATTAGAGTCCACATAGTTGAACAAAAATCTTCCCGATACGTGTCTTCCTACCTAATGGTCTTAAGATTTCTATTTGCCATTTTGGACAGGCATTGCTATGATGGCAGTATGAAGAAACTGTGGCACGAGAACAGTAAAATAGGAACTTTGTAACCGGGAGTAATTTTACTGAAAACTAAACACATAGCACAGTACATTTATCAGTACATTCTTAGTAGATGCTGACAATTGAGCTGAATCAACATCAGCATTTCTTATGCTAAGAAAGTGTTCGAGTGATGTAAGAATTACTGGATTCTGGATTAAATGATAGCTCTGGTTTTAAGCTTTGGTTCTGCTGGATGAGAACCTTTCCTTCAGGTATTCTCTGTAGAAATATCTAAAGAAAGTGGAAGGGCCTCTCAGACTTCAGCTTACTGCTCCTGCATGAGGAGGTAAGATACATCTCTTAAAGTTCTTTGCTGTTGATATACTTAGCTCTACATTTAGCCGTTATGTGCAACGATTATATTGTTGTACTGCCAGTGGCCAGATGCAGCCAGAGGTTTTAATGAGCTTGGGTTTCCATCGCTTGGAGATCATTGTGGCTGCTATTCTTATTGCTGTGACTAATACTCTCCTTCAGGTGCCCATCAGAAAGTAGATTTCATAGGCTCTGACGTAGCTGTTAGAACCATCCAGCTCAGCTGTTTGAACCATCCAGCTCAGCTGTTTCACGCCTAATTGCATGGATGGTTTTGTGTTTTGTTAGATTGTTTTATTTTATTATTTTAATTTCAAGGCAGCAATACTTACAAATAGGTGTTATAACACAGCTCTAAGTCTTCAAGTACAAGGTTGATTTGTCTACCGGGACATTGCCCACTGACTAGCACCCGATGTTGCCCATCTTTAAAACTTAGTAATTTAGGACTTGTGAAGGTTGAGGGCTTGGCAGCTATTTTGGCTCCCTCAACAAGACAACAGGAGCAAAGGTTTTACTCTCACTGCTTCTTCAGTAGATCTCAAAATTGGGAGAAAGCATTATTGTGGCTCCATCTGCATTCACTCCTCTTTTTCTGGAGCTCTGCTCCTACTGAAACATGAAGTGTTAAATAAAGACTACCAAAATTACCTAAGAAAATGAAACTTCTGCAACATATTTATATCTGTTCTCTTAAGACAGTGTCCATTCTCCAATAGTTAGAAGTAAGATAATATAGAAACAGAGCATGTATGCAAGTTCATTTCCTGCAATTAATTACAAAGCAAGTAAGTGTTCAGGTCAATGTAATGACAGCGAGACTTCACATTCTTCCTGCCATCACAGTCAAATGTCATAACATAGTGATACATTGCCAGGGTATAAAGTCTTGCACTTGTGTTCCTACCAGAGGGATTTTTTTGCTGCCACTTCCAAGAGCTTCAGTATACTCCATAGGAAGTCTTACATGTGGTAATGAGGAACAAATAATATTTTTGTAGTTGCTAATACCTAGAGCTATACAGGATATGGAAGAGGATGGGCATGATTTGTTTTCCACCACATGAAAGTCGTGATCCATGAAAGTTACAAAAATGCCTGTGGGTTTGCTTATGAAATGTGGAAGAAAATAATCTAATTATTAAAATCAAAACCTTCACTCGCTTTAAAATATCCCTTACTCTCTTCATAAGCAGTCATTCTTTTCAGAGAAATCAATTTCTGAAAAACAGTTATTTTTATTAGTAGCTTTAGTCAGGTTTTTATTTAAAATCCCAGGTTCCTGCATAGAAAAATTCTTGCTACTTATATTGTGAATGCTGCAAAAGCACAGTCTTTGTTATTCAGTTTTCACATTTCCTTTGAAGTTTTATTTTTCACAAATATAAAATACAAAATTTTTACATTTCTTTCAGTCCAGTCTTCTGCAGCTACTATAAATAATTCCTTAGCCCTTAAATGCATTATCTATGCTTTGAACCAAAGTTAGTGTTTTCTCTTACTTTTTTTTTTTTTCTCTTGTGAAAAAGCTTCTAAAATAACTCTAATGATTCCAATTGGTAGTTCCCCTCTGGACGTCTTCTACTTCATACATACAGTTTAGCTAATTAGGGAATCAGGCATAGTTAGAAAACTCAGGGAAATAAATGTGCACTGTTATCCTTAAGAAGAACACCTTATTGAGGTAGAGAGACAGAAATTTCTTCTCTACTACCTGAATCATAGAAGCATAGAATCATAGAATCATTTTAGCTGGTCCAAACATTAACCTAGCACTGCCCAGGCCACCACTAAACCATGTCCCTAAGCATCACATCTACGCATCTTTTAAATTCCTCTAGGCATGGTGACTCAACCACTTTCCTGGGAAGCCTGTTCCAAGGATTGACAACCCTTTTGGTGAAGACATTTTTCCTAATATCCAATCTAAACCTCCCTTGGTGCAACCTGAGGCCATTTCACAGAATCACACAATCACAGAATGGCAGGGGGTGGAAGGGACCTCTGGAGATCATCTAGTCCATCCCCTATCTAAAGCAAGATCACCTAGAGCAGGTTGCACAGGATGAATTTCCAACTTGTCCTATCACTTGTTACTTGGGAGAAGAGACCAACAACCACTGAAGATTCACTTGAACACTCCTGCTGCCATATCCATTTCTCCACAGTGTGCTACTTCAACCTTAGTCCCATGAGAAAGGAACCTGTTTTGAGCACACCAGTGCTGCACGTGACAGTGTACCTTGTGGTTCCTCAAGTGGAGATGTAGAAGAAATTTGTTCATCAAAGGAACCTCTGAAGTACACCAAGTAACTAATATAGATACACTATTTGTGACCCACATCACACCAGGTGCAGCCATGACCTGGCTAGATGGGCAGGGAAGGGTTCCTTTGGGTAGGTATAGACCTCTTTTTACTTGTTTTTCTCCCTGCAAACATGCACTTGACCCACGTAGGGCATATGTCTCCCTCTAGTGACTTGGATAATTTAATAGATTGCATTTGCCTGTGACAAAGATGCAGCAATTCTGAATCATCAGCTCATGCAACAGAAGCTTACATTTCAGATCAAGAGCTTCCAGTCTTAAAATCTGCAAATAAATTGCTTGGAAGTGTTATTATTCAGGAAGGAGTAATATGAAGTTAGAACTAAGGGTTTTGAGTTCTACTAAAGGTGGGAACTGTAGATATAATATCAATCTGCATCTACTGTTTCACTTAAGTCTGCCTATGATTTCAGTTCTACTGATTTAATAATGCATACTTTTAAAAAGGGTAAATGTCATTGACTTCAAAGGACCTTTGGCTCAGACCCTATGTGAGAAACCTTCTGAAAATGTAAGTGCTATTATCTCAGCTGAAACGTGCTGCATTCCACAGACTAATGTGGTATCAATTCACGGGAGAGTATATGCCTTCAGTCAGACCACGTTTCTTGAAAAGTTCTTGTTACTTAAAATTGCATATAAGACTTTCACTGCACTAAGGTCAAACCATCTTATTTCTAATACTTTAACATCCCTAGAGCTATTTTCAAATAATAAAAGTTTGCTTCAGTTGACCTTGTGGAATCGCTTCTGAACTGTGAATCCTTATGAGCGTTCTCTGATTTCTATCCCCATCTTGGCTCAGAAGTACTTCTTGGAATAATCCCTGACTTTTCAGGGACTCAGTTCCAAAGAAAATCTGACTACTCAGGCTCTGCACCAGATACAGAGAAACTAATTCAAGTACCAGAAGCAAGATGGACACACAAAAGAGTGAAAATTAACTTGGTAAAAATTGTTACAAGGTTATACTGCTCTGGTACCCAAAGTAGTTCAGGCAATACTGGCTCTATGTCCTCTCATTGCAGCCCAAATCCTGGGTCACTAGTCTGTGGACCTGGCAAATGGAGAAAGTTGCCACCAAGACCTATAGAAAGACCTCCAAGAAAGCACCAGGATGTTGCAGGTGATAGTGCAGTAGACACAATCACTGTTAACACCGTAAATACCAAACTCAGACAAATAATAGCAGGATTATTATGTTTCTTGTGACATCCTAGGGTCAATGGGATCAATCAAGATCAGAGCTTTATTACAAACTGTATAATTTCACACACATAGCAAGAAACTGTTCTTGAGAGCTTACAACTAAAATGGGTATAAGAAGAAAAGTGTTAGATAAAGGCAGTACTGTCAGCCGTGCTGTTGCAGATGAAGAATCCAAGGCAGAGACGGTAACTAATATTAAAGTTCAGCTCCAGTCTCCCAAATGGCAGTCTGATGCGTTAGACACAATACTGGCCATCTATCTTCCTGTGCTTTTAAAAGCTAAACAACAATGAGCAACCTCTTAAATTTAAGAGGTTAATTCCCTTAAAAAGGGACTGTTTACAAAGGCATGTAGTGATAGGACAAGGAGTAATGGCTTTAAGATGAAGGGGGGTAGATTTAGATCAGATATTAGGAAGAAATTCTTCACAATGAGGGTGGTGAAGCACTGGAACAGGTTGCCCAGAGAAGCTGTGGATGCCCCATCTCTGGAAGTGTCCAAGGCCAGGTTGGATGGGGCTTTGGGCAACCTGGTCTAGTGGAGGGTGTCCCTGCCCATGGCAGGGGGGTTGGAACTAGGTGGTCTTTGAGGTCCCTTCCAACCCAAACCATTCTATGATTCTATGATAAATATTTTATAACATTTTTAAAGAATACTAAACTCCAATATCTTGAGCAAATCTCATTATAAATCATTACAGTACTTCTAATGCAATGTCAGCTCACTGCAGATCTTTTTACAAAAGAAATCTATGTCTCTCATCTAATGAAAAAAGCAATTTTCTCAACACGAGCTGTATTTCTCAAGCTTGTGTAGTATTTAATATTACAAGTATTTCTTAGAATTAGACATTGCTTATCATAATGTCTTAGAATAAAAGCAAGGCCTAGTAGCCAGTGACCACTTCTATTTGAAAGGTTTCTTCTGTCTTTTTTCATGATTTTATCACAGTTTATTGCAGTTAAGTAACAATCTTCCTTTTGCAAAGTTATGAGTGGTAAGATTAACCAACAACCTTTGCTTAAAACAAAGTCTGCTGATTTTAGAACAATGAATGGCTCATTTACATAGGGCATAATCTAGTGGTTCATTGTGGACCTAGATAGTAGGACCACAAGGAAAGGTTTTTTTTCTTTCTGTTGAATGCAGCCAAAAGACTCCTGTGGACTGTAGAAGAAAGTTGTTTTCACTTTTTATTTTTGTGAGACTTTCACAGATATGGCAAAAAAATGCCAGTCTATAATAAATGTTCCATGGTGTTCCTTGGGACAAACATCAAGTATGTTTGTGTAAATACCCTTGTGTATGTAGCTATGCTGATTTGAAGGTAGAAGCAATTTACTGCAGCAATCCTTGAAATTAATACAATTTATAATCTGTATAATTTTACATGATTCAAATAGATACATTTGGACTAACCACAAGATTATCAAGCAATCTTTTACATTCACTCACCTGCCATGAGCTAGATGGAAAATTTAAATCCTATGAATTAGGGATATAAAATTGGACACAAAAATTAAAAGCAAGAAAAAAACAACGCCAATATATCTTGTTTAAACTATGAGCTGTATTATATACAACTATGTTTAAAGGATGCTACAGTTTCCAAGTTATATACTAAGAAGTGCAGAAATATCAGAATTAACAGATAAAACTAGCTACGGCCCCCTAATTTGTGCATTGTGATATAGGCATGCCCGCTACCACAGAAAAGCACAAGCAGAATCCAGGTTTCCAGGGTCCTAATCCCAGGAGTTACCAAAACAAAATGCTTTTGCTCTCTAGTAACTTCTACAGCAAATGAATCAGGAATGCTGCAGAACTATGAGCAAGCACTCTTATCTTTAGAGACTATGACAATGGCAGCCAAAATAAAGTTGTGAAGACAAACCCTGGATTTTCTCAATTTGAGAGCTGAACTCTTCCATACCTTGACCCCATGTTCTCCCAGCATACTTAGTGAGTTCTGGAAATTGGTGAGTAAAGAGTAAGAGACTCTAGCCTTCACCTGGGAAACAAATAATCTCACTTCCTCGGTCCCTAAACTGGTATCTCTTTTTTAGGATAGCTTTGTTTGGCCTTATGAATCCAAGCTGCTCAGTGAGAGGAGGTGTCCAAGATGCTTTCGCTCAGACTGTGCCCGGTTGGGTGACTAGGGCGAGCTCCTGCAACGTACACACCAAACCTCTCCACTCAGCAGTGTCACCACCCCAACCTCTCATTTCCTCCTGAGAAGTTTTCTGGCCTGGAGGGCACTGTACCAAAGGTAGGTCTCAGTGGTTGCTGCTGGATGGATCTTTCCCATTCCTCACTACAGCTATACACTCAAGACCTAGCAAGCACTCCACCTGTAACTGGATCACTGCAAAGTTTTAGGGGAGAAATGTGTATGAGAGAAATGCCTAAAAGTTTTAGAACCCAAGAAAGTAAGGCAGTATTCACTGACAGCCTGCGTTACTATACTACTGTTTGCAGCCAAGGTAGACTTAGTCCCGGGTTTTAATATAAAGTGTTAAAGATACAGCAAAGAAATTAAATTAAAATCCTTCTTAATTTCTGTTCATATTAAAATATTATGGTCTATTTTAACATTCTATCTTTTCTCATTACTATATATAATTTTCATATATGCATAGTGTGGGGGGTGTAGGGGGTGGGGGAGTGTCATTTCTGTGTATAAAAGGTGAAAGAAAACCAGAGATGCAAATACGCAAAACATACATAGCATGCACAATGTCCACGTCACCTACATTTCTCTGAGTTCCATTCAAATTTAGAAGTACGATATCCTGAAGCACTCTTGAAGCATTCCAATTCCATTTAAAGGCTGTTATTGAAAGTCAAAATGTTACAGGCTGATGTCTGGCTCAGTTTCCATGCTTCCAGTTACAGAATATTAATTTACTCTTGACAGTGTGTAAGTTTCTGGGGATCTTTTTAATCTTGTACAAATATGCTGCAATAAGAAGTTCCTGCTAACTTCATTACTAAAGGACAAAGTAATTAAGGAGAAGGTCAGTGGAAAAGATCTGCAAATCTTTGATGTTAAAATACGTATCACCATTCCTCTGGATTGTGTTTTGTGTAGTTTAATTATATAAATCTAATTTTAAAACATTATTTCCCCCAAATTTGGATCTGTTTCTCTAGAATAGATGAACATCTTCAGAACATATGCTATTTAAATAAAAGAAGTGCAGTATGTGCTAGGTTTTTAATTTAAGGAACACAGTTTAAGGAATTGCCTATAAAACAGTGCAAATGACATATTTTACCCTTGCCAAAAAGAAAAAAAAAAATTCCTCTGCACTTACAGGGCTTTCAGTTGTCACCTCTGGAACCACTGTAATTCCCTGGCAGAGACTAAGGGTAGGAAGAGAACAAGTAGTTTTATATTTACCATTTTACTTTGGTTTGCTACAAACCTCATCACTGTCCTGGACCCATGTCTGAGCTGTTTTCTTCATTAGTTTAAGGCACTGAGTGGCGCCCACATTTTTAATCTGAGTGAAGAAGAAAGTGGAAGGACAGTGATTTGTCCAAGCCCAAACAGTGCATCTATGGCAGCAGCTGGAACTAGAGCTCAAAAAAACCCCAGTGGACCAAACTGCACTGTCCTGTATAGTAGAAAAAACCAACCAAAACAGCTTTATCATTGAACAAGGATTATTGTGCATATCAATTCGTCGTTATTAGTTTATACCTGCATTTTATTGCTAGACTTCCAGGCACCATGCCATGCAGGAAAATGACTGCAAATACCTTAGGTTAATTTGTTAGTAAGCTGCCTCTTGGAAAATTGCTCTTTCCTCCTTAAAAAAAAAAAAAAAAAAAAAAGACTAAAAAGATCAAATTGTTAATAGCATGGGATGTGGCTTATATGATATGAAGGAATTGCATTTTCACTTAGATGTGGCTACCTTAAATTGCATTTGCTCTGGTTTTGACACTTTAGCAACAAACCTGAATTATGTTATACCTAAAGCTTGTGAATCTACGTATCTTTTTTAAGTTAACCATGAGGTAGATTGCTCCGATATCTTATGAATATAATTCCAGTTAAAATTAAGGAATACTATTCATATAAAACTAGTATCCCATTGAACAGAGGAAAACAAGACATAAGAACAAGAAATATGGTCATGCTGGGAAATAAGGATATGCTCGTGTACCTGAAAGATAAGAGAATCCCTAAAGATCCTGGTGGTTTTGTGTGAGAAAGGAAGAGAAAATATCAATAACTCTCAGAAATAAAAAATAAAAAAGGAAATTCTAGTTTTTAGATTAAAATACTTGGCAAAGATGCAAACAAACAAAAAAAAAAAAAAATGAGAGCAGTGACTGCAGCCTGACTTCTAGATGCAGTTATGAAAACAAAGTGTTAGATATGTCATATCTTTTATTAGCAGCGTGCTGTCTCAGTTTGGGTCTCAAGTCTGTGGAATTTTTGCCTCAAAATAAAAGACTTCACTGCACAGAGCAAGCTAGTCACTCTTCATTGATCTTTTCAATACACAGAATACCTAGTAATACATGGAAGTAAGGAAAAGTCTGACATTTTCAAAAGGTAAGAAAGAGGAACAGAGGTTAGCAGGGTCATTAGGTCAAGTCCCCTGCTACTTCAAACAGCTGCCTCATAGATTCTTTTCCATAAACTTACCTAGCTCCAATTTGAAATAGGTGACATTGCTAGCTCCCAACAGCTACTTCTATGGAAAGTCTTGTTCAAAAACAGAGGTGGTTAATGAGCCTTCCTTAAATTTTCAGCCTAAAGGAATTTATTCATTTTATGCCAATGTTGTCTCTTAGTTAAGACAGCTTAGGCAGCCTTGAACTTGTTAAACTAATCAAGATTCTCTAGCATACCCTCCTTATACAGGTTCTTACCTTCCTCAGTCATACTAGTCCTCTGCTTCGGTGGGATTCGTCTTTGTGAACCAGAGCTCTATGGAGTATTTCATATGCACTCTACTCATTAGCTTGTCTAATAGTGCTGAAACTTCCCTGTTTGTAGTGAAAATGCATCCTGTGGTGCACCTCTATTTATTTTGAATGCTGTGATCATACCTGTGGTTATGTCTCAATAGTGATGATGTGATTAAAACCCTAGACTTTCCTTTTGGGGCTAAGACATGAACATTTTGGTGGGTTTTTTTGGTGAAATAGAGATATATGTAAAGTAGATAATCTTATATGAGCAGTTACCATATGCTCCTTTTACAGTAAATGAAAAAAAAATGCATATGGGATGCAATTGATCTTATCTTACAATATGTACATAAACTAGGTAAATGTACCTAAAGTACCTAAAGAAACTGTTCTTTGTAGATTTCAGTTTTTCACATGGCCTGTAAAAAATATTAAGTGATTAAGATGCATGTCTCTGAAATAACTTGAGGTAATCCTACCCTATGTTTCATTTGGATCTGTGGCATCACTTTACATGTACTGGGGATGGGCCTTATTTCTCGTTATTTAGGTCAAACTGGAAGTTTTCCTTCTTTGAAAAGTAGACTGATTTTCCATTTTTTTTGCCTGCAATTATGACTGGGAAAATGATCAAAATATTGACTGCTCTGACAGAACTCAATCTGATGATGAAATAATGTTTCCAGAGCATGTCAGGATTCTTGGTATATCTACTAAAACAAAAAGTCTGTGGCATTTTCTCTATTTATATCATGTGGAAATTATTTGTCCATGACTTGGAAAAACTACAGCTTTGGTTATAGTCCTGGGAAAGGCTGTTTAAACCAAACACTATCCCCCAGGTGCAGCAATTCTCTTATTTTTTTCATCCTATTTGATGTCATTCATATAGGTAATAGAATTCTAATGTGTAATTTAATGGTTTTATTTTTTTTCCTGTAGAAAAGAAGTACATACTACAACATTTGTTGTTCTCAATAATAACATTTCTAAGCATTTGTTAGGGACAAATTTTCTACTTCTTTAGAAGGCTTCATTCAGCCAGGTAAGGTTTTTTAGCTCTGACCTTTATCTGTGCTTTAGCTGACCTTTTGAATATCTTGAGCCTAGTATCTTGATGCTAAAGGCTTAGACTAAGTGTGTATTTTGTTTAGTATTTTATATTTAGCCATCGTAAAAACTTATGAAAGATTCCATATGTTTAGAATAGTTGCAATATTCCATCTTAGCTGACATTTCCTAAATTCTGAAGGTTTCATGCTCATCTCATTGTTGAGATCCTGCTGAGAAAGTGATGAAGACATCAGTAACTGATATCAACTCACTGTCAGACAAAATAAGGCAGAATTTCCCAGCCAGAAATGGCAGGAAGTGATACGTAGGAATGCTGCTTGATGAGAATTATTTTTTTCAATGAGAAATATTGGAACATGCATAAACGCAGAGTTGACTGGAGATGGACACCTTTACTTATCAACGATTTCACCATGGTTAGGAAAACCATGATTCATGATTTCCTCTGCTCACCCACAACACTTGAGTCATGCTTGGGTTCATCACCCTTTGCCAACTGTTCTTCAACCAGAACCTGATATCTTTACTCCAGAGTAATTTTCACCATAATGAGATAACCACAGGTGGTGAGAGATTTTTGGAAAGCGACCTGACACCTGCTGGTTTATGAGTCCTTTCCTTTACCTTATAGCTGCATAGGAATGCTGAACTGGACTTCAGGGCACTCTGCAGGACCCAGAGGGTTGGGGACAAGTATTCCATGGATATAGATTAAAATCACAAACGTACAGTATACTTGGATGCACTCTTAGATAAAACAGCAATGTTTCATACTTACTAGCTGTTCAATGAGATTCAGGAAAATAGTAATGGATTTTCCCCCTCTGCCTATTGATAGGAAATAATCCATTGGTGCAAATAAGGTGGTTTCATAAAGGTGGGTTTATACCTAGATATTGTCATAAATCTAAAATAAAACAGATTCAGAATATTAGTTCAGTGAGACGTAGTTATAGTCTCTCTTTGGTTAGTTTCTCTGTCAGCTTTTTCAATATTAGAAACTCTGAAAAACTTCCTATTATGCATTGGTACAGCTTTTCTATTTGCTTTGCCCTTTCTTATAAAAAACCCCTACATATTGCTGCATTGCCTTGGTCTGTGGTTAGAACAGAATGGTTTCATTACTTCCTAGGGAGTCAGGTTTTACTAACTAGTTAGTTATTTTAGGGACAGTCAGTTAAGTTTGTTAAAGCATAGTTTTTCCATCAAGATAAAAAAGAACTGATTAATTTTGCATTAATTCCAATAGTGATATTTACTGCAGCACTGGCAAAGCATTGACGCAAATGCTGTAGGTGAACAGGCTCTTAATTAAGATGTTATTGTTATTGTCTTAACAATATTTAAGACAGCCACAGTCTTAACTATTGTTCTCCAGCTGATCATACAGACTTGGTTTGGTTTTATATAAGCTCAGGCAGTAAAATCAGAGAGAGCTGACTAAAAGCACGTACAGATTTGACCAACCTATTTGCAAAGAAATATACCGAAAGGAAAGGAGCAATATTTTCAGTCCCTGCAGTGGCAGGATAACCTGGACATCGTATATCTTCACTCAGCCCTGATGAGCTGTGCTTCCTGTCAGCCTAAAGTAACGATACATAAGACATTTACTATCTTTGCCAACTGATATCTCCTTGAAAGATGTGAAAAGAATAGTATTTCTCTTTTTTCAGAGCAGAAATAAATATTTGACATTTAATACAGTGCTAAACTGGGAGATGTCTGTCCACTGAGTACAAAGAACAACTTTTTGCCAGCAGGCTATTAAGCCTATGGCTTTGCTATGTCTCTAAGGCTGTTTTGTATTAAAGCAATGGGACTAAATATCTAATGAGGAACATCTTGTCAAGAGTAACTGGACTGAGGCAAGCACCCTTTTTAAGTGTATAATTGGCTGTTTATTCCATAATTTCTAAGCTAGGATTCATGGTAACTAATTTTAGCTATCCAAAAATGAAGTGTCTAGTCTGCATGAGATAAAGTTAATCAACAGAGAGAAGATAATCCAAGGGAATTTCATTTAATTTTAAAATAGGTGGAATGAGTGAATGGCTCATCAGCACGTTTCTGTAGGTTGTCTCGCCTTTGATTATGGAAAGATCCTGAATGTCCTGTTTGGACTGGAAGCTTAACTGGTAGATGGTTAAAGTCAGCTGGCCGAGCATCACCTTTTAACCTTTAATAACCCTTTTTGCATTAAAATTTCTGGCCAGTGAGTAAAAGCCTTTATGTCCCACAATCATAATATCCAGTTGTTCAATGTCTTTATTAACACCGTATTTGCTTTTATTGAACATGCTGAAAGATAAAAAGAAAATCTTATCACAGTAAGAGTCAAGTATTTTTTAATGAAAGCTTGAAATTCTCATGGCCAGCGACATCTAAAATTTGCATATGTGATTCTCTCAGTTGCAAATAGTAGGAGAAGGAAGAGAAAATCACATATTCATATTTTCATCCTTGCAGTATCTATGTGCAGCAATATGTGGCACCCGACACATCTTGTTATGTAATAGAACTAAACTAGGAACAAGGTTCCTGCTGATTTTTTTTTCTATGAAAGAATACTTCAAATAACATGCAGCTTTGAAGCAGTTGGTTGCTCAAGTCACGACTCAGTGGTGCCTGAGCATCTGCAAGGAGTCAGATATATCTATAGCGGCTGACTCATTTCCAGTTTTATACAGAGATACGTGCGTCACATCTTTGATTAATGGTACTGATGGTGAGAAAGATAATATCCGGGAGAAACTCTGAGGAGGTCACTGCAGTCATACTCATTTGTCAGGCAGAGTCTGATGACGTGTATAATTGTTATAATTGCTTTAAATTTTCCTGGCTTGAAATATCTTATTTGGGAGGCAAATTGGATGGAGTTCTCAGATGCAAAGGGAAGAATCTGAGATTTCAGTCTAAGTTGCGGGTTTTTCAGTATTTGATAACATGTATACTTTCCCAGTTCTGTAGTAGTGCCAAGCACAATATTTCCTAACAGAGGAACACGGTGTCAAGGATCAGTTCAGCAAGTGAGCTGCTTCCTGCCCGAAGTAAACTCCTTACCGATGTTCTTATATAGAGCAGTAAGACTGTGTTTAACAAAGAAGACATTCTGCCTAGCATTTTCTATTTTGGAAAAGTATCTGTATAATGCCAAGTAGATTTTCCAGTATTTTTCTCAGCTCAACTCAATTTCCACTATCTACTGTCACCAGGGTTGTTCTTCTGGATATCTGTACGATGCTGAATACCTGTTTGGTATTCTCCATTCAGCAGCCGTTAGCTAGGAAATACAAAAAGGCTTCTCAATCTTCCCCTACTCTGGAGTGAGAGGGATGGGCAGAGGCACCTTGGCAGTAGGACCGCATGTGGATTTTCAGTCATTACAAAGGTGAGTCCATGGCCAAATGCCAGAAGATTCCTGCTGTTTGAAATATGAGAGAGCCCCTTCCAGGCAGCTGCCTGCATGCCTCTGTGCCTGCCGACAGCAGGTGCAACGCAGTGATAGATGGAAGGCATTGAATGGGCTCCTCCTTAATCAGGTTTGGGGATCTACACACTGAACAACATTATTTAGAAAAGATTTTTTCTTAATTCAGTTATTTAAAAATATATCCAATTATCTTATGGCAGGATATATTTCTCAAAACAAACGTTAAAGCTGAAATTAAGACTAGCAAATCTCATTAGTCTCTTTTGTTCAGAAGTCTAGGCACGGAAATGAAGAAAATATGTGTCAGAATATCTTATAGACTTTGAGTGCTGGCATCTACTAGCTTATGGAGCAAAATTGTATACAGTTAAAATCTAATGACTGAGTTCTTTTGTACTTGCACTCATTTTAACAGCAAATTATTGTTTCATGTTAATGTGATCCATATCCTACAATTTGAAGCATTAGATGGGCAAATTGCATACTACCTTGAAAAACTTTGCAGTAAATAGAGAGAAATTAATCTCTGTAAAATTTTGCATATTCAGCATTGGCCACGTAATTAGAGAACAATCAAAACACAAGAAAAAAATAACGTTACTTGCAGTATTTCCTCTGGGGATACATTTTAAACAACACTTTAATACTGAATAGACCACATCATCTGTGCTGGCTCATTGACTTAAAAGTTAGTGCTGCTTCTCATGTGCAATGGAGCAGGAAATCAGACAGTAAACACTGTAAGAATTATCAACAATCTTAGGCAGTAGCTAATGCTAACTGAATAAATAAGGATTTTGTAAATATAATATGTGCTTCAGAAATGCACTCACGGAAAATGAGGGGAGCAGCCTGAAGAAGGAGAAACAGGATGACAACAGAATGGTACATGCTGTGTTTGCTGGGATAAACAGTCTTGTTCATTTGCAAATGAGGAATGAATGAAAGGAATTGGTTTTTAAGGAACATCAGTGCAAGGTTATGTGTGAAAACAAAATTTTGCAGTTTTCAATGAGAAGCTTTGAGATTAACTCTTCTGGTACAAAAAAAAAGCCCAAAACAACAACAACAACAAAAACCCAACAACAAAAACCCAACAACAAAAACAAAACCCAAAAACCAAAACAACTTTAAAAAAATATTACATTCTTTTGCATCCGGTCTTGATACATGCTTCTAAGGATAATTCTTCGGCAATTTCATCTATCACCTCTAAATGCTAGTGCTTTTTCTGTCCTCCTGTTGTTTAGCAAGAGTGTATGAGGAAAATGGGAAGAATAACAACTGATTGCTATTGCAGGTATTTTATTTTAATGATATTCAGAACACTAAATGATTTTCATGCAAATAATTGAATGGAAAAAGTCTGCAACAGAGACAAACCTATCCCCCTGCTACTTGCTCACCTCATCTGTGCAGAGTCAAAGCCTATTTTAAGTGCAGTCTGTTTCCCTACATTTTTAGAAGAAATATATTTGCTACTTAGGAAGATAGCTATCTCATCTACATTGATAAGAAGAAAAAATTCAATATGTTAGTACCCTTAAAGAATATATATTAAAAGATACATTCTATTGAACAAGCCAACATAAAATAAACTTGTCATAATCCAAATTAGTTTGTAGAGTAAAAACTCAGAAAAATGACCAACTTTTCGAAAAAGCAAAACAATTCAAAATTGATTCTTCTGAGGTGTGTGATTAAACTACTCTCTATATTCTTTCCATTCCCAAGATGAAGATATTGTTCTCACAGATCTTATGACTTGAAAAATCACATTCTTGAGTTAATGCCTGAGTCCACCAATGCTAAAATGTAATATAATAATGAGGTCCCTAGTGCAATTAAATTTTATGAAGCTCAGACATGGTCAGGGGGCTCATATATTAAAAGTGAAAGGTCAGTGACATTCTTTTTTTTTAGAAAGTTAAGTAGCTACTAAAATGCCTTAAAATTGGAAAAATACTGTTTATTCAATGTAATCCTCCAGTAATCCATAGGCATTTTTTCTTTCCCCCTCCAGTGGAGAGGCCATTTTTCTGCATCCCCTATTGGACTATGCAGGTGAGCAGCGTAGAGACACGCTGACCAGACGGCCCAGTGTCCTGGCTGCAGTCTGGGCTAATGCTGGTGCCTGCCAGAAGGTATCCAAACGGTGCAACATGCAGTGCTTCTTCTGCACAGTCTTCTTATGCCCAATTATTTGCAGCCTAGGGACGGGCTAATCTAGAGGTGCTGTCTACACACCAATTTCTAGTATTAGCAACACCTCACAGCGGCAAACCATGCGTGAATACTGCAGGCTACTGCAAGGCGGACAGCTTCTCAGGGTTTATTTCTTTTCGGGCTCTTAACCTGTAGCACGTGTGAGGTAATTACCCTGTTACATTTGATATGAATACATGTAGGGAAAATCCGTGTAGAGTAGGTGGTATGCCGTAAGTACATGGTCTAGTTAGACTCATTTCATGTTGCCCATATGTATGGCCACATGTGCCATGACTTTGCGTGGTAACCAATCAGTCTTCTGACTAAGATAAATCACTCTGAGGTTTATATATCA
This sequence comes from Grus americana, assembly GCF_028858705.1. NCBI lineage: Eukaryota > Metazoa > Chordata > Aves > Gruiformes > Gruidae > Grus > Grus americana. The sequence goes on from NC_072853.1 coordinate 21,211,105, forward strand.
GACTTTGTCTTGTCAGAACAAACTCGGTCCTTTTTATTTTCAGTGGTCTCCATAATCTTATCATCTCATTTCTCTTTTTCTGTTTTTGACTCTTCTGATCATATTTCTAAACACTATGCAGAGAAGAAGGAGGTACTAACTATACCATCAGCTGAATTACTGTTACTCTCTTTAATATATCTTTAATACAGTTCTTTTTTGAGATTATTGATTTTCAAGATTAGAACGTAGATATGCATCCTTGAGATTTGAGAAAAACAATCATCTGACTTAAAATCATGGTACAGACCATGCAATGAGTTTAGAGTTTTTAGATTTGCTTAAGGAAATAAGTTGCTACAAACAGAAGAAATACTGAAAATGTGCTGTTTGGAAGATGGCAGAGGGACAGCTCTGCTATTATATACTTAAAACATCAAAAGAATAGAGAGATGCACAAGTTGATCACATTAATAGGCAAATAATGAGCAAGCAGAAAATTATCAAATTAGTTTGAACTGATAACTAGCACTTGTTTTATCTGGAAGGAAGGCATTAAGAGAAAGATAGACTATGACTGACTTAGGCACCTAAATGTCACCTAAAATAACAAACCTGAATCTAAAGGGGCTACTTCTGTTGTCAGGGATGAGAAAGAAGCTTGTTTAAAGGGCATTTCAAAGCCCAGCTCCTGGTGCTTTGAATGTACCTCTGGAGAACTTTTTATTTCTTTTTTTCCCAGGTATTAAAAGACAAGTTCTACTGCTGCTAATGCATGGTACATTTTAAAAGTGAAAATTCATTTCACTCAAATTTTTAGCAGCCTGTGATTAATCAGTTGAGTGCCTCTCAAATATTTTGCCTAGTATTATGTAATGAGAGCACTCTCTAAAATAACTGGAAGCTATTACAACTAAAATACTTTAAGGATCACCTGTGTAAGTAAAGTAAAACACAAGGTCATATTGTCCAAATAATCTAATTATATTTAAAAATTATTGCAGTTAGAGTACTCAATACTCAGCATGAAGCAGTGTCACTGGTTAGTGTTACTGCTTTTTCATGCAATCGTAGTAAACAGTCTGACTATTAAGCTGAAAGAAATTTGACATTTTTTTATTTGCCTCTGATATTTAAAAATGATGCCTTGTTCATTTCTTCATTGACGAAATGTAGAAGGAAGGAAATGTGGAAAGGTTAAATTATACTTTAAAATCAAATCAAAGAGAAAAATCTAAATATCCATTCCAAAGAACCGAGTTACTAATTGGGTTGTCTGTAGGTACAGGCAATACTAGACTGACTATTCTGATAGCTTATTTGGGCTGCTGGTTGAACCCAAACTAAAACTAACTATTTCTTTTTTTTTTCTTTTCTTTTTTTTTAGTGTATCTTTACAATGTATGTAGACCTCATGAATGTGCCTCCAGTTTTCTAGGTTTTCCCTTTAAAATTACACGGCTTTCAAATGTGGTAGACTCAGTGACAAAGATCTGAGTTCATAATGCAAAAAGCAAGCCCTAAAAGTCCTCAAAAATATTTCAGACTTTTCCAATGTGTCTTGAAAAAGAAGAGCTGCATTTTTATTTTCCAAGCCCAGTTTAAAGAAGGTTTCTATCATTACCCTCTGTGTGAGTAAACTCTAACTGGCAGCTGCAAGCTGGGGGTCCCTGGCCGAAGGCTGACAGAATCATGGAATAAACCTTTCTTTTACCAGTCTCTGTTAAATGTGGGGTTTTTCCTATGTCTGAGACACAGGGCTGTATTTATTGTAGATATCAAAGGTGGTTTTATTTAATAACAAATGACAGCTTATGAGAAGAAAATAGAAAGAAGGGCTAATTCTGGCAGAGGTAACAGATATAAAATTGTAGGAGAGAATCACTGAGTACTGTAAGGAAGACTGCTCCCCCACTGGAGTGGTTGTGAAATATGGCAAAGAAAGTGAGAGAAAAGTGACTTCAAACATCAAAGATAAAAATGACACTTCTTTCAAGAGATAGCTCTGTCAGCATGATGTTGAAGCCCAGATCACTAACTACTCCACTGATCCAAATCAACTGACTAACTCAAATCAGTCAGTTGAGGTGATTTATTCAAGCTGATGCACTATCCCATAATTTCTTTCTGGAAGGCAAAGATAAGAAGACATAATATTAAGCACGATATCTAGTGCAGTGCTTCCCAGAATGATTAAGCCCTTATTAGGGAAGTTAGAAAGGAAACTGTATTGCTGAATCAAGAGATTTGCCCTATTTACACTTATCTAAGTGTTTCAACAGTCTTCTGTAAAGATAAAACTACAAAACTTCAAGATAAACCTAGAATAAAGCTGCCAGAAGAACAGAACCTGTGATTACCGTTGACATCAGTATATGGAAATGTCGTCTGTGAGTCCTTAGTGAAAGGACAGACTTGGTATCGGAGTTCCAGTGCATGCAATTAGTCATAATTATAATCTTGAGGATTATTCTAAGCACTTAACCACAAGCCTGTTCCTCTAAAAGCTACCCAAGATGATTGTCATACTTGGGTCGATGTTCATTTTCAATGAGCAACAACATGAAATTACCTAAAGAGTACTCTTTAACTAGTTTCAGAGGTTTAACAAGAAAAGTAACATAAATAAAAAGTAATGAAAAGTACTAGCCCTACCAGAAGGAAGGAGAGGGGTTTTATCTTTCTCAACCAAAACAAGGTTCTTTTTATCCAAAATAAAGTCCAGTATTCTCAACATTTCATGAAGTAGAGTGCACTCTACTGACAGCAGATTGAAAGCATGATGAAACATAAGACTAAGCAAAAAGCTATCAAAACATTCTACATTATATCCATGAATGCTACAAAATTTGCAAGTTGGGCTTGTTTTAAAAAAAAAAGGGATGGAATTTAAAGAATACTAAGGTAGACAAAACAAATAAAGACATAATAGTAAAAAAAGGTAAATAACTGAATTGGAATATGGGAATGTGTTGTTAGAGATAGCTGAATACTGTGGATGGCAGGATCCCCAACGTGCCTCCCTTCCTGAGCCCAGCCTCTCCAGAAGATGGGACTCAGACCTCTTGTCCCATTTGGCCCCTAACCCCGTTTGAAGTTCATTAGCAGTTCACACAAACAATTTCAGAATAAACATGCACACACACACAGAGGACAGTTAGACATAGCATTTAATAAGAATATAAGATCGACAGCAATGCTCATGCACAGGACTCAGCAAGACAATGTGCTGAGCAGCAGGTGGCTTACATGCCACTGGCCCCCTTTCTACCCCTTCTCCATTTTCCCATGCCTGGTCCTCCCTGATCCATCTTGATCCCTTCTTTTCCCTGCTTTTAATCCATCCCTCAAACATAATAAATTTTGTACCATCCCAAAATTGTCTGTGCTTCTACACAAAATTATGATTCCACTTATTATGGATCCCATAGTAAATCCTATACCTTTTTGCACAGAAATTCCCCTTAGTCTGCATAGCGTTCTGGAGAGAGGGTTTCTTTCTTTGACCTAACTTTTTATATATATATTTTTTTTCTTTTTTTTTAAACTGGGGACTATGGCCTGATCCTTTTCTTTTGGTGCTGATTCAGTGTGCTGCCTGCTCAGGTTACTTGAGCTTCTTGGCCTGTCACTGTTCCTCTGGTCATCACCTAGTCTCTGTGGTTGATTTGATTAGCTTTTTAATAAGATTACCTAATGCATAGGACTGGAAAAACATCTCCAAAGTCACAAGTCTACTCTTCTATCACTAGCAACAGCATCAGATAATTTTCTGCACAAACTCTTTAAGGTCCATCTTAAATGTAAGGCTTTTTCAGTTATTGCAGTGATTGGAAAGTTATTTCAAACCCCTCATGCTTTGACTTTAGAAATTTTCATCTGATTTCCATCTTAGCCGTAATAATGGCCTGTCTGCACCCATTTGTTTTTCTGCCAACATCATCCATTAGATTAAATTGTTTTCTTTCCCTGGTCTGCACTTCCCTCATAGAAACAGTGACGATATCCCATTGCAGCCTTCCATTTACTGACCTAAATAATCCAAGTTCTATTAGTCTCTCCTCATACAAAACACTTTCCATTCTCCTGATCAGATTTTAGGGCTTTATGTTTAAACAAAAGGAATAGCAACTACACTGATTCCCCCAAACACACAATTAGGTTAAAAGAGCCTAATTATAGTGTCTCCATCCTAATGAAATAATAACATAGAGCCTCTTCAGCATTTTGATTTTATAAGATATTTGAATTTACAATGTCTCAGTTATTTTGTAGAGAGTTATAAATAATAATGTTTCTGTGATAAAATTTAACTTGACAACTTTAATAAAAAGGGAGATGATGGGTTCATAGGGCTCTTTGTTAAGCAGCTTTCATATAATTAACACAGAAATCAATCATTTTTGAGCATTGCCTTATGGATCAGTTGCATCTTAATACAGTGATATAATTAATAGTAATGAAATACATTGTGTAAGATACTTTATCTCTAATTAGCTAATCAAGATGGTATTTGAGCCTGACTTGAACACTTCACAAATAAGTCTTGACCTGTAAAAATATCTGCTGTATTTTGATTGCCATCTCAACATCAGTTTGAAAAATTACAGTCAAAGGTAGGACTTTAACAGAAATCTGAAATTAAGGAAACATGAATCAGTCTAGAAATTGGAGGAAACCATCTAGCTGACAGAATTAGGTGCAAGAATAACCTTTGAATAGGAGATATCAGGCAAAAGCCTAGCCAGTTTTAAGCTGCAGTGTGGCACCTTACTGCTAACAAGCTATGGTATGTCTGCATACAACACCGGAGGACCTGATGCCATCACATCAGCTGGGCTCCACGCCTCAAAGTAAATAGTCAGCTTTCATCCATCGGTGTGAGAGACCAGCTGCTATCAGCCGTGGTGGGAGGGAGAGCATGCCAGAAGTCTATGCGGCAGCAAAGGCTGAGGCATGAGCGGTGACGATCTCTTCTTGGCTCTCTCAGGGTATGATGCCTTCTCATGCAAATGCACGTGTTCTGAATTGGTGCGATCACAGAGCCAACCTATAAAGTACTGATACATTGGCCTTCTCCTGCTTCAGTTTTGTGCTGGGTGGAGGTAACCAAGGGTAGTCATTTCAGAAACTGAAATAGCATATTTTATTAGATCGAGAAACAAATTGCTACAATTCTAGTGACAACTTGCCTGCTGTACAAAGTGAAACCTACAGGAGGAGACAGTGCGCCCATAATTCCAGTGTATCCGTAGAATAGGCAAATCTTGAAAGCATCACACTTCTACAGGTCCCCAAGAGAGAGGTCTGCCTCTGACAGAGGAGCAGGAGAAATGGCAGATGCAACCTGAGATTAAGGCTGGCCCAAAATTTATTCCTCCAATAGCTTTTACCACATGGTCAGTGGAGAAGAAATTTGGAAAGGCAGTTATAGTTCAGTGTCTGGACCAGCGCCAGCAACACGGCAGTGCAATGAATGAAAAGTCATTGAGTTCTGTGTCTGACATCCTACATGACCAATGTTTCACAAATGCTGCTAGAGTCAGAAGGCACAGCTGATAAGCACATGATCTGTAGCGCAAGAGAAAATTGCAGGCTAGAAGAACAAGAACAGGAGTGACCGAGGTGTCAGTAAGAAAACTGGAGACCTTGATGTAGTAGTAGTATTGAGCTTACAAAACTGGTCTCGTACCTGACAGATGAGCTGTGATATTTCCTTGCAGCTCTTGCTGCAAACATCTGTATACTGTTCAGCTGAGGAGACACAAAGGCAGGGCAAAATCTCTGCGTATGCATGACTTAACACACATGCACAAGGCGGCTTTAGCCACTCTCAGATTCTCCGATGCGTTTTTCAGCATGATCCCATGCACTGTGTAGACAGTGTAGGAAAAGCTTCTGCACTGTATGCCTGCCCCCCTGCAGACATATATATGCTGTCTGCTGAATTGGGTTTTGCAAACTCCCATGTGACGTGCTGCATCCTGACTATCTGATTCTGCTGGAAGACTTCCAGATTGCTTTCCTAATCCCTCTCATAACATCGGTGTTACATCAGTCTTATCACTGGCATACTTCATTTGTGCTCAGAGCCAGGACTCCAGTATGTAAATAGGGTAGAGGGGAAATATTGGAAAGGAATAGAATTCTCTTTTTTTCTGTCAATGCTATTTAAATACCTACTCCAGGCTCAAGTAGCAAAATTAATCCCAGTGTATAGATTTTCCTCGTTCCTCTCTCCTTCAATGCAATCCCATCAGAGAACAGGAAAGGAACATCCAAGCAAATGTGAAGTTGTATAGATTTCATGGTCTTGTTCACAGATGGGAAACATCTCTGTAGGCTTTCAAATTTATTCAAACTGTACTATTTACTACTTAGTATTTTATGATGCAGATAGATAGTGAAAAAGTTTAAAAAGCATGCTAGCATGTTTCCATGTAAAATAGGTGGTACACATGCAAGAGACTTTTTATAAGATCACTTGACGCTTTTCAGGACTTACAAGTTGACTTTAGAAGATTAGTGATCTTAAAATCTGATTTTATTCTAACTTTGAAACAACTCATTACATAGGAAGGCTCATTGGATCAGTAAGTTAAATATGCATGACTCCCACTTTCTCTCAGGGCATGGGATTTGACAGTCAGAAATAATCTCTCTTGCTGGGATCATTTCTCAAGTACCTGTTCTGTGAACACAATTCTGATTTGAAAGATGGTTAAAAAGGTACAGTTCTATGCAGGTGGGGAGGTGAGAGACCACAAGAGCCAAAAATCAACATATGTGGTCTGAATAGGTACTGTAGTTCTTCATAAATTATAAGGTTGCTGAGATTTGGTAATTTAGAATTTATTTTGTCTTCTAACAGCTAGAGAATCCTAACGCTGCAATTGGACGAAACAGATCCAACCCTCCAAAGATCTGAAGAGCTTTCCAACCTCATACTTCCACCTGGGTTTCCCATAACCTTTTACCCAACCAGTCTACTACTTGCTATGAATTAAACAGAGAGATACAAACCCCACTCGGACACACTAAGTGAATTAAATTCTAGCCATATTTAAGTAAAAGAGTTTTCCCCACTGCCTACGTTGCAATCCCATTATTTCTATTTTCTAATACTTTATCTTCCAGGTCTTTTTCAGGTATGTTTGCCTAAGTGCATATCAGGCAAACCATTTTTCACCAAAAAGGAATGTCATCAAAGTCTCCAGCTAACACAATTTTTTTCTTATGGTGACTCTTAGTGAGAAATGTGATTTCTGCCACTTGGCTTGCGGCTTGCTCTTCTGCTGCAGTTTCTAAGATGACAGCATGAGCAACTCTTGCATTCTTCCTCATTTCTGTGTTTTTCAGGGCAACATAAAGTTAGTACAATCAGCCTTTTATTGTTGTAATGAGGTGGGTGTCTGTCTTTCACAAGTAACAAGCGATAGGACAAGAGGAAATGGCCTCAAGTTGCACCAGGGGAGGTTTAGATTGGATGTTGGGAAAAATTTCTTCATGAAAAGGGTTGTCAAGCATTGGAACAGGCTGCCCAGGGAAGTGGTTGAGTCACCATGCCTGGAGGAATTTAAAAGACACGTAGATGTGGGGCTTAGGGACATGGTTTAGTGGTGGGCTTGGCAGTGCTAGGTTTACAGGACTCAATGATCCTAAAGATATGCATTTGGGTTCAGGGATGAGTCTGTAGATGACTTTGTTGAAATAGCTCTATTGAGATGGTCTGTGCTGCCTACACAGAGAAGTTGAAAATGCTGCAAGCAGTCTCTTCCATTAGTTATTTTTGTATTTTTCTAGATAGTTGTAAACCAAAGCAAAAGTGATTCTGAAGAGTCACTTAATATTGTTGCAATTGCTTAGCTTCCATTTCCCTCAAACATAATAAAAACCAAACTCAATTGAGATAGACAAGGTTCTTAAATAATCTTGTTCATGAATTTTATTGTTTTGTTTTTAAAAGGCTGTTTTCCCAAATGGCATTTTTGGTAGTTTATTTGTGCTTTTATTGGATTGTGTTGGATAATTCAGAGAGCATCTTGGGTAAAGTATTTCCTGGCTTTAAAACTTGAAGATTTATTCTCTGTAAGTGTCTGAAATATATCAGCTACTAGTTGCTGTCACTTAGCAAATATCCCAGAGAGCAGCAGATCCTAGTTTGATAAAACAATCAATTCCCTGAATCCAAATATGACAACAAGTAATTCTGAGTAGTATCCTTTGAGTTGTATTGAGACCTCTCACTTTTACTGGAGAATAGCTTTGATTTATTTGCAATGGGGAGCCTTGATGAAACTCAGCCTAGCAGAGAGAAGTAGCAATACTTTTACAGTACTATAACTCTTACTCTGTACACTCTTAAAGAGCGATCAGCCAATTGAGTATATAAGACAGCAGTCTTAACTCCTGAGTGCTGCATGAATTCCTGCCTGGGTTTTGGCAAGGTTGTAACATAGAAGTTCCTGCTGCTTGCTGTGGGTTTTCCTCTATTGTAATTTGTATGATATTTCAAGTAGTTATGAACAAATTTATCTGAGTATAGTGCTGGTCTGATACAGTGTAGGTTCAAAGAATAAACCCTCTATGGACAATGACTGTGCAGAAAGCAGGGCCAAAGACAAGGAGCTCTGCTATTGTCTGCAGTACACAAAGAAGAAATGAATGAAGAACTAAGGAAGACTATGAATTTTAAACTGATTTGTACCGGAAAAATAGCTCTGCAAATCATATGCAGATTCACAGTTCATGTACAGGGACATAAATCCATTTAGATCAGTGGATTTACAGAAATTTCCATAATTGTAAAATTTTGAGCCAGCTTATCTAGTTCATCATAAACTTTATGTTCAGGACTGAGCAAATGGCTTCAGAAGAATTCGTCTTAATGTCAGTGCCCGTCTGGCGCCTCTAAGGAATATACAGAGGAGTAAAGAAATAAGAACTTTCCCTTCAATTACCATCTGATAGTAACCTAAAATGTGTGAACTAAATGTCTTAGCATATCTGCTTTTCTTGGAGAGGAGTGTTTCCATTTAAGTGTGCACTTACAAGGAAAGTAAAAATAACCACAACAGACTGAAGGGATAATTATTATTGGTGGACTACAAATACAACACTTCAACTCAAGCAAGACCCATTGCTTACATGTGTAAGGGGCACTTTCCATAGCATAATCACAATTGTGATGGAAGGCCAGGTTTCCTCATCTTTATCACCTACTAAATTTAGTGGAAAGCTAGTGCATCATCCTCTCAAAACCTTCTGGAAAAGTCAGAACAAATGCTGTGCAGCCATCCTTGTGGTGACATTGTAAATACATCTACCACTTTTGGGCTTGAGGCAAAATATTCTGTGAGATAAAACACATACAACTGACAGATGAGGTCATTACATTCCTTTTGGACAGCAGGTTACCTAAAACTGAAAAGGTCTTTCACTTATTGCGCATTAAAGAATGAGAAACATGTCTTAGCCATCTTTCCAGGTCCATGATTCAAAGACACCAGCCAAGCAAACAGACTCTCATAGATAATTCTGACAGCCACAAGTCAGAAATGATTAGTGAAAAACAGGGTAACTTTGGCCACTGGTGTTAGGGGACAGGTGAAGGAGAATGTAAGGAAAGAGCTATTATTCTGTCAAGATTTGAGTCAGGAGTTGCTGCTGCTCACCAGCAAAGTTATCGTAATCACAATTTCTTGTATTTTGCTCAGGAATATGATGATGTCCACGGAAACTGGACACATATTTATGTCTCTAAAAGAACGTCACTCAACCTACAAAGGACAGGGTACTGACAGGGAAGTTAGGCATGCCTTCCCTTCATAATGATGAATGTATAGGTGAAAATGCAAAGATATTTCATAGAAAACGATTTATTGCTACAAATACAGACAAAGAAGGAGCTGGACTGGAACTTCACATACTTCTTTCAGTCTCATCTACTCTTCATGCATTTCTTCTAAGAATCTTCAGTGCAAGAGGACCCTTGCCACAATGAAAGCTTTACTTCATACAAAGCCTGGCCAGTGTGTCTGTGAAGCACACAGTGAGCCCTCCTGTGCATGATTATGTCTTCATGTAAATGAGAAAATGAAATTTTAAGAAGAACTGTTATGGAAAAAAGTGAAAAATTTCCCACTGTATGATAATTCTGCCAAATACTATGAAGCCGGTACTTACCTCTACGTATTTACAGGTTACTAGAAGAAGACCTAATAGGTGAACATCTCCACATACTGCCTGAAGAGAAACACCTTCCCTAGAGGGTTAATATTCTTATAAAGGTTCTTCCTTTTGGACTTCAGTTTATCAGCCTCCCTACCTTTTAGTAGGATAAGTGCCTTGACCTCCTAGACACCTTCTCTGCCTTCTGTTCTTTTGAAGAGTAGGAAAGGTTAGGAAGGTACTTTGAACTTTGGGAGATTATTAAGGTTCAGACTGAATTATATAGGTATTGGTGTTCTGTTTTACCACAGATGTTGATTCTTAGGTTATAGCATGATCAATAATATCTAGTAATACCTCAAATTCTACCACTTCTGTACATCAGTATTTAACTCAGCACATATTCAAGAACCAACAATACAGAACAAAGCTATGCATACTCCAAGCAGAAGTGCCACACTGAAAGCCTCTTAAGTGTAAGCTCTTCATATGTTAAATACATTTTTGCAGTTTTATACAAAAAGGATAGTAATATATATCACTTGTGATGAGTCAGGCATACTGATCTTTCATCTTCTGTACATGAGCACAGTGAATAATAAATGAAGGTACAATTTCTTCTGTATATAGAGTTAAAACAGCGAAGAAGGATGCCTTACTTGCCCTGGATTAATAATTGTCTCCAGGGCTCGTTTATGTAGACAAGAGAAGGCACAAAGGTTATCAATGTTTCTTTATACCTTTTTAAGGGTACAGAGAATAAATTGACTTAGCTATATAGTTTAGTGATGTGTTTTCCTCAACTGCCACAATGAATATGAATGTCACTATCAAGTGTACATTGACTTACAGTTTCTGAATGACAAAGCCAAGATAAGCAACACCCAGAGATTGATGGAGGACTGAGAAGATTTGAAAATGTCTCTTTCTGGGAAAAGAACAGAATAGCAAAGCAATCATCTTCATATTAAAAGCAGAGCTACATTGTCCTTGATGCAAGTACTGAAGGGAATTAAGTAGTACTCTCCCATGACTAAGCTCACTTTAAATATTTACCATATTATTTTAAAGCACGTTAAATCAGGATCTCTAGGGTTTTTGTTGTTGGGGTTTTTTGGTTTGGTTTGGTTTTTTTTTTAATAGAAAGTATAAGTGAAGAGATGATGCAGCTGCAAGAAAGCAGTGCTTTAGGTACTGATAGTGCCAGGTGTGGGGGCGGCTGGAATGAAAGATTCAGAAATTAGAAGAGAAGTATGTCAAGAAAACTAGCTCTTCTTTCACCTCAGTGCCACTTGCTCTTTATATTTCCAAGTTACATAAACTCTTGAAAATCAGACTCTGAAATGGAAGCCGTCTAATTCTTACAGCTAGCAGCATCACTGCTACAAGGCTGAGCATAAAGACAACCCTGCGTTTTATCCATGCTTTTCCATAGGGATGTTTCAGGTACAAAAGATTGGCTGAGCTCCTGAAAGAAGTATCTGAATAATTTCAAATAACCTTCCACGTGTACTTAGAGAAATCTGTCTGAGATAAAAATGATTAACAATAACGGATTTCCTTTAGGTTTCTGTTGTCTCTCCCATTAATAGCTCCCAGTATGTAACTTGCCTCTTCTGTAACAGAATTTTAGGACAGCCACACCTGCAGCCAGTTTCTGATGCACTGCTAGCTCCACATCCTTTCCTGCTATGCTAATGGCTAACCTGTTAGTCTCCATTTTGTATTTAATAATTTTCTTTCTCTTCTTTAAATGTAGAGCTTTTCCCTTCCCTGTCTCTCTTCCCGCCCTGCCCGCCCCAGTGCATCAAGATAATTTTGAATTCTGATCCTGTCCCACATACCGCTTGCCATCCATCCTGGCTTGGAGCGGTCAGCAAGTTTCATAAGCGTGCTTTCTCTTCCACCATCCAGGTGGCTAATGGAAATATCAAATAAAACCATCTCTGGACATATTCCCCTAGTACTCCACTTGAGACAACTTTTTGACAGCAAACCTCTGAGAGCAGCTTTCCAACTGACTGTGTCTCCACCTGGCCGTGCTTCCATCCAGACACACGTCTCTGGCTGGGGGCAGGATTGCCAAGTGGGACAGCACGAGAAGGTTTTTTGAAGTCAAATTCTGCCCTCCCCCCCTGCCCCCATCCTTTAGAGCAGTCCCTGTCTCATAAGGAACTGTATCTGGTTTAACATTACTTTTTCTTGATTACTTTTCCCATTTTATCTTTTAAGAGGTTATAAATAGATTGTGTAATATTTTATTCTAGAACTAAAAGGTAGCTCTGGTGGCTTGTAAATGACCAGGTTGTCTTGATTTTTATCATTTACCCATTTGCTCATTTATCATGGACAAACCCAGCAAAGTACATAAATGTTCTCCCCATGTTCTTCACCCTACAAGATCTGCTAAAGTCTAGTCACAGTAACGCTTTTGCATACTAGTAAGATCTTTTTCGGCACAGCTGACCTTTACTGTGAATCAGTACTTTTCTTTTTTACATGTAAATCAATATGTGTTGACATGGTTCACTAATGGAATACAGAGGAACCATATGATTAAAATCAAAATCAGAATCAAACATTGTCAATATTTTTAGAACTTGAATATGACTCACCTCATAAATTGGACTTTGTCCGGAATTCAGTCTTTTCAATTAAGCTTTCATCAAGAGAAACATCTCAGCTGTAGGATGAAATTTATACAGACAAAAATGAGAATGAAGGAAATGTCTGCTTCAGTGCTGAGATTTAAAGAGCAGTTTGATTTTCACTAGAGGATATTACCATCATTTTTTGTTCCATATAATATGAATTTTTGGATTTTTTTTCCCACGTAGTTAGAAATTAAGACTGCTGGGACACAGATACAATACAAACCTGACCCTGTCAAAGTATAAAAGCTATCATGAACTGGAAATAAGGAAAGCTATCGGAATTGAGTATGTTCAATGATAGCTGTATCTTTTGTTCAGCTGGAGATGAAATCACATTGACCAGAAAAATCCCTATCAAAACCCATCTATCTGGATCAGAACCAACCAGATCAGAAAAATCCGGTACATTCCATATGCAAAAAATTAATAAATCCCTGAACTAGCTGCTACTTTTGCAGCTAAATAGTGACTGGGCAAGTAAGAAGCAGCACTGTCAAGCATGTCTCTACGTTGTGGAAGATCTCGCAAAGCTGTAATAGCATCACCTCTGAACTTTGCATTTTGATTGATCCTCTGCTTTAATTAGTACCATGATGGGGTGTTCAGTGCAGATCTGGCTGCAGTTGTTTACTGATTTGGTACTTCCCTGTGCCATCTCCCCATTCAGCTGGCAAAACATATGCAACGTGGTCCACTTCTGTGTCAGTGCCAAGTGAGCCAGCGTCCTTTCAATCACTGATAAAAGTTGTGGTGGCTTGACCCTGGCTGGAGGCCAGGTGCCCACCAGAGCCGCTCTATCACTGTCCATCCTCAACTAGACAGGGGAGAAAAGGTATAACGAAAGGCTTGTGTGTCAAGATAAGGACAGGGAGAGATCACTCACCAGTTACCATCACGGGCAAAATAGACTCAACTTAGAGGAAAATTAATCTAATTTATTATCAAGCAAAACAGTTTAGAGCAATGAGAAATAAAATCAAATCTTAAAACACCTCCCCCCACCCCTTCCTTCTTTCCGGGCTTAACTTCACTCCTGGCTTCAACCTCCTCCCCCCTCAGCGGCACAGCGGGACGGAGAATGGGGGTTACGGTCAGCTGATCACACATTTCTGCCGCTCCTTCCTCCTCAGGGGGAGGACTCCTCACACTCTGCCCCTGCTCCAGCGTGGGGTCCCTCCCGTGGGAGACAGTCCTCCATGAACTTCTCCAACATGAGTCCTTCCCACAGGCTGCAGTTCTTCACGAACTGCTCCAACATGGGTGCAGACCTTCAGGAGCAGACTGCTCCAGTGTGGGTCCCCCATGGGGTCACAAGTCCTGCCAGCAAACCTGCTCCAGCGTGGGCTCCTCTCTCCACGGGGCCACAGATCCTGCCAGGAGCCTGCTCCAGCACGTGCTTCCCATGGGGTCACAGCCTCCTTTGGGTGTCTCCACCTGCTCCAGCATGGGATCCTCCATGAGCTGCAGGGGAACAGCCTGCTTCACCATGGTCTTCACCACGGGCTGCAGGGGAATCTCTGTTCCGGCACCTCCTCCCCCTCCTTCTTCACTGACCTTGGTGTCTGCAGAGTTTCTTACATCTTCTCACTCCTCTCTCTGGCTGCAAAAGCTCCCCGAGGTTGGTTTTTTTCCCTTTCTTAAAATGTTATCCCAGAGGCACTACCACTGTCACTGATTGGCTTGGCCTTGGCCAGTGGTGGGTCTGTCTTGGAGCCGGCTGGCATTGGCTCTATCAGACACAGGGGAAGCTTCTAGCAGCTTCTCTTAGAAGCCACCCCTGTAGCCGCCCTCCGCTACCAAAACCTTGCCACACAAACCCAATACATTGGTACATTAGAAGGGGGGTTCTGTGACAGTGTTTGGAACCAATTAGACTTAAAAAAAGTCAGTAAACTGGTTTTGTCTTTTAAAATGTAGATGCTTAAATGATTACCTTGGCGTTTGCTGGTGAGGCAGGAAAAGTTGAATCTCCTACATTTCACCTGCTGATCACCATTTTGGGAGCTTTACAAATGTTTCAAAAAGACACTTCCTCTTCCAGGTGCTGCCTTAGCAGGGCCAACTTCAAAACTGTATACCCTCTTCAGAGGCTTCATCTTGCTGATGGCAGACAAGGGACAAATTATGTCATTAGTCCCTTATCTTTCTGTCTGCAAGGGAGAACACTCAGCAGGCACCATTGCTCAGAAGGAGAGCATGGCCCTCTTGACCCCTGAACACTGAACATAAGCAAGAGCTCTTTGCATATCCGGGGCCTCTCCATCACTTGGAAAAGCTCTTGTCTTATCTGGAGGTGAGCTGCATTGAGAAAGAATCCAGAATTCTTAGTAGGAATGGTTCCTTTGAAAAACTGGGGAGAATAGTACTCATAGCAGTAAGTCTCTTTTGTGATTTAGTGAGAAGGCCACAGGCTCTGTTTTAATCCATTTCCAATAGAGTAGAGCTTATATGACACTTCACTTTTTCATTCAAGTAGTTTACTGTCTGCTTACTGCTGAGCTCTTCTGAGAAGAAGCTGCTCGCTGCAGATTGATAAATCTTACTTTAGCTGGGGGTCTTAAATGAAGTAATAAAATTTCAGAACTGCTTTAACATTGCAATCAAAATACTGGTTGCACCTATCTTTATCTGGCAGTCTCCTTGGAGAAGTTGTCCTTTAGGGCTTTAGGATAGCCAACAACTCTGTAATTGGGAAATGTTTTGCCAGTTAGCCCAAAATGAGAGCTCGACATCACAGATTTTGATGGTTTTGTGGGGCACGATGCTGTTCTGGTCAAAGTTAGCAGCCAACACTAGCCCCCTAAAATGAACAAAACGTTCATCAACTAGATATGCTCCACAATGACACTTCTTTAGTTTACGTCCAGTTTGGAGGGTGACACTTAAATTTACCCAGACCAAGGCAATCGATAGTGCCTTATACCTGGTCTCTGTCAAATCACAGCTCCCACCAAAAGAGTATGCAGCTCTCCATGGTAAAAGCATATTGCTGAGCTGTTGGAACCTCATCATCATAAAGAGACACTCACCTGTGAAGGAAGAGAATGTGGCAATAGTGTGGCATCAGTGGAGAGAGACATCCAGCCTTTGTTACAGCTCTTCAGACTACTGGCTGTGAAGTAAAAACCTTCTTTTCTTCCCTTGCTGACATCGGCAGGCTTGAGGCTCTTCAGTTTATCCTGTTACAGAAGAATGGAGACATTAGACCAGGCCAGATCCAACCCAATGTCCTTTCTCTAGCAATGAGGAGATGTGGAATTATCTGTACTAAGGCATGAGGCCTTCTTCTCAACCTCTGTATTAAAGATGTCACCTTGATGCACAACGACTATTATTTCTTTCACCTTATATTAGCCTTTACTGCAGCCAGCACAGTGTGATTATCCATGCCAATAATCCAGTACTTTTTGAACCTTTATGACCACCTTGTCTTTTCACTGCCTGTCCCTATGATTTAGCTGTGGTATATGTGAGTAGATGAAGAGGTGGGAACATTTGGACCACATACACGCAAGAAGGCTGAGAAGAACTTGTTAGCTACAAGATGAAGATTGCCCTGTCCAATTCAGAAATAAGTGGGCATAAAGTGCATATCAGATATTTCCAGCTCAAAACAGAGCACACAACTATGCAGTGAGCCTGTTGCAGCTCATCTCAGTTGTTGGACTGACCCAGAGCTTTCCCGTATGCAAAGATTTTTTCACAGATGCAAGCTACAGGTCCAGGTTACAGCACAGGCTGAATACTGGTTTTAACTGACTAGTTTCCAGAGCAGAAAATTACATAGAACTGTCCTTCATGAGGAATTTCCCCTCAGGCCATCATTATAGCGCCTGTGGTCTTTGAGTTTTGGAAACATAATCTTGCTAAAAAGGTGACCACAGGAAAACCTGGATCCCATTGACACTAGAGAATATATTACCTACAGTATACAGACAAATTATGTTCTTCTGTGGCAACATGGATCATAAACCACAGAACAAAGTGAATATGCACGCGCATTATCACTCAGAACTAGAACAGCAGGATCACAGAGAGAATGTAAAATGCAGTAAGGCCATAAGGACCCCATGAACTGTCAAAAGGCATGCAACATAGGTTGTGAATAAAGCTTGTGAGTAAAGCTAACTGAAAGGCAATTATCAACAGACAGAGGAATCAACCATTAGCTCAGAGTCTCTCAGAGCAGTGCAGCTTTTCCTTTCCACTGAGTTCATCCTTTCCAGGCTGTTTTTCAGTTGTATTAGCTTACATCCCCTCCTCCCAAACAAGATTCAACTGGCGTGAGCTTCAGTCATGGTCTTCAGAACTGTTATGCCCAGAGGCCAGTTCCCTTACAACTGTTTCACCTGATTGTCAGCCTGCCTCCATGGTTCTGCCCTCAAAGATAGCCAAATCAAGGACTATATACAGAGATAAACCTTTTTCTTCTGCTTTGAAGTTCTGCCACTTCAAAGACAATTCAAGATTACTTTTTCATTTTTTGCAGCATATGATATTTACATTACTCAGTCCTGTCAGGGGTAGTTTTGAGGAGCTGCTGCCTTCCAGGTTCCTCTCTTACAGGAAACTGCATTTCTGCATGCTTTGCTATTCCAAGCCAGCTATGCTCTTCCCATATTAATACATTTTTTTTGGTAATTTATGATAAATCAGTCTAAGCTCCATAGATTTCCATACATACATTTGCTTTATAGCATTTCCCAGTTAGTTCATCTGTGAACTTGATTAATATATAATCCTGTGCTCCATGCATTTGGTTTGTTCACCTGTCAAGAGCAGAGTGAAAGATGGGACTTGCAGTGAAAATTATAGTCTCACTGTATGCAGCAGCCCTGCCTGATAACTACAGCCCTTAATTTAAGGGAGACAAAACCAACACTAAACCAAAAAAACCCTCAACAACAAAACCTACCTAATGAGCACGTTGATAAACTTAACCTGCAACATCACAGATCAACAGAACAACTTCTAATTAAAGATAATTACATTTCAATGCTGTCAGTGGTATTTTAATGTCATATTTCAAAAAGGTGGGGGACTATTATCTATTTTGGTGAGTTGGATTTTTCCTGTATCTTCATGCATTAGAGAATTAGCATTTTCTCTTCCAGCCTTTAATGCTACATCACCTAGTGTATGACTAATAATGAATTTTTTATTTTTCATAATAATGAAAAACGTATTGTGATTTTTGCCAGTTGAGTATTACAAAATCCTACCCAGCTACTGAATTTTAGGACAAGATCCTTACACTGTTCTATTACTGAAGTACTACGTCTTTCCAGAAATCCAAGACCATAACCAATTACTATCTCAGCTGTAAGAAGCCTGGCCTTAGAAGTCAAAACCTACATATTTGTAGGGTGGGCTAGCGGCACTTCTCACTGAAATTACCTGCTTTGCTACATTTATCAGGATATTCTCTTTAGCAGGAAAAGGCTCCTTGGGGCAGGTTAAGTGGATTAAAAATTGCTGGTTTCACTGTGATGATTCTTATTAATATAATTCTCTGTGTTCTCTGTGGAAGTGGAACCAAATAAAAAATGTTTTGGCCTAGTTTCAGTCTGTAACAACTGTGTGAAACCAGGAATTTCAGAGGAGTTTAAGTACCTAAAAGAGAATTTAAGTGGACTTCAGGAGCCAAACGCTAGAACTGTAACACAGCTATATCCTTTGTAACTACTGTATACCCGCCTGTTTGCAAAGATCTCTGGCCATTTCTGCACATGTCTGGGACTGCACACTTCATCTTCTCTAGCACTGTTACCAACACCAGCATGGAGGTAGTTTTACATAGATTTAACTAACTTAATTTAATTCTAAAGTTTTCTTGCCTGAAACAAGGTTGAGGTTATTTCAATTTTGTGCAATGATAAGCATGGCATAAAGTTTACTAATAATTAATCTCTGTTGCTTCAGAAACATGGCTTCTAACATATGGATTCTCAGTATGATTATATTTTTCACTGCATCTTACCTTTTTTTCAGATTTTCATCCAGATTTCCAAAATATTGCTCATTTTGACAAATCTGACTGCATAGGGTCAAGAATTACACAGAAATGAAAAATGAAAAAGAAGCACTAAACTGGTCTGGGAATATTATATCATTTATCATTTTAGTCTAAAATTTTATTAATTCTATTTAGGCCTATGGTACCTTAGGCGCAAAATGTATTATCTCTTGAACCCAGCAACTTATCAAATTTCCTTGCCATCCTAAAGGATCACAGAATTTATAGTGGAAAAATGTATTATATTATCAGGTCCTAGTTAGTTCAAGGCACAGTCTGACTATATGGAAAACCTTAAACATAGTACTGATACTTACTTGAGTTTAGCCAAAGAAATGTATTTTATTTATGAATGCAAGTAATACAAGACTGAAACAAAGTCAGCTGTCAAACTTGCTAGAATATGGCTACAGCAGGAACAGGCTTTTCATGTGTTTTAACCTCTACTTCTTGATTGCCTGTGATGAATTATATATAAAAAAGAAGAATCACCAAATTCTGAACAATAATGGAATTATTCAACTCAAAAATGCCATTCTATTCTTTTCTTCAGTACTTCAGTGTTATTTGGCTTCTGTTTTGTCCTTTTCATCCATATCGCTAGTCAACGTAGCAGATGTTTCAGGGAAGATAAATGATAATGAACTTAAGACTCTAATTAAAAGGTTATCATCTGGGTCTGTCTTGCCTCCCCTAAGATGTAGTGGCCCAGCTTTAGCTATAACTGCTGAGCTGCCCGGCACCTCCTACGCTTGTTGAATACAAGAGATTGTATGCAAATTCTGCAAAGGAGAGCTAACTAACTCACCTGCTATGCTTTGTTACTTCCCTTCTTGCAGTGAATACTCTTGGAAAGGTGTCAGCCCTGGAAAGCAGCACTCCCTGGGAACATGCACAGCCTGGGGAGCGCCAGTGTGGGGTCCTGCTCTCTGAACTTGACTGTAGGTTGCCTATGGTCTGGGAAGAGTGCTCACACCTGCCAGCTTGAAACACAGTCTTTTGGTCCACAAAATACAATTTATGAATTTGCAGCATAGCACAGAGCCAGTTTAACATGCTGGGATGCCATTTGTCTGTGCATTTGGTTAGCAAATCTGTGATGTCCCAGACAGAAGAAAGTCAGTGAGGCTGCATTTGCAACTTGAGTGTTAAAGGTAATCCTGTGCCATGGAAACACATGCTTTCCCTCACATCCCTCCCTGTCATGGCACTGGGATGTCTGCCTCATTGTGAGTGGGCAGCCTTCATTTATAATCCATCCTGCTGCTGAGACAGGATTGGAACAATGCTGAAAGAAGCATGGGTTATCCAGTAGTTCGAGAAGGTGTGGAAGGGTGAGACTGATTCAAATGTACCTGGTGGCCCCTAGCTTCACAGACTAAAACTCCTAACCACTTAAAAAGGGACTGAAATCCCAAATTCATTTCAGACAGACTAAACACCAATTAGGTGCTAGAAGAAGATTTCATTTGCTCCTTGTGCAATCTGAATTTTCACTACTGGGCTGAACACAACAAACTGAGGACTACAGCTTTCATCAGAGTAATCCCCTTGTTTTTCTACAGATGTTGAGATACTATTTCCTTCTCTTCTGCCATTCTACCTGTTGGTTACCAAATATTTAACTGCTACCATATCTTACAACAGCGTACAAAAGTTCTGATTGACATCAATTTTTTGCACTGACCAAAGAAACAGCTTATTCATGGCAAATATTAGCATTATAATTAAAAACTTAAACCTCAGCTTTCTTATTTTTACTATGTGCAAAACTTTTCTTATGTGTTTATATGGTACGCTTCATCCAATTGCTTTAATTCTATTCCTTCTTGGTGGAAATGACTGGTGTAAATAATAAAAAGAAAACAGTACTGAAAGCCATCAGTAAAGGTAAGTGAAAATCTCTTCCATGAGCAGGCAGGTACACAGAATCGGATACATGACAAACTCTACGTAAACATAGAATAACTCCACTGAAATCAGTGAGTTCACACTGGCCTCTCAATAGCAGCACAGAGCAATGTCCACAAAGACCATGCGTGTAGCAATTTGGTAATATCAATAGGAGCAAAGCAGGAGTTCTTCCATTATTAGCAACTGAAAGTTTACAATTCTTGCCCTCATTCCTGTGGGAAAAAAAAAAGCTGTGATAAGACATAAAGTATGTTCAACTAATATCCATATGTAGGCTCTCATAAGAATGCTCCTGGGAAAACCCAGGTTCTGTTTTCTGAAAAATTTCAAGAGCTCATAATTTGTTTTCAGTCCATCACATAACAGCACTGAGGCCTTTCAAAATTTTTAGCAAGTGAATAAACAAAAGAAAGACAAAAGAGTATGAGTCAATCTCCTGCTTAGCTAACACTGCAGCGATTAGAAAAGACTCCTGAAAGGAAGACATTCTAGTGGAAGCCCACACCTTGCATGATTCAGAGCTGGGAGCAGACCCCAGGACTCCCATGTCCCAAGAGATGTGCTCAGATGCCTCCGGGACAACAGCAGCTCAGAGCAAAGGCTTACTACCTACATGCTGCCAGAGTTTAGGCACCTAGACCCTGGAGTTGCCACATAGCTCCCTGACAAGAAGGAGCACCCAAAGCCACAAGAAATACTAATAAAAAGCAAACATTAATCACAAAATTGTTTATAATTAATCTATCCTCAGACTGGATCTTCAAAGACTGAAAATACATACAGAAACTTCTGCCCACGACAGATCCTGTAGCTGAAGCACTCATGTAGCAATAAGGTGACTAGGTCTAGTTATTCAAAGTGAGCAGCGTTCTCTCTTCTGTTTCCAAACTTGCTGTTTAAGGGAGAGAATTGTTGTCCATGTAGTATTATCATAGAATCATAGAACAGTTTGGGTTGGCAGGGACCTTTAAAAGTCATGTAGTCCAATCCCCCCTGCAACGAGCAGAGACATCTTCAACTAGATCAACTTGCTGAGATCCCCGTCCAACCTGACCTTGAACACTTCCAGGGAGGGGACATCTACCAGTTCTAGGGCAACCTGTGCCAGTGTTTCACCACCTTCATTGTAAAAAATTTCTTCCTTATATTTAATGTAAATCTACCATCTTTTAGTTTAAAGCCATTACCCCTTGCCCTGTTGCAACGGGCCCTGCTAAAAAGCCTGTCCCCATCTTTCTCATAAGCCATTTTTAGGTATTGAAAGGTCACAGTAAGGTCTCCCCAAAGGGGACCTGTTACTAGGTTAGTGTTTACAGTACTTGGCCAGGGATGTTAAGGACAACAAGAAAAGTTTCTATAGGTATGTCAGTGATAAAAGGAAGACGAGGGAAAATGTGGGTCCCCTCCGGAATGAAATGGGTGACCTGGTTACCCAGGATATGGAGAAGGCTGAGGTACTCAATGACTTTTTTGCCTCAGTCTTCACCAGCAAGTGCTCGAGCCACAATGCCCAGGTCACAGAAGGCAAAGGCAGGGACTGGGAGAATGCAGAACCGCCCACTGTAGGAGAAGATCAGGTTCAAGACTATCTAAGGAACCTGAAGGTGCACAAGTCCATGGGACCTGGTGAGTTCCATCCGCGGGTCCTGAGATAACTGGCGGATGAAGTGGCCAGGCCACACTCCATCATATTTGAGAAGTCCCAGCAGTCCAGCGAAGTTCCCACTGACTGGAAAAGGAGAAACATAATCCCCAGTTTTTAAAAAGGGAAAAAAGGAAGACCCGGGGAACTACAGGCTGATCAGTGTCACCTCTGTGCCCAGCAAGATCATGGAGCAGATCCTCCTGGAAACTATGCTCAGGCACATGGAAAATAAGGAGGTGACTGGTGACAGCCAACATGGCTTCACTAAGGGCAAATCACACCTGACAAATTTGGTGGCCTTCTATGATGGGGTTACAGCATTGGTGGACAAGGGAAGAGTGAGAGATGTCATCTACCTGGACTTACGCAAAGCATTTGACACTGTCCCGCACAACATCCTTGTCTCTAAATTGGAGAGACATGGATTCGATGGATGGGCCACTCGGTGGATAAGGAATTGGCTGGATGGTCGCACTCAAATAGTTGCAGTCAATGGCTCGATGTCCAAGTGGCAATAGACAAGTGGCATCCGTCAGGGGTCGGTACTGGGACCGGCGCTGTTTAACATCTTTGTCGGCGACATGGACAGTGGGATCAAGTGCACTCTTGGCAAATTTGCCGACGACACCACCCTGTGTGGTATGGTCAACATGCTGGAGGGAAGGGATGCCATCCAGAGGGACCTTGACAGGCTGGAGAGGTGGGCCCGTGCGAACCGCATGAAGTTCAACAAGGCCAAGTGCAAGGTCCTGCACGTGGGTCAGTGCAATCCCAAGCACAACCACAGGCTGGGCGGAGAATGGATTGAGAACAGCCCTGTGGAGGACTTGGGGGCATTGGTGGACGAGAAGATCAACATGACCCAGAAATGTGCATTTGCAGCCCAGAAAGCCAACCGTGTCCTGGCCTGCATCAAAACCAGCATAGCCAGCAGGCTGAGGGAGGTGATTCTGCCCCTCTACTCCGTTCTTGTGAGACCCCACCTGGAGTACTGCATCCAGCTCTGGGGGCCCCAACATAAGAAAGACATTGAGCTGTTGGACCGAGTCCAGAGGAGGGCCACGAAGTTGATCAGAGGGCTGGAACACCTCTCCTGTGAGGACAGGCTGAGAGAGTTGGGGTTGTTCAGCCTGGAGAAAAGAAGGCTCCGGGGAGATCTAATTGCGGCCTTCCAGTACCTAAAGATGTCCTACAGGAAAGATGGTGAGGGACTGTTTATCAGGGAGTGTAGTGACAGGACAAGGAGTAATGGGTTTAAACTGAAAGAGGGTAGATTTAGATAAGACATTAGGAAGAAATTCTTTACTGTGAGGGTAGTGAGACACTGGAATAGGTTGCCCAGAGAGGTTGTGGATGCCCCCTCCCTGGAAGTGTTCAAGGCCAGGTTGGATGGGGCTTTGGGCAACGTGGTCTAGTGGAGGGTGTCCCTGCCCGCAGCAGGGGGATTGGAACTAGATGATCTTTGAGGTCTCTTCCAACCCAAACCATTCTATGATTCTATGATTCTACTTAGTCAGTAAATTAGGAGACACAAATTATGTGCTGTCCCTGAGGAGCATGCACCAGCTCCTCAATTTTAGGTGGGTTTGGAAAGGGGAAGGCACTGCCCTTCTTTTATGACTGCCCCTGTGCAGAGGAAGTGTAAGAGTCAGAAGGAAAAAAAAAAAAAAAAAGAAAAAAAGAGAGGAATAGAAGGAGCTTTAGAAAATTTCTAACCACTTGCACCTTTACTGAATGGTGACCCCAAGTCTTACTTCTCAAAGTGCCCTCAGTGGAGCAGCACCCCAGCGGGTGTGGAGCAGTGGGTGCTGCTGATTACAGGGTGCCCGGCTGCTTTACAGGGCAGGAGGGTCTTCTCCCACCTGAGATGCTCAGTATGAAATGCCTTACTGAATAACTTGCCTTTGTGGAGGGGTGTGTAATTTTTCATCAATGTCTTGCTGGGAACTCTGCAAAAGTTAAAAGACTTCATCAGCAGCTTAAAATATTTCCTTTCTTAAAATCTTTCCTTTCTTATGATTCAGGCAGCCCCAGACCACCTGTCTGCAGATGGGTTGACTGACTTTTTAGTGTGAAAGGCCTAACAGATGTCCTAGAGGAAGTGTTTCAGTAGGATGGAATGTGGCTAAGCATATGCAAGTTCTGTACTGAAGCTGAGGATGACTTTCAGAAAAAAATAAGAAGCCAAACCGATAATTAAATATAGCATCGAAAGCTTAAGATTGTCCATTCTTGTTTAGAGACATTAGAGAAGCATTGTAATTACTTCATGAGATATATCAGGAAAATACTAGCTTGAATTTATCCACCTCTTTTCCATCGCAGAGGAAGATATTCTAGAAATTCAAACTCTGCACAGTACCACACAGGTAAATGGCCAGTGTACAGTGAAACAGATGCACCTACAATGAAGAATTATTATTGAGAAAATAATCTTAAAAATGTCAGAGTTAATAACCCAAGAAAGAATTTTAAAAACCACGAACATTAGGTCCTGCTACTGTCAAAGTTATACAACTACCACTGCAACAGTGTAAACAGCAGTAAAGCTGCTCTGGCACTGAGAGTTTTTGAGATCCTCAACCTGCATGCAGCAAAGATAGCACTACTGACCTTCTCCTGAACCGTGTCCTCAGGTTCTTGTAGCCCACAAAGTCCATCTCAGTAAACAGTGCTGGAGGGCAGAGCAGCTGCTCAGCTCAGCCTCTCCAGTCGAGGTTGGGACACAGCTACGCTCCTCTGCAGAAAGCCCTGATGGTGCCATACTTTCACTTGACATTAGCTGCATGCCTAACAAACCCCACAGCCATCAGCAAACCTCACCCACTGTGAGGGAAATGGCACCGACATCCTACTAGGTGAGTTGTAGGTCAAAAAAAGTGAGCCAGGAGCACAGTGAGGTCACTGAGGATCCTCTAAGTGCCACAGATGTACCGACAGAAGTCAGTACCTGAACTCATCTCAGAATCTGAATTTGTGGGATCTGTCTTGTCTTCAGGGAAATTGCTTCCTTGTAAATAAATCTCCATAGCAAAGTGATGCACTGCACTAACTAGCACAGGCTGGGAATGAGTTGGCAGTGCTATGGATGCATCTCTTTCCTGGTCTCTTAAGAGATGAGATATTTAAGAATAGTCTGGAAATTGTGTCAGTTTTGAGGCTATGGTGAATGAACTATGTACAGTATAAGACAAACACCCTGCCTTCACAGACATATTCTTTACCAGCTTCAGGCCCAGCAGCATCAGACATGAGTGGTGTCTCTAGAGAGTGGTCTCTGGAATATCTCTAAGTATATTTCATATTGGTAAGTATGTCATCAGCCTGCTATTAAGATCTTACTCCTGACCAAAATAATCCATACAGGCAGGAGCTGAGCTATGGTACAGCCTGATGAAGTGCGTTTCATAAGCAGTGTTACTGCAGACTCCCATGGCCATTAATCTCTTCTAAATGGGACTCAGTGTAGGCTGACATTTGCAGACAAATAAGATGTGTCAGAAACAGAGTTTGTGATCTCAGGTTTCTTTGCCAGCAATATATAACCTTGAAGTACACTATGTCCTTTAATGGCTCTGCAAAGTGTCCTGGCAAGAAAATAACGGAATGCAGAAGACGCCCATGTTACTGTCATTGGTACAGACTCACATTTGGGTACAACTACACAAAGCAACGTAGTGCTACGCAAAGATGTTCATGATAGTTCTGAATACATTAGCAGAAGCTAGTAGGACTGAAAAGTATGGCACTCAGACTTGGCTAATTAGTGTCACTTACAGAAAAGGTTTATTAACTTTGGTAATGTTCTGTGATAATAGGACTACTCCACCACAACTGTCTGGGATAGCTTGGAAGGTTCTCCTGGTGCTGCCTTGCCTTTTGCAGAGTATCCCAAAGGGTTATATTCTCTAGGTGAATGTAACTTTGTGGGTAAACCAAAACAAAACATAATTTTTACTTCAGTAATGGCTAGCTCAAATTCAGACTGCATCCTAAAACAAAGATAAATGTTCTGTAACTTGTCTTTAAGTTCATCCGAGATACACATTGAGAGATTATATATTCTTTGTAAAGTTTCCAAATGACACAACATATCCGAAACACTGCAAACTATTGAAAACTGATGGCAAGAGCACTTTTGTGTGACCTTTACAGACTTGCTTTGTCTGAATGTGCAATTTCAAAGTGTAATCAATTTAAAAGACTACCGCCTTCAGTGAAACAAAATTACCATGCTGAGCAGAATCCTATTTAAAATTTATTCTCTTGCTAAATTCTGGAGTTTGTTACCCTAAGCTATTGATTGAAGATTTCCTAAGGCCAGCAGGCTGGTGGTGGGCAAGAGGTTGGGAGGGGACATAGCCAGAACAGCTGACCCAAGCTGACCAAGGAGATAGTCCATACCATGATGTCTTGTTCAGCAGTGAAAGCTGAGAAAAAGAAGAAGAGGGAAAGGGGGCATTCACCATTAAGGTGTTTGTCTTCTGAAGCAATTGCTAGGTGTACTGAGGCCCTACTGCCTGGGAAGTGGCTGGACATCACCTACTGATAGGAAGCAGAGAATAAATCCTGTTTTCTTTTGCTTTCCATGTGTGGCATTTTCTTATCTCGATCCATGAGCTCTTTTACATCTTATTTTCTTCTCCCCTGTCCTGCTGAGGAGGGGAGTGACAGAGCGGCTGGGTGGGCATCTGGCAGCCAGCCAAGGTCTACCCACCACAAAGGCCATACTGCCCCATCCATTAGTGTGGGGGCAGGACATACCATATAAGGCCATACTGCCCCACCCTATTAGTGTGGGGGGCAGGACATACCATATAAGGCCATACTGCCCCACCCTATTAGTGTGGGGGCAGGACATACCATATAAGGCCATACTGCCCCACCCATTAGTGTGGGGGCAGGACATACCATATAAGGCTATACTGCCCCACCCTATTAGTTTGGGGGCAGGACATACCATATAAGGCCATACTGCCCCACCCCATTAGTGCCACAGGGGTAAGGCTGCCCTCACCCACCCCTGGCCTGTGGCAGACGCTGTCTCTGCTCCTGCACAGTGAAGGGGGGCAGCAGCTGACATGGGGTCAGGGCCTGCCGCCCCCACAGACCCGGGGAACGCGACCGGTGGTGACTGTTGGCAGCAGCGTTTGGTGGCCGACGGCCCGCTCCCTGTGCCTTCAGCCATGAGGTGGGATCGTGTGGGCTGGGGGCCTGTGGTGCACAGCTGCCCCTCGCCCCGCCGGGGCCCAGCACAGGCTCCTGGCTGCCGTGCACAGAAGGAGGAGCATTGGTGGGAGCTGGAGGCACTGCAGGCTGAGCTGGAGGGCAAGCGTCTCTGCTTCTACAAGCTGTGCTGCTGGTCCTGGCTTGAAGGCCCTCCTGGGCACCCAGGCCGTGGGAGATGCAGAGCTCTCACTCCCCTGATGGAAATGGGCTCTGGGCCTCTGCAAGGCAGTAGAGGACCCATGCTGGAGCAGTCTGTTCCTGAAGGTCTGCACCCCATGGAAGGCACCCACGCTGGAGCAGTTCATGAAGAACTACAGCCCATGGGAAAGACTCATGTTGGAGAAGTTCATGGAGGACTGTCTCCTGTGGAGGGACCCCACGCTGGAGCAGGGGCAGAGTGTGAGGAGTCCTCCCCCTGAGGAGGAAGGAGTGGCAGAGACAACGTGTGATGAACTGACCACAACCCCCATTCCCCATCCCCCTGTGCTGCTGGGGGGAGGAGGGAGAGAAATGGGGAGTGAAGGTAAATTAAATTAAGTGAGGGTAAAGGGAGGGGTGAGGGAAAGGTGTTTTAAGATTTGGGTTTATTTCTCATTACTTGACTCTGATTTGATTGGTAATAAATTAAATTAGTTTTTTCCCAGGTCAAGTCTATTTTGCCTGTGATGGTAATCAGTGAGTGATGTCTCCCTGTCCTTATCTCGACCCATGAGCCTTTTGTTACATTTTCTCTCCCCTGTCCAGCTGAGGATGGACAGTGACAGAGTGGCTTTGGTGGGCACCTGACCTCCAGCCAGGGTCAACTCACCACAATGGGCAATATACATTATGAGCTTATGCATGCTGCTGGAGTTTGCTATGACCCGAGGAATGGGGCTGGCATCGCTAATGCTTTGCAAAATTGGGACAGGGAGTCTAAGTTCCACTGGCTCATCTTGGCTGTAATGAATAGTGCTGCATGGGTAGCAATGACCATTTTCTCCCATGCCATGTAGCACGCTTGTGCCCCTTCCCACCCTTTACTCCCAAATGTAATGGGTAGGTCTATGGGGTTTCTAGACTGGCACTGTTACAGACAAAAATGTCAATGTGGAGCCCAAAAGGGAGGGCACCACACTGTCCAGTGATTTCAGCCTGGGCAGTTTCTAGAGCACAACTCAGGAGGCCGATTAAGGCACCTTTGCCCTTTCCCCATTTGCAACCACTGGCCTTGTGCCACCATTCAAATTCATCCCTCATAGCCTGTGGGTTCATCCAATTATCTCAGCGACAATCTTCTGCCCATCCTGGACAGCTCTAACCTTGCTCCTTTCCCAAAGCCTTCAGCAGGTGTCAGAAAGACTCCATCCTGTCCATGATGCCAATTAATGTGGTCTGAAGAGCAATGGAGTCTGACAACACGTTTTAAGTCAAACTACATGGAAGCAGTAAGAAAGATGAGCAATAACATGGCCACATGGTGATTGACACTACCACCAATAGCAAACACAGGATCATACATGATGCCGTGGCTCTGGTGAACTGCTGGGGACACTGAATGCCTGGGTCATCTGACAGCAACAGCCAGTTACGCAAATGCCTTTTGAAGATGGATAAGAGTGATGCTGCCTCTTGGCTCCACCAAAGGTAATGGGATCTGGGAGAATCATACTGTACATGACAGTAACATGTCCTACACATCATCTTGGATGACGTGGGTGACATCCAGCCTATGCACTGATGTTGGTGAAGGGACAGGGTGTCACACTACTCACCTCATCTGAATTTTAACGAATGACCAGGAAGTGTATGGCTCATAGGCCACTGGCATGTCTACTATTCCCCTTCATCTGTATGTGTAGAAAGAAAAAACAACTACTGTCAGTCTTGCATGAGTATTGCAGGAAAAGTTATGAGAGGCAGATGTGATAAGCAGGTGCTCCTGTCCATTTCTTTATTACAGACTGTCCTGGTCTGCTTCTTACACAGTGATTGACATGGGATTTGTACGCACTTCATAGCATGGTGACCGCAGTACAGTAGTTAAGAATTCAGCCGCCTGACTGAACAGAGAAAAGTGATCCGTTGTTTGGATTGTTGCAGTTTATGTCACTGTTTGCTTTTGGTTCCCTTATGCATGCAAAGTCAAGACAATTCCACCATAAAAATTAGATAACTGTCCCCATTCTGTTCCTTTTCTTTGTAGCTGAGGTTTTCAGTCTTCTCTGTATTGGGACCAATCATCCTGCCAAAACTCCTCTGCCTTGAGAGTCTGGGAAGGGCAGGGTGGCGACTGTTCCTTGCTTAAGGCACAGGCTCACTTCTCCCACTTTGAGAGCTTCCACTTCGCAGTGAATGTGGAGTCACTAGCTGTGGCATTACCCACCCTGCCTCTTAGGACAGAGGCACAACTTACTGATCTGTGCCAGTTGCCAGTGTGAAGAGACTCTTTGGGCAAGAGATTGACACAAGAGTGCAGGAGCTGGCTGGCTTCAACATCTCTCCTGGGTATTAAAGCACAAAAAAATCATGACATTTCCCACATACTGCTTGCTCAGGTTGATCTCTTCCTGTTTAATAGAAATGTTTTCTACTGGATTAAAGATGTATTTAGGTATTTTTTTTTTCTGCATTATAGGAATAGTACAGTGACCTCAAAGCTGCACATATGGAAGACAAAAAGGGAGTGATTTAATTTTTTTATCTTCTCAAACACCGGTGGGTCTTTAGTTTCTGTATAAATGACAGGAGCAAGTGATTCCGTCCTCCCTTCTGATCCTTAACAAACAAGCAACCAAAAAAGCTACATTCTGTCATTGTAACAGTAGTATTGCTTTATTGTAGTGTCCACAATGGAGAGCTTTAATCTAGATGAGATTTGGTTGAAAAGGAATCTTTTGTTATAAACTGAAAGGTTGAATTTGATTCAAGAAAATTGCTATTAGACTTCCCCCTGTAGATGTGTTAGATACTGACAGTCGTCTATTGTTCTCTACTGTCCTCCACTGAGATATTTTTATGGAGGTTTTATTCACTGCAATTAAGCTCCATCTATACTTGTCAAAAAAATATGGCAACTGTGCAGCGTGAATATATTCAACAACTCTGACATATTCCCGATTCAAGCTACTTTTTCTGTTTGCTCTTTTCAGCCTTGCTGCAAGGTTCAACCAAAGCATAGTAGCACCATCTCGTGGGTACCTGAAATAATTACAGTAGCAAAATCATCAAAGTAAAAAGTCTAGCAGACTGGTTTCTTATTTTGAGCACTGGCCAGCACTGCCTACTCAGGGCAGTGATCCCACCGCGGAGCTCTGCTGGGCAAAAGTGGCTGCAGAAGTCAGGCTTGGTGAGATGGGGTCCTTCTCAAGGTATCTAAGACTCGACATGGCAGTTAAAAAACCCCAGAGACTAGAGCTGGCTTAACATTGTCAATAACAATATTATTTTGAGCTATGGGAATGTCTGAATGCCACAGTCAGGAATGGAAAAGATTCAGGGGTTAAAAATGCAAAGTAAAAATGACTGGTTTTACTGTAATGCACGTACACACAAAGTAATATTTTTCTTGTGGTGGTGTTCATCAAGTGTTGGGTTTGTTTTTTTTTTCTTTGCTATTGCCAGCTGACTATGTTTATACTTTTAAGTGCAGCAGTCAAGCCAAGCGACTGACAGCAAGCCTGTGTTCAAGAGTGGGCTTTGGGCACTTTTCCCAAGAACCTGGGAGAAAACACTTGAGTTCTTGCAATGTTTTAGCACAGGTTTACTGCATACTGTCAGCACCATGGGTGGCACCGATACAGCCATGGCCATGTGTGCTTGCTCTGAAATCCACAGTGACATCATCCATGGAGTTATAGATGGAAAACCAGACGATGCGTGTGTCCTTTCCTAGACAGCCTGACCTCATTTGCATCAAGGCGGCAGGAGATAGAGAGGGTTTATGTGCTGAAGGAGCAGCAAGAGCAGGATGAGGGCAGGTTGCCTGAGCTACAGGTGGAGGCCTGGCATGAGGGTCAGGGAGCACATCGTGCCCTAGCCCGTGCTTCTGCAAGACAAACACAACCAGTGTTTCAGCCATGCTGAGCCAGTTTTCGTCTTAGGCTTTGCAATGGGGCTGCATTACAAGCACTTGTGTCATGAAAGCTTGTTTCCACCTCTAAATCCTCACTGAAAAAGCTGCTTCTCACAGAGGTTTATTTTTTAATTTAAAAAAAATTAATATAATTACAATTAAGATTGTAATGAAGTCATATATCTTTTAATTTGTTGCTGAAAACTTTGTTGTAATTACTTTATTGTTTTAATAAATTCTGTTATTTATTTCAATAATATTTGTAATACAGTATAGAATAAGAAAACAAATATTTTAACATAGATATAAATTCAGTCACATATCCTTCACCAACCACCACAGGAATCATTGAATTAAAGGCAGTACTAGAAGTATGCTGACAAAGCACCTCCACAATATTGCATGTGTGCCTGTTACATATGATTTGTACCAAGAAAGGGAAGAATCCAATTTTGTGAGGTTGCTATAAATCTATATAATAACTTAAGAAATACATATATAAAAAAGTACCTCTGCAACTTGTCTAACAAATGATGTTATGCTACACTCAGAGCACCCCATCACGGTAACTAACACTGCAGAAGAGGAGGTAATAAGGCCAGTTATTGTGATTCGTATTTGTCGACATAACTCTCTCTGCTGTTTTCATCGCATTTTACACCAGAGGCTGAAGTTTCAGCACGGTGCGTTGAGCTGCTGCCCTCCTGTGGCTGAAGGTTCACTGTAGCTGAAGCTGAGACTTGGCAAGAGCATGTGGTTTGTCACAGGAGCTGACAGGGAGGTCACCACCGTACAGGTATTTTGTGAACTTAAAAAAAAAAAAAAGTATGAATTAAGCATAAAACAACAAAACCAGCATATCCACAATCACTTCAGAGGATGCGCAGAAGATGGCTAGGTGCTTGCTTGACTAGATGAGCTTTGGGCAGCAATTCTTGACATGCTTCACTTGAGAGCAGGAGATAGTACTTGTTTAGTGTTTGCTGTTCACAATGTAACAGAGTCTTCACCAAGAAACTGTTTATTGCAAACTAAAAGGGATAGCTCACATTCAGTGAAGGAGATGCTCATCCAGGCAGGGGTGTGGAAATGGATGCTGCATGGTACAAGTTGTGCAGTGCTCAGAAATCTCCTACCAGCCAGCAATTGGGTCTGGGGTCTGTAGACGATGAATGACAGTGATGGGGACCACACGCACCATAAATTCAAATGTAATAAGCCCTACCTTTCCTTGTAGCCTCTTTGGGCAGAGGTTTATTTTGTAATTCCTTCTTGCTTGGTATTTGGGTCTGAGCTTCCCCAGCTTTTAACAGCTGAGTCATTTAGCCCCTTTCCTCTATGAACCAACTCTGCACGTAGCTTGGCTGACCTTCCTCAGCAATGACTATGGACTGGCAGGACTTTGAACACCCTGTCTCACTCCCAAAGCCATCCACATTCAGAGGTCTCCATATTCAGCGGGGGACACTCAACAAGACAAGTCTCAGTCACTGCAAGCTGAGCCCCTGCCCAGCCTAGCAATTGTTGGGGGGACCTTCCAGTGGCAGGAACCCCACAGCTCTCCTGCTCCTTTCCCCCACAAGCCAATACACAAGCAAGAGATTGCATTTCACTGAGATGTTACAAAAAATCAGATTTTTTTTTAAAAGTTAAAAGATTTTTTAAGCTAAAAGAGGGTCGATTTAGATTAGATGTTAGGAAGAAATTCTTTACTGTGAGGGTGGTGAGGCACTGGCACAGGTTGCCCAGAGAAGCTGTGGATGCCCCCTCCCTGGAAGTGTTCGAGGCCAGGTTGGATGGGGCTTTGGGCAACGTGGTCTAATGGAGGGTGTCCCTGCCCATGGCAGGGGGCTTGGAAGTATGCGATCTTTGAGGTCCCTTCCAAACCATTCTATAAATTTACGATTCTATGAAGATGGAAAAATACAAATAAAAAATTAACATAGTCCACCCATCTTATGAACATAATTCATTTTATTGTATTAAAATAAGTACAATGTCGAAAAAGGGGGCAGGAGGATAAAGAAAATGCCCCCAATTTTAAACATGAAGATTTAATATTTTCTTTGAAAATAGTTAATTATCATAAGTGTACCAGATTAGCAAGTAAGATTTTTCCCACTAGAAGAATCTAAAAAAAAAAATATTTTAAATTCCTCATGTACATACTCACTTTACCTTTAACTTTTGTCATTCAAAAAATGTGAGGAATCCTTACAGAAATTTTCATTTTTTTTCATTAATGTTTTTGTCTCAAAGAAAAATGTTATAACTGTTGAACAAAATTTTGACTGGTTTTGTACAAGTAGTCTTATATTCAGGAAATAGCAACAGACATGAAAGACAAACAATGTATCTATTAATGGTCTGTTTTTCAAATGCAAATAGAAGGGAATGTTTTTTACTACAGTTTTCATCTGAAAAGCAGATAGGTCTAATAACAGCCTTGAGCTGCAAACCTGGCTGAGAATTACTGGTTGTGCACAGTGCAAGGTGCAGATTTCCTCCAGAACGGTATCCCCCACTCATTGTTACCGCTCACTGTGGCACTTGAGCTCTTGATCATGTAATCCTGGAGAAACAGCCTTTAGGAATTAGTAAATGGCACCACAGCTAGGCACAGCTGTTCACCTACACAAACACAGGTAGAAATGACTGGTTTAATGGTAGTTCGTAAAAAGGGTTGGCTGTACAATGGATCAAAACGTAGCTCAACAATGCCGTGCTGTTGTAGAAAAGGCAACCTGTAAACCTTGCATGTACAAACAGGAGCATGGACTACAAAGTGCACAGGGTCAATCTTTTTGATCCTCCCAACACTGGTGTGACCTCAGCTGGATTATTCTGTATAGTTTAATGGAGGCCTTTAAAAAAGATTAGAGAAAATGGGGAGAACCCAAATGGAAGCAAAACAAACAATCAGAAATCAGAAATTTAGAAAAGATGACTTAAGATCAAACATTGAATACACTGGGTTTACTTAGTCTGAAGAAAGAAGACTGATGGAAGCTGGTTAACAAGTACACAGAGGTTCCTTCAGTATGGAAGGCAATAAATCTGTCCTTCATGTCCATGGTGAATAGGATGGAAAGAAACTGGCATGAATTACAGCAAGAATTGCTAAATATTAAGAAAAGCTTTCTAATGGTGAAGACACTGGAATAGGTTGGTAAGAAAGGTCACAGTGTTTTTAGCACTGATATCCTAAAAGATCTCTTAGACAAACTTCTCCTAGGGATAACATGGAAAGTGGATCTATTCTGGGACAGATGGTCTCTGGTGAGGCCAACTAGTCCCATGATTCTGCACTTTGATGGCAAAGTTGCTGGTGGGGCAGGAGCCCTCTCCCGTTCAGTCTGGGGCTGCACCTTCCACATATGCTGCAAATCGTCTCTCCTCAGGCAGTCCACCGGGAACCTCATCCCATGCTGAGTCTGGAGGGGGAAAAAAAGGGAACAGTTCTGTTTAAAATCAGTGCTTCAAATGAAAAATAACTTGTAGGAATTCTCTGTCATCTTTCTCCTAGGAAAGCCAAAGCCAAATTTATGAAGTCAGGCTGGAAAGCAATATCAAAGGCCGTTGGTAACTTTGATGAAACCTGCCAAAGAACACATTTGTGCAATTTCCATACCACATTTATGCCTCTGAAACTGGAAGGAAGAGAATCAGGAAATCAGAACTTCCAGACAATAAAAGACCTATATTGTCATCTTTTAACACAAAAGTGAGACTTGAAGCAGAGAATATAATCAAGCAATAGGTTTTTTCTCTTCAGAAAGCTACTCTCAACATCTCACATAGAGGTTATCTGCAAAACTCCAGTAAGAGATATTAGTGCTATGATATAGGGATTGAATTTTGGCAGGATTTGTCAGGCATTTAGTCAACCCACAAGTTCATATTGTGCCGGGAAGACAGCCCATGCAGGCTTTGTGGCAGTGGTCATATAGCTCTTCTGCCTCCACCTCCACCATGTCCAGTTCCCAGCTCCAAAGGTGTTTATAACATTTTCATCAGCAGAAGACATTTGAATGAAAGATCTTTTTTTGTTCAATAATAAAAAAAATCTCGAATAAAATCCCTAACACTTTTCCCCTTAGCAAACAAATACTTCCTCCTTTGCTGTACATAACTGGAAATCCCCTCAACCCTCAGTTTTGTAAGGATATACTAACCCAGTCCTGGATTTGCTATTATCAAGATGATAATAAAAAGAGAAATAAGAAGTGAAAAAACAGTGTGGTACTGCCACTGATCATTCTGTAATCAATCTTTCATCAGGTCAAACTTTTTTTCCTAGGAACAAGTACTCTCTCTTTCTTATTCTCTTATTTGCCAAGTCACTTTGGCATGCTAAGTGATTACAAAAGAGATCTAATAAGCTAATACAAATACTAGCCCCATGAAGACTCCTTCTTCTGCTCTACATTTCCCACTTATCCTAGACTTCTTCAGTTTCCCAAAAAACATTCACAACTTTATTTCCTGGGTGTTCAACTGACACCAGTGTGAAAACGATTAACAATTTTTTAATCTTTCTATGCATGCATGTGAAAAGTGATTAAAATGGTTCATATCATTCCTGCATTTCTCAGAATGTCAAATGTGCACCATCCTATCTAGGAGGGCTTTGCAAACTTAGCTTATTTTGAGTGAAATGGGTTAGGGAGCACTCACACAATCAGTTCCACTAGCAGGTCTGAAGAGATGATAACTTTAGTCCCCTAGCCAGGGGAGTTGGGCTGGTAACTAGTTCCACCAGCTAAATCCAGGAGAAGATACCTTTTTACAGTCTGAAACATTAGATAAATTAATAAAAATCTATTTTTTAAGATTTATCTAGAATTAACACTGTTTAGAGAAAGCATAAATGCTTATTAGAGAAAATGCTAATCCAAGAAAATATCAAATGACTTTGACATGGGATCAACAAATTTCCTCTGCCATTATACCTCCTTCTCCATAATATGTAAACGGAGAGGAGGTATTAACATTAAATTTCTTGACAGGCTTCTGTAGACTGTGAACTGTAGCTGCCTTTGTTTCTTCTTTATGTACTTGCATTGAACTAAATAACTTTTCAAGCAGTCAGTAAGCTGCCTGCCGATCACATTGCTGGCTTACTGAGCCCGTTTCTTAAACGCACAAATGAAGTATTCCATACAATGTGGTAATAAATCTCCATTACTATTCCCCTGAAAGAACAGGAGGAAACTTGGACAAAAAATTTGTATGGGATCCCTATAATAAAAAAGCCTGATATTCTTAAGTGTAATTAAGATGATAAGGTTGATTGTGGTCAAGTCATAGTGAACATGCTGCCAAAAGAAAAGCCTACGTAAGTTGTCTTCATCCTAATGAAAATACTTTGCAACAGCTTTTGCTCATGAGTTGTCTGTAGTAAATGAGCAACAAATGTGTTTCTTGGATAGGAATAGCATGTTACTATGCTATGGATTTTAACAATAGATGCTTCCCATTAAGTCTGATTATTCCTCATCCTGTCTCCTAACTTAGGTCAAAAATATTTCTCAGTGATAGAGCCCTACTGTGGACTATTCTTTTAATTCCTCTCTCAGACACTGTATTTCCTGAAACATACATTGTACCAGCAAATGTCTACTGTGTGGATACATGTCTCAGTCATCTTTCTTAATTTTCTGGTTTTAAACAATTACATGAATTTACATTCAAATAATTTCAAAGCTTCAAAAGTACATGCACACAAGACAGAATAGGCAAAGTGAAGCTCCTGAAGGGAGAACTTACAAGAGCAGAAACTGTATAGAGGCTTGGTTTGTACTCTCAGACATTTCAGTGTTCAAAATGGATGGAAATGTATTCTGCATTAAGTGATTGACAAGAGTGGGGGTGAGAAAAAGGGGCAAAGTGCGCCTGTGAATGCCTGTAGTAAATTGGTAAGGTGTGCTCAACCCAAATGTTTCAAAACCTGCGTTGCACTACAAACTTCTACTGGACTCTCCTCTGTCTGGGGACTAATTTGTGATTCCCAAGAACTACTTCTTGTATGTTCTTACTTTGCTATCTGCATTCGCTCCATACTTTTGTTTCTGTGTTTATTAAAACAATGAAAATAAGTGATTCATTTCAGGTTTATTAGCCATTTTTGCTGTTCTGTTTTTTCTTTCCCAGGGTATATTTCAAAACTTGCAATACCTCATATAGAAGCGAAGCAAGATGTCTTGCTAGGTGGCTGAGATATAGTAAAAGAATAGCAATCACAATGTGATTGAGAAGAAGGCATTGTTTCTTACAAGGCAGCCATCCCAACATGCACTTTTTCTGGTATGTTTTTATTCCAGTCACAGTGGGGGATCTGTTCAAAATCCCTTTCTCAAGAGTTTGCAACTTGGATTGAAAACTGACTTTTTTCCCAAAACCAGGTAAAAAAAAAATTCCCAGCATCACAGCAAGCAAATTTAAAAGGGGTCTGTTGATAATATGCTCTCAATAGAGGCAAGCAGGTGAGCATAGTGGACTTTAATCCAAGCAGCTGTGTTAATATAATTTTTCCATGTCTTAGTCCTTTTGCTGAAGCCACATTAC
This sequence comes from Grus americana, assembly GCF_028858705.1. NCBI lineage: Eukaryota > Metazoa > Chordata > Aves > Gruiformes > Gruidae > Grus > Grus americana. The sequence continues at coordinate 21,249,333 of NC_072853.1, forward strand.
AGTTAAGCTCTGAGGCATGTGCTTAACTTAAGCATATGGGCAGTGATTATTTTCCTGGACTCACTTAAGTACTGTCCAACCCATATTTTATTTCTGAGTGGTGAAAGATGCTTCAAATGTGTACTGATTAGACGGAGCTGTTGTAAAAACGTGCAGCTCCCACAGTGCTGGTCCTGGCAGGCCAAGAGAGACTGGGGGTTACGTGCTGACCCTCAGTCTTCTCCATGCAGGGGAAAACAGTGCTTTTCCCTGGTTGCACTGTTGGGGATTTCATTGCAAGAAGACCCTCACAGGCTATGTGTGTATTAGCAAACCTGAGATAGCCTCCCAATTCCCAGGACTGTTCTCACAGCCTGCATACATATTGCTGTATGTATTCACATACCCACCGCATCTCCCAGGAGAGAGCTAAGGCTTATCCCAAGCAGATATCAGTCTGGACTAGCCTGGCTAAAGACACGGACCTTCCTATTGGGCGCCTGAAAAGGCAAGTTTACCTGCAACTATAAGGATTTCCTCTCCATTGGCATTTTTCCATTATTTTTTTCTCAAAAAGTGATGAGACTGTACAATTGTGCTGCAGAGACAGCAAATCTACATGAGTTGCATTTAAAAGAAATCTTACAAATCTTACAAACTACGTATCTCGTTTCTGTAGTTCCCAAAACAAAAAGCTGTTCTTCAAGAGGGGTACTTCTGTCATCTTTACATAGCTTCTGTGTAAAGGAATAGTATATTCATTAGTGTAAAAGAAACAAAAATTAGTAACAATGGCAGCAGCAGACTAGAAAGTAGCCTAGATTAGATCTTCAGGCTTTTCTGAGTCCTCCTGTTGGACACACACATACCTGTATGTTTGTGCTGGCTTTGGCTGGGATAGAGTTAATTTTCTTCATAGCAGCTAGTACAGGGCTATGGTTTGGATTTGTGCTGAAAACAGAGTTGATAACACAGGGATGGTTTCGTTCCTGCTGAGCAGTGCTTACAGAGAGCCAAGGCCTTTTCTGCTCCTCACCCCACCCCACTGGCAGAATGGCTGGGGGTGCACAAGGAGTTGGGAGAGGACACAGCCGGGACAGCTGACCCCAGCTAACCAAAGGGATATTCCATAACATATGATGTCATGCTCAGCTTATAAGGGGCATGGGGAATTAGAAGGAATGGGGGGGTGGGCATGCATTCGGAGTGATGGCGTTTGTCTTCCCAAGTCACCATTACTCATGATGGAGCCCTATTTTCCTGGAGCTGGCTGAACACCTGCCTGCCCATGGCAAGTGGGGAATGAATTCCATGTTTTGCTTTGCTTGCATGTGCGGCTTTTGCTTTAGCTATTAATCTGTCTTTATCTCAACCCACGAGTTTTCTCACTTTTACTCTTCCAATTTTCTCCCCCATCCTGCTATGGGGGGAGTGAGCGAGCGGCTGCCTGGGGCTTAGTTACTGCCTGGGGTTAAACCACGACAAGTTCCAATGAGATATGTTTTGCCATACTCTGCCACTGATCTTTGCACCTCCCCGTGCTTTCAGGCGGTGTGTCGGGTCGGCACATCAGCCCACAGTGGCGTGAGGTCCCATCACCCGGGTGCTCCAGGCAGGACCCCTGAGCTCACTCCTGAACCCTGGTCTCCCACAGAAGCGCAGGGTGTGCTGCCAGCAGGCTGCAAGGCCAGCTATAGTTAGATTTTTCATTTAAATTTTGGCACCATCTGAAGTCATTCCTGTTACTTCCAAGGACTGTTGCCATTGTATTAAAAAGAGTAAATTTGCTGCTGAGTTACTTACTGCCCAGAAAATCCAGCTGAAACCTGCTACTGCCAAATCTGAGGATTCGATATTGGGCCAGGGACTTTAAATAGCTTCTGCTACTGAGGATTTTCTGCTGTCTATGCTGTCTAGAAAAAAAAAAAGAAAAAAAAAAGAAAAAAAAAAAAGGATTGATAAAGCCTCAGTTTGAGGGATTGGACATGGACTGTTAAAAACTGAAAATTGCCACTTCTGGTGTGGTTACTACCTATCCACTTTTTTTGATTGAATCATCTGTTTTTAAGCCTAGGTTTGGTTACCCAGGGTCCAGGATAAAAAGCACAAAACCAAACAAAAACCCTAACACTGATCTCTTAAAGGAAGCAGAGGAAAGCCCTGTTTCTATAGGCTGGCTGCCTTTTGTAGACACAACACCTTACTGAGGGTGTTCATCATCACTGCCAGCAGCCCTTCCCCAGTCCTACTCACCAATGTATTTTGCACTTTTACAGGGATGCAGTTACGCTTACTCCCCTCCTGCATCTTAGTATCACCTTTAAATGCAGTCTGAAGTCTTTTAAACTAGGGGATCCAATTCTGGCATGCTACATTTCCTATAGGATGACTGAATACAAACTGACCTGTATAAAGGAAAATCTCTCACTATCCCTCTACCTCCTATCTTTCTCCTGTCTGTCCCACACACCTATGTAAAGAGATAGCACAGGAGGTCCCCAAGGCAAAAGGTAGCCTTTTATTTTTCTGGCAATGTTTTTTTTTTAAAAATCTCATCCGTTGTGTAGATAGGCGCATTGACCGCAACAGTGCATTGGAATTTGTGAGCCAGCCAGGAAACCGCTCGCTGCGATCACGCTCAAACACTGCGGATGCACTGGCAGATACTCAACATGAATACTCCTGCATTCTACAGTCTATGAATTTATTATGCACTCTGCTGTGTAGATATAACCTTAGCAACAGCAACCACTGTACAATGAGCACGAGTTGGATTGCTGCTGACTGTTTAAAGGAGCCCTCCCTTATGGGTAATTTGTGTAGAAAATGACGAGAATTGTAATGATTTTGCCTGAAACCATAGCAGAGGCTGCAATATTTTTTCATCAAACTCGGTGATCCTAGCGATGCAATGAACTGGCAACACAAATGCTACCTAGCTTTATAATCAGATGCTGTTTGGAAACTCCTTTCTCTTTTTTTCCTTTTTTCTTTTTCTCCTAAAAGAACTTTCTTTTATTGGATCTTTCTGGATCTGTGTAATGTCTTTCACATGCCACTTTATTTCTTCAGGGATAAACTGACAGTCTATTTCTAACCCATAGCACTGAGCATCTGGAAGCTGTGGTTTCCCAGGAATGCACCAGAGAAAGAATGGGAGCTGGAAACACTTGCTGCGTCCCATGGGTGTGTTAGACCTCTTCCCCTTTGGTGCAGGGTCACAGGAGAAGACATCATCTTGGGGCAGCACTTACGAACTTTCCTATGTTGGAGATTGCTTCTGGAAAGGATTAAATTAGTGAACAGATTGAAACAGGTTTTGTGAGCTGCTACCAGAATGAAAGTTTTCTTCCTTCATGATATTGAACACTTTTTTTATTAATTCAACACTAACATCTGTGTTAGAAAACATTTGGTTTGCAAAGAGGTTCAAGGCAAGTGTTGTGCATATCCATGCAAATACCTAATTACATAAGTAGTCATGCTGGGAATTTCCTTCAAGACACACTGAAAGCTCCTTCTTGCAGCAGTTCACCATTGTCATTGTAGTATTTGAAGTTCAGAAAATACTCAGTCTGGAAGGAGCTCAGTAGATTTCTGTTTTAAATATGATGTATGCAGAAACAGTAAAATTGAAAATAGTAAAATCTAAAAGGAACTGTTATATATTTGATGGAGAGGCTAACAAATGATAAATGATTGAAATAAGTGGTATAAGATAATTAGTCTTCATGATATGCTATGGTAGAAAGATATAGAATCATAGAATCATAGAATGGGTTGGGTTGGAAGGGACCTCAAAGATCATCTAGTTCCAACCCCCATGCCACGGGCAGGGACACCCTCCACTAGACCACGTTGCCCAAAGCCCCATCCAACCTGTCCTTGAACACTTGCAGGGATGGGGCCTCCACAACTTCTCTGGGCAACCTGTGCCAGTGCCTTACCATCATCATAGTGAAGAATTTCTTCCTAACATCTGATCTAAATCACCCTCCTTCATCTTAAAGCCATTACCCCTTATTGTATCACTACCTGCCCTTGTAAAAAGTTCCTCTCCAGCTTTCTTGTAGGACATCTTTAGGTACTGCAAGGCTTCTATAAGGTCTCCCCGGAGCCTTCTCTTCTCCAGGCTGAACAACCCCAGCTCTCTCAGCCTGTCATCATAGGAGAGGTGCTCCAGCCCTCTGATCATCTTCATGGCCCTCCTCTGGACTCTCTCCAACAGCTCGATGTCTTTCTTATGTTGGGGACCTGAGAGCAGGATGCAGTACTCCAGGTGGGGTCTCACGAGAGCAGAGGGGGAGAATCACCTCCCTTGACCTGCTGGTCATGCTTCTTTTGATGCAGGCCAGGACACGGTTGGCTTTCTGGGCTGCAAATGCACATTTCTGGGTCATGTTGATCTTCTCATCCACCAATGCCCCCCAAGTCCTTCTCCTCAGGGTTGTTCTCAATTCATTCTCCGCCCAGCCTGTGGTTGTACTTGGGATTGCACCGACCCACGTGCAGGACCTTGTGCTTGGCCTTGTTGAACTTCATGAGGTTTGCACAGGCCAACCTCTCAAGCCTGTCAGGGTGCCTTTGGATGGCATCCCTTCCCTCCAGTGTGTTGACCATACCACACAGGGTGGTGTCATCAGCAAACCTGGTGAGGGTGCACTCAATCCCACTGTCCATGTCGCCAACAAAGATGTTGAACAGTGCCAGTACCACCACTGACCCTTGACGGATGCCACTCATCATTGATCTCCACTTGGACATCGAGCCATTGACTGCAGCTCTTTCAGTCCAGCCAATTCCTTATCCACGGAGTGGCCCATCCATCAAATCCATGTCTCCAATTTAGAGACAAGGATGTTGTGCGGGACAGTGTCAAATGCTTTGCGTAAGTCCAGGTAGATGACATCTCTCACTCTTCCCTTGTCCACCAATGCTGTAACCCCATCATAGAAGGCCACCAAATTTGTCAGGCGTGATTTGCCCTTAGTGAAGCCATGTCACCTGTCACAAATCACCTCCTTATTTTCCATGTGCCTGAGCATAGTTTCCAGGAGGATCTGCTCCATGATCTTGCTGGGCACAGAGGTGACACTGATCAGCCTGTAGTTCCCCGGGTCTTCCTTTTTTCCCTTTTTAAAAACTGGGGATTATGTTTCTCCTTTTCCAGTCAGTGGGAACTTCGCTGGACTGCCAGGACTTCTCAAATATGATGGCGAGTGGCCAGTTCCCTCAGGACCTGTGGATCGAACTCATCAGGTCCCATGGACCTGTGCACCTTCAGGTTCCTTAGATATTCTCAAACCTGATCTTCTCCCACAGTTCTTCATTCTTCCAGTGTAGGTATATAGCTGTCAGTGTAGAATGAAAGGAGGTTATCATGGCCCCCTCTGACTTTGACTAGAAGTTACATTACATCATAGAAATTACATTACAATACAGAAAAACACATGCACACACAAATATCGACAATATTTGCAATCATTCATTTTGGTTCTGATCAGCTACTGATCTGATCAATTTTAATAAAAAACTGCCATAAAAAGAAGTAACAATGTTAAATCAAAAAATATTAATCTCTTTTTTTCCATAATGTTTTTCTCACTATCTGTAATGGCCAAAAAATCCTTTTATCTCCTGTTTATAGATGTTATTGGGTTGTTTTCTAAACCGTATTCACCACCAGCATCCTGCGTCCCAATGGCATTACTTAAAAACAATGCAAACTTTGCATTTTAATTACTATGTGTATCCTATTGACCTCCTATCTACTTTATGCCAGCTTCATTACTTATGCCCAAGTTGCTCATCAAATTCAGCAATGAGCTGTTTTAGAGTTTCTGAAATGAAATGATGGGGGGGGGTGTTTCTATTTTTTGGTGCAAAAGATATGACGCCTCCCTAATTTCAAAGGCATAAGAGAAACCAAATGTAGAAAAATGTACCTTCGTGAAGGAGAAATCTATTTGTCAGGGTGTGACTATGTGTAAATTGGACCACTGGAGTCTACGTTTGCCATATAAATTTTGACTGCTCTACCCATGTTGACTTTTACATTTTGTATGATGTGTTGCTGGAGGTGAAGCTTCATACTGGAGTCTAAGCCTTATGGCTGGCTAATGCCAGAGCCCAGAATAAAGAACTGCTCGTGTACCTGTCAGACTGATCTTTGCTTCTCCTATACAAAGCTGTCATTAATTTGAAGAACTCCTTTTAAGATCCTATGTGTTGGATTTCAGATGTGTATCTGACAGGTTGCTCCTGGAGTTACCTGAGCCCAGGGCTGCTCCAGAGACTGGTCACGCTGTGTAGGCATCCCATGTTCAGTCTCAGCCCTGGCTGCTGACACAGCTCACTTATGCTCCTTGGCACAAAATCCAAGTGCTCCAGGAAGGCAACCCCCTTTGCTTTGTCTATCTGATGTTGCCTTTGAGAGGCATCATGGGATACCCAAAGGCTGTGCAGACAGCCAAGATAATCCTGAGACCAGAGGGAAAGCCTGGAGCAAAGAAGATTTACTTTTGGTGGACAAGTATCAGGTCAGGGAACATTGAAACAAATTGTACATACATAAGTCCATGAGACCTACTGGATGCAGTCATGGCTGCTGAGGGAGCTGGCTGGTGTCATTGTAAGTCCACTCTTGATTATCTGTGACAGGCCACGGCGACTGAAGGAGGCTCCTGAGGATCAAGAGAAAGTAAATGTCATTTGTATCTTAAGGAAGAGCAAGAGGGGGAGCCAGTAAGCTATAGGCTGGTCAGCTTCACCTAGATTCCTTGGAAGGTGATGCAGCAAATAACCCTGAGAACCATTTCCAAACATATGAAGGATAAGAAGGGGAATGTGAGTAGTCACCATGGATTTGCAAAGGAGAAATCATGCCTGAACAATCTGAAAGCCTTTTACAATGAGGTGACTGCCTTGGTGGATAAGGGGAAAGGGGCAGATATTGTTTATCTTGATGTTAGCAAGGCTTTCAACACTGTCTCCTTAAGATCCTCATAGATATATTGATGGAGCATGAGCTAGACAAATGGACAGGGAGGTGGACTGAAAGCTGACTGGACTCCTGGGCTGAAAGGGCTGTGATCAGCAGCATGAAGCCCAGCCGCAGGCCAGTCACTAGTGGCTCCTTAATACTGGAGCCAATATTGTTGACCATCTTCATTACTGACCTGGATGCTGGGACAGCATGAACCTTCAGCACATTTGCAGATGCAAAACTGGGAGGAGTGACTGACAGACCAGATGGCTGTGCTGCCATTCAGAGTGACCTCAACAGGGTGGAGACATGGACCAAAATGAACTTCATAAAGTTCAACAAAGAGAAACGCACAGTCCTGCCTCTGGGGAAAAATAACCCCTTCAGCAAGCTGGAAATCAGCTTGGAAAAGAAGGACCTGGGTGTCCTGGTGGACAAGCTGACAGCAGTGAGCCTTTGCAGCCAAAAAAGCTGATCCTTGCCCTCTGTTCTGCCCTGCTGAGACAGATCTGGGCGCCGTGCTGGGCTCCCCAGTGCAAGAGATTCATGGACGTAGTGGAGTGACTTCAGCAAAGAGCCACGAAGATGATTAAGAGACTGGACCATTAGACATACAAAGAGAGGCTGAGAGCTTGGGCTGTTCAAAGAAAGCTCAGATACATATACAGATGTATCAATCTGTAGAAGTACCTGATGGAGGCAAGTAAAGGAGACAGAGCCACACTCTTCTCAGTGGCACCCAGTAACAGGACCACAAGCAATGGGCACAAACTGAAACACAGGCAATTCCATCCAAACACACAAAACCACTTTACCGTGAGGGTGATGAAGAACTGGAACAGTTTGTGCTGAGAGACTGCAGTCTCCACCCTTGGCGATATTAATTAAAAAAACAACTGGACATGGCCCTGAGCAACCTACTCTGGCTTACCTTGTTTGAGCAGGGGCTGGACTGGACAAGCTCCAGAGGTGCCCAACAGCCTCAGCCATGCTGGGACTCCATGAAGCTGCAAGGCAAGAACTGTCCTGCAGGTGCTCTGACATGGAGAGAGCACCTGAACCCCCAAAATATTACAGGATCACTCCAAACCCTATGGTGTAAATGAAGCCTAGGGACTTTAGCAAATTGGCTTGCCTGAGATGTTAATGTTTTAAGAAGAATGTGAAGAGAACAGTAGGGTCCCTCTACAAAGTACATTTAAAGTCTGACAACTTACAGAAGTTATTTACATATTTTATGAACTTCTAAACTTTGAGTATATATGTGTGTTAGAATTTTAATTGTGTTAATAACTGCTTAATATTTTCTCTTTAATTTCTGGTTTCATGTAGACATATAATTCTTCATTGAACTATCCAGCTAGTGAAAAAAAAAAAAAAGCTCTTTGTTTATGAACAATTGAAATTCTGAGGCAAAAGGTATTAACATTATTAAGAAGGCAGGAGGAAAATTTATGGGTTGATAGGTACATGGAGTTAAGAAAATATCCCCCAGCCAGGTAATCAGTTCACTTTTGGGAAGAGGCTGGAAAACAGTTGTATCAAGGTGTTTGAAGACACAAAAGCACTTACTGCAACAGACTGGGGAGGTGTGCCGTTACAAACCTAATTCATAAAGGATGTCATTACTAAACATGCAGCCACGTAGAGATATTACCATACAGGACTAGTCAGAATTGAAGAAATAAAAATCTCCTCCTTCTGCCAAATCTTGCAGTGTCTTATGTATCAAGTTGTCACAATCAGGCATAGCTGCTTTATTTGTCTGCAACATAAGAAAGATTAGTGTGCTGTCAACACATAAGGATTTGAATATCAAATTCTGGGTGCCTTGTATTTTTTCTGATGGGAGAAAAGCTCTCAAAACAAACATGCAACTCTTCCTCCCCATCCTTTTGCAAGACAAAAATTAAGTGAGGTTTTAGATCTCTATCTCAGTAGACTTCTATGAACATGTTTATTTTGATTTCTAGTCTTATTTTTTTAGGATCCATAAGGGTGCTGCACTCTGCAGGAGGCTGAGCATTCTAGTTGCTCAGTAAATGTCATTAACACCAAATCATGCTCAGGTTTGCCTGTCAGAAAGCTGGTTAACATGGGCTAAAATTGCCAGGAAACAGGCTGGTAGCTGAACAGAATGGGTAGTTGTGGGACATGGCTTGACCTTAAACTGGTTCTGCTTAGTTTAGAAGTAAAGCTGTGGCTGTGGGCTACTTTTTTACATATATTTAAAATGATTAATACCTGATGTGGCATTTATATTTACTATATAAATTATTGTGGTAACACAGTATGTACAGACCTACTTACAAGGTTCTACTCTACAAAAAAACCACACAAAGACAGAATTTTACATTATTAAAAATATATGTATAAAAACTAATACATAAATAGTTCTTAACATTCTTTTTAATGACAGTCATTAACAATAAATAAAGTAAAAATGTATCTGGAACAATTGTAAATATCAATAGTGTATGATAAATATTTCTCTAGAGATTTAAAACACATTTAATCTTTTCAGTCTATAACCTCAACTATCAGAGTTTCTGCTTTGCTGATGTGTTAATGCTTAGTTGCACTGTAAACGTTCAAGCTTTTCAATTCAGCTCTGAACTCAGCCTTGACAGAACAATTTATCAGAACAGTAAATATCCACTAATATGGATAATATTAATGGACATCTCTTTTTAATACTTTTAAAGCTGTTATATCAATGTAAGCCTATATTTACCTTTCTGCAACATTTTATTGATAACTCACTTGCCTTTAAATGAAAGTTGGGGATGGCTAATGGGAAGAATAAAAGAATTTGCATCTTCTTAGGCAATTCTGCTACAAATGAGACATGAAAAGTGCTAGAAAGTTGATTTTCTTTTAGCTTAAGTCCATGTAACTCATGAAGGTAATCAAAATATATAAACCACCAATGGTATGATTTTATTGTTATTGTTCTATATAGCTAAGGTATTTTCATGTTCTCCTTATTAAACCAAATCATTTAAATGTATCAAAATCTTTCAGTAGGAAATCTACAGATTTTATACTTAAATGGAGAGGTGAAATGGGTAGAAACAGTTGGCAGACCTGTTTTGGTTTTTATTATTTCGAGGTGCTTAGATTCCCTCGTTGATAATAATTCCTGGGAAGATAAAAATGTTTTCCAATGGCAGCAGAAAAGTCACTATCGACTGCAGCGTCTGTACTTTGCCTTCCAGATCCTATCAGACGTACTGTACTTACAATAATCATGTGGAAGATATTACAGCAGTAGTAATAGGTTAGGTGTGATTCCAGTTACAATGCCTGCACAGGATAAGAATTTTTAAAGCTTCAATTTGAGACAGCAAGAGGCTGACATGAAAACTGAAGACATGAAGATGATGATCGATAGACATGATACCATTTTAAATGACAAGAGCAGAAAAACTTGTAAGGCAACAAGACAGGAATGGATGACCTTGTAAAAAGGCACAGATAATAATCTATAATCTATAATGGCAGCTGCAACTGGGAGTGTGGGTCTGCAATGTGTAGGCTCAAGTATCATATATTTTCTGTGTAAGGGAATAAGAAAGTTATTTGAACTGTAATTTCAAATTTCACACACAGTGAGTTATTGTAAAGAATTTTAGGGCCCAATTCATGAATGAGCTTGAGAAAGAGGTTAAAATAGTTTTGAAAGGTGAAGAATAAGACAATCCTAAATGTAATCAAGGCTCTTTTCACTGAGAGCTCTTATCAACCCATCCTGCTACCTTGAAAAATGGAAAGAAGATGTGTAAATTACCTGACAATCAGACAGGAAAGATTTTGATCTAGTTTATATTTTTGATCTCTTTTCATCAGTGAGACAGCAAAGAATACTGTGGTTCAACTGCTGCTAAACTTTGACCAGAATATAATGTTGTCAAAAATCCATTAGAAGATGGTATTTGCATTTCTCCTTTGTTCTTCCTTTGTGCACTTCTGCACATGACAGTTTAGGAACTTTCTTTTTCACTTAAATGTGCATTGCCCTTTCTCCCACATTACAAAAGATGTATCTGAGTCTTTTTCACTGTCAAAAGTATTGTTCAAATAGCTGGAGCTGAAGTAATGCTGTGTATTAGTAACCAAGTTATGTGGAGGCAGTTAACATTTATTTTAGAAACCAGCCAACCTCTGTGAACTCTTCTAAGAAGGGCTTGATTTTATTTTTTTTTTTTTTTTTTAGTGACAGAACTAGTTGTAATAGACTAGGAGTTGCTTGTAATAATATTATGAATACCAATTCTTGATTGTGTTATCGTATCACTCACTGTTCTCTTGAGCTAGGTCAACAGCAGCACTGTCAGGAAATACATCCCAGAAATATCTTCATGTGTCCCTCTGAAAACACTGGGGAAATGGTACAGAACAGTTCACTCCAAAACTCGTTCTTGGCTCCTTGCTTGGCTTGGCATGCCAAATTTTTCCAAGAGTACCTGAATGAGATAACGTGGTAAGAAGGATTTTGGGTGACAAGTCTTATTAGGAAGCACCTGGAAAAGAGTCTGACATGTAAAACACACAGATTGGGCATGGCTGGGATTAGGAAGATCCTGTCATGGATGGAGTCATGCACTTTGCTTGCAAGAGAGAAGCAACAATATGTTTATTGATATAAACCAGTGACTTAATAAAGTTTGATAGTAAATGCGACAGTGGTTTAACAAGATTCAATGACAAGGTGCACTTAATTATTTACTGCATAGAAGACAGGGTCAGACGAAACTGTGAGGGAGACCCTCCTGTTGAGTCATGAGGTTCAGAAAGGACCCCCTTGCTTTCTAAACCCCTCAGAGAGGAGTCTAGGTGCAGCTGGATCCCATCCTAGTCCCAGACTTGATCAACGGTTTATGTCTAAAGGATTATGTATGCACAATCAGTCCTTTATATCACTTAGCTAAGATTTCAGTTTAGCATGCTGTTAGTCACTTACCGAGAATCTGTGGTGGCAAGGAATCTCTCAGCCTGGAGGAGTAACCTTCAGAGGCGTCCCTACTCAAGGTGAGATCCTGCCTCGCAGCCCGCACCCGTGCAGGACAGCTCAGCGGGCTCGGGGCTGTCCACTATTTGTAGAGTAAGACTATTGACTTGTAGTCATATTTGCATACCAGCAAGACGTCTGGGCTGCTGTTGCAGACACCTCCCAGCTACTGCATTGCCATCTGTCCCCCAAAGTCCAGCGTAAGCTGGATGGAGCCATCATGACCCCACTGGTGGCTATGGCTGAAGGTGGGAGGGGGAGCACACTGCCACAGATGCTAACGCAAAACGCAGTTGCATAATGCCTGGTTTTAAAAATTTCCAGTCATTAGGCCTGCTTCTTCAGGTTAGAGGTGCGCATTGGCCACGTGTCTCGCTTCACGGACGAAATCTGGCGCTAGGATAAGCACAGAAACTTCCAACTAAATCTTGGCTTTTAACCTCGGAAGGGCTGCACCCTGGGGAGAGAAAACTCAGGCCATAAACATGGAGGGAGGTATGAGGGAGCTCAGCAGGGAAGGCAAAGGCATGTTTAACACTGAATCAGGCCAGGAGTCTGTTGGCCCTTAAACAGGTTGGGTTTGAGAAGGCAAAATGTTTCCTCTCTGCATGCTTGAAATTCAAATTTATATTTGAGTTGGAGAGGTTCACGAGCAGACTCAGCTGGCTAACACAGTAAGAGGTACAGACCTGTTATAAAAATATGCAATGCCTCTGTGGTTTTATATGAGCAATAAATAATATATAATAATGAGTAATTAACTATGAGGGTTCTGTCCAATGGCAAAATAGACATCTTTGCTTTGAACTATATGAATGTTTTACAGAATACACTGTTTTCTCATATGACCTTGTGACACATTAACACTCCAGCCCTTCAATTTTGTAGCTCAGCTGCTGAACCATAGCAGCAAAGGTTTTCAAAGTGAACTGGTACGTTGTTTATGTTTGGTTACAAAAACCAAACGGGATCCCGAGCTGCCGTCTGCCAAAGCATGGCATTGCCACCTGAATATTGGCTATGCATGATTAACGGGCAAATGTGGACACTGGGAGTCATAAAAGGAGAGTAGCAAATACCAGGAAAGAACATTTGCTGCATAAAACGCCATTAAAATCTGCCTTTGTAAAAAACTGAATGCAAACTGCTGTTATCCTGTCAAAATCGTCTCCACAGCCCAGCAATGAAAGTACCTAGAAATGTGAAGATGTTTTGCCTCTGTTTTTAGCTACTTGCACAAAATAAGGATTTTGCTTCCATCTATTGGGAAGCACATATTGATCGGATTGAATCACTTATGCAAAGTCAAGTCCATGTGGGACACTGCAGTCCAGCCTTTCGCAAGCAAGTCCAGAGCAGATTGCAATCACACAATGGGTAAATTCTCACAATGTACTGGTTGTCCAAATTGGATCTAACCCTAAAGAAATATGTCCAAATTCACAGAAATACCAGGCACCTGTTTATCCACCCTGAGCATCCCTGCTGCTCGCAAAGCTCACAATCCTTGCCTTGCTTTTCTGTATTGCATCAGTAAATTAGAGACAGACTTGTCCATGGATAGCAAAACACGGGCTGAACCCTGCCAGACTCCTAATGGAAAGACACTAAATTCCATTTTGGCCATAAATATAAATCATGGAGAAGAATTAATTTTTTTAAAAAAATGAGTAACTGCCAAACAACTCTTGGAAGCTACTAGATGGCCCTCGCTTTTACAGCAAACACGTTCCCAAATATCACTTATTAATAACTGTCAAACCATGTCGCATTTTAGCATTCAGCCCACTGTTTTGCAGGCTTTTTCTGGAGGAACAAAGTGTGTATTTTCAAACTATGTGAGAATTATTGAGAGAGCTTTGCAATGTCTGAGCAGTAACAACATTTTCGCAGCACTCTTTGGAGACACAGCGGTTGGCGCACAAGCAGGCTCGCTCCGCACATCTGGTTTTATCTTGGTAAAGCAAATCAGAACCAATTCCCGCAACAAGAGCCTGCAAATCCAGCAGCACTCCTGCTGCAGTCGAAACCAGAGGAGCAGCTGTTTTGAGATGTTCACGTAACAAATTACACTCTTAGTTTCAGTCACAAAATCTGTAGCTTTTCATGGTTTTCCTCCAAAGAGACCTACTTAGGTAAGTTCTCTTAAATACTGGCAACTCTATACAAAGAAAGAAGGAATCTTTTCTACATAACCCATAGGAAAGCAGCAGAAAAGTTACAGCTACTCTGTAGATATAAGTTGATATGTCTAACCCTATTTTAAAACTTTACAGATCTACATTTATATATTTACTTAAGCATATGAGTCCAGTCCCTGTTGTTCCATGGCAATAAAAATGAAATAATGAAATCCAGGCCTAATAGCACTATAGATATTCACTCCAGTAAACCTGAAGCTGCACGATTTGTCACTCATGCATTTATCTATATATGGTAAAGTGGGTAAACACTGCATAAAATATATTTTGTGCTTCCCCGGTCTTGGACAGATTAGCACAAATTAAATTTCACACTAATCTGCCCATGGTCAGGAGTGCTACATTAGGAGTGAGGGGGATTCAGCTAATTGTAAGGAATATTTTGCTCTATTACAATGATCTGTGACTATAGCAAATATATCCTGGAGAGCTACCTTTATCAATACGCATTATCAGTACTGAATCAATAACAGATTATGAATATCTGTGTGCAGGAATATATCATGTTTCTTGGTATTATTTTAATTTGTTTGCCAAATTTGAAGTAAGTTTTCTTTTTCTTTTTATTTCATGATTTTGTATTGAGTATTCAATATTCATCATTTAGGTTACACTGCTTAGTTATGTTTGGCCACCCAAGTCACATGGTGTTTGAGTCACGTAAGTCAAGACTAAAGAATATACTGAACTGCCAGAAGAGGGAAGTCCAGGATCAGAAGTTTGTTCCTCAGAGCAAATGTGAAACATGACATGAGGAATATGAAAACCCTACAAAACACTACCCTTTTACAGCAAAGTTTGCTGAAGCAGAACCATGCCAGGCATTTAGGACAAAGTAGCATGGATATACTACTTGTAATACAGCTTGCTCCAACTCCAGTGTTCATACTGATTTTTTAAAAAATCTGGGTAATTGCCTAAGGAAAATGTTATATCTTTTCAAAATAACCAACAAAGTTCTGGTCAGCACTGTATTTGGCTGAAGGACAAATAAAAATCCGCATGCAGTAGCACTGGCCATGCAGGAGGCAATGCTTTCTTTTAACTGAGTCAAGATCCATAGGCAGCAAAGCTGTATGTGGCAGGGGACCTGTAATGCCCCGTTACCCTTTGCTGGGAAAGACCCACGGATGCCTCACGGGTGGCAGCAGCTAGATCGCCTGCCTCTGGGAGTAACAGAAAAAAATCATGCCTCTCACCACAAGGATGAAGTTCTGACCGATTGAAAAATCAGTATTTAAACCACCCCAAAATATATTTCTTTTGGCTTGAGACTAAACACTTGGAAATATTTGTGCTACACAGTAGGGGAACTGAGATAATATTATACTTTGTTTTATAGACCTAACTTTCCTGCAACAAAACTTAACTCTGTGTTCAGTTATAAGCCAGGCTTTTTTCTGACTTTTGAGAAAGTATTACACAGTTAAAAATCAGGAATGGTGGTATGTAAAACACTGATAAATAAATGTTAACAACTCCCCATTCTCTTCAAAGACAGAATTCTATACAGTTTCTGAGTAAGCAAACACTACATACACACAGAAAACACTGTAAATAATATAAAACATGATGAAATGTATTTACAATACTCTGAATAGTTTTAAACAAAAGCTGTTGGACTTTAAATATCCAGGCTTTCCTCATACCAACTTCCCTGCAGTTGTAGCTGTTGAATATTTAAATTTAAACACAAGGTTTTGGCATAACATTTACACTTCTGCTTCAACATATTTATAGAAACATATTCTCCCCTCATCTTTGTTCAGAAATGATTTTTCCATCTTTTTGGAGGAATGGTAAGATGTAGTGTGCAAGTTTGCTCGGGGCCCTGCAGAAGGCGAGGGTGGTGAGCCCGGGACCACCACGCCAGCACTGAGCCCCCCCCCAGCAGCTGGCAAGAAAAGTCTGTGAATCCACCGCAGGATCCGGGGAGGCCAGGAGCTGTACTGGGGTGGGATGCCTTCCTCTCTCAGTCACGTCTCAGCTAGACAGGGGATGCACAGGCTTCTTTTAACACTTACATTTGAAACGCTTCTGCGTTGCACTCTGGCTCATCTTACAGAGGATGTCTGGGAGTGAACAGTGAGGAAACAGCACACTGGTAAGCACACCTCCGCACCTTCAGCAACAGCCACTGGCTAGCACAACCATTACCAGCCTTATGGCATCCATTTCGTTTGGTGCTGGGGTCCTTCTATGCGATTTCCTCTGCTCCATATTTTGAACAGAAATACGGGGTCTTACCACTGAACACCATATCTCCTCCTCGCAGATTTTGATCCTTTGCATCCAAGAAAGTCAGAGCAGTAACTCCACGTAGGGTATATTCACATCTCGATGTCTTCTTTCCTTTTCGTGCAATGGGGTGCTTCTTCCATCATTTCAGTAAGTGTTCCAGGTCTGTTCTAGGAAATAAAATACACGTCCAAAGTGGCAGCAACTCAGCTTAACCGATTATTGGAACATTTGCAGAAATCTGATTGCCATCCAGTTGAATGGATGATATCATAAATGTCCTTGGGGAACATCCCCTTTCAACTAGCAACAAATAACTATGTTATTGCTCATGTTTTGGTCAACAGAAGTACAGCGTGAGTTTCCAAGCCAAGATCCATTCATTGCAGTTTTCTCTCACTCCTCATGAATGTACACCATTGCTTGCCAATGTCCAGTATTTATCCTTTAAAACTTTGTCCCTTCCCTTTTATGGACCAGTACAGCATTATGCTGATGTGTTAGACGAAGAGATTGCATGAGGCGGTCACATTTTTCAGCAACAAGTCCTACTGAATTCACTAGATCGTGGCGAGATGTAGCCTGGAATGCACATTAAGGTATTAATGGAGTGTGTATGCTTGATATCAAGTTTTCATGCTGAGCTGCACTGGTGTTAATCTAGTTTGATTACAAAGCCTAATGTAAATTCTTAGACAGATATTCTATTTTAGCTGAGAAACGAATGCTGACAGTTTACTGCGAGATGACAAATGAATGCTGACATTTTATTCTTACATGTTTATAAATCAGTTTAAAGGTTAAGAGTTGTTAATGCGGGCAATCTGAAGAATCCATATACATAAACAAAATATTCATTTTGGATAACTATATATGTCCAATGTCATTCACAAAAGATAAAAGTCAGATTAAAGAATGAGGGGAAAAATGCAAATTTATCAGTATTAGTTTATCTTTTAACTGGAAACTGAATTACCTGATTGATAGGCCTTCTGATCAAACCCACAATATACAATGTGGGCTTGTTTTTTGTCATTTACTTTAAAAATAAAATATCTACATGATAATTTGTAAAGAATAAAGATTAACCCCTCCCTTCTCATATGACCCACACTGATTAGAAGCGTTTGCCTGTATCTGAACCAATCTTGCAGTCACGCTGGAAAACAGCTGATCAGTATGGTCTGTGCTAGTACACATCACGGGAATAATTTACATTCTTATTTTTATTCCAAATGTCCCTGATATTACCAGAGCTAAGAAATAGTTATGATTTCCTCATATATTTCCAAGAAAAGATCTAAACACTGCTCTAAGAAGAAGAACACAAATTCCAGTGGCAGTTTTTAATGGCTGATGAGGGCTGCCTCCAGATGAGAAACAGACCGTGGAAAGTAGAAATTAATTATGGATTTTACTGAAACTCTGGTGGAGACAGACAGTCGAGGTGAGCATACCCTATGCACCATGTTAGAAACAACTATGGAGGATACAACCACCTTCCTCATCATATTCTTATATTGCTCAAGTAATGTAAAGAGGTTTCTCTGTAAAGGGGAATTGAGGCAAATACCAATTATTAAAAATGTGAAATGCAATTGGCTTTGTGAAATACAAGGTCCAAATCCTGGAATGATTTTTGGACATGAAAATACAATGTACATGGGTTACTTTTACTTGCCTCAGCGTAGTTCTTCCTGGGTAGATTACCTACACACCATATTTTGCCACATACAAAGATCCCAACTCTTTTCCAGATATGGACAAGATTTTCCTGATACAAATACGGTATTTCATATCTTCTGTTACCTGTTAGCTAATGAATGAGACTTACAGAGCTAAAATACATGGTCAGAACAATTTGAATTAAACAATTCCTATGTTCTGTTTCTATGTTACAAATAAGGAACTGCAGCACACAATTACTTGGAAGTTATAATCGCATTTCCTAAATTATTAAACCACATTGCAAACACACAGAGAGTACCCCTGAAATACCTATAGCCAAGGAGAGCTGGGAGCAGAACCTTGGGTACTCTTTGAGTGACTTGTTCAATTAATTTTGCCTTTATTGCTCAACATTCTTGAATCATCTTAATCAAAATTGTTCAAAATTTCTTTTATGTACACTTCTTGCTCTTTATATGCTTTATAAATAACTGACTAGGGAAATAAATACCATTCAAACCCAGAAATCTGTTTTATGTTTAAGTAGGTCACAGGCTGCTTTGTGTTCACCAGCAAAGTATCTCCTGAGCTCACTAGTGCAGGACCAGCGTCACTTCTTCAGAGGGGAACTTAGAAAATGGAGGCTGTAGCTCAGGTCTAGAAAACGTTCAGACTGAACATCACTGTTACACAAAAACTGTATGTTCCACTGTAAAACATTCAGAGGTCTGACAACAAAAAATCTGGAGCATTGCTAAATTGAATTCACTTTCAAATTCAAGACAGTCCTCGCTGCTTTCTTCACAGCTCATTTATACTCCTGCTCGAGATGCCAGCTGGCATTCAGACTGTTGTTAGGGAAAGTTTAGAGGATGAGCTATTGAGAGATAGTCAATCTTGGTAAGTAAGGCCTTTCATTTCACCTTTACAAGAACATACTGCTTTTTCTTAAGCAATCACATGCAAGCAATTCAGATGTAATCCTTTCCCTGGACCCCAACAATAAAGTATATGTCCTACTGTATGCAGAGCTGCGCTTTGCCTGACCACTACATAAGCATCTGCCAAACATAATAAACACTTGCAGTGCAGGTATATCATCACATTTGTCTGCCGTGATGCCTTGATTGAATTGACCTCTTGTTATTCAAAAGGCTGAACAGATATTCGGAATAGCATGGTGGTATGGCACATTTGTGCTTTTTACATTAAAAATATTCCAACCTTCTGAAAATTGTTACATAGAAGATAGAACTGTCATCTGTACATGTTTGAAGTTTGTGTGTTGGGTTTTAATGATTATCTTTAAATACTCTGCACTGAAATAAACCCAAAATATCATTCATCAAAGATAAACAACTTTTATGCTTCATGTTTAAACTAGATTACTTGCTTAGGAAGAAAACATTCACCACCACTAAATTTGGAAAATAGCAATACTTTGCATTCACTTAATACTTTATGCCTGAGGAATACTTTTTTTTTAAACATGTCCTCTGCTCGGGATCTGAACTGCTCATGGCTGAACCAGTGAGATCTCATCGGTGTGTCAGTGATTATATCCCCTAAAGCCAAGCTTCTTTATTTTCTGTGTCCCATATCTACATCTGCACAGCACATCATGTAGTTAGACTGCCCTACTGAATCTGAAAAATTTCCTGAATTAACTACTTTTGTGAGGAGATACTGAATGGGTCTTAGCAAACCTTTGTTATGGCTCAGAGTACTGCAGAAAAGGACCATTTTTGTTATAAGTTCCCACAATTTACACAGACATTACCTAGAAATTTTCAAATTGTGCATTACTTCTAGGTCGTCTTCTGAACAGAGGCCAGGATAAGTGCCACATCTCACTTGTCCTGCAACGAGAAGCATCATTACTGTTTCTATAAAGAGTTTGCAAAAATAATTAAGATAACTCTTAAAAGGCAAAAGAATATTTCCAGCAGTGCCTCCAGAGAACCAGAGACCAGCAGCTGACAAAAAAATGTATATGGATGTAGCTAGAAAGCAGTTCCATACTTTCCTAGAGCACAATCTTTACTGAGATGAGCACGATTATGGATGTATTAAAACTGGTTCATCCATCCTTCAGACTGGGAAGGCAACAGTCTGGAAACCGGAGGAAGCCTTTACGGTATCTTGGCAGCTGAACCAGCAGTTGCTCTCAGACAACATATGAAGGGGCACATGTTATGTGGGGGGGATTTAAACCATTGGAAGCCACAGACTGTGTTGATGCAGTGATGGGAGTTGTCACTTTTCTATGTCTGCTCTCTGCTTATCTAAGAGTCCATTAGATGTAGAGGAAACAGGCCTGAGCAGACACTGAGGTGTCTGTAGGTGTACATTGCTTCCCAAACAGAGAATTTTTTAAGAGATAGAACTAAATTTTTAAATTTTTTTTTAAGAGAGAACTTTTAAGATGCACCGTGAAAAGTGCTGTCATGTATGTCATTTCTAGTGTCAAGTCCCAGAGGCACACATGTTGTCCCTTTGCTGTGGATAATCCTACACCTCCACTGGCAACAGCCCAGGGAAAAAAATCAGTCTTAGGTACATCAAACTCTGGTCATGCTCTTACACTCAACTCAACAAAGCCATCCTCTTGGTAGAAGCCATGAACTGTTGTCTGGATGGGAGCTGCAGCTGCCATGTACCTTTCAGAGAAGGAAGGAGTTGGACAATGATCTGACTCCTTCAGTGGAAGTAGTTCTGTAAATAATTAGCCTTTCAGTGTGTTGCAGATTATTTATTCCAAAAAATAGATGTATATATGACGGTAGCTGGGCTTGAACCAAAATGCATGTAAAACCAAGCTCTTTAATTGCTTTAAAATTATCTTAATAATTAAGTTCTTATGAAGATGGTGATATGAGGTATGATTTAGACAAGCTAACTGCAGTTTCTGGGACACATTCTGTTCTCAGTGGCATTGGAAAAACTGTGGAGTAACTCCAGTTATAATTTAGCATAAATTACTTTCTTCTGGTGGAACTGAAAGGAGAATCTAGTCTGATTAATGCTAAATGAAGAACAGCATGAATACTTACTGCATCTATTTTTCAGTGAAAAATTACTAGAACTATATTCGTTCATTTGTAATACAAATGTGGATTAAGAGATCTTCATTGTATTCCTAGTGATTTGTGTGGTGGCTAGGCTGGTTATGTTTTTGCTGCATTGCTATTAGGTAAGGACAACTCTGGAATAACTGTTCCAGAGTAAATTTATATATGTTAAAAATAGAATTTGCTTTTTGATGAGCAGGTGGCACAAAAAAAAAAAAAAACAATTCATCGATAAGGGTCTGAACGAATATCAACAAAGCACTTGGAGAAAAATCACTTAATCTCACTAAGCATTCAGAGACAAAACTGCCCTTCTCCCAAAAAGCACTTCTATACTTTGTCAGATGGGGCTTGAGATATAGTGACAAAGATAGGCTGAGGTCCTATTCTGAATTTAAATTCCAACTTTTCCAAGTTTAGCAATGTTCAGATCTGAAAGTTTTGCTCACCTCACTGCAAATTACTTTGTATTTTTCTTACATACACATTTTCAGCCAAGCTGAAACTGGGCACTGGAGGGATATAGTACTGAGATGATTATCTGATTTAGAATATGGAATTAAAACCTATTTCACTGGGACTTCTCCCATTTGTTACAGTTAATGCAGGAATTCATTTCAAGTGAGGCTGGAGGTAACCTTAGAGTCCAGGCCCATGGTGACCAGGGTAACATCTGGTGAATCTTGCTTTTACTTTTCTAGGGATTTGTTATCTTTGTTTCCTCAGGGGTTGGGTGTAATAGGATACATAAGGTCTGTCTGAAGGCAAGTGAGAGATCAAAAATAAGTTGAAGAGGGAAAGTAAAAAGGGGAAAGAGGGAAAGGAAAAATGGAGATAAAAAGGTGGTGTAATCTAGAATATTGGAGGAGGGAGAGTGAAAACGGAACTTGGCAGCTTACTGGGATACAGGGTATGATAGACTCCACAGGAAACTATAGACTTTGTCTCTGGATCCCACTGTCTTTAAACATGGACATTTTTTCATTCCATAGAAATTTTGAAAGCTCTGAAACAATTACTACACACACAGCCCATAGGCCTGCTGCTGCTTTCAGTTATGCTGCTGATAGTCCAGAAAGTCTTGCTGATGCCTGACAAAACTGTTCTGGATTTCCATTACTGTGACTGACCAACATAGTCAGGGTGAACAATGTACAGACAGCCTATGAAGATGCCCAAGAGCACAAAGACATGCAAAATAAAAGTGGAATGTAGGTCATTTGATAAGGTGATAGACAAACTCCAACTGGAGTTCATAGAATCATGGAATGGGTTGGGTTGGGAGGGATCTTTAAAGATCATTGAATCATAGAATCACAGAATGGTTTGGGTTGGAAGGGACCTCAAAGATCATCTAGTTCCAACCCCCCTGCTGTGGGCAGGGACACCCTCCACTAGACCACGTTGCCCAAAGCCCCATCCAACCTGGCCTTGAACACTTCCAGGGATGGGGCCTCCACAGCCTCTCTGGACAACCTGTGCCAGTGCCTCACCACTCTCACAGTAAAGAATTTCTTTCTAACATCTAATCTAAATTGACCCTCCTTCAGCTTGAACCCATTCCCCCTTGTCCTGTCACTAGACTCCCTGATAAACAGTCCCTCACCAGCTTTCCTGTAGGCCCCTTCAGATACTGGAAGGAAGATCATCTAGTCCAACCCCCCTGCAGTGGGTAGGGACATCTTTCACTAGATCAGGTTGCTTAAAGCAGATGAGCACATAATCCTGAGAACCATTTCCAAAGAAATAAAGGACAAGAAAGTAACTGGGAGTGGTCAGCCTGAATTTATGAAGATGAAATCATGCCTGACCTGATGGGCTTCTAAATGGAATGAACAGGGGAAAGCAGTGAATGCTGTTTATCTTGACTTTAGCATGGCTTTTGACACTGTCTCAACATCCTCATAGACATACTGATGGAGTATGGGCTGGATAAAAGAACATGGAAGTGGATTGAAAACTGGCTTAACTGATGGGCTGAAAGGGCTGTGATCAGCAGCATGAAGCCCAGCTGCAGGCCAGTCACTAGTGGTGTACTCCAGGGGTAAATACTGGAGCCAATACTGTTTACCATTTTCATTAATGACTTGGATGTTGGGACAGCATGCACCTTCAGCATGTTTGCACATGATACAAAACTGGGAGGAGTGGTTGACAGACCAGATGTCTGTGCTGCCATTCAGAGGGATCTGCACAGGCTGGAGAAATGGACTAAGAGGAGTCTCGTGGAATTCAGCAAAGGGAAGCGTGAAGTCCTGCCCTTGGACAGGAACAACCCCAGGCACTGCAACAAGTTTCCCAGAGAGACTGGGGAGTATTTAAGTTGTGAGACAACTGGACACAGCCCTGAGCACTCTGTCGTAGGTGACCCTGCTTGAGCAGGGGTGGGGTTGGACTGGGTGATTTCTAGAGGTGCCTGCCAGCCTCAACCATTCTGTGACATTACCTTTGCTGGGACATGGCTCTATCCCTCTATAATTTTGAGGAGCTAGTGGCTCCTACTCTACAGCCAGTGGTATCACATACAAAAGAAGCTGTTTGTATAGTCTATAAATGCAGCAGAACCTGTATAAAGGTCACAGAGACATATTCTCTTTTATCTACTCCCAGACACTGCAACTGGAGTGAGCAATTCCATAATTCATTTCAATGGGAGTTTTGTTAGCATTAGATGTAGGTTCCAAATGCCTGACCTGCATTTTTATGGGTAATTTGTTAGCGGCAGTGGGTAATCCTGCAGAGAGAAGAGGTTTTGATACTCAGCAGAGTACTAACTTTACCTCATCTCCATTTCTAAGAGAACTTTAGATAGCAAGGTAATTCATGTTTTCAGAATGCTGCATTTTGCATCAAACTGTTTACTGTAATGAAACAAGTAATTTATTTTTATCTGAGCCTGCATCACATCTCTCACTTTACTGCTGGTTCTGAACATCAGTAGAAGGTGCTTGAACTGTGCTTCTCCATACTGGTGATGGATCCACAACGGGATCTTCCACAGCCCAGAGTAATGGTTCATAAGTGTCACTGGACAAAGTTGTACAACATTTCATTTTTACTTTTTAATCTTATCTGGTGATAAGAAAGGTTTGGAATTCGCTGCTTGGGAAAGGAAACTGGCATTTTCATCACCTAAGAATGAATCCTACTTGAACCTTGCTGGTTATTGGTATTGTGTTTATCATAATCTTAAAGCAAATGCAAAACCTAGTATTATCACTTAACCATAATCTGTGTTTGGCAAGTATACACAGCAGTTTCATATCAGGAAGGTATAATGGGTATCTATCTCCAAACTGAATACTTTATATAAATATTATTTTTGTATGGTGAATATCATTACCAAATCTAATATAATAGACATAAACTATGATATATTTTGGTGTGGGAGGGAAAAGGAACACAGAATGTTATTGGTGAGGAAGGTTCCTGCAGAGCAGAGACAGTTTCTTCTGTGAAGTGGCTGTCACAAAGTGACACTGGCACCCTCTAACACAGTAAAGTTCAAATACATAGAATCATGTCAACATCTCCTACATAATTACAGCATTTTCTATAAATTACATGAAAGCTTTGAATATATTTGTGATACTACAGATTTCAGTAACATTATAGTATGTTAACATATTAAAAACTCCTGCAAACATTGCCAACTTTTTTTTAACCTAATATAAGAATTACCTATTAAGAAAAGACACTTCTCATAAAAGGAAAGGGATTTCTGAAATAATTTACAAAAGCATACTGCACATCAAGTTGTCTAACATTGAAGATGAGCCTCAGTTGCTGATAGACCAACAATGTCTGCTTAATGTAAAAAGACAGAAACCACCATAAGGACAGAAGCCCCAAATCCCTTCTTCACGTGTTATATCCCTTCAAGTCCCTCTTGTCCCTTTCTCTCTTTGTGGTCCAACGACTCTCTCTCTGTTTTGCAGAATAACACAGGTGGGAGGGGAGCAGCACTGAATGCCGACCTCTCCATCCCCGTAGCTGCCCTCGTGTAAGGCTTGGGATTGTCCTGACAGCCCTAAGAGCTGGCTAGACCTCAATTGCTGAGGGGCACAATGAATCCAGCCCCCACTTTGTGGATGAATACTAGGGTATTATATAAACAGTGAGCACTAAAATTATCCATAGTGTCATTCAAAGTGTGTGTCCAACCCATTCTTTCAAGGAGTTTTCCCACAAGGAAATCACTGTAGGCAAAGGCAGACAACTGACCGAGGCTCTGGGTATGGTGCCTAGCACTTACAGAGGAGTGAGTTTCAGGACGTGGGGAGGGATATAAGAGCCCTAACAAAGGGACTTAACTGGAGGAGATGAAGACCAACTGTGTGCACGTAAACTGCTTTTTCTGAGAGAAGGGTGCCTTTGTGTCTTCAGTGGTGGCAGGCTGCATAGTCTGGTACCCTTTAGAGGGTGGCTAGATGTCCAGGCTGAGGGGCAGAGGTCTGAAAGAGGAAGATCCAGGAGATGAGACATGCCGCTGGTAGATCCATTTTCCCTCAATAGTTCTTGTGATAAACTATCCTTTTTTCCTTGTAGGCATCCCTTCTCCTTCAACGAGGCCCAAACACAAAGAACCAAACTGTGTTTATGCAGTAACAGAAAGAGGAATCTCTCACTGCTATATTTCTGTATGTATTTGAGGCATACTTTGACAAGCAACAAGGAAAAAACCTACTGTTCGGAAAACCTCCTAAACCCATAAATACTCTTCTTTCTTTTGCACCTCCCAGTTGGTAGCTCTTTGCCTTTCAGATTCTTAATCCTTTAAAATCAATCTTGTGTTTCTTATAAATCAAATAAGCAAGTTAGCCTGGGGGAACAAGCTGGCCAGCAATAAATGTTTATATACTTGTGGATGTACTTGGAAAGCTTGTGCCTCTTTCACCCAGCGCTGCTCCAGTAGAGAACAACCTTGTTTCTGCTGGCAGCAAAGAGTGCCAATGAGCAGCTGGCAGAGCAGCTGTCCCCGGCCCGGGCAGGTCCCTGGCACCGGGGGGACCTTCTTCACCTGGCTGAGCTGCGAGAGACCTTCCAGACTAAGGGCGTGGGGAACAAGGTGCGGCAAAGTGCACGCAGGGTAACCCTCATCACATGCGGCTGCATCCCAGCACCCCGCACCTTGCTTCTGCGGTGTACGCTGCCCTGTTGTGAGCTGTGCTCTGGGTTTTAAGGGAGTGGAAGGGGAAGGAGTTTTGGATTAATCTTCCCTAAATTACATTTGCAGAGTTTCCTTCCTTTGGTCTAGAAAAGAGTTCAAAGATTATCCATCTAAACAAATTTTCTTTTTCAAATTCTTCTTACTTGCTCTTTTGTTGAAAGACATCATTTGAGGGGGTTCCTTTTCTATTCTGCTTTGAAGACTTGTGGCAGTAAACCAACATGTTCCTTTCCCTTTGCATACCTACCCTCATACAGAAACTTCAATCACAGGCTGAGATGGCTTCTCTCTAAAACAATTTTCTTCCTTGATCAGTCTTTGAACCTACAGGTCTTTTATTAGATTCCATAAACGTATCTCTTGGGGGGTAGTTTCATCAGAATTAGCACAAGATCAAAAATGTCAAAGCATCAAAGTGGCAGTCTGTTCTCCCTCAAGCCAAACACCAACATAATCAGCCCACTGGTATTTTTCCCATATCCCCCCAAGACTCAAGTTGCAAGGGGTTTAACAAGGCTTCCTCAGAAAAAGAGAAAGCAAATGAATTGAAGGTGAATCCTGCCAAGTGACTGAATAAACCAGCCATGCAGGGACACTATGTCAGGGCTACATAGACTTGAAGCCATATTACCATTTCACTTCTCAGCTTCTCCATTTACCACCTTCAAGGCTCACGCTTCAGACAGGACTGGGAGGGGCAGGGCTGTTTTTGGCACCGTGTCGACCCAGGACTGTGGTTTCTACTGTCTGCTCTGTATCAGCTGGTCACAAGTACAGGACAGAACTTATAAGTAAGGAATTTATTAGTGAATGTGAATAACTGAGCAGAAAACTGTTTTGATAACAGATGGGCTTTCGAAACAGTAGCAATGCTGGCGGTCCTGAGAAGTGATTACATTCAGATACAGCTGTCACTGCAGAATCATATGAACCTGGCTTTACAGTTTCAGTAAGAACACCTGGAACTGGGAAAGCTGAGTTGAAAACCACTTCTGAAGGTGTTTCCCGATTTATCCAGTTCGATGCATTACACTTGTGGCTTTCCTTATTCAACACGGAGTTTGAACGGAACAGCAGTTATTCATAGCCACCCGCACTGACAGGACAAAACCGAGGGGTATGGGAGCTATTGGTTTTTATTATTAACGGTGCTGTGAAAGGTTCCTGCCAGTCTGAGTTGTTCACGGGAGTCGTGCGAACGCTGCAGGCCTGGTGCTCCCCGTGGGCTCGCTCACACGCTGCCCTGCAGCTGCGCTGGCAGCAGCGGCCTCTCACCGCCGTGCTGGTGGAGATCGCCACCCTCTCCAGTACACCGGCTCAGGTGGCTCCTTTCACCTGCCTCCACCTGTGATTCAAGATGAATTAAACAAAAAAAGCCCAAGCAACCACAACAGAAAACAAAACAAGACAATTAACGAAACCAACTAAGCTGGCAGGTGGAAACAATGAGTGCACGGGCAACTGAGTTGGTAGGGAGGAGCAAAGGCCTTGGCCTGGGACCTGTGCAAAGCAGCTGACAGCAGAGAGGGGAGAGAGCAATTTTGCCAGGAGCATGCTTAAATTTGGAAATGAATCATCACCCACCATGCGCCAAAAGGTGCCAGTTACCTACGCACTGAGGATTAAAGGGTCTGGCTGTTACTTCTGCAATAAAGAATTTGTCTAATCACCTCATTCAGCTGCTTGATCTAACCTCTTAATCTAGTTTAGGTTCTTTCCCTCTTTGACCACGCTCGTGTCTGTGTATCTTTTATATGTAACATAGGCGTGTGTCTGTGTATATAGTAAGAAAAACACGTATTTAGAAGTTGAAACTGTCAGAATTATGGTTTCCTGTTCACCCCAGCACCAAAGCTCGTCTCACACTTCCAGTCACAATTCATTCATCTTGTACTATAAAGAAGCAGCTAAATATGTGAGTGCAGGTTTCCCGCCCACCTCCCTGCCCCATGCTCTGTTTCACTCCATGTGCAAGTGCCACCAGTACTATTTTAGTTCATTTTGCGGTGCCTCTGATGGGTCTCAAGGGGGTCTGGATTCACAGCACTGTCAGCGACCTGTGTGGAAGACTTCAGATGAGAGGACCAAACATGCTCGCAGGCTAACACAGCTGAAGTTTGGGTATCTGACTTATCTTTAATTTGCAATAGGTCACACCCATCTGTTCTGTGCGGTGTCTGTCCCGACAGTTCCTGGCAGTGCAGTGCCCCGACTTGTGAAGGTGACCTGGGAGGTGGGAAGAGTTGTGGTTCTCTTCCTCACTGTCAGCCTTGGGGAAAAGGAGACCATCCGGAGCCAGAATCTTTGCAATGGCAATATTCAGTGTTTGGGAGTGATCTTCCAAGGATTTTGTCTCATCAGTATTTTAGCCGCTCTCAACAGACCTCCTGGGATGTGCAGTGTTTTTGTAGTGCTGACGCCTTGAAACTGCTGCCTTCTGTAGCCCTCAGCGTACCCATACTGCACGCTCCAGATTAAAAAAAGTGCTGATTCCCTTTTTCTTATCTTCTTTGTCCCTCAGTGAGGTTATCCCCCACCACCCTTCTTCCCTTGTACTCACCACGGAATTTTCTTTAAGTCAGGTTTTCCAGGCCATTCAGAGCTCCACTTCAGCTCCGCCTTTTTTAGAGTGGATTCTGGTTCATAGCTTATGTACATTCAGAAAAATGAATTAGCCCACCTCCACCTCACCTTGATGATGGTTCTGGCTTTGATTCCATCTTTTAATTTCCACATCAGGAAATTTTAGTGTTTTTCATTCTTTTCCTTCTGCATTTCTCAGTGGTGCAGCATTTATTGTACAAGGGAGCGATCACCTTATACATCGACTCAGATCGTGTTTGGGATGTGACTACTACACTCCTGTGGACAGTATCCGAGAACGAATGTAGTCAGCAGTTATTTGAGAGAAATGAGAGACTGGGAAAGTGTGGATCCACAGCAAATATCAATGATGTAGTTTTATGATTATTTGTAGCAATGAGAAAATGTCACCAGAACCCTAACGTTACTACGATTAATTCAAGACAAACAGACATCAACTTGTAGCAATATCCTTTACTGCTTGCATTAGGCATGTACGCCTGATTTACGGTTACAATGAAAAAAATCATCATGTGAAAAATTCATATGGTGACGTGAGAGACCGCATGACAAATGTGTGAAAATTGTGATGTGAACGGGGACTCACAACAGCCTTTCAAAGTCTGAATTTTAGGATACAGACAAATAAATGAGGCGGACATGGATGCAGCCACATTAATTCTGAGCTCTGCATGTGGATAGGATGCTTTGTGAATAAGGAAATCTGCCTTAAAAAGCCAAAAAGTTGAACGCAAAACCCACCAGGCAATCAGCACAAGGGGAGTCAGGCAGGAATCAGCTCTTCTAAATATTAGGCCTTCATGTGGAGCAATTTTATTTTTTGTATCATAAACCCAGGAAATATTTTAATGCCTTTTGTTGAGCTATTCATCTCCACTCGATAGCCCCAAAGATTTATTCACTGACTCCAGCTGACAGGGATTAGCAGATCCAAGCCATTTAACCGAGGTGCTCTGCTTCCTGCTGAGTTCCAGGTGTCAAAGACTCACTAAGGAGGGACTCTTTTGGCACAGGTGATTTGATAAATAATTAATAAACCTACAAAAGTGCAAAAGCAGGGAAGAGTCTATATTCAAGAGGAGTTTTTAGTAATAGGCAGATTACCTGTTCTATTATCACCTTGAACAAATGCATAGATATTATCTGAAGAGAATACAAATAATCACTTGGTCAGAAAACAAGTTTAAGTAGTTTATTCCTGTAAACAATATTTATGACTTAAACACAGATGTGCTTAAAGCCCCCAGCTGGGATTAGGCCAGTATTGTGCAAACTGGTTTAAGAGACAGGAGGGAGAGTTCTGGCTGGTCAAAGTGTTTATGTTCTTATTTCAAATGAGCAAATTAAAAAAATGGGTGCAATAAAGAAAGTAAAAAAATGGAAAATAGTGTGTAAGGTTAAGGGAAAACATGGATCCTGAGCCCAGCTATTTGAGCGGCTATCTTTATTAAATGCTTTCTATTTTTAACAAATATATAAGAAATCAAATGTCTGTAATCCACTTTTGCTTTAGTTTTACTTTCAGAGAGTGTGATGGTGTAACTCACAGGTGCTCCAGTGAAGTGAGTAAAATATGTAAAATTTGTATAAAATTGAGTAACTCTTTACCTAAATATGAGCAGGTTGTGCTTCTTTCAGACTTTTAAAAATGGGACCAAATAGGTGATGTATAAAGAGAAAACACTACTAGGTATATTCTGTTGTATGAAAGCAATTGGACTTGCCAGTGGGAAGAATATACACAGCACGGCAGGCTTTAATTTACCTCTGTAACATATCGGGTACCCTCAGCAGTTCCAGATCAGAAATGTTTTGTGATAAGGCTTTTCCCTTTTGGCACCACTTTTCAGGTAGGTACTCCCTTTAACCCCGATACTCTCCTTTACTTTCTCACAGTCTAACCAAACGCCTAGAGCCCAGGAATTGTAAATTACACTACCTGTGGCTTTCCGACCAACTTCACCTAAAAGCTTTTGTCCATGCATGTAGATCTTTCAGAATTAGCTTATTTCAATCCAGAAGTAATCACTTAGTTCTTTAAACCAATGTTGTATGATGGATGATCTTCAAAATAATGTTTGCTAACAAGAAGGTCAAAAGGTACCATCTATCTTAAATATTGTGGAGTCTTAGATATATTGGTGTGGTATTTTCTAATAAATGCTTAATTGATAATCATGAATGATTTGTCTGGTTTATTCTCCCTGTGTTTGTAACACTTTTTCTCTTCACAAGACTAATTACTCAAAGTATTTGCCGTAGGACCAATTTTGGCCCTACTGAAATTAATGTCTGCACCTGTTAACTTTGTTGAGAGTGAGAATTAGCACAATTTTAAGCACTCTTGTTCCGTATTTAAACCCCAGCTAACCACCAGAGTTGTTAATAATAGTCTTTGAAGTGTTTAGTATTTTTGCTACTGGATCACATGTACCTGTTCACCTATACTTGCAAATAAAAAAAAGGATGAATTTGGTTTCAAAGTACACAGGGATGGGGTTGCTGAAAGCCCGTGGTATTGCATACTCTTAGACTAGACTCGAATCGGCTGCTTAGTTGAAATACCATCCTTTTATGTATTTGATTCTGCATTGTTTCTTTGGCTGATAGAGGAATTAAATTAAATACAACTGTTTATGTGACTAGTCAGGTTGTAGTTCTGCTTTCAAATCCGTAGGATGAAAAATGCATCAACGGGTCACTTTTATAATATCAGGGGTTTTTATGAAAACAGTGTACAGGAGACTGAACAATTGCAAGTGAAGGGTATTAATTGTGCATTAGTTCAAATTTTAACATAACATCAATTATTGAATAGTATTCCTATATTAAATTAGTGGAGCAAACTGCTGTTCTATTTAAATGAATGTTATTTTTTTCATGTAAGACCACTAGAGGTGTTACGCAGCAGATTGTTCCACTAATTTTGACGTATGGAGGTGCTGCCAGGGACGTACGTCTTCCTTAGCTCCAATAAAGGGAACAGCCTTCCTTGTTTCAAACCTTCACATTTTAAGTTTTCGTTCACTAGGTTGTCTTAGACTTAGTTGTATTAGTGACCTGTCAGCAAGGACTCCCTCAAAGCGGCCGCATCATTTGTACTCATTTTCTCTTTGAACATTTTGCTTCCACTGAAGATGGGGGCAACGTTAACCTGTTCCTAAGAGCTTCTTTACAGTTTGTGAGCTCTAAATCCTCCTTGAAAAACAAAATAAATTTAAAGAAATTACTGCCAAACATCTCCAATGATCTGGAATTTTATTCCATCCATATACATGCATAGTAACAACATTTGTTGAGAAATTATTTCTATCAGAAGTAGAACATTATCTTTGTGATCACCAGTTGCAGTATTGCTACTCTTATATTTAAATATATCTTATATATGAATTAGATTCATAATTGCAGCATTGAGTTTAGGGTTTTGTTTTAGACTGTGCCTTTCAAAAGATAAAACTGATTGATATGACCTCATTACTTACAATACTGCTTCCAGTAATTTTGTTCATTCTTTATAAAGTATTGCATTTAACAGCAAAGGTTTAAAAATTGAGACAGAGATGCATCAGCGAAAGAAAATACAAGTACTATACAAGAAAAAAATTGCCATCTTCATTTAACGTACGTTTCAGATTAAGAAAGTGGACAGAAACATACTGCTACATACAAATGCAAAGCCTAATGACTAAGGTACTGTATCTGCTAAAATATAAAGTGCAAACTGAGCCCAATTGTTCAAAAAATTGAAATTTTAAGGCGAACTTTACAGCATAGTTGAAACTTTTTTGCAAGTTATATTTTAGCATATACATATATCTGCAACAGCATATAAGAAAAAAAATCAGGATACACAAGTGCTTTTGAAGCTATTTCTAAAATGCTTTTCTGTATTGTTTGTGACTATTTTCTTTAAAATCTACTATACAGTGCAAACCATATGTGCTACACAATAACTATACAATAACATTACAAATGACTTTAATATAAAGTTTTTAAATAAAAAATAACATAACTACAGCTATGAATACTGCTGGTAAAATAAATTAATATTTTTGAAAATGGCACCAATAATACACTTTACTAATGGACTGTAATGAAATTACACCTTTAAGTCTTCAACTCAGCAATAGTGAAATCTCCTGATTGTCCAGATGTAATTCAAACAGCTTGCTTTAGACTGTATGGAACAATATGCTAAACACA
Source organism: Grus americana (assembly GCF_028858705.1). Classification (NCBI taxonomy): domain Eukaryota; kingdom Metazoa; phylum Chordata; class Aves; order Gruiformes; family Gruidae; genus Grus; species Grus americana. The sequence goes on from NC_072853.1 coordinate 21,282,463, forward strand.
GGTACCAAAGGTGACCAACCAATTGTTTCATTTGACATGTTCTGCTGCATGTGACGAGCAATAAAACTTCTTATGAGTTATAAAGTTTGAAAGATTGTTGAACTGGATGTCACACAGTCGGCAATACTTTCCACTGGTTGGGGCCTGGGTGGAACCATTCACGCCTTTAGCTATACTAGACAACTGTTCCTCTGCTGTAGGAATTGCTGGAGAGACATTTTCATTTGCAGTTAAGGGATTCTCAGAGATCCAAGAAGGAGACTTGTGCCCATCTTCATGCGGAGGGTTCTGGGAAATGTTCTCTTGTTGTGGGTTTGCGGCAGGTCTTTCCTCCTGTTTTAGTCCCCCATTAACTATTACCATGCCTCGGTTTTTCGGCAATAGCGGAAGAGACTCTTTCTTCTGCACAGCACATCCATTCGCAGGCGCCTGGCCTTTAGGAGATTCACTTTCTGTATTTGTGCTTTGATCTAAATCAGTATTATGAATGACGAGAGAACCAGAAATGTAATCACTTGGCTTGATTCCATAATATGGAGAAAGCTGATCTGCTCCTTTAGCTTTCTTTATTGCTCCAGGGTAAAGGCATTGTGGAAGAAACAAATGTTTGTTTTCTTCTTTTGTAGCAATAAGCTGGGCCGCTTCACTAAAGACTTTTAGTCCTTGAAGTGTTGCTAAGTGTGTGGAAAATAAGTTTCCATTAGGAGAGGGCTGTTTCGAGTTTCCGTTTTTCTCGCATTTGATTATGCTTCTTTCGTAACTGACATCTGGGCTGTTTCTTTCACTTTCTGGGTTTTGAAACACCTTACTGTCGAGCTGTCCCAGGTCATTACGCTGATGGGCAGTGACAGGGCAAAAATTCTGCTTGTGAGCCAGGTAGTTCTCTACCTTGTTAAAACTGATCTTGCATACTGTGCACTCATGGTAGTCCAGCAGCCTTTTGGGAGAAGTGGATGTCCTCTCTGACGGGGGTAAGCATTTTTTACTGAGATCTATTGGCACATCCATCTCCAAGCAAGACACAGTGGAGTGGGGAGTATCGCACTTTGAGACTGGAACGCACTTGTTAATAGACAGTGACGTTTCCAGATGCTTCGAGACTATTCCTGGAAAGATATCACAGCGTGGATGGTAACATTCTCCAAGGCCTTCCGTTGACTCTTGAGTAGATGTACAAGGATTGCCAAGATTAGCCACTTCTAGAAATCGCTGTTGAACTAGTGGTGGCCTTTGCTCTTGCTCTGGTAGGCACATCTCATACATCTTCCTTCGCTTCCGGGTACGCATTGTTCTCTGCATGGCAGGCACTTTGTTGGAAGCGGACCTCTTCAGTGGGGGATCGTGGCGAGTGGCACAGTAATACTGCTTGTGGACCATGTATGTTTCATGTCTGCTGAAAGTAATATTACAAGCTTCACATGTGGTCTTGTTAGGATCACTCTCCCCTTCTACTAAAGGAGCACTGGGATTCTTCACATCAGAAGGTTTTCCATTTATCTTCTCATCGCCGTTGCTCGCAGCTGACAACTTCTTAGATTGTGCTGTAAAGTCTTTTTCATGACTTTTATTGTTTGGCCCAATCAAATCTAAAACATTGGAAGAGTTTATGCAAGATGTCTGCAGAAGTTGATTCTCTGGATCTGATGTGTGAGGAGCTGCATTCAGGATGTTTATAGAGCTTTGACCATTACTGGGACTTACGGCTTCTGGCATTTTTTCTGGAACACTGGAAAAATCTGGTGACTTTGCCATCTGCTGCCATCGGCTGCTGCAGTAATGCTTTTTGTGTACCAAGTAGTTGTCCAAATTATTGAATGTTATGTTACACTCAAAACATGTAGCCCCTTTGGGCATCAAAGGACTGTAAATTACAGGAGGATAATTGCTACTTCCATGCCTCAGTCTTCGATGGACCAGTTCAGACATTTTGGCTAATATCTCTGAAGCCTGAGGAACCACAGTGATGTCCTGGGGAAAAGCAAACTGGGAAAGGAAAGGTCCCATTGGGAAAGAAGGACCAATAGTAGGCTGAACTGGCGATGAAGCAAGTCTTGGACTGGATGGTTCAGATTTTATTTTAGTGTATGAAAAACTCTGCTTATTTGCTGCAGGCTGTGTTTCTGGCCTCTGGTTTGGAAGGAAAAGTGGAGCCTTTTTTTCACATTTATCAAGCTCTGTATCAGAACTTGCATCTTTAGTCTGCATGGTCTTTTGGCTTTGGGGAACATCATTTCTGCTCAACAGGTCTGTTGCTGGCTGTAAACCTTCTTCGTTTCTACTTGGAGAGTGTTCAATGTCACTTTCTCTCTGAATCTTGTTGCCAGAGACATGTAACTCTTGGTGCTGCAGTAGCTCCCTCTGAGTTTGGAAGCCAAAATGGCAGTGATTGCATCTAAAGGCAGCTTGAGTAAGATGCGAGAACAGGTGCTGATGAAAGTTAATCACTGAGTCAGCAGTGTAAGTACAAACTGTGCATTTCAGACTAGCACCAGGTGGGAGAAATTCTTCCATTTTCACTCCTTTAGAAAAGACAAGTAAAATACAAAATAAAGTGACCATTTTGCCCTTCATCTATACCGGAAAATCAGTTGCACAGCAGGTACAAACACAGTGAGAACAACTAATTTTCTTCTGATGGGATGATATTAGTCACCCTGAAAATACTTGAATTGGTTCAGAATGTCTTTCCTTGAACTGCTAGAGGATATTCCCAGACTTCTGCTCTGCTTTGGAGAGCCTTAGTATCTGCATGCATTCAGCAGAGATGAAGGGAAAGAAAGAACAAGGGAAAGGATAAAAATAGACTGGACTTATTCTAAATGGAAAGGTCTCAGAAATCAGAGTTTTAACTAAAGGAGACATAATGTTTCCCATACACAATCACTGAAAATTTTGAATGCACAGAAAGCACATCAAGGTCAAGAGGTTCAAGGTTATGATGTGGCTTGAGGTACAGTCCTCAAACTCGGAGTGCCTGAAAGCCACAGAGGAAAAATAGCATTTTGAGCATTACTGAAGCTCAGCTCTTTGCATGTATGAGTTGGCTGTAGTGTGAGAACAGGATACAGATCTATCCTCATCAGAAAGGACTGATGAGTTGCGTTCGTTGTGAAGGGAGGAGGACGAATAGTAAGACACAGCTTCCTTAACACTTTATCTTCCATATATCATGACCATAGATGACTACTGCTGTAATACAACACCTTTTCCTCATGAAATCACTACAACTTTCCCTATCGAGAACAGTACTTCCAAAGCCATCTTACATTCACTGCTGAAACAAAAAAACTGCCAACGTTTCATGGTATTTTGAAACTGAAAATGCCTTAAAAAGAGGTAAGACTGAATTTCTCTACTGCAACAACACAGATTCTGATTACCTGTTAGACAACAAAAACTGAAAAAAATATTGGTAGGGATGATCTTCAGAATCTAAAATGGATATTTGTTCTGTCTACACACACACACACACACACACACATGTATATACCATGCCTTGGTCAGGTAAACTAGGTTCGTGGTGGTTGGACAATATAAAGCTGTAAGAATATTGTGGCTTAGTCTGTGGGAAGTCATTCTGTGGTACCTGGGGGTGCTCACTTCTCCCCTAGTATCTGCGACTCCCACAGCTGGGAGTGACATTTGAATTTGAACTACTCTCGGGCTCAGAGGCCAGAAGGGAGCCGAGGAGACACACAACACTTTAATCAGCGCTTGCTCCCCATCAGACACTTTTTCACTGGGAGGCCGTATGAAGCTTTAGCTCCCCCACTGCCATGAGATGGTATTTCATACACTTCTACATCACGTGATAGAGTCATGTTGGAGTGTTGTTGCATTTCAGTCAGGGCTCCATGCTCCAGTGGTGTGGGTCTGCTACAGCCCCTAGCAGGAATGGTACCAGGAGTTGAAGCAAGCACAGTACTAGCTTACAGGGCATTTGGAAAAGGAATGTTTCATTCCTACTGCAGAAGCTGTTATAACTTGTGATAATCTGTATTAAAAAAATAAAGATTGACAGGATTGAAAGAGAGCAAGCATGACTGAACTGACTAGTTTATGACTAAAAAGAAAGGGAAGGCCTGACTTTTAGCCTCTGATTTAAGAAATACCTAAAGATTCGTACTGAAAATTCAGCAGGATCTCAGACCTATGTGTTTCAAGGAACACAGATGCTTATCTCTAGATTGCAAGAAGACATAGTCACTCACAGCTTATGGCTGAAAACCCCGTCGACACCTAAGCTGATAGTATGTCACTAAATGCAAAGAAGCAACCCTTTTACACAAGGGATAAGATTTCAGAATTTTCCTCTGCTTGGGGAGAAATGAATTTATTATCTTCCAAGAGTACCTGGTTTTAATTACTAGGCTGTAAGACATGCTGGGCTGCATTCACCTGCTCTTGTTGAAGCTATTCCTACTGTTCCGCTGGTTCACTGAGCAGTGAAATATTTGCTAGGCAAAAGACAGAAAATGGCAATAGCCTGATATTCAAAGATCTGGAAGCACAAAAAGATCTGACCTCTAAATGAATGGCTAAGTGTTGTCTCCATAAGAAAGTTTCTCACTCAGCACTCTTACAGTCCTGTTCTGGGAGGTACCAAACTCCTCCAAGGCAACATGATACCTTCTAGATTTGTAATGGCTGCCCAAGTATCAGAAGAAGATTTTTCACTTCACCAAGTCCACAGAATAGACTCCTACTCCCCCAGGAGTTTCTACACTGCAGCCAAATAAGGCTTTCTTCTGTGAATAAAGCACATTAGTGTCCTTTAGACTCCATCCATTTAACAGAAGGATCATGAACTCCTGCAGGGCCCTTGCCTCTTTCCAGACAGCTCTGTACACTAGAGATCCAACACACCCATAACCTGACACTGCAGTCTTTCTTATTTGTAGGTTTTCTCTGCTACTGAAAACTCCAATGCAGAATGTTCTGCAAACTCGTAACTTGTGTTACCAGCCCTAATTCAAAACAAATTCAAAGAGCACACTCAAAGGACCTTCAGGGAGGTAGATAAGATTCCTGCTGAGTTCCAGATTTTTAATCTCGGGAATTTTTTAATCTAGTATTATAATTTACATATATCCAGTATTATAATTTTAACAACATGGACAAAGAAAATAATATCCCCATTTTATATTTCTAAGGAGGGAAAAGAATATGGTTATGAAACAAGAAGTTTTTATGAAAGAAATCTCCTGGGAAAAGCACACAGAATTCTGGACCCTGGTCCTTAAAGACTCCTCCCTAAGAAGCCTACTCTAGGACCCCAAGATCTTATTTCAGAAGGATTTGCTCTCTGGTAGTATGTATTTCTCCACTGAGCATCAAAATGGGTAGGTAGAGATTGTAGTCCAGCAGAGTCGTGTTTGGTGGATGCAATCCTGAAGTATTGATTGAATCTCTCAGAGACCAAGCAGCAGCAGCAGTCTGTGTCTGGATCCCTGAGCATACCTTCACCAGTAAAGAAATACTGCCTATATGCGTGTATACACACATTAAGAGAAAGACAGCATTCAAATGAGGATTAGTAGATAAATGACACTGGTTACCTGGGAGAAGTGCTTGGTGTAGAACACAGGTCAGAAACTGTTGATGTTTTGGTAGTATCTACATCCCCTGCTTGCATATATTTGGAAAGACCTTGATCTACTGAATGTCTATAGTGAATAATTCTTCAAATAGCTAAATCTAGAAGATGATACAGGAAAAGACATGGTACTTACCACTGTGAGAATTTAGGTGCATTTCCAGAGCTCTTGCATTAGAAAAACTTTTGGTGCACTGCGGAAAGGGGCAGACACTGGATATCTGCTGAGCACTGTCTTCATTCTCCTCTGACAGCTGAGGCCCCTCTCTTTGCCTCCCACTGCAGTAATACATGAGATGGGCCTGCAGGTTCCGCTCGCTTCGATACCAAATGCCACAGGATTTGCAAGGGAATATGTCCTCTACAAGCAAATATAACCAGGTGCAGGTTAGCCACGGTGCACTCAGTGCCAACCAATTAACACAGCTGGATTAATTCCCCTCACTTCCCCATTAAACAGATGCTTATTTAATAAAATATTGAAAACAGAGCCATGGGTTTATTAAAATGTCACTTTCAGGTGAGAAACTGAACGTGGGAGACAGTTGTTTCTTTCAAAAGGACATTTTAAAAATAGTTAATATAAAAACCAGCTAGATGTTTTTAGCATGTAATTATTTAAAAAATGAAATTAAATTTTGTTGTGCATATGCAGTGCTAATTCAAGAAGCAAGCTGTATCTCCAATGCATCACTACTCAATATGTGACATCTTTTAATTCTTCTTTTTTTTCTGTGTGCACAAGTCTTTCCAGCATTGGGCCTTAAAATTTTTGAGTGCTAATTGCAGATCATTCTGAAGGATGCATATTTTCAGAATGCTTATGTAGTTATTACTCTAAAATCCTGTTGCTCTGATATCCAGGAGGCCAGACTAGATTATGTTTCCTTAAGATCCTACAGTGTTGAATGTAATATTACACTAAGCAGCATGTTTATTTCCTGGGTTCCTGTTGTTACTAATATTAGAAGTTAAAATTTCTAATGTACTTTTGACCATGTTTTTGGTAAATTGTTACTGTTCCACTTTTCACTATGCAAAAGGGATATTTGCTAAGAACGATGCAATTTTTTGTTATCTTCTATCCCAAAGTGTCAGCACCCTCTCTGAGGAGAAGACAATGCAGAGGTTGCACAGAGTGCTTCCCAGCAGCAGAGGGAGTAGGTATTTTGATCATGTACTGAAGGCTATGTACTTTACTCATGTGAAAAGTAATAATAAATACTGTGTATTTACACAAAGCAGATAGCTATTTGGTTGTTAATATCCTGTCAGAAGGATACCTCCACAGTACATGTTGTGTATCTGTCTCAGAAGGGCAAAAGACCTATTTGATCTTTCTGAAAGCTGAGCTTGTCATCGAATCAGTAAGAACAAGGAAGAAATCCCAGCCCTTTAGGGTACATCTACACTAGTAAATTAAACAGTAACAGAGTAAAGACTAGAACACTGGAACTTCTTGTTTATATTGTTAAATCATGAGAACGGTCCCTTCCACACTTTTGGATTAAGTCAATTAACACCTTCCCCATTCCTGCATACAGTTCAGGAGTTACTACGGGCCTAGGATCATTCTCTGCCACTGGTTTGCACACTTCTTGCCTGTTTTTGAGAAAGGATAAAATGATGAGTGCAGCCAGACTGTGCCAGCTGAGCTCAGAATCAGAGAATGGGCAATTGCAGTCAATATCAAAACACATCTTGGTCAACATTAAAACTCCCACTGACTTCAGAATGCAAAAAACTGCAAGTGATTGTAATTAACTTAGTCTTGAAGAATGGTTGGCTGCTCTGAAAATATGGCATGTGTAGCTGATGATGTAATTCATTATCATTCATGACAATTTATGTTTGATTTCAGATATTGATGTGTACAGGACAACTGCTCTGTTCCAGTTCCTTTGGGTGAACAAAGTTGAAGACTCCAACCCATTGAAATGGATGAGGTTTTTATTTGTTAAATAGCTACAAATGCAGCCAAAATTTACATTGCTTAGTTTGCTTCTCTGACTGCATTGCTAATGCTTGTCTATTTTTCTGCTCATGAATTTGCATAAAATATTTTCATCACCACCAGTTTCTATTTTTCCATTTGCCACTGAATAATTGTACATGAATTTAACACATGAACATTTAATGGAGCAGTTAGTATTCTAGTATATACCACTATTGAAACATTACTGATACAGCTTGCATCATTTCAAATGTCCATCTCGTGAAAGCTGACATTTCAGCACTTGTTTTTGGGTTCAAATGGTTTAAAAAAGTTGAACCATTGAGGCTTCTATAGAAGAGAAAGTCCAAAAGTAGTAATAGGAAATTCTGATATGGGCAACATGTCCTATTTGAATTCATTTGATTACATTCCGTCACGGAATTGAACTTTCTGATTATCTTAATGAATTTGACTTCGAGCCATCTTTATTTCCTATGGGCTAGATGGTCTGGACAGTCTGTAGTTCCAGTTATGCATAGTGAATATGTGACTCCCATTACATGCCATGCAGAGGAGATGCATTTGAGGAGTTTTGCATGATGACAGGACGGAATTCCAGGGAGAACAATCTATAGGGATGGCACCTGAAACTGTTAGTCCCCTAAAGTGATGCATAATAGATAAAGGCCACTTGAAGTTAATGTTTTAATTCTTTAAAAGCAAAGTATTTCAATTTGTTTCAATGGATAGTTTCCAAATATTTCAATAGATCAATTCAGGAAATGAAACATTTAAGCTCAAGCTGAATGAGCCAAAGGTGATATTCTAATTTTGATTTTTCAATCAAAAAATGTTAGGAAATATAAAATATAAAATATTACTGGACTCGCATCTGGCTCACGACTTTACTGAAGAAACTGAATTTCACCAGCTCAACAATGAAATGTGGAAACAGCCCCGTCTGGTCAGAGGCAGAGGCAGAACCGGGGAGGAAAGTTCTGGACAGTGAGACTTGCTACTTTAGTAGCCTCCTGGAATTAAAATTACACAGGTTACTCCAAGTTGCCGCTAAGCCTGTATAGCAAGAGCTGATGCACTGTAAACTTAAGAGTCCTCTTAGCAGCAGAAGTAGCAATGATGAGTGCGAAAGGCAGTGCTGGCAGCAAAGGTGTTTCCAGAAATTTGATGCTGTAGAAATATGACTACTTTGCCAAAGCCCAGAGTTGGCCTCGTGTAGATTTGCAGAAAAATACACCCTCGGCTGATGGTAACAGCCAATATATTTGAAAAGTACTTAGAGGAGGATGAGGAACTAGAGCTGTATAAAGGTAAAAAAGCAATAATAAGTTAAAGAAATGAAGCTAATTCAATCTGAATTGTGCCAGTTCAGGAACTGACTTACATGTACTTACGTCCCTCTTCTCCAAGAACAGCACTTAATTACATACTGTATTTTGTCCACCGAGTGGAGGTACTACAATAAATCAGGGCTGCTATAAGGCATGGCCTCCGCTGCATTTCGAAACAGCCACTGAAGAGATGTGTTCTTGCTTTCCATTGAGTACCATGAATTATTACCAGAAGCTGCAGCTGTAAGCAACAAGCTTACTTGAGCGGCAGAGACTGGACACTGTGAGCTAACAGGCCTATCTTATCTACTTTAAGTTTCTGATCCTGTTGCCTCTGGGAGCAGATCACAGAATCTCCACACGAGGGCAGGTTAGATACTCTGGGTGAGGCTCTTGCAGAGCCCAGCCGCCAAACCACTCTTCTTCCTCCTTTTATGTCTGTGAGTTCATCTGAGATGATGGGGGAACAAAAGCAGGCTTCGAGCTGTGGTGTTTAAGTCATGTGCTTTCTGTGGTCTTGAACTCACTATCACTGTATTAGCTTTTCATACGCGCCTTAAAGTACTGCTGTTTTTAAAAAATGCCAGAGAATAGTATTCATCACTTACTGTTCACAATAGCCGTAGGCAAAATAGATGCCATTGCAGCTTGTTGAGGGAGCAGTTGTATTGAGTCCAGCAGGCGTGCAGGATACATCCCTTCTGTGAGAGTCATCTGACTAGCAGCTTGCAGCCTTGAGTCAAAATCTACAACAAAGGCAATCAGCTCTTCCCCCTCTGAAATGGCCTTGGTCGTGGTACACCAAAGCTGCCCTCCTACAGGAAACATGAAAGCAGAAAGATTTAATTGATGATATCAGATTCCAGAACTTAAAACATCAGTGCCGTATCTTCACACTCTTTTTTTAAATTTCAATGGCTTGTTCAAGGTAAAGAGGCAAGTAATTTTTACTTTTACTGCCTTCCTTCTCTCAACAGAGGAGTTTTCACTGTATAAGGATAACAATTTGGGGATACTTTTCCTAACCATTTGCGGCATGAATCTTTATTTTAATTTTTCATTTTGTCTCCTAAAAGCCAGCATTATGAAAATCAAGATATAGGTGAAAATATTTTATATGGCACTTTTCTCATCATTACTTTTCATCAAACTTCCTGTATATTTTTTCATAACTCCAACTTTGCTTTATTTTGAATACCAAATCCCAGCACAATAAAGCCAAACAGCTGCAAGAAAGAAATCAGATTTCCTCTTAAGGGCGTTCTTCCCCTCCCTTATGTTTGCCACCCTCTTTCTCTAAAAAATCTTCCCTTATGTAATATTCTTCGTAACATGACTGCTTTATCTCTGCTTACACTGACTGAACTTCCTGAAAAGAAGATATGCCAAAGATCTGTTTCATAAAGGCTTATTCAAATAAAGGTTTGTTTAAAAGGAGGGGGGGAGGTGGAAGAACTTTCATCAAACAGTAAGATACACTATAGCTCTGTGCTGCAAATGTCACGTGTAGTGCATTAAAAAGAAAATTAACTATGCGAGTACATCTACTAATGTATTTGAATGCGATAGTGAATGCTCATTTATTTAACATGTTTAGACAGGCAAAGCACTTATATTGTGTTATCTACACTCTCAGGCCTAGATACATATCCAATACAGTTATGCCTGAAATAATGTTGCATACTTTATATGTTATAAAGCTTTTTTTCCTCAGGTTTTGTATATATAGAAAAAGCTATATGTTGTATTCATTAGGCAAGCAAAAACTGTACTCATTTTGATAAGTAATATTGCTGTGTTTATCTTTCGGCATAACTGCCTTTTCAACTGCACTTCATTTTTTTCCCCTCAAAGAGATTATAGTTTTAAAACAACTTGTTGCAAAAATCTGGTAGAGGAGATAACAACAGTGTATGATATGCCACAGCTAAATGGAAGAATTAGGACATTGTTTTAGAGAAATCTTGGACAATTAATTAAACCAGTCTATTAGCTTTCAAAGATGAGCAAACAAAACAGCATCAGTGACAATGTGTTTCAGTGGAAAAAAAAAGGCTAAGCTTCCAGACCTCAAAGTGGTGTAAAAGTTTCAAAGCAGAGAAGTGTCTTTGTATTCACCCTTCGGTAATACAGCAGCTGAAGGTGGCTCCAAAGTTTACAAACAATTTACTGTGATGGGACCGAAGCATACTAAGGTTTACTACCCTCCGAAATTACAGCATTAAATGGTGCAAATCTGAGTAATTTCCTCTAGAGAATAAGAAGATGAAATGTGAAGATAGTGCCGTAAATGTCTACAAATGCAGAATCCTAATGCCCAAGCAGGAATTCAAACATTTGAAGAGCACGATCTGACTTACTGCCTGATACAAGCCAGGAGTAAATACACAGAAGTCTTCAGAGTTAAACTGGTATAAAACCTGTTCAAGAGAGAACCAGGCTAAATTCCTGAAGTGTGCAAAATCAGTCTCATATAGATAAAAATATGTGATACACAGGCTGCAAGTTGAGAACCTGAAACTGGGTACTCTCACTGCAAACACCATACAGTTCATTTTCTGGGAGGAACAGGGCTTCCATTATTAACATGCACTTCTATTTTATTTATACACAGAAGGTGTAACAATCAACCAACCAACATCTTTTAGTATATTTTAATACTGAATAAGAGCTCTTCCTAGACTGTATTATTCACTGAATTTCTTAATGAAATAAAAAATGAGTCACTGCAGAAGAACCAACTGAGACTTTATCCCAGCAAACATCTTGACATGCTGTACCCTGGGGGCGGGCAGGGAAAGAAAGTGTAGTTGATGACTAGGTCTCCAGCTGCAATCAGTCTGGATCAGCTAAAAGGCTGACTCAGTCTCCTGGTGTTAGAGCTCCTCAGGGTGTTGACTCACGTCCAGCAGCAGATTAAACTTGGAAAGCTGAAGTGAGCAGTGACCTGCGTTGCCTGCTCCACCCAGCTCCTGGAGGCTGTCACACCTACAGCAGGCACAGCCAAGTGGCATGTGTGACAGCTTTGGAAGCACAACAATCTCTAGCTTGGCTTATTAAAGGAAATCAGAACCACAGAAATTTAATCCACTCCCGCAATTGAACAGAAACCTTCAGCCCAGCAGGATTCAGATGCAAGAATTACATCGTTATTTTGTTTTCTTTCATCCCACTCTATAGAAAATGAGGCATTTAAGTGATCATGGCATGTATCTCCATGTTTTCACCAGTACATGATATTGTATTAATTTAAATCCCCAGATAACCTCCCAAATGGTGCATTCTTCCAGCTACGAGTCACCCACAGGGACAGGACCCAGTACAGTCCCCTCTTGTCCCCTTCTATGCTTGCTTGCACAGGGTTAAGGCAATAGGTGCTGTTTTGAAAGATGTAAAGAACTTCATTGCCCTTAATGCAGTGAATGCAAATATGCTGGCCTTCACGCACAGCAGGAAAACAGTAGAAGAGAAGTCTTTTTGAGCCTTCTGCTGCACAGTCAGGGAAATGATGTGCAGAGAACCTGGCAGAGGCTTCCAAATTTAATAGGAAGTTCCAATCACGACTATCATATGAATTATTATGCTGTCTAGACACCCTTCTCAGGGATCAGAGCTTCCTTACAGGTGGTGGTTACAAAACAGGAAAAAAGTTCTTGCTTCCCACAAACATTTCTACAAGCTAAGACACAACTGACACACACACACAGAGTAATTTCTCAGCAGCATATCATCTTTTCATAAAGCAAAGGGCAGTGTTAACGACAAATTTTCACAAGGATAATAAGGAAGTCTTTGCCAAGTACCGGTGGCAATGGAGAAGGAGATAGGAAGATGTTTGCTTGAAATACTTGCAAAGACTTGAAGATTTCATAAGGAAACATAAAGGCCTGTTATTTACATGAGATGTTCTGACTAAGCTGGCAAGAAATTTTTTAACTAACTGTCCCTTTTGTCAGAAAAAGCTTATGGGGGTGAAATGGTTCTAACAAAGCTTTACCAGGCCACGTTTCTCAGTCCTAACACAGACGCGGTCATCAGAAGAGAAACGAAGAACATCCAGATAAGCTCTAACAGGGATGAGTGACTGACAGTGCCTCAGAAATGCAGTTGTGGTTATATTATATGGTTAGAAGGCACAACAATGGTAGACCGGTGATTGCGGCCCACTTCTCACCTGTAATGAGTACACTGGTCATCATTTACATTGAAAAGGGTCTTACTGGCTTGACATGGTGTGGTAAGAAAAAGTCTTACTCTTGTTCCAGTGGAGAAGGGAGGTTTTTGAAATACCAGAAGGCTTTGTGACATTGGAAGGCTGCTTTCTCTACAAGACTAGTTCTGACTTTGTGAAATTGAAAATAACCTTCTTGAGCCTGCAATATATTGTTTTATATTTATGGTTAAACCAAAGAAATTTATGTGATATGTAATACATACACATCAAGCAGAAGAAGAGAACAAAAATGTCTGTAAACACTATGTATTTGTTTGAACTCTTTTTCTAGTTCACATTGCAAGGAATTAGAAATGCTCATTTAATCATCGAAAGTTGGGAAAGTTAAAGAATATCATGTTGTGCAAACTAGAGCAAAAAATTACATTCCAGTTGCATTGGCATGACTTCTTTATCAAATGACATCAGGCACTGAAGCAGCTATCTGATACCTTCGGAGTCCACCAACTGGAAAGGTTATTTCAGGATTCGCTTCTTTGTCTGCATCTTTCACTGCAAATATTTCTGCTGCTTGAAAAAAACCCCAAAACCCCAACACCCTTAAGTAAAAAAACCAAAACCAAAACAAACTGTCTATGCAAAGGAAGAAGTAAGGTCCCGATGTCCCTGAAAAACTGTGGACTTACTGTTCTTTGTAGTGTTTATGATCAAGATTCTTGTGCAAACAGATCTGGTTCCTAACAGGAAGCTTATAAATCATACTCATAATTGCTGTCAAAACTGCAGTGGAGTGTACTGCAAGTTTCGATAATAAAGAATAGAGTCACAGTTCAAACTTGATTACATTTTGGAAATTCATGCTGCTCTTAGAAGAATCAGTGGTCTTAAATATCTTCTTCTCCTGCCAAATTTTTCACTTGCACTTTTTATTATTTATGAAATCAGTGTCTGCACAATGTCATGCAGACCTCTGCTGATAAACTCTAATTAAGATTAAGACAAGCCTTTTGGAAAGGATCCCATCATTAGCAAACATGATAAACACAAAAATACTCCCTACTTGTCAACCAGGAGCAATTCAGTAACCTAACAGTATTATCTGTTGCTAGGCTACAGAGCTGACAAAGCTTCAATTATATTGTATGGCCATACCTATAGAATACTGTATAAGCAAAATATATCTAATATAAAAGCATTTAACTTCATCCATGCTATCTGTAATTCGTGGCTTCTTTCAATGGCAAAAATCAGGTTAATAATTACACAGCATGCTGGAAAAATCTTAGCGATGTGTCATGTTTGCACAATTTTTTCTAATTTATCTCTATGATTGATAGACATTTGCTTTGTAAAAATAATAAAATGCAAGCAATGGGATGCTGTAAACCACAAGCACAACTACATCTGGGCTCATCAAGATATGGAACCACACTTAGTATAAAAAATATCTAGAAAATTGAACCAATTAAATCATATTTAGATGCAGTAATACTCTACCTTCTGTATTCAGAATAAGGAGTACTGTGATGATAGATATGCATGCTAACACAAAACTTTATTTTATGTAAGACAGACATCTAAAATACAAAAGAAACTTCTCTTATTTTTATCCGGCCCTTCATTTTTTTCTTCTACATTTGGATTTTTTTTTAAACAAAGCAACCTCTATTATCCTATGTGGAATCAGCAATTTGCTCTGAAGATTTAACTAAAGTGATGGCCCTTCACCGGTTTTGATTCTCAGAACCCTACAACACTCCCAGGGAAGACACAGACCCCAGCAGAGTGAGCCTTCTGATGGCTTTTTTTCCCACTTAGTTTTTGCAGACCTTAAGGAGTGATCATTTGGAGTCTGTGGGTAACAGTCTGAAAAAAAAATATATTTAAGGACAGACTCCACTGGGAGAAAACAGTTTCAAAACGGATAGAACCAGAAAGCCTCTCGATTCATACTGTTGCTTTTAGGAAAAGTGACTTAAGAAAGCAAGTAGCTAAAAACATCACTTCCATTGAGTACAGCTGTTTCATGGAAGGAAGTGCAGCTGTTTTTTCACAGATGAAGAAGTATAACGACAATATAAACACATATTCAAAGGCAATCCCAGTATTCCTGTCTTTAGTATCAGTCGGTTTTCCTTGCTGAACCATTTGAGTCTAGGTTTTTGACCCAGAAATGACATACGTCTTTCATAGACATTTAGGAAATCAATGGCAATTTCTATTAAAACCAATTTGCAGTGCCAGTTAATTCAGAAGTACTACTTTTGTGTAGTAAAATTTGTGCTTACTGGATTTGATTGTGTTGCTGCAACAACATAATAGCCCATTTCCTGTACACACATCTTTTTGCAAGAAGGGTCAAAAGACTATCAGAATTTATTTAAACAACAGACTGTTACTCTTAGCAACTTCCAGGCACCATCAACTGAATTAAACCTTCCTCTCCCAATGAAATATTCCAATTTGTAAAAATGATGCTTTTTAGTAATGGTAATGGGGGTTGGAGTTAATTTATTATCTTCCTCCTTTGTTGCACAGGTTAAGCATTTAAGGAGAATTTGCACATCACAATAGGACGGGATCTTTGTATTTGGGTTCCTCCTGCTTCTCACCCATGGGGTTGTGACGACTCAGCATAATGAATGCCATTTCAGTGAGGCACAAGTTCCTGGGCAGATCTCTAATTTTTGACATGAACAAAGTACATATATCTATATGTAGACACATTGTTTAATAAAAAATTATAATTAATTCAAATCCAATACTGTTGAAATTTTTGACAGTAGAGTGGTACAAGGAACAGAACTTATAAATTATGTGTGCCCCTTCTTTGAAAAATGCTTTGGAGGTTTCTTTGTGCATTGGCAAATACAGTAGGAATATGAGGTATTGTGTGGATCCTCCTGCACAGCACCTGATAAAAGAATAAAGAGCTGTGACATATTCTTAAAACAATAGAGGAATTAAAGAGAAACAATGGGCCAGCTGCTTCATTAATACAATCAAAAGAGAGCCCAGCACAGAGGAGTCCAGATAATTAAGCACTACTCTTTTAGACCTTTTTTCTATAATAAAATTGCTAAAAATTTATTAACTACTTCGTAGTTGTTAGATAGATCTATGTACTTGTTTATTTAGGTTGATTAATGCCTTTTCAGTATTCTATAACATGCCAACTCATGGTTCATACAAGTTTTTGAATAAAATAATGTAAGAATAAGTGATACGGATCTGTGGTATATACAGCAATAAATCAAAAGCATTTTGTGAACAGTCTTTCCAGTTGCTAAATAATTCTTCACATTTTTCACATGCGTACACAAAATACATACTTTGCACAGAATTTTTGCTATTCACGTATTTTAATGCCAGGGTTCCAACCATCTCTCTGTGAAGCGTCTCAAAAATCACCCCTGCAAATTCAGAGTTCTCAAACTCTCACAAAAAATAGTTTTAGTGCTGCATTAAGATTAATGAGATTACTTCCTTGCATCTTCTATCATTTTTCCTTGTTTACTGATCAAAGGAGATTGCCAAAAGATACTTGACCTTTAATTTTAACTAAACCACTGCATATTATAAGCCTGCAGTGTACTGACTGCAAAAAATGTAAAATCTATTACAGTCTGTAAAATTAGACCAATACAGTGGACAAAACATTTCTGTTGCCACTTCTACTATTACCTTTATGTTCAGTATAAAATATGGAGCCTGCTTCATTTTTAACTCACTGAACAAACTGCAAAATAAAGGAATTGCAACAATATTTTTCAGAACAAAACAACAGAATAATACTCAGCTTAAAAGCACTAGCCAAATTGAACAAGGCGGCTTGAAAATCCCTGCATTTTGAGACAGAAAATGTCTGACCAGAAACAGGGAAGAAAAATACTCCTTCAAAATATAGCTTTTACTCCTGCACCTGAGTCAACCTGAGCTTTGGGCCTGACTTCAGCTTAGTTATATGCTGACAGCTGACTCTTTTTCTCTCAATAGATGATTTTATAGTTAAAACTGTCAGGCATTATACAGCTTATAGAGAGTAAAAAGAAAAATATTAAAGGAACTTGCCAGCCCTTGGGGAGTGAACTCCCAAACCTGGCATCTCTGTGTCAGTGTAAGGGTCTTTCCCTTGCTCCAGTGCAACTACCGCTAACATCACCATCTGTATTGCAGCAGCTTTCGAATTAATACTGCAAAAAGCTTCATCAGCTGAACCCCAAATGAAGTGCACTGTTTCTGAAGAGCAAGGAGTGTAACAAACACTTACATTTGACCTCTTATTTTTTCCACTGCTGTCTGCCTGCTTTTTGTTAGTTTGAGGATTTCTGTGTGTTTCCTCCAATTAAATGTCTGCATGTAACACTAACAGTTCTATTAGGTAAAGAGGCAAAATAGATTAGTGCTCCGAAAATATTCACAGGAAAATAATGTGGTAATTTTATTTGCCATTTTCCCCCTGATAGAGCTGTCACAGCTTATTTACCACAGGGGGAGACAGTTAAACCCATATCCTTAGAAGTTCTATGCATTTAAGAGGCTTATATATCTCTTCTGGGACCCTCGTTCAAATCCTGGGCTAATCAGAGTGAATACATATCTTTCTATTAGATGGCTCTAAAAAGTCTTAGGTGATATCAGTTCCTGGTGGACGACAGTCCACAGCGTAAAACTATTAAATGTTTGGCACAAATGGCAATACTTACAGAAT
This sequence comes from Grus americana, assembly GCF_028858705.1. Taxonomy (NCBI): domain Eukaryota; kingdom Metazoa; phylum Chordata; class Aves; order Gruiformes; family Gruidae; genus Grus; species Grus americana. The sequence continues at coordinate 21,300,229 of NC_072853.1, forward strand.
GAAGCTGAAAACTGTAATATCCTCCCACATCACAAGAAGTTAAGTCTGCTGCTCAGAGGTTGAAATTAAAGCCTGTTGCAAATGCTAAACCTGTTATATTTCCTTAATTCAGCATAAACTCAAACAAGGAAGTTGTTCTTTCACAAGTTTAGCTATTTCTTCCTTTTTTTTTTTTCCCCAAATTCCTCTGTTTTGAATTGAGGGCTACACCTTTTTTACATTTGAATTGGGTGTCACTTGAGTGTTATTTCAGAATTTACTAATCCTTCAGAAAGGAAATAATAAACAGCTTGAAAAAACCCCAATAAGCCCCTGCTGACATTGCCCACATAGCACTCCCATCACCACTGCAGAGGAGCCAGGGCTTATTGTCGCAGCAAACTCCTCTCCCCTTTTACTTTTTACAGGATCAGTGAATGGGCACTTTCCAAAGAGCTTCCCAGGAGACATTCCCAGGTGACCCCCGCTGCTTCCCCCAGCTTTTGTGGATGCACCAGGTTTCACAGAGAGGGAAAATGGACTGCTGAAACCAACTACTCTGAAGTAGGGCTTTGGATACACACATTCCTACAATCCCTGCTTCCCTAACAGCACAGCTGTAAGGTGACCTTCTTGTAGCCTTACAAACACAATCATGCCTGTGGATTGTCTTTTCAGAGTTATTTTGTGAGGCTGGAGTGTATGAAAAAAGGAGGTGATTAAATGAGACAATAGATATGCTTTAATGGCACCTCTTTCTTACAGAGAAAGCAGAGTACGCTACATCTTATCAATGGATTTTCTGCTGTCTTGCACCTGCTACTGTAGGGCTCATTTCTTGCCCTTGGGCAAATGTAGAGTGAATGCCAATGGTACCTGAGTGGGAGGAAGGATTATATAGAGGAAGCTGGATTGATAGGTTGTATTTGTAAAGAAAATAAACACATTAAATAGAAGGACAAATGGGGAAGTTAGAGAATGGCAAAACCAAAGTAAGAAATAAATATCGGCTATGAGACCTGGTTGCTTATTCAACACCAGGGGCCACGCTCCAGAAGAAGGCTGCGCGTGAAACAAAAGCCACCTTTTATAATGAACAGAAGCTGGAGCATTTAGTTGTGTGCCCTGTAACCCTGAGAAAGCAGCTGCTATTATTGCTAGTTATCTTGGACCTTTCCTCACGTTAACGTTCAGCTCACAGGTTGAAGTTCAGGACCTAGTTTACCTCAGCTGTAACAACCATGGAAGCAAAGAAGCACTTCTCGACACACAATAAAAAAAAAAATATCTTTCTCCCACTTAAGCCTTTAGAACGTATTACTTTGGCTACAGTGAAAACGAGACTGTGAGAAATCAGTGTCTCTCTTACTAAACAAGCAACAAAGTAAAAGGCATTAAAAGTATATTTGCATGTTTAATATGTTCTAAAATGTAAATGTCCTAGAAACTACAATAAGCATCTAACAGGGTGTTTTCTACTTAAAAAGTACTTCATTTAAAATACCACCACCATACACATAAAACCCACACGAAAGCCCCAGATTTCCTCCAGATGTGTTTAAAACTAGGTATTATAGTTCTGGCTTTTGAAGTAGAAGCTACAAGTAAAAAGACCTGAAAACTCATGATGATCAAAAGCACTTCCACCTTCCAAGCTATATATGTCCAAAGCCCACAGTAAAACAACATTGTAAACCACTGCCAGCCTACCATTTAGTTCATCTAGTAAGAGAGACTGTTACAACAGAAAGCAAATCCTGTAATGGTAGCAGCAAGATTGAGCTACTTCTGGTCACAACTTAAAAAAAGAAAGATTACGCATGAGCAAATAGTTAAGACTCTTGCTGTACACACTAACATGGATTAGCAATTAAAGAGGATTCTGTACTTGACAATTTCTTCCAAAACAGGCTTAATAAGAAATACCAGTTTACTGAGCATCATACAGGTGCGTAGGAGCTGCCATTCTGCCTGCCTGGTCAGCATGATTTCTAAATGGCCAGGAAAGAAGTGACTGTATACCCAAAGGCAAGCTGTCAAAATTCAGGCTGCAGCTGATAAACTGATTACAAAGCTGCTTAAGACTTTGCTTGTAAACAAAAGCATTTATCAACTAATAATTTGCAATAAACTGATGTAACTCCCAGCTGAGCCCCAAACTGTAATTGTCTTTACCATCTGCCTATTAAAATACCATTCTTCATCACCGAGCAGGAGCAGAAGGGAGAGAATCTCCAACAACTACATAACTTGCATGCTTATAAATAATCTGTGAGCATTTCACACATTCATTATGATTGCCAGGTTTTGTGTACTTAATTTTCTGTTTTTGAGAGGCAAAGAGGTGCTGTAAAGTGGCAGAAAAGAAATTAATAAATACTGCCTGGTGCAAGAAAAAAATATGTAAGTTCATCATACTTTGCAGTTTCTTAATTTTTTTTCTCTTTTTGCTACTCCATAGGAATATCATGATGGAAGCCCCCTCAAGCACAACTTTGCAGATTAAACTCTCAATTTCTTTTCAACTTGTCAGTTTTCATTACCTTCCTTTCTTATGCATTCACTTCTTACAGCTGCTTCAATGGGAAGCCAGTTAAATCATGCTGGCTCCCCAGGGGGGAGTCTGCCGGGGTCTGAGGAATTCTGCAGACTCCGTGGACATCTACAGGGTCACCCTTAAGAGCATTTTGCCTATCTCGTTGAGAAGCTTTCTGAAAATTAAGTGAATGGACATGCTTTTATTTTCTAGCTATTGACAGCCTTAGTCCTGAGAAATGCGGTAGAGTTTAGACAAAGTTCAAAATTAACCAATTCAGATGCTCTAAAGCTGATACACCCCGAAGGAAGAATCACTTTGTTAAAAATATTCGAGTATGAGGGGGAGAAAACAGGAGAATTGATACCGTGCAGAGAACAGCAGCCCCTCAAGATGTGTCTGCATTAAAAACTGAATTTAACAGAGAATTGCACTATGATGTAGTGCAATGTACTCGACTAAGTATTTCTGCAATCTGCACTCTCAGCCACCCACTGTTCTAAACACAAGGCTGTGACCAGAGACCTACAATTAGTTTACCTCTTCAGAAATATCTCTACAAAATGCACAGATGCTTTAAATGCAACTTGATTTCTCATTGACTTTCCAGATTCAGACTAAAATGATCTATTTAGCTGAAGTGAGGCTTTTCATGTGTACGGAAAACATTTAGTCATCACTGGGAGGAAAATGGGGATCTAAAAGAAAATGAGGAAGGTTCCTCCTGTTAATTGATTGTTGTCCTGTTAATTGTATTGAAATGCAAGAAATTAAAGGATGATCCTGTCACCCATCCTCACAGAAGCAGTCGCATTTCCTTCGGTGATAATCTTTCTCCACCTCATAGCGCCTTTGTCTGACCCTTTGTTACTCTGCGCGTTGCCTGCAGAACAGCATCCCGTTCCCCAGAACTGAAAAAATAAATCAAACCTCAAGACAGCTTGGGACCTATGGATTTCATTGTTTAAGATACATTCCACTCAAGACAATTATGCTTGTAAACTAAGGGAATTTTATATGTATATATTTACATTTACTCACGAATATGCTGGCTGAACCAGGTCTCTGTACCCCAGTTTATATCCACAGTATCAGGACAGGATCCAAGCGGGAGTAAAATCAAGGGAAAAGTGAACAACAACGTACATGGATACAGAAAACACACGTATGAAAATTTAAGGGGTTCTTTTTTTTTAATGCCGTAAAGAAAAATTTTTATTAAATACTAAGACACGGTGATGAAAAGCACCTTTCAAACTTCTGTAGTTAAAACTCATCATATAAATAATTTAAGAAGTACAAACTTTAATTTGGTAGGGTGAGATCCTTAGCATGACAATGCAGAGTAATGTTACAAAGTTAGAAGAGTCTCAGTCTTAAAGACTTGTGTAACAACTGCTTTTTTTTTTTTTTAATGGTCATAAAAAAATAAAAATCAAAAAATATTGGAAGCCAATAATCTGGAACTTGTAATTCCTTGTGGTTGCCACACAAAAGGCAATGTTAAAAGATTTTGCTATTGAAATATTTGCAATATCCAGAAGCTTATTTTGTATTTCTCAAGTTCCTTAAATATCACAATTTGTGAGTTATGCAAATATATCTTAACACATGACCCAGTTTTATGACAATAAGGCAGATTTAATACCACAGAATCACTTTTCAAACGTACGCATAACACTATCTGTTCCATTCCTTTCCACGTATGATATATGAATTTCAGTGAACAGCCCACCTCTCCAAGCAACCCCCAAGGACCACACCGGATTAACCAGCTAACGACTCAGTTTTGTACCAGTTTCAGTGTTTTCTTTCAGATCAAGCTCGAAACAGTACCCAGGGCAGGACTCCAACTTCGCCCCGGGCCCCCCAGCCCCCGCCTCCCCTCAGGCCCCGCCTGCTCCACAGCCTGCCCCGCGCTCCGCTCCGCCCCGCCCCGCAGCGCCCCTGGCGGGCGCGCCCCAACGAAGCCCGCGGCGCCGCCTCGCCGCCAGCAGATGGCGCTGCCGCCCCACTGCCGCGCCGCGCCGCGCCGTGCCGTGCCGCGCCGCGCCGTGCCGCGCCGCGCCGTGCCCCGCCGTGCCGCGCAGTGCCGCCGAGCGGAGGTGGGGGGGGCGAGAGGGGGCCGGCGCCGTTATTTATTTAATTTTACACAACACTGCACATCGCGCCACCGGGGCTGATAAAGCCGGGAGGTGTCAGGAAGTTTGATTAAACCCTTTCCACGCGACACGCTCGTCCCTGCTGCTTTCCCGACAGTCGCCCCGTGCTTTTCTTGTCACGACACAGTGAGATGCATTCGCTCCCGCGACTGAGAGTGAAGGAGTGCGATAGTGACGGAGCACGGCCCTGCCCCGGTCACGCAGGGGAGTTGTCCCCCCTCCCGGGAGGGCGCCGAGCCGTGCGCCCGCTGACGGTAACGAAGGAGATTTCAATAAACTGCTGCCGGATTGCTGTGCGAACCAAACAGTATGTTTTAAAATTTTGTCAGCTCCTTTCAAGAGATATTTAGGGAATATTTCCCTTCTCCTGCATATCGTACGTCTGTGCTCTTAAAACAGCGTAAAAGCCCCCGAGAGCGTTACTCCGCTTGCTGCTGTGCGGATTAGCACCCCTGGCCACCCCACCCCCGGTGCCCTGTTTGGTTCCCTCTGGTCAGCCAAAAACTTTGAGAAAAACGAAACCACGCTGTAAATTGCGCATCTGCACGAACGCATTTGTTGCCAACCACTGCTGGGCAGACTATGGTGGATGCTGAAGTCCTCAGGAAACTGAATTTTTGGGCACACCCGGGCTGTGACTCACAGAGCAGCGGCGAGCTGAGCCTACCCCCCCCCCTCCTCTGCCCTGTCTCCCCAAATCCACAGCCAAAGCAGTCCTTGAACCAGACAGCAAGGGTGACCTTTCTCCACCCCTGCCTATCAGAAGATGTTCATTGAAATCACCTTTGCTTACCTACAGCCAAGCGGGTGCTTATTTCTGCTTACATCATTTTACTGCGAAACTGGATCGGGGAAAGATGCAGCTAAGACTGGAAATTATCCACCATCAGCCACTTCATAATATTTCTGTTGCTGAGCAAAAACAGCATTCCAGGGCGCGTGACTCCCACTGAAACACGTGGGAATCGTGACGTTAAAAGTTTGTGGAAACCTTTGAACACTTATCTCTCTCTCATGAGAGTAATGAAGAAATTCAATGTCAAGCATGCAGTGATCCCAGAAGAACTATCTGGCTTTTGGAGGAGCAGGGATTACACACCGAGGTGAAATTCTGCTAGCCCCGCAGTGCTGGCATGAACCCCTGTGTCCCCGTTGGCCCCTTTTTAAAACTGCACAAAATCTTAAGAGGAATGGTAAGAGGCTACTCTAAGCAAAAAAGTCACAGACATTAAAGAGAAAGTTCTGTTAAATATTTGGGATGCTCCTGGGAATAGATTTTTGTGAAGCAGAACAGAAGAACTGGCAGCAATTACCTATCAAGCCTCCCAGTCCGCTTGGAAATCTGCCCTGCTGTTAAGGCTCTCCTCAAGATCCCCCCTCCACTGACGGACCCATCTCTACACTTCACTGCCCAGTCCTATTGGACACTAAGTGTTATCTACTACCGCTCTTCCTTTTTAACCAGGACAAAGTATAATGAACAACTCGGAATCTCTCTGGGGTATGGAAACGGAATGCAATCTGGCACCACGGAAAAACACAGTTCATCATTGCCTAACCTACGTATAACTCAGATGAAAACACAGTCTCTTGAACGCTAGCCAGTTTACAAGCAGTGAACCTCACAGTATCCACAACCTGCTGGAGATGCTTCACTGTCTCCTATCTTTTTGTTCTGCTAAAAGTTAGCACTCACGTGGACAACCATCTGCATCTACAACTCAGAATCACTAAAACGCTCCATTACTCTTTCCCTTAACTCGTGCCTCCTTCGTCCTGAGGAGATGATCCTGTACTATTCTATCTCAAAAAATGTGTCCTCATACTTCTTTATTAAGACACCGGAAAAATCAATGCTCTCTATGCCCTGGAAGTGGAAATGGGATTTAGTGTCTATCTTCATAATGGAAAATATTGCCCATGTGTAGAAGAGACAGTTTAGACCTATTTCCCCAGTCCTGGGAGATACTGCTTGACGTAACAGTATAGCTTCTTATTGTATGTTTAAGTCTTTTTAGCTAGGGGGTTCTCATTTGGTATCTTCTTCCTGATTAATTCTCTTTTCTCATTTTCTTTCCTCTCTGCTTTCAGCCCTGTACTCCACTCCACATTCTCAGTTTTCATTAAATACAAACTGATAAAATATTAACTGATTATTGTTAATCTATATGCCAGTCAGGTAACACATACACTGTAGCATATGTATAGACGTGCAAGTATCTGACTTACTGGCCATTACAAGAATCCTCTCGAATCTTCACTGTGATCAGTCTGCTGGGATGATACTCAGCTAAACAGATAGTTATTTTTAAAGTTGAAGAGTTTGTGGCACAGGTACACTGCAGCTGGTCTGGATACATTACTTAATGGCACTACCAAAGACGCGCAAACTATGTATGAGATATTGTGCCTCGCATCCTTCAGTTACCAACTCAGGGAAGTTCTACAGAAGTCATCTCTCTGAATCTGAATTAACATTTTATCTCATTTCTCATTTACCTATGCATGGTACTATTAAGTGAATTAACTAATGTCAGTGTGCAGACAACTGAAGAGTGAATAATGGTTGAGAAATGGAAATAGCAAGCTGTAGTTGTAACTTTTTTTTAAAGAAAGCTTTGTTTGGCTGGTTTTCACAGGTCATTCAAGACTATTCAGCTTATTGACCTGAAGTCCCTATGTATAATTGCATGCCTTTTAAATGTTAGCTCAGATATCTAATCTATATCTAATACATCCAGTTCTCTGGAAATGGAAGTGTGCCAAGATGATAGGCTATTTATTTGAGTAGGAATTTAAAGAAAGGAGTTGGCAATACCAGAAGGAAGTTCTAGCATGAACAACCTTTTGAGAAACGTGCAAGTCATTGCAGGAGAAAAAGATACAAAATGGACAAACAACCACTTTTTGGGGAAAGTAAACAGAATTTTGAGGGGAAGACGAAAGAGTAGAAGAGAGAAGTATGAAGGATTTAACAGGTAAGAATGAAAGGTTTAAATATACTACGTGATGACAAAAGGATCAAGTGAGGATTTAAGAGGGCATAGCTGGGTGTATTTTAAGTGAGCTAAATGATCTTCTCAGTAGACTTTTGCAGATGCTGGAAAGGCATGAGGAGAATTTCAGGCAGCAATCACTAGGCAAAAATGAAGAAAGCTACTCCTGATCTTGCTCTGACTTCTGATGTGCTCTCATTTGCTTATCTGGGAGAATTTCACATGGGTCTGCTGGTGGGCGTACTTGCACCTGCAGAGCAGCTCTCTACCCTTCTGCTACGGGCAATGGCAAAGAGCCACTCCGAGCTGGCTCCCAAAACACATTTGTAAAAGTTAATTAATATAAGGGATATGAAAGCTATTATCTGGAAAAAAACCCAAAACCCAACAAGTTGCCTTCTGATTCTTTCATTATTAATTATTATTAATAATAAATATCCTTGGTTTACGTATTCAAGACACCCCCAGACAGGTTTCTGCCCCAAGGAGTTTGCCATGGAAAGGTCAGATTTCAAAAACCTTTATTTATAATACAAGTGCTTAATCTGCAAGTAGCCATTAACTATTTACATAAATAGCACGGTTTTGTGCCAGTCTTATGCGTAGACTTTGGTCTCCAAACTGACAGGAGATGACAAAGAAAGAACAGGAGACAAATGACAGAAATGTCCTGGGCAATGGCAATAAAAATGGATAAACAGCAATGTGTGGGGTAGATTAAACAATATGCCTGCTAGTGGGTGCAGATCCCATTAATTGCTTTGTGACTGCATGTGGAGTCCGTGGCTACGGCACTTTCAGTTTTTAATGGATTGATCTATATATCTGAGAGAGTGAAGTCCAGGACGAGGCTAGGGGTAGCGGATAATTCTTGAAGGCCAGCTGAAAGGTATGGGTTTTGATGGGGGATTTGAAGGAGGAGTTGCAAATACTCTCATCCACATAGTCTACTTTTTCCCCAATGTAAATCATTATATTTCTTGCCCCAATTTTTTATCAAAATTGCTTCCAACTTATTTCAGTCTGTCACAATAATATTTTCATATGAGGAGTGTTGTAACCTAATTCCTTCATTTGAATAATACATTCATTTTTAATTACTGCAACTTGATCTCAGATTATTCAAATAACTGTTTCATTTTTTATGCTTACCCTGACCCCAGTGTATTTATAGGCTTTTATCCTTACCTGATACCAGTGTAATGTAATTATAGATTGTATTTTAATCATCTACTATATCCTAGTGAGTTTGTTTAAATCACTCCAATCCGGAGTCTTTTATTTCTATGCCTTTTAAAATTCTACAATGGCATTCTCATTGCATAAAAGCAATATTTTTGTAGTTTACTACAATGAATGAACATTTTGCATGCATTGCTGGCCATGTTTCTAATTTAAATTTTAAAAAGTTGCTATAGAGAACTCTATGTAAAATGAAATCCTGACTTGTAAACAGGCATGGGACAGCTCATCACTTTAAATCTTTGTACATAGCTCCTATTTGCTCTCTAATATAACTTCACAAGAAACACAGTAGAAAAAGAAATCAAAATCTTTTTTATCCTACCAAAAATAAAAGTATACCTCGTACTAAGAATTGACAAAATATTGATCTTTTCTGCTCACAGGTGCCAAATGTTTGAAAGTTATTATACCTGTATTAGAAAGAATTCCACATTGTATCCAGAAGATAAATAGTTTTGGGGGCCCACATTATCATTAGTCATGGCTACATTTCCATTGCCAGGGTTACCAATTCTCTTTAAGAAGGATTTAACTCTTGGAAGTGTTGCATATTCCAAGAAGGTTCAGTTTTGCTTAACAATAATTTTAAAAGCAATAAATGTTACGGGGTTTTTTTCCACTACTTGGTGCTGATTCAGGAGTTCCCCTTTCCCTATCGTTTGTGTTGCTTCAGGATTTGGATGTAGAACGGGGCCAGAAATCAGGTAGGTGAAGCTCCTCACATTTGCACATCTGCCAAAGTACCAGTATCTTTCTGGTCATCAAATCGATTTGTATTGAGAAAATTGCCATTGCTCTAGTCAAAATATACCCTTTTTTTTTTGAGCAGCATTTTTTTCTGTGATGACATCTAGCAGCAAACAGTGACAGACCTTTGAATGTCCTTACAATGTGCCCTCAGCTGCAGCGTATGCATTTTTCTACAGAATGACGTAATGCCCAAAGATACTTCCAAATTAAACCTTAAGCTCAGCAGTGTGGTGCAACCAATGGTACCGTACCCAAAGTTGTGCCTCTGTCTACAGTAGATAGCGTAAGTGGAAAAATAATCAAGAGAACAAAAACATTATCAAAGCTATTAATAAATCTGCTGGTTTGTGGCCACTTTATCGCTGTGTCATATTAGGGCAAGGGGACTGTATGTGTGCTGCTAAATTCATGTCACCTGCATTCTCCCCACCCCTCCTTTCTCAAATGTTTAACTAATTTTTAACTTTAAGTACCTCTATCTTCTGTTCCTTTCTGTTCTCCATGTGTGTCCATCCCCCTCCGTTTCCCCTCCGAAATGTCACTTTCAAATCTGATCCCTCCTAGCTTCCAGGAAATAAAGGTCCAAAAGGCACAGGAACATGATCCAGACTGATGTCTGTTGAGAGGCCAGGTAAGAAGTGGGCATTAGCTGCTTAAAAATGTAAATAAAGTGTCCTGGTTTACTCCTACCTCCTTTACCAGATGATCTCTTCTCAGTAACACTGAAGAGTTGCCCAAAGTGTCACCAGTGACAGAGGAATTCTGACTAGTACCTTGAATCTCATGAACAGAAATACTGTCCCATAATAGTAAAAAAAAATAGTAAAAAAAAAAAAGGAAAGTAAATAAGAACATGGACTATGGGTTTATTGAATATAAACACTGACTAAAATGAATTATTCTGCTTTTCTAAGATCCAGACAGAGGAGCATGTTTCCCTCTGGGATTTCTACTACCATTTGGTCTAATATTCATTTTGCCTCTAATAATACAAGCTTCATTAAAGGAGTAAAACAGCAATTGTCTCCTTGAGATCAAAGGACAATCTGTTAAATAAAAGCAGCTGGATCTCCAGAATGAAATAGTAGGAAAAGTTCGAACTGAATTTTATGGTGAATCAAAATGTAAATTGTAATTTCACAAGGAAGACACAGAGCACAAAATTAACTTTGTAAAGACATGGAAAGCAGATATGTTGATCTTAAAAAACGTGCACAGAGACTGAATACTTATCTATCAGTGGCATTTCTAACTATAACACTTCCAACAGATGAAAAACAATGCCAGACTAAGAGTATTGGTCTTAAACAATTACCATTAAAGAAGAAACATTGCTTATCCAAAAAATTATCTGATTAACCTAGCTTCTATTTAACTGGTCTTGTATTTGAAAATTAAATATAGTGAAAAATCCATCTGTCATCAACAATCATTCTGCAAATCTTGTGGCAGAATAGTACCTTTTTAAAAATCTGCCACATAACACCTAATATTATTCCTAAAGCTAGATTTCACTGTTTAAGATTTGGTACTGGAAAACAGAAAAGCATCTCTCCTGCCTAGTTTCAGTGTTGGCTTCTCTGGATGTTATAACAAAACCAGAGCACCTATGTTTAACCACTGAGCATTACAGAGGTTATCACTGAAGAAAATACTTAAGAGAAATGGACATGCTAAAAATCTAAGCTTCTCTGCACAAAAGAACAAAAAAGCTCCTAAAAAAGAAGGGTCTTGGCCAAGCCAAGAGAGAATTAGGGATGCAAACTCCTCTCTGGTGAAACATTCCCATAGGATACAGGGCAGCCCCAAAAGCAAACAGTGCTCGCCAGCAGACCGGGCCAGCCGTGGGCAGCGAATGAGCTCTTCATGCACATCGCTGTGTTCCAGCATTGCCCTCACTTTGCTGAGGGAAAAATGGTGGTAAAAGTAGCAATGGGAACCATTACTCTTGCAGGTTTTTCTTCCCTGTGTAAAAGGCACAGCAATAAAGTTCAATTTCAATCTGCCACTGCCAAAATAACCCAATCTCTAAGTTATTTCAATCCTCTTATTAACTGTGTCCCTATTACTAATCAAGAAAAAAAAAATTAATAGAAATTATTCTAAGGAAGAAAAACTCAAAAGAAAGAAAATACCCCATAACATATCTCAATTCTAAAGACTTCTGAAAGGCTTGTGTTTATAGCAATTAGAAAAAAGATTTTTGAACCATTTTTGCTCAATGTTTTTTAACATAATTTGCAAATGACACTTCTTAAATGTGTTCAACAGAGATCATGGGTCGGGACTACTGGTTTAAAGAGGACAGTAGTGGTTGGGTTACCTGGTGCCTTTATACACCTGCTAGTGAGTGAAAACTTAGGGGAACGATCTGCTAACCTCAGTCAACATACCATATAGACTCCACAAGTGTAATTTACAGATTAGTGCATCCACAAAGCATTGTGAAATGCATTGATGACTTTGAAAGGTTAAATCATTATTACTATTATCTCATCAAAAAAAGCTGCATTTGTATCTCCACTAGACCAGTCAAATAAATATCTGGTTTTGCTATACCACCGTAATCCCTGATAAACCAATAGAAATAATGGATGGACATCTGTAGGCAAGATTAAACGTTTTGGTTTCAAATGGAAAAGAAATTACAAACTCCCACTTTACAAATTCTGTGAAATCCACCTAGCTGGAGCCTTCGATACCCTTCCTTCAGTATTTAAAATGCAAAACACAAGTACAAAACAGTAAAGAAGTATGAAAGAAACCAATACTGATGCCTCAGCAGTACTTTGGTAAAAATGTATGTCAAAGAAAAAAATTAAAAATCTTATTCATTGCCAACTAAAAAAGAAATATAATGCCACTAAATATAAGTACATATTTAATAGAAATTCTAGTTTAACAATATTTTTTATTCTAGGACTTTCTTTATGCATCACACTGATTTCTTTCAGAGGGAAAACATGTGAATACTAGATGCCTTTTTTGACACCTGTGATTCATATTTGCCTCTGGCACAAATAAGAGTGGGGACCTTGATAATGCAATTTTTTCACAACATACTAATTTCAGTTTAAACCAGCTAAAATATTTCTGCTGTCATTAAAATGTCTTCTATTTTAAAATGAGTTATTTCTTACGAAAAATGTGACAATTTTGCACTGTGGTAAAAACCAGGTACAGCACAGCATACCTTGTGACAACAGGAGTCACTGCTAGTAGTTGGGCAATTCAACTTTCAGAAACCTTTGCATATTGCTCCAACTTTCTACTGATTCAGCAACTCCTTTCAGCAGATTTTTGCATTGTCTGCTGTGCAGTAGGATCTATTCTGGCCAGTTACAATGTCATTTGAAAAAGAACAACTATTTACTAGGAAATATACCAAAACCACTAAATTATGCCATTAGATAGCCAGTAGAAGTTAACAATTTTGCTTCGTGACTGATTCTTGCTAGAGTGGAGTGAGTGATCCAGAGGCAGTGGTCTTTATTTCCATTTTACCAAGACCTTAAATTACATAGTCTTCGTCTCCCTGTTTTGTAGTTAAAACATCCGTTAACTTTAGCGAAACAGCATTTGTTCCAACCCGTACCAATAGGTTCAGACGGTCGGTACAGAATGCCACTCAAACGTTTTTGGATAGGAATATCATCCCTAATAATCAAACTTGATACACATACTGGTTCTTTGGCATGTCTATCATCATGGCCATCTGTTAGGGTGGAATTGTGCCTGCTAAAAAGGAGATATGCCAGTTTTAACGTGATATAGGTGCCATCAAAATGCAAGTGACGACAGAGGGGCTCTAGAATATGGCAGTGATCGGTCTTCTGCAGAAAGATCCTCTGGGTAGCAACCTAACTGTTAGGAATACTATATTGATATCTATGATAATTAGAACCTTTGGTTAGCTTTTCTATGTCTGCCCACCCTGTCTGGGTGCCTGTCTTCACGCTGCAGCATTAGTGCTTGGTGTTCTGCACTTGCCGAAGGAAACGTACATCTTTCTCATTCACCATCAAAGACTAATCCCATTAAATAGCCTAATTTGAAGGTCAAATGACAGTAAGATGAAAATTGTCTTTACACCTTTTAAAATCTGAAGTGATACTGATATTTTTTAAGAATAAATACTTTTAAGAATGAAACACAATCCTATTTATTATCCTTACTTACAAATGTCTCTAAGGGTCTCCTTTACTAATAGTTCTGGTAAAAACCACGACTCAGGAGCACTCCTACTGTCTGATATTATTGATAGGAGAATGACTTCCTTTATAGTCTTTGTGCTACTGCATCATCTTCTGGAACATAAAAAATACCCTGCTGGAACAGAGGGTGGTCTATCTAGTTCAGACTGTGTCTCTAGAGTGGCAACAAGTGATGTTATTTAGCAAGAATATGAGAAGTTGGCCTCCTTCTGCAGTTCCTTCCCCTAAGAGTTCCCAAGTGTGCACATGGATTAGGAACCTTGGCAGGTACATCCTCTTAGTACCATTTACAGACCTGTTGTCCATGAATTTGTCCAATCTCTCTCTGAACCTGCTGATACTGTCTGCTTTCACAGGCTCCTGTGGCATGAAGTTCACAGAGTTAACTCCCTGCCGTGATAATCTGTTTTAAATTGTTCTTCTCCCAGTTTCCTGTAGCGCTGCAGGATTTGAGGAATAACAGTTCTTCATTCGCTTTATCCACCAGCTTCAAGATTTCGTAAGCCTGTATCATATTTCCCCCTCAGCTTTCTCTTCAGCAAATGGACAAGTCTCAGATTTTTTGCCTAGTGTTAGAAGATAGCTGCTCCCTTGCTCACTCCAGTTGCCCTCCTTCGGCTGCGGAGATGAGAGCTGCATGCAGTACTCCAGATCTGGGTGCACTGAGCTTTCAAATATGGCAAACTGACAGCCTCTGTCTTGTTCTAAAAACCATATAGGCTTTTGTGATCTATAGCAAAAAATCTTTAGATGTGTTTAAATTAGAAATCTAGTCTCATACAGTTGAATGTTTGCCTTTGGGGCTCAGATAAAGCTCTATATTGTCACTGAAATAGAGCTGTTTGGTACTTCTGACTTTCACAGTACACAAAGGGACATAGCATGTCACACCTGTGGTAACGTAGCTATGCATTAAGCCATATGGTCATACGAATGGTGAAAGGCTCCACAATATCAGCATACACGTAATTTATAATCTTAGATGGCTATGATACATACAGCTTCAGACACACTAAGAACTTTTCAGTGAACCATATACCCAACGCACATTTTCTGTACTTGAGAAACTACTTGAAAATGCTCAGCGATTTTCTAGGTAACCATTAAAGATTGGAGAATGAACATTTAATGCTATTTTGCTCACCAAATTTTTCTACAAGAAATTATTCACACAATTTCCATTTGAACAACCTGCTAGCCTACTAGCAGAATTTCTGTGTCAATCAAAATAAATCTCTGAGAATGCTTCTGACTGCATAAAGTATGAGCCCTTCTATAGGCCTGAACCTGGAGCCAACGGAGTCGCAAGAAACCTCTGGTCCTGATTTGTTTCTTAATCTGGTGCCAGCTCCTGCTGACACATCTGCTCATTCTTTTTCGGCTCCCTAAGTTACCGGATAGATGATGTCTTTGCAACAGGTGAGCCCCTTCCAGCCAGTGTAGCAGCTGGGGCACATGCGTGTGGATTAATGGCACCTGAAATATGCCAGACTCTCAATATCACAGATGATTGTTCTTCTCCCAGCTTGGCTTTCCAAGATGATACCACCGTGCCAGTGCTCAGAGGAGAAGACCTGCTGTCTCTTCTGTTTTGCTTGGCTACAGCTTTGGAGAAGGGAAGAATGTATTACCAATAAAACTATGTTCTTTTTTAAGCATTACACCATCCCTGGTAAGATGTTTGTGTTTCAACGTTAATCACGTATTTTCTTTCTCCAGGGCGCTCTGAATCTTAACACTTCTGTCTCTATTACAGGCTTGACCATCTGATTTGCCGAATGTGATGGTAATTCAAGACCTCTCCGTGTTAGACAGAATAAGTGATAAATACAGTAAAGTTTACTAAATGCAGGTGTAGTGTATTAGATAAACCCGAAGCAAGTACAGGTGTGTCTATTTTGGAGGTAAGTCTTCCAGCACAGTTTTCAGCAGTAATCTGGATTGGTAATAATAGCAAGTTTCTTGCATATTCCCCAAAACTTGTGACATAGAAACAATCAATCAAGGTATAAAAATTGCATGATACATTTTCAATATCTGTCACCTGTGCCAAATATTACAAATGCTGAATGTAGCTATTTACCCTTCCTTGTCATACCTGTAAGATTCCAACTGTCCATACCATGTCTAGTGTAGGAAAAATAGGATGAAGAAAAATACGAGCTCCTTTTCTGACTAAGTGAATCTGTTTGAGGCCCCGAATTTGCAAGGAAAGACATTATTTATCAGTCCACGAACTTGCTTTTGGAAAGAATCAAATTCCTAGGGAGGAAAAAAAAGATAGATGCTGTCTGTAGGCATGGGAAAAGCAACAAATTCACGTTGCCAAAAGGCACATCAAAGAATGGGAAAATGCATTGTTTTACTAATAGACATACATATCAACAGCCTACAAAGCTGTTCTTGTCAAACTAACCTATCATTATCCAAGGAATTATTGATGGGACTTTAGCTATGCTCTATGTAACCATAACAAAGACTGACAGTTGCACAGCTTCAGGAAGAGAAATTACATCAAAAGGTCTCCTCTCACCTAGGTGTGAATATCATGACATCAAGTCAAAATGACTGTCCACTGGAACTAACACACCATAGAAATGAGTGTGATAGATAGCTGGGTGGATTGTCAGAGGCCTGAAGGAAAGGCATTGGTGTTCATAATGGTGATTTTCTGTGTTTACTGTGTCCAAACTAAGTTCAGATTTTACCCTAAAAATCAAGTGACATCAACATTAGGAGATATTTACCTTTATGTGTGAAAAATATATCACGCTGAGCAGGTAGCAGGAAAAGAAGAGCAAGAAGGATTTTTGTCCCTGGTCTGATTCAGTTCGGCTTGCTGAATGCCGTATCAGAGGCTGTTAAAGAAAGACCCTTCACTCCCAGAACCGATGAAAATCAAGTCTGCAGAATAGGGCCTAACTGCTCTTTTATTATAAAAACGTCCATTCCTTTTGTCCCATAAATAGAAAACGTTAAATTGCACAATAAAAGATTTGACCACTACATTACATTTTCAGTCATAAATACAACTTTCACAACCTTCATTTTTTATAGGACGGGAGCCCTGTTTTTATTAGAGTTGACATCAGGGTAAACTTGGAGAGTATAATGGAGGAGCGTGGGATTCATTTTGAATATATTAAAATTCCATATATATGTATTTATATCTGTGTGTGCGTGTATTTTCCATGCATACATACACGTGTATACATACACACATGCATACGTAGTTCACGAGACTCAGAAAAGCCACAAAAGGAAATAAAAGTGATTTTAACCTTTAACATAAAGGGTATAACCCTAAGCTACCAATTGTTCTACTCTGAATTATATCAGCATAAAATATAACGCAATAAGCTGCCAAGTGCATTAACTATGTATTTTAGATTGGAATTTGGAGAGGGGGAGAGAAGAAATCTCACTGTGCTCACTCCATGATTTTAATTAATAAAAAGAATGAAATAGATGACAAACTCAGTCTCCAAACAACAACAGCCGTTCAATGCTTATTTACGTGGCTGTGGTGGATCTCTACTTTGTATTCATATAAAGAGGTAATAACGTCTTCCTTTTCTTGTTAGAGGTCTGCTACACAATCTGAGTATCAGATGGACTCATTTCAAAGTTGAAAATACAATCTTGTTTCATAGACTTGGTGCTTCCTTGAAATGTGATGTTAGTAGCTTTATTTAAAAATCAATTGTACAAGTTGCAGTGTAACAAAATACGTATAGCTGGAGCCTAGTCTTCATAGCAGCTCCTATTGTTTTGCATGAAAAATGCATTGACTATAGTATTACGAGAGTAAATGTGCTGTATGCTGAAAAATTCTGTCACTTTCTATTAGCTGTAAATTATCGACTAGTATAAACCCTAATTTCATTTGTCACATTCTGTTGCATTGCTGCTCTTCCTTGTTCCCATTCTGTCATTCTGGCAGGCCCACTCTGCCCCAGGTATCACGGCATCGCCATCTGCACCCGACATCTGTCTCTCTATTGATCACACGGGTTTAGCACTTGATCAAACAGAGCACGACAGAATACATCTCTTTTTGCAGTACTGCCAATGCCAACTGCTGCATGAAATCTATTACAAAAGCATTCTTTTACCTAGTTTCTGAAACTGCAAATAGGTTTCTCTTCTTTTGAAAGATTCTTAGGTTGTTTTTTGCTTTAACTTTCCGTCATTTATTGCAGAGAAAAGGAAAAAAACAATAGGCTGCCAAAAATGAGAAACGAAGCATTTTTATCCCAGAGTATGCAAACTAAGAAATTAGGCTACCTGAATTGAGATTATTTATTGAAAGAAATGATTACCTTAATTCACAGTTTGTTAGTAAGCATACATTTTTCATTTTGCTGGGGAATGATGGTACAAAGCAGACTACAGCAGAAGGTGCTAAACAAGCACCTCAGAGAGTCAAACGTGGTGTCTGGAGAGCCGTAGCTGTCTCCAGGTTAGATGGTTGACTCGAACAAGTGACTCGGCGACCTAAGAAAGGTACGTAACGACTCATTGCTCCATCGGTGAGAAGAAAATCAGTGCATCTGAGGACTGATCTGGCATGCTGACCTGGAGGACGGACAACAGGAAATTCTTGGCAATGGAGTATGTCTGAAATAACATCTCCTTCTGTAAATGAAATAGCCAGGGTCTGGGCACCAGGTGCCTCCATTCTTTTGTGAACAGGAGCATGGAATTCTTTTCTGAGCATGAGCGCTTAAATAAGCAGTAGTGATGCTTTAAAACACTCAGAAGGTGTGAACTCCATTTTGCATAGGTATTCTGTTAGAGTGATATGAGAACGTAGAATAATCCAAGATGGTCACCTCATCGGCTTTAATACAGCTACACCACTTGGACAAGCTGAGCATTTGGCTTCTTTCAGGGGATGAACTGCAAAAAAACACCCTCCAGTAGCAGGCTCACAGTATTCTTTTACAAAACAGTCTGTGACCAATTCTGACACCAAAGGGAAGTGTAAGATTACTTTGAACTTCATAAAATTAAGCTTTTTCATCAGTAAAATCACCAACATTGGCACAGGTGAGATTATGGATTGACTGTCTTGGAGAAAGCTCTATCCAGCTATCGTGCAGTTAACAAGCTGCAGTGCAACTCTGCATCCTTCCACAATAAATAGAAATTATTTTAAAGAAAAATGCTGAAATTCCAAAACTATATCTGGTTTCCAAGGCCTTAGATACACCTATGGCAAACAAGGTGTTCTCAGTACTCGACAATTTTGACTATGTTATTCCCATTGATTTTATGAGAAGTTCTCTTATAAAACTACTCGAGAGGGTACTACTGGCCATAAGAAATGAGGCAAATAAGGCTAAGAAATTAAATTATGGGCTAGCAGGAGTCACAAGCACAATATATCTGCTTCTCGGACACAGTATTTATGGATTAACAGCACCTAGGTATTTTATGATAATGTCTTCATGCTTTCCACAGGTGGATACCATATTTCTATCAGTTGTAATGTATTTTAAATTCACTGCGTAAACAAAAAAACCCCATGCGCTTTCTGAAAACAAATGTTGACTTTCTATTTACAAACTATTCAATAATCCAATAGCCACATGTTGTTTTCCTTATTTATGCTACCTTTTCAAATTATGCTGAAAAAAAATTTGTTACGAGCAATCAGATTAAAAAAAACCCCCACAACCAAAATCATGAACGCTAACAGACTATTCTCCTTGTTTCAACTGGCAGTATTAGTTACAACACAGGAATTAGACCGGGATCTAGCAATGTATTATTCATTAGATTTTTTTGTAGCCAAATACATTAGAGTATATAGTTATACCAACAAATTAATATTTTAGAGCTAATTGAAATTGTTCTTCCTATAAAGATTAAGCTTCTTCCCACCCTACACACTTCAGTCATTAAAATAACACTTTTAATGCCTTGTCTAAATGATGTCTCACATTAATGCAAAGCTATATTAAAGCACTCAAATGACCAGTTCTTTTGTAATGCATTCTATACGATCAGACACTGGGTCAAATCTGGGCAGTGTGTATGAAGTGGTATCAAGTGGAAGCTAATTAAAATATATTCTCTATAGAACTTTACAGAAAAAAGAGAACAGTAATCATCAGAAGGTAGAGTCTGAAAATGGTATTTCTGAAAGGCTTGCAATGTGATTTATTCTATTTGCATGAGGATACTTTTTGGAATAAAGGCTTAAGTAGATGGCATGAATACTCAAGTATCTTACTTCATTCCTGAAAATCTCAGTGATAACCTGTTTCCGGTTTGTTCAAAACATAATTTTAGAGCATTTACGTTTGTTTACAGAAACAGTATTTAGATACCTTTCTCACAATCAACTTAAAAAACCCCAACAAAATATTAATGAAATAAATCTAGCCAAATCTTTTAAACTTTTCAGTCTTATAATAATTTTAACTCACAAAATTATGTACATAACAGAATAACTAGTAATTGAATCTGAATGCAGACATATCGCATTTCCTTTATCAAAGTGAGTTCACCTCCCACATTAATCAGATCTGTGTCTTTCCTTACCCAAATCCATGAAATACAGTACATTTCATTTTTTTATTGATTTTTTTTTTAGTCCCAAGTTTTACAACATGAAAGTTGAATCTTCTTAAGATAACCGTTGTTTTTGCTATTGTACTTTTACTGATTCAGGGAAGGGGAAATAAATATGGCAAAGGATGAGATTCTCTCGATATCTCCACATTACCCCAGAGAAAAGACTTTCATGAGATGCTGCCATTTCGTGCTCAAACGTAGGTAGACGCGTGGGAAGGGGGGAGCGGGGCTGTAGTCCAGCTTGCAGAGTTAGCAAGGGGCAATTAGACTGCGTTTGTTCAGGCTTTGGTCAGTTCGTCAGATAAGGCATCAATCGCCCTTATCTACTGACTTATCTCTTTAAAAAAAAAAAAAAATATGAATTTCAGGGATGTGGGTGTTATGAAGATGGATGAAGCATTTTCTAGGGATAAGATGTGGCGGGTTAGAAAGATCTTTTGTCTGATCTACTGCAGTAATTCTTGCAGAATAAAAAAAAACCAAAACCAAACCAACAACATGAACTTTTTAGTCCCATCCAGAGTGCTGATTTTACTATCTCTATATAAATACAGTGATGCAAGCATAAACATTGATTTATTTTTTTTCCCCTCAAACTGACTTCATTATACGAACTGCTAATCTATAGAATAACCTTCTCTTTCTCGTAAGTCTGGTTGTGATAGACCTCTGCATTCACAGTTCATAGCACGGTAATGGTAAATGTGCATTTTTTAGAAGTCCTGTGGGACACTTTCCCCCCCCCCCCCCTTAGCTCTCTTCTTCATTTGTTATTATTCTCGAGATTGTTTTGATGTGGGCCAAATTAAAAATCTTCCAAAAATGGGACTTTGCGTTTGTGCTTGCACTGCTGTGCTACAGCTGTGGTGTTTCATGCAGAAGATGTGCCTGCATTGCAGGAAAACACTTCACCCTAACTTCAGCGAACATACCACGTTCATTTTAATTTTAGTAGGTGACAGTTTAACTACTGTAACGGAGGAAGTGGCCCCCGTAGTTTAGGGGGAGTCCTGGCAGTTTGAGCAGCCGGTACCGACCCCCAGCCTGCCGCAGCCGTGCTGGAACAAAGCAGCGTTTCACCTTTCCGTCCCTGCATCTACGTCAGCTTCAGGGACTGCACTGCAGACTTATGTCAAGAAGAAAAAGGTAAAACTTAGTTTTTCTGGATTTCCTTTTAACTGGAAAAAAATTTCCCAAACCAACGCCATTTGGCTATATTAATAACTGATAATAGAGAAACGTAGTTGTCGTTTGCAGTGCCCTTAACCGAAACTCCCACCCTTTGCACTGCAACACTTAGGAGAGGTTTTCTCCTCCCTTTCTCCTCAGGAGCACCAGCCAGACCCTTACACAGTGGTGTAACGTGCTTTGGTAGTCACCTGGCTGCATAATCCCACACCTAGGGAAGGTCTGTGTGTGTCCCTGAGTCTGCCTACCCCACCACTGCGGTCATAAATCATATCCCAGCCTTTGCTGCCTCAAAGAAAGGTCTTATTAGCTTAGGCCAGAATCTGATCTTAACATCTATGGGGGCGGGGGAAGGGGGGAAAGCAAATCAAAACGAAACAAAAACCAAACAAAAAGACCAACCCACAATGTAGAGGGTTATCAATCCTCTTTAACAGATATACAGCTCAAAAGATGTCTGTAACACAGCATCTTTGATAACCTGGCACACTGCTCCCTGCTTTTAGGAATCTCAGGTGCCATTAGCACATAAGGTTGAAATGCTGGGAATCAGGTGAGGATGCAAGGAGAAGTTTTACGCTATCTCTGCTTCCAGTGCAATTGTGCTTTATCATCTCCCACGAGAATCCTACTCTGCTCGTAAAAAGCACTAAGTGATTCCTTCTCACCCGAGATCTAAAGGCATGGCAAGAAGTACTGAAAACATGGGGGCAAGTAACAGGAGAAGTGAGAAGAGAGTAACAAAATAATGGAAGGGCATTTCCATTGATTTTAACGCCTGAAGGAAGTGTTTTGGTTATCACGTCTGGCATCCTGCCTGCTGCATATCTTAGAATTTACCCAGTAATTCTGGGAACTGCTTGTGCTTCGCAAGTTGTGGTCACATTTTTCTTTTCAAAAAGTATGCAGTCTCCATTAAAAGAAACAAACTGATAGACAATATATCACAATCAAAGTGTTCCAAGGACTAATTAATCTCAGTGTTTAAAAAGTGCATTTATTTCCAGTCTGAGCTCTTTTTGCTATCCAGCCTTTGGATACAGCTGTATCCTTACTGCTAGGTTAGCGAGCCATTAGGAAAAGAGGAGAAGATAGCAGTAGATACAGGGATGAAAGCAAATGCTATTTGGAAAATTCGAATATAAACTGCAGATTTTTGAAATTCAGACAAAAGGCTAGATTTTTAGAGGCTCTCCAGTAAAATGTTTAACAACATTATTGTTTTCATTTCAAAATGATCCAATACAGTCCTCGGGAGGATCCTGTTTATGTTGAAAGAACCATGTTAATCCCGTAAGAAAACTTCAGATTAGTAGAAGCATCAGAGACACAATCAGCCTGTCTCTGGCCCAGTGACAGGTAGAAAATTTCACATGGGGCCAGGACTGCAAAGATGAATTTATTTCTTGCAGTTTTGTAAAGTATTTTGGGGTATTACACATGTAGTTAGCTTTCTTTTTACCCTGAACTTCCAGTAGTCCTTACAAATATCAAAATTAACAAGAAGTGAAAGGAATGGAGACTGTCAATAACAGCATACAATTTAAAATTGAAAACTATGCTACGGAAAATGCTGGGATTTGAGCTACTAATCTTCAGATTAACCCCTATGGCTCACTCGGGAGATGGCTGTATGAAATACAAACAGCTATTACATCAGCTTTTACAAGTGCAGATGAAGCTCATGGTGGTCAAACTAAAAGCAACACACTTCAGAAACACGTAGGGTTTTCCTCCTGAGGATGCAGGACGGCAGATAAAATATCAACGTTCTGTGCACAGCTTTAAAGATTAACAAATCTTGTATTTTTTTACATGTTGCTTCAGACCGTGACACACCAGACAAGCTCGCTATTTTCTGAGTACATCCTTCAACACTAAGCAGTACTTATCTCTTTGGATTGCAATTATACATTACAAATGAAAATTAGCAAATTAAATATATAAGTAATATGTATTACCTATACAAATTTCCTATCATCACTGTAGTTACTGGTGGCCATAATAGTTTATTAAAATATTACCTGACCATTGGTTAACAAGTTCTACAAGAAAATTAGGCTAGCTGGTCTCAAGATTTATAATTATAATATAAACAGAAATTAGATACTGTGATTATTCTTCTTTTAAAATTCACTGCCTTTTAATTCCAAAATTCCAAGGTCTAGGTAATAAACAAATTACCTGATTATCAATAAATTACAAGTATTCCATCAATTTTAATGTATACATTTTATAGTCATTGGCTTTTATTATGGAATTAATATAATATGAAAACTCTGTAAGTGCAATTACTTGTTCCTTCATTTCTGGATTAGATCATCACTGGAGAGAGAAAATTGCAGACCAAATTCTATTTTCAAGTGCTCTGGAATAAATCTGGAGTAACTGAATAGCTTGAGTACAGCTGAGCATAGAAAATCGAGGTATTGCATTGGTTCTGCATATGTGCAAAATGACGACTATGACTACACTAGTCCCATCAGTAGCACCTTGTAGCTCCAGTGCCAAGTGCGAGTACTTTTTTGTCACTAATCAGTCTGTTTCCCACCCCTGATAGTATGCACATGTTGGTGCACTCACTCCAAAGCCGTGTTTTTCATGACTGTGATCACCCCATCAGCGTGGCCATGAAACAAACACCAAAAATAGATGCAGAAATGGTAATGCGCAAAGAAATGGAAATCGCTTCTGTAAAACATGAGGAAAAAAGTGAGCGGAATATGTAGGAGTAAAATATATGGTCAAGAATGGAAAGCATGATCTGTCCTGCCTTAGTCAGAACAGCAGAAAGGTGGGATGGAAAATATCTCAAATGCAGTAATGGTATACAGCTGGGGCACTTTGTATTTTTGACAAGATAAAAATTTACTTTATTTATTAAATCTGGATATAGTATGGATAACTTTAGTAATTTGATTAGTAATTTGTTGGAAAAAAAAATCATCTGTGTTTTAGAAACTGGTTTTTGTCATAGATACTTTACATACAACAATGTAATTCTCATTGGGCATTAAAAACTGAGATTCTCCAAAAGACTAACTCAGAATTATTGATTAAAAATATGGATGTGGAATGTGAAAAGGAATCATCCTTTGGAAAAATATTGCCACATATGACATTAGATTAAAAAAAAAAAAGGTAATTTCTTGAAAACAACTTTTATTTAGCAGTTTGGGAAGAAATGTAGGAGATCAGATGATTAACGCCCTACTTTCAGAAGTCTGATCTCCTTGGGCCTCAACCCATTACCAGGAACTCAATCCCACGACCTCTGACACCAGTGATTTAAGCATCCATATTTTCTTGAATGGCACAGAGTAATGTAAGACTAAGTGACTTGTTAAAATGGAAATTAAGGCTTATTCCATGCAATCTTGCACAGGGGTCTTTGTTTGCTTTTCTAATGAATACCTATTAGATCAGAACATGCCCTTTTTGGCTGACCTTGCCCTGTTGGGTTACACAGGTGTGTAAAAGATAGCCACTAGCACACCCAGGATTAGGGATGCTTACTGAAACTCCTGATTACTTGCTTGACTCACCTGGAAAAGCAGTCTGTATTTTTTCTGATTAAAGCATCAGGAAATTCCACTTCAGTGGTGTGTAAAATTTTTATAAACTCTGTTCTGAAACAACATTATCATTATGGTAGTCAGACTGTAAAAGATTGACTTAAATGTGCTCATCTGTATTGCTCATCTTTTTTCTTCCCTTCTAAATATCTTCATATGATTGTCCTTCTCATTCTATATTTTTATCTAGCTTTGTGCATTACAAATATGCCTTCGTATACACATGTAACACCCTCCAAGCCCCCCCTCAGAATCCTTTCTATGCACACAAAGTACAGATTAATTAATATGCCCACTAGGATTTTGACAAAATGAGTAGCACTGAATTTAAAATTGTCCCTTTAAATTGTACTATTAAGGTAGACATTACATCATTAAGTGAAGGAGCAAAGTTATGATGTTTTTCAGAGCAAGTTTTAAAAGTATTCAATATACTGCATGTTTACAAGGGAACAGAAAAAGGCAGCCTGGCTTTGGAATATGAATGTAATCTCTACACAGACCCAACTGTTTCTTGTTTATGACAAAGGAGTAAATAATCCATTGATCTGGCAGCAGGGCACCTGCCTTACCAACAGACTCTGTATCAGTGGTCCCTGAACCCTCATTATTTTTCCTCAATTAAAGTTCATAGTCTCCTAAAGTCTGTGCTGAGCAGATGTACAACTGTTCTTGACTGCTGAACACAGAAGAATCACAAATTTAGGAAACTACTGCCATTTCATAAACCCTAGAAGTGCGTCATTTGTTGTGGCGAAGAAACATTATAAACAATATGTCTCTTTTATAGGCTGCTAAGCCAGCACACTATGGAAAAGAATATTAAAGTTCAAAAACTGTCACATAAGCAGTGCATTATGAATACTGTAATGTGGTTTTTTATGATTCAAATAATGGTTACTGAAATGAAAAAATAAAGCCCTCTGAGGGGTATAATGTAAAAAATGTGACTTATATTTACCTAGAATTAGACAAAATTGATGTATGAACAAAATCAAACTGGAATCAATGATCTGCAGAGAAATTCAAAATATAATAACTGATAAATCACCGAAAGCAGAATTAAAGTTATGTTTGCTGTATTATCGCTTTGGTTCTTTGTAATTGCTTCTTTTGCAGAAACAGGGAAGTCAGGAGAAATAATCAGAAGGGCAATACTACTTGCCATTACAATGCAGCAAGACTTTAGCTGCAAAAATTAACCGAAGGATATACATTTCATAAGGAGCAGCCTTTTAACTGTGGGTGTACACTCAAATATTGTAACATATGAAGAGAGACCGCATGACATACACATTCCTACAGCACGTCGTGTCGTATGCTAGAAAGAGAATAATCTTTCGATAAGGCATAGGGAGATGCTCATTTCCAGCTTAAGAAGCAAACGAAACCCACGTTTTAGGGGGACAAAGTTAAAGTTCAGCCCGTCTCCAGCAGGATTCCAGCCCAGCTCTGTTGCCACAGTATGTGCTGGATTGAGCGCGGCAGATTGTGAGTCTTTAGGTCAGAGTATGTGCTTGAAGCATCAATAGCTACACCTGTCATTTTAGTTTTTCTGGGAAGAATATGTTATTGTTAACATTGCAACGTGCATTAGCCACAATCTGACTTTGAGGTTGGGCACTGAATCTGGAAATACAGTCAGATGAAATATTACCATCGCTGATGAGGGGCGGGTGTTTCCTGTAATGCCTGATGGAGATATTGCCATTAAGGTGATGTATATAAACCTGTTTCTGCTTGGAGCTGTGCTTACTGGCTTAGGTTTTCCTCTGAGACTGTAACCCAGTGTTTGCAAAACAAAACATGCAGAAAAAAGGAATCGAGAAGGGAGGGAATTATTAAGGAACTCATCGTCCAGCCAAAAAACAGCAGCAGAGATTACTGGCTGCAATCTTATGTTATTAGCAGGGGTCATTTTATCCTTTCGGCTTTCACAACTGTTTACTTCTCCTGGCTTATTTTCACAAATATTTTGCAGAAAGCTACTTAATCTAATGAAATCTCTACCCTGTAGCTCACTTAAAACTACTCACGCTGAACCGATGATCCAATCATTATAGTGTTTGATGAGGATGTAAGCACCTTTGGACAACAGGTGATGTTGATATTTTAAGGGATGCAGAAATGAACAAAGGTAACTACTGCTGTATACTGGGGGATCAATGCTCTGTGAAAAGGGCTTTTCTTGAATTTAAAGCCAACTGGACATCATGCATTTGTATGAAAAGCTTTGCACGTTTTATTTCACAGAATAAATGGCAAAATTGCCCGGCAGTTTCATTCTTGCACTAGAAAGAATACAAGTATCTGTGCAATATGAATTTTTTTGTTTACACAGTACAGGATGTGCTTCTGCATACCAGAACATGGAATATTTAGGGGGTGATAATGTAACTTACAAACAAGTATGTATTAATAAATTACTTGTGAAATGTAAAGGACAATGCTAAAACACAACTACTTTCTTGCCACAAATAGATTTGTGTACACACACGACATCCACGTGAACTATACAGAAAAAATACAGAGGCAGAACATAGACCGTTTCGCTCCAGCAGTATAGATGCACAATTACAAGGCGTAGGAGACAGCTAGTCTTTATCAGATATCGGAAGCTGAAGGCTTTCTTGATGCACTGATATCAGGCACAATTCTAAAGGGAAATGGGATCAAACGCCACCAAAATTACTAAGCTCTGACACTGGTGCAGTGTTACACTATCTGCAATGTAAGTCTCGTGACTCGCCCTGCCCGTCTCTCCCAGAGCTGCTCGGTCCCACCGCATTTCTCCATCCTGACCCGTCTCCCGTAGGAGGGGTGACGACCCCTGCGCAGCCTCTTGGCTGGAAGCAGCCCGCTCTTTCCTCGCCTCCGCAGAACCGCTGGCAGCAGCTCCCCAGCGGCGCCGGTGTGCACGGGGCTGCTGGCTCCGGGGAGGTGACGGGACCAGCATGTGGCTGTGCCGCGGCCGGACCTGGCATCACCGCCTCGTGCGAGAGAACCGGGGGTCTCGGTACCGCCAGCTCCTCTCCACCGTGGAGCCTTTACCAGATGGTGAAATCCACAGGGACAGGTTTCAGCTTTCCACCAAAATTGGATAAGCTCGAAAGCAATGAACTTGTCAGAGGCAAAATAAAATCCAGTGCTCTCCTTTCAAAAAGAAACAACCCCTTCGCTGACTTCCTGTCTGAAAACATTACCGATATCATACGCTGTGGTACCTAGACAATTTTGAAGGCAGAGGGCTGGCAGAGGACCAAAAGGTGGGACGCATCCGCGGGGCTCTCGGGCGCTGCCACACCCGCGGTTTTGCTGAGTGGTTCGTCTGCCTGTGCTAGCAGAAAGGCAAAAGCCGACACCTCCCAAACTTAGGGAGCAGAGACAATGAATGAGAAATACATTTTATAGGTTTTCTGCAGCCTTTTCTACCTCTCCCCAGGAAGTGTACAAAAGAATCAATTCTTCTGCATATCAGCCCTTACACCTGCAGATGTGGAAAGAGGCCATCACTCTTGCAGAGCGGCACTTAGCTGTTCCTGGAAAGCGGCGAGCCCTAACAATGTGCTCCAGAAAGCTCTCAGACACTGAAGTATTAATACAGGCTTTCTCTCCTCTGTCTCATTGCTCCAAATATAAACTGTATTTCATGCACCAGTCCTTTGTGGAAGCAGCATACAATCTCCATGCTAACAGAGTCCTTCTTTAAACATTTTGAATTATTAACACGTTAACTATTACACCCAGTTCTTCCAGAGCAATGCCTCTAAAAATTCAGCTTTCACTATTTCAGATTTTCTGAACAGCTGTGGTATCCTTTCCTTTGCAAAGTATTGCGGTACCTGTGGGCTGGAAACGAGTTGCATTTTAAACTATCCCCAAATGTCACTGTAGTGACCAGAAATACCCTCTCTTGAAGCTTCATTGTTTTACAGACCTGTGGGCTGACTCTTCCGTGTAACAAGGCAGCAGTGGTTGTTGTAAAAGAAATATACCTTATTTCTAACTCTATTTCAACATAGTTCTCAATTTTAAGACTATTTTTTTAGTATGTGCAAAAATTTAGTATAGTGGTGTACCACTTGAAATGTATCAAACGGGTTCTACATCGAAGAGACTCGGAGTTTTGCCACGTGCTGACTGTCAGGCTCAAATTTAGCTTCGTGTGACACAAACTATTATTAAGGTTAATAATTTTTAAAAAATATGTATCTACATGCAAGTTCTCATGGATCTCACCTCATTTTGGTGTCAAGCGGAAGAAACTAATGGAAGCTTCATCCTGCTCTGAAAATACGTGTAGGCAAATGGTGGGGGATGCTAACTCCTAGGTGTCATAGGTGTACTTCCCGCGCTGTCTGGGCTGGCACTGGAAAACTTGCTTTCAAATCCTGTCCTAAATTTGAGCGATGGCAGGTCAGGTATGATTCTTGATGAGGTGCAGAGTTTGCTCTGATTACCTCAGTAATTACTTTCTAATATTATTAAACTTTTTACATGAAGTAATTTCTCTTCTGATTGATCCACAAAGCTCAGGTCAAAGGCCACCTAATTATAAAAAGTTGCAGATCCATCTTCATTTGGAAATACCTCTTGGTCAAGAGCTGAAGCAAAGTTCATATTCACATTTGCAACTCTCAGACCATTGTAAATCACTTAAAAGTAAAATATAGCTAAATAATTTATTTGCTGATAAAATAGCAGAAAGAAATCCTTCTTTCCTTACTGCAAAACTAAAGGATGTTCCACTTTTTATAGGCCTTGGTTATAAATATAAGATAGCATGTCCATATAAATTATTTCAGTTATGCTTTAATAATGGTTAATAAATCAAGATTGCATTTTAAAGAATACATTGACATTCTAAACCTTAGCATAATATTTAATTAAGCAACTACTACTTTGATCTCCATATTACTGAGCTGGGTCCAAAGCCTGTTCTACCATCAGTGAAACCCTCACAGACCTGAACTGCTTACTTTCTTTCCCCAAAATGTGTATGTAGTGAACAAAACACATTGGAAATAAATAACAGTGAACAAATTCAGGTTAAATTATTTATGGATCACGTTTTTCTTTTATCCTGCAGTGCTGGTTAGCTAAAGAACTTGTTGCGGATGTGTTAGGGGCTACTGGTCAGGCAGAGCCAGCAAGGCTGCCATCGGGTCACTTTGGAACCCATGGATTCAATCTACATGAACTGCTTTCCTTTAAAACATAAATGCTTTATTCTTGTGATACATTAAAAAAAATCATCTTTCTGAATTGATTATTAATACTGATGGACCAAAATGCAGCTGGGCCCCAACTGACGACAGTGCTAGCAGGAGTGGATGAACTTTAGGTAAGCCTACAGGATAAGGGAGTATCATCTCAGCTATAAGAATAAAGGTGTAACTTCAGCATAACAAGCTGTTAATCGCTGTTAAAGCCAGACAAACCAATTAAGAAAGGGATATTCTCTACCTACCCTGTAACTGGGGGTATCCCCTGGGGACAGACCCCCGGGGACCCCCCAACCCAGCCCCAGGACTATGCAGAGCACAGCCGCACCACTTGGCTTCTGGACCCTATCGCCTCCCTCCGTGGAACGACAAAATCACATAGTTCGTAAAGTCGCACATATATGTGATTAAAAGTGTTTTGGTATTCAGGTCCATTTAGACGCCACACTGTCATTTGGTCTTGAACTGCAACACTACGCAGGTAAGTCAGACCTCTCACGGTCACCTGTTTACCTTATGTGTATTTAACCAAGCACTAAAAATATAATCTCTATGTTTTTAGTAATCTATTTCAGTAGCTGAAATTAATATGACAATAGACAGGTAAGGCATATGAAAACAAAATTAATATATTTTAAGAGAAATATATTTTAAGAGAAAGCTTCAATAGATTTTTTTAAAACCAGTTTGTGACTGGGCAATGATAATGTATGATGTGAGGTACAAGGATTTGAAAGAAATCACTTTCTTTTCACTAACATTACCACACTAATATATTTAACATAGACATTTACATGCTTTGCATTTTAAGTGCCTCTGAAATTCAAGCACCAAGCCTGCACATTTCAGCAGCACCATCAGATGTAATGAGTTATGGTACTATCGGCATGTTGATAAGCTATAGCCCAAAGAAGAACAAGAAGGAAGTATAAAAAATATGGCCAGAGGATGGGATAAAATTATCAGCGAGTGTGTTTTCCTGTTTGGTTTTAATCTACATTTAATTAAATTCTTATCTTCTGTGTACTTATGGTCGCATTTGAATGGCGAGACTGCATTCATTATGAATGGTAAAACTTAACTCGGAGAACATTTCATGTGGCTTCTTTAAAAAAAAGGAAAAGGAAAAATACTGTCTTTATTCTTTACACTTAGGTCTTTTTAAAGAAGGGTTAAGTTACTTTGGGCTGAAATGGTTTTCTGCACTTAACCTTTGGGTTAACGGATTTCTAAAGTTGCTTTTTAATGAATATTTTTTTAAAAATACATAACTTGGAAATGTTAATATCAAAATTTTGGTTCGATGAAGTCAGCAACAGGGGAGTATTGAAGCACACGAAAGAAGTGTTTTCTTCATTCTTAAAACCAGACAATGATAACAGAAAGTTTCTACTAGTAACAGAAAATGTGTGTGTTAGGCTGCATCCAGAATTACTTATAGCCATTAATTTCTTTGAAATTAATAAGATAATAAAAAAATAATAACAATGGTTTTTGAGAGTCTTAGTTTGTATTGGTTTTTTTCTATTTTCCAGATCACTGGGCTGACCATGCAGTCCTCCTTGGGCAAAACTCAGCTTTAATCTTGTGTAAATAGGGAGGGCAGAATCGGGTACTTTGTTTTACTTATTAGTTTAAAAGGGATTTTGGGGGGCAGAGGACAAGTCAGATTGGAAATGACACTGCCAGCACAAAAATAATATCTAGGCTAAATTATTAAAAGATATAACAAAGTGAAACAAAATAGAAAGCCTTCTGCATGTCCTTATCAGTCAGTACAGCAACTACTACACCATATATATTTTTAAAACATTCCATTTAGCTATCGTTTTCCAAGAGATGCTATCTTGCAATGCAAAATCATATGACACTGTGTCAGAAATATCCCCGTGACTTTTATATTGCATACATTTATTTTCTTTCTTTGAAGGGCCTATCCCCAAGACGCTTTAAGGACATCTGAGAGGTACAATGCATTCATGCAAACCCAAGCCCTACCAAAATGAAACCTCCTCAAATTAAACATATTCCTGCAGTACTGAATACTCATTTTCCTGAGCTAACCTCCACAAAAGCCCTTGAAAACCAATCGGCTTTGAAGTGTGGGTTGATAATTAACAAATATGGGGAGCTACTGCAGGTAGAACATTTCAGGGTCAAAAGTCCTGCTAGGAAAATGAAAACATTGGCACCAGAAAGTAATTGTTTTCTTGCTCATTTGGCTATTGATTTTCAACTCCCTCTTCCCCGAGAAGTTTGGATTTTATATACCTTCCCTTGCTTCTTTCCCCATTCTTGAAGTATGATACAATCGTAATAGATAAAGGAAAGGGGAAAGGCAAGAAGGGAAGGAAAACCATGGGAGAAATGAAACATTCAAAGGTGCAGCTTGCATCCATTTTTTCCAGCTAAAAAAAACCACCAGAAAATAATATTTTAAAGTAGAATTTCTATTGCTGAAATGCAAAATTTGTCCTTTCTTCTACTGCAAAATTAAGCAGTATTTGGTTTTTTTTTAAAGTATAAGCTGTATAAATCATGTTCAATGTCTTTTTAGAGCCCACTGGATTACTCTAAACTATGCTATTAATGGGGAGTTTTGCTTCATCAGCTGACAGCTCCATAGCCTTATGTTGCAGGTCCACGAAGAACATACTGCTCTGCTACAATTTTTCAGTTTTAGAACCAGAAGTAACTCTGGAAAAGTCCTCATGCAAAAGAAAATGTTGCAATCATTTCACCAGGCAAACATACTAAAGCAAAATAAAAAGCTCCCTCACTACAGCATCTACTGTTAGGCTTTAATAAAGATTCTGAGATTGATAACTGAGTCATGTATCTTCTGTCATCATTGCTGGGGGAAAAGCAATTGTCATTTCTTCCACTCGTATCCAACCATGTATCGATGTTACCAGAATTTGTCTTTTTTAAGTATTTGCCAGATAGTTCACAACTAAACCACAATTTAAGCTGAAGTAAATCACTGCACTGCATCTATCAGATCAGTTTTGAGAGACAACACAGTCCTGGCTTAATCCTTTGAACACCGAGCTATGTAACTACGGCACTGAAACAGGGGAGGTGGTTGTCCTGGGTTTCCTCTTCTTACTCAGATCTGAGGTACACTGAATCACACTCTCAAACGCCCGTTTGCACACCCGGATTATCAACAGTCAGGCTGACACCGATCTCAATTTAGGTGCCTTGGATACACGTCTAAAATTAGGGGGAATCTGGGCTGCAGAGCATGGTACAGTTGCCATTCAGGAGAGATCACACAACACTTTTCCTCACTGCCTCTTCAGATGGCATTGTGTCCTTCTGCAGAGGAGAGGTGGAGCAGTCTGGGAGACACAGCAAAAGAAGTACACGGAAAATACCCTTCCTTAGAAGAAACTGTCAATTATTACTCTTGGATTTAGGAGTCACATTAGTGTGACTTTTCTATGCATTTCATATAACTTCCAAGCAGCTCTTGCAGGATGACGTGAGAGCTCTTGGAAGACGTGCTGCCAAAACCTGCTAAAAACTTCACTTGCAGCACTTCATCTGTAAATCTATTTTATTGCTATTAGTTGTGTTAGAATAAAAATACCAACTCAGCTTGAAAAAAAAAAGGTATATGTAGCCAGCTAATCAATTGCATAACTTTTCTAAATATGTCTTCAGCATGATGACATTAGGCAACTGTGAACCTGTTAGCTTCCAGCTCTGCTGTCAGTGCTATGATATAACGAGTGCCAGCATGGTGTTCCAGTCAGCTACTGCCACCTGCTCCACTTTGGAAAAAGAAGTCTCTTTTTCTGGCAGCCATCAGATGTCATACCCAGTGCCCACTGGCAAGAACGATGACTTTTCACCATGGTCTCCTTCACTTAAGAAAGACTTAAAGAAAGCCCTAATGGAGAGGGGAGATAAAAGAGCTGCGGTGTGGGATTACGAGCATGGTTGGAGCGTCTGGGCGTGAGGGTGCCCTGGGTGAAGGTCGATTCAGAGACAGCTCCGACTGTCTTACTGATCATGGAGGACTGTGACCCTGGCTCTGAGTGGGTCTCCAGTAAATTGCAGACGAACTCTAGGCAGAAAAGCAACCTCCATTCTGCAACGGTTCAGTGTCTGGCTGGGGGTTCCTCCCTCTTCAGCTACCTCTGTATAAATTTCTGTAGATGTGTATCATAGCACTGTGTCCCTTGACTCGCCCAGATGAGACCACCACAGCAAACTGGGGCAGGCGGGAGTCTGTCTTCCTCTCTCACACAGCTCTGTACCACCAGGATTGCACGAGGGCAGAGACGTGGCCCAGAGGGCAGGGAAACAAGAATAACCTTATTTCTATGTCGCCTGTTTTGCTGACTAGACGTCCCCGACTGGTAGAATTCATACTTTGTCTTCTTAGCCCTAAGATGTGAGAGAAACTGAATTTACTCAACTGAGAGGGTTATCTGTTGATTAATGAAAGTCCAGTGTGATGGAATATCATCCTAATCACATTGCACACTGACCAAATACTGCTATAAATGAAGGGGAAAGAGCATTTGCTTTTTTAATGGCTACAGCAACTGGGCTTTAGATTGGCAATTTTAGCAGTATTATGCTAAACTAACATACACGCATCTACTATAAGCCTAATGCACTGATTTTAATAGGTAATGCTGGCATTAAATGCTGCTTTATATTGGGACAAGCCTGTTCTTTGTATTTATATTTTTCTAATGTGCAGAAGCATTTACATGGACTGCATTTTTACCTCGCAGAGATTTTTACAGGAGTAAACCCCACAGATTTACACTGTGTACATTTGAGTGGATGTATAAAGAACAACAAAAAAGAGAGAAATTATACTATTCTTATTGCTCGTGAATAAAAGCATGACTGTAACTCATGAAAAGTGAAGCAGTGAGTTATGACAAACCTGCCCTCACAAGACAACAGTGATGATAAATAAAGTATACAAACCCAGACACATACCACACTCCGTAATTCCTTGCAAACCCTAAGCCTACAGTTTGTTTTGACGCAAGCCTTGCCTTCTATGGCAAAAAAATCCAACTTTCTGTTGTATTAAAGTAAAATAGAAATAACTATTGTTCCATTTATTTTTAATTTTATCTAGTGTTCAAATGATTGCAAAACCATGACAGAAGTTGCTGTATAAAGAACAACACTCCCTTTAGTATAGACTGACATTAAGGCTGGGTTTTTTATTTCAAATTTCTGTAATTCCTAGGCATTTGGGGGAGAGGGGAAATGTTTTTCAAATTATAAGGTCGACACTTTGTTTCTGACTCCTTCTCTCATAATGCAAATGTTTTTAAATAGTCAGGCAAGAAACAGTGCCATGTATCTACTGAGACTCAGTGAAATCAGCCATTAACAGCATCCCACGACAGTCCTCTTCCTACCACTTCTCACGTTTGCTGACTTATTCAGCACTGTCATCGTTTTAGCACATCTGATTATGATTCTTTCTAATAGGAATCATCAACCTGGATTCAAGCTGACAAGGTTTTGTGAGGCTCTCTTTTTCATTGCTAAGAATTCATCTTGTTCACAGATCTTTATGTTTTTAATTTAAAAAGCATTAACTAACACATTTGAATGGTTTATGTATATGCATTAAAGCATGTGAATTATTTTTGACAATTGTTAGCCTCCTACTTAATATCTAGAACGTAAATAAAAGTTGCCTTGTTTAACTTTGAACTAATTTATCTGTAAAGGACAGATCCTGCTTTTCTCTCCAGTCACAAGTCTCACTGAGTTTAAATTTCCATGTCCGAGCAAGGCTTGCTCAGGCGTCAGAAATGCCAAACTGCAATGAACCACAGTGATGGCTTAACTCTTCCACAGATGCACGTCGACATGCTGGATATAGGCAAGTCTTTCACATCACATATTTTGCTATGAAAAATGCTTTTCTGAAAGAAAAATAAAAAGGGAAGGAAAGAAAAATCCATGTCAAAAATACATGTGAAAGGTCTATAAATTTATTTGCTTCTACAAAGCACTCACTGCACTTACTAACGCTGAGCTTCCAACTGTCTCTGGTTGATCAGGAGAGCCTGTCCTACACCACTGGAGAACAGCCTCCCTCGGCGGTTGAGGCCATGTCATCTCCTGCCCGCTCTCCAGAAACGCACGGTCCCTGGGCACAGAGCCACCAGCCCGTCGGCATCCCACGCAGCACCAAGCGCTGCGGTGCATCTCATCGGCGATACGACCTGCTGCAACCAGGACAAATTCAACTTCTGTACTATAGAGGAGCTTCTCATTCACTGCTGGTTGAAGTTAAGTATCTCACTCCTTTTATTCAAGGCTCACAACAGCCTGAGTCCAGGATACCCGAAAACCACCTAGGTTTCACATTGAAGACTGCAGCCTGCAGGTCCACTCTCCGGGCACACGGGACTTCCAGTAAGTGGGTTAAACCTTTCCTGGAGGCCAGTCTGAGACACACGATGAACTCCCACAGGTGAAAATCATAGAATCATAGAATCATAGAATGGTTTGGGTTGGAAGGGACCTCAAAGATCATCTAGTTCCAACCCCCCTGCTGTGGGCAGGGACACCCTCACCAGACCACGTTGCCCAAAGCCCCATCCAACCTGGCCTTGAACACTTCCAGGGATGGGGCATCCACAACCTCTCTGGGCAACCTGTGCCAGTGCCTCACCACTCTAACAGTAAGGAATTTCTTTCTAACATCTAATCTAAATTGACCCTCGATCCCGATGACTACCATCGTTCCCATGTCCTGCCACAAGCACAGGCTGAGCTGCAGTCTTGAGGATAAATATGAGGCACTTTTTACATTTTAAACTCTCTCCCCACACGAACCCCATATCAAAACTACACATGGCACTGCAGAAATACTAGGAAGAAAATGAAGTATACAAGTAGATGTTAGTCACGTTGGTGAGTACATTACTGGAGAGCACTTGAGAGC